>NC_067249.2:138383184-139026041 GCF_019359855.2 Lolium perenne
GCTACAGATCCTCCAGTCTTATGATGGGGAAAGCATGTGCTTGTTCAGTCAAAAAGATATTCTAAACATCAGGATGACCATGTTATATAGCTGGTGACGGTGGAGATTTCAATATCGACTGAAAGATGTTTTAGGTGTTGATCCTGGTATGATTTTTACTTTTTCGCAAAATATATCGCTGGCTATGCTCTATAACACATGTTTTTTGGACTGCACTGTTTTTGTTTCTTTTTGTTTTTTGATTCAGAAGTGAACTTCCTGGTTTTGTATACTTTTCATGCAGGTCCATCTCTTGGTATCGAGGAAGATAATTTCTCACTTTTCGAGACTCAGTCATTCACACCAGAAGTTCAGATTATTCCTGAAGAGAATTTTGATAGTCTTGTAAGCAAGTCAAAGAAGATTATCCAGAGGCTACATTCCAATACCAGAAAATCTTCTAGGAATAAGGTTCCTGACACTGCAGAGAAGGGGAAGGCTGATGTAGTTTTGCTCGACGACGATGATGATTCTGATGACTTTGTCACTCAGCTTGGTAAGAAGCTTACTGCGAAGCCCATTACAAAGGATGTTCGGCGCTGTTCTCCGACTAGCAGTGATGATTTTGAAACTCAGAAGCCCAGGCAGTCTAGTGCTAAAAATCTTGTTCTTTCGAATAAAAGGCCTACTAAATTGTCCAATAAGTTCAGGGAAGAAGTCCCAAACTTTGTACCATATGTGTTTCCTCATTTATCCAAGGCCAAGCAGATGATGGAGTTAATTCTAAGCAAGGAGTACATCAAAGCTCATGGAAGGTATGTTTTTCGTTTACTACTTAGTTAGTTTTTTTGTGGCATATGAACTTCATATACTGTGCTAAGTGAACTTCCCTAGGTCTTTTATTTTTTTTGTGTTTAGGAGAGTTTCATTTTTTTATATGCTAAGTGAACTTCCCTGGTCTTATATATATATATATATTTTCTTTTTTAATGTGTGTGCAGTGTCCCCCTTGTGAAGTTCTGCAATGCTTTTGATGATCCTGTTTTAATTGATGCCAAGTACTTGTATAAACTGTTTGGCCGCTGTGAAATATTGGAATCCGACATGATGGATCGTATCATCAATTACTGGAAGGATGATCCAGGGATGAAATATATTTTTGAATCTGGCTCCCGTGTTTTGATGTCACCTCATACTATCCCTGTAGGTTTTTTCAAACATTGAAAATTTATTTTTCAGATATACCTTTGTATGCATATACTTACTTTGTATAGTTTTCTATTTTTGGTTGTGTTTTTCCTTTGTGTGTTTGTGCAGTACTTGCTTGATTTTGCGCCATTCAAGTTAAGGGACAGCAATGGTAATCCATTACCGAGACAACCTTTTGATGTGGAGTCTGCTGCTAAAATGTTCAAGCGTTATGTTCGGCCTAATGAAAATTTGCTGAAAGCAAAGTTGGTATGCTTTTTAATCTGAACCTCTTTTATATATTTGCTTTAGTGAAATTGCTATTTTTTTTTTGTTTTTCACGTGCGTACTTCCTTTTTGTTAATTTGGGTTGTTGCTGAACAGATCATCATCCCTCATTTCATGCATGATCATCACTCTGTTTATGTTATGAACAAGTACACTGGTACGTTGGACATCCTTGACACTAGGAGGTATCTTTGATCCTGGCACATACTTCAAGGAGTCGGCATCACGAGGATCGTGTTGAGATCGTATGTGATTTTCTTTTCATCATTTCTTTATTTACTTTTTTCACTGCTATCATTTTTACTTTTTTTATGTGAACTCATTTGTTAATATAATGTGAACTTCCCAGCTTTTTTCTTTTATGTGTACTACTGCAACCATTCAAACTTTTTTGTCTGTACTGATATGTTTTTACAATATGAACTTCCTAGCTATTTTTTATATTTTTTTAAACTGCTGAAACCATCTGACCGTGTGTGTTAATTTGATATGTTAGTACAATGTGAAGTTCCTAGTTTTTTATATGTTTTTTAAACTGCTGAAACTATCCATATTAGTGTGTGAACTGATATGTCATTACTATGTGAACTTCCCAGTTTTTTATTCCTTTTTTGTTTTTAAACTGCTGAAAGCATTCACTTTTTTTTTGTTTTTGCAGATTAATAGGATGGTGGCCTTGATAAAACAGGTGTATGGTGTTGCAGAATTTAACAAACATAATGGTAATATACAGTGGGATGTTGTTGCTGATAGGTGTTCATATCCAAAGACTCCGGCACAAGGGGTTAATGAGTGTGGTTTCTATGCTCTAAGAATTTGTGCTACGTACGGTGGTGATAAGATTGCTGATAATATAAAAAACCAGGATGTAAGTGTAGTGCTGTGTTTTTCCCGCTGTATAGCTCTTTGTCTTTTTTTTACTGTTTTTCTTATGTTTTTTTTTGTATTCCTGATTGTCTACCAGCGGCGCGTTGAGGATTGGAAAGCTGAGTACATGTATCAGCTCCTATTTCATCCCAAGAATGAAATTCTGGTGGAGGAGTGGCCTAGTATGTTGAAAGATCTGATGCTGCTTATTGGTCTAGGTTCGCAGACAACCCAGCAATCATTGGGATCTGCATGATGATGATCTGATTCAATTTTTTCGCAATTAGTAGTTGATAGGAAATTCAACATTTCTATATTGTTGTGCTAGTGAACTAAACTTCTCATTATGTGTTTGAATTCAGGATACAGAATTATTTAGTGAGGATATGTTGTTTCTTTTTCAAAACAGCGAAATGTACAAAATTTGTGCTGTATTTTTTGTTACTAGTGAACTTCTCTGTCATCACAGTGTGAACTTTTTTTTTGTCAGTTATGTGTGTAAAAGTATTCCCATATCCATTCGTTTTTCTCAATGCAAACTGTACTATTTTTTATTCCTGTATAGTCAGAAATGATTTTTCATGTATGAACTTTCGTGAATATAAACTTGCTAATGTTTTTTCATTCATAAGCGAACTTCGTACTCACTCTATGTGAACTTCTTCATAAGTAAGCATTCTTATTACATCAACAATACTGAAACAACCATAATTATTCTCGGTGGTGCTGATACAAAACATAAGGTTCAATAAAGTAAACTGGTACATAATTTTATTTTCATAGTAAGTTTTTCAGACTCAGTTGCTAAGACGTGTCACGAAGCACCCGAGTTCTCTTGTTCCGTCGTAGAAGCAGAACATGCAGATATCTCCATCTTTTATTTCTGCACCCATGACTACATCTGGCCAATTTGTTGTCATCACTGCATTTCCAGTTGCAACCTTGTTTATCCTTACCCGTGTACCAACCCAGGCATTTGTGTTGGAGGTTATTGGAATTGTTGTTGGCACCGTTAGATAATTCTTTAGGTGTTCTTCGGTGTATTCCTTATCGAAAGTCTGCATGAAAACACATGAAAGTGAATATCATAGCCATGTTCGGTGTATTACGTAAGTGAACTTCACCGTTTCTTTTATACGGACTTCAGGAAACATTTAAATATCGGAAGACTGTAATAAAGTTAGTAATACATGTTGGTTCAGCCAAAACATCATATGTAATACAGGTAGTGTACGAAAATAAGTTTTGTAAGTTGGCGTTTTGGTATTACCATTTTGCCTCTCGTGAGGTTGTTCGTTGTCTTCCCCATCTTGCATACATAATATGGGATTGTTGGCTTGTAGTCAAGTACTTGCTTTTTGAGATGATCCAGATTTTCCTTGGTCATTTCAACTTTATTTCCGAAGTGACAGTGCTTGTCAAAGATTTCAAATCCATGAATAGTTGGACCTGCATAAAAAATAAGCACATTTTTAGTTCCATAAAGTATTTTTGAAAGCATTTCTATCTTTTTTTACCTCTTTTACAGGTCTCTTCATCGCTTTCGCTGTCGCTGAGGATGACGTACGATGGACCAGCAGCCATTCCTGTCACAAGATTCCAGCATAAAACTTTTTTTGTACTAACAGGACCTCTGCACTTTTTTGAACTGAACTTCCACTTCTAGTTTGCATGTTTTTATGTTATTCTGTTGTCTACATTTTAAACTCCAACTTCTTTTATTATATATTTTTTAAGTTTCCCAATCACAGTATACTAATGCCGGCTGGATACATGTTTGTAGATTTTAAAACCCTCCAACTTATTTATTTTTTGTATATTGTTTTCCATTTCTTTTCACAAGTGAGCTTCTCGGGAGTTCTTATCTGAACTCCTCTTCTTGTTCATTAGTGTCTATTCCCCCCCACCCTCTGCCTAACATGTTTTTATTTGATTTTTTTGATAGATCTATCGTATGCAAACCATTTTTTAAGTAATCTGTAAGGTATTTATTTTGTTAAGTTGTTAGATCTTGTTTTTTATACTAGTCTAGATTCCAAACCACGGCCATGAAGGATGAAAGAGAGGAAGATCCACGGCGATTCAATGAGTAGATGGGATGGGGATGGGTTAGACGCACCTTCTTTTGTTAGGTAATCCCTTCGCTTTTACGATCTTTGGATTACTTTTCTGTAGATCTTGCTAGACTTCTCTTCTTCTTCTTTTCTCTGTTCTTGTTCTCCCTTTGCTCTTCCTTCGACTCCTTCTCCGTGGGATGTTTCTTCCGGCGGAACACCAGGCAGTGGTTGAGCTTGTTTTGCGCCGAGTGGTGGTTTTTAGTGGGTTGGGCGTGGTTTGGTGGGTGGGGGGTGGTTGGTTGGTGTGGAACAGCTTTTTATTTTTTCAGTGTTTTTACTCTGTGCGAACGTCTGCACAGTTATCACGTGAACTTCTTTGTAGTCTTTTTATGCTTTTGTTTTGTGCTTGCACGTGAACTCACAACTGGCCCCGGATAAGATCCTTTTTTGTTTGTTATCCCGCAGGATTTTTTTTTTTTGTGGTTATCTCTCGGCTGTTTCTGTTTTGTTTGATTGGATATGTATTGGTTTGTTCCCTGAATTTGTGGATCACGACGTCTGTTGTTACATTTCTGGAACTATAAATACATGTCTTTTTTCCTCTGTGTTTCGGTGCATATCAATCAACGATTCTTCTTCCTTTCTTTTTTCTTTTTCTGTGTGTTTTCTCTGTTTCACCGATTGCATGGCAAACCCTCCCTTTTCCCACGAGTACACATTCCCCTGCCATGGCACAACCACTATGAAGGTTTTGTACACAAATGCAGCAGCTAGTGTTGAGGAGTGGATCACCAATGCTGAAGCTTCCCTAGATTCTTCTGCTAGGAAGATTGTTGGTCTTGATGTTGAGTATGATAAACTCAGTGGAACCTATTTCAATCCGAAGAAAGCTGCTGTGATCCAGCTATGTGTTGGCACTGATGTTCTTGTGTACCACATATGCCATGCTGATGAGAGGAGTGAAAAGTTGTATGATTTCTTTCATGGCTATAGGTACACTTTTGCTGGGTTTTGCGTCGCAGAAGACCGCACCATTCTGTCACTTTCAAAGTACTATGTTCATAATGTGAAGGATATCCAGGCAATATGGAGAGATCCGGACAACAGGAAGAGAACTCAAGGTCTGAAGGATGTTGCTGGAGCTATTATAGATCCAATCTATTTTGAGATGAAGGATGGTTTTGGAAGGGCAGAGCACAGGATGTGGGCTGATCCGCCGCCTCTACCGCCTAAGCATTTGGAATATGCTGCACGAGATGCATATGCCACGTATGAGGTTTTTCGGAGGCTGGATGTGTTTGAGAGGGGCTTCTTCTCCTTATTCAAACATCCCGAGAAGAAGCGTGGCAAGGATTGGTGAAGATTTTAGTTTTGTAGGGACATTTTATTTTTATTTTTTCTATGATCAGATTGTAATCGTTTACTTTACCTACATTTTTCTTTAGGTTTTATGTTTAAGAGAACTCCTTAGTTGGTTAGATCTGAACTTCGCAGTCATAAATTTCTTTTTTACTTTGTGTTTCCCTTCCCTTTTATTCATTTTATAATACAATGAAGATGTCCCTATTTACTTTTTTTGCAATCCTATATGTTGTCTGTTCATTTTTTTAACAATTCAGTACCTTTCACGTATGAATAGTATGTGAGAACTTCGCAGTTTGTTGATATCTCGAACTCCCTTTTTCTTGCATGTGTGTTCTGTTTAATTTTTATACGAACTTTTTTCACACCGTCATACATAGTTAACTTCGCGGATAATCATTTGTGAACTTCCTCTTGTTTTTTTTAATCAACATTTTACGTGAACAAGCGCCTAGCGGTTGAATTACCCGGATAAGGTCCTTTTTGTTTTGTTATCCCGCAGAATTTTTGTTTTCTTGTTATCTCTATCGGCTGTTCTATTTATTTGTTTTGGATATATACTGTTTGTTTCCTGAATTCGTGGATCACGACGTGTTTGTTACATCTCAATCTATAAATACTGGTCTTTTCTTTTCTGGCCCGGTGCACGTGAATTACCAATTGCTTCTTCTTTCTTTTCTTCTGTCCACCGATTTGCATGGCAAACACTCCTTTTTCCCACGAGTACACATTCCCCTGCCATGGCACAACCACTATGAAGGTTTTGTACACGAATTCAGCAGCTAGTGTTGAGGAGTGGATCACCAATGCTGAAGCTTCCCTCGATTCTTCTTCTAGGAAGATTGTTGGTCTTGATGTTGAGTATGACAAACTCAGTGGTACCTATTTCAATCCGAAGAAAGCTGCTGTGATCCAGCTATGTGTTGGCACCGATGTTCTTGTGTACCACATATGCCATGCTGATGAGAGGAGTGAAAGTTTGGTTGAGTTTCTTCATGGCTTTAGGTACATTTTTGCTAGTTTTTGCACCACAGAAGACTGCAAAGTTCTCTCACGTTCAAATCTCTATGTTCATAATCTGAAGGATATCCAGGAAATATGGAGAGATCCGGACAAAAAGAAGAAACTTCAAGGCCTGAAGGATGTTGCTGGAGCTATTATAGATCCAATCTATTTTGAGATGAAGGATGGTTTTGGAAGGGCAGAGCACAGGATGTGGGCTAATCCGCCGCCTCTACCGCCTAAGCATTTGGAATATGTTGCACGGGATGCATATGCAACGTACGAGGTTTATCGAAGGCTGGATTTGTTTGAGAGGGGCTTCTTCTCCTTATTCAAACATTCCGAGAAGAAGCGTGGCAGGGATTGGTGAAGATTTTAGTTTTGTAGGGACATTTTTCTTTTTATTTTCTATGATCAGATTGTAATCGTTTATTTTTACCTACATTTTTCTTTTTTAGGTTTTATGTTTAAGAAAACTCCTTAGTTGGCTAGATCTGAACTTCGCAGTCATATGTTTTTTTTTACTTTGTGTTTCCCTTCCCTTTTATTCATTTTATAATACAATGAAGATGTCCCTATTTACTTTTTTTTTGCAATCCTATATGTTGTCTGTTCATTTTTTTTAACAATTCAGTACCTTTCACGTCTGAATAGTATGTGAGAACTTCGCAGCTGTTGATATCTGAACTCCCTTTTTCTTGCATGTGTGTTCCTGTTTAATTTTTATACGAACTTTTTTTTCACACCGTCATACATAGTGAACTTCGCGGATAATTGGCTATGAGCTTCCTACTGTTTTTTTTAATCAACATTTTACGTGAACAACTGTCTAGCAGTTGAATTACGATATATTTATTCTCACAACATCATGTGTAGAGGTTTAAAATAAATGATATTTATGAAAATTCCTGTTCTTTACAATTTGGATCGCTGGCAGTAGCACGAACAAATAGTGAACTTCAGCAGTATATTTATTCTACACAATGTAACCAACTACATATTTGTTTCAGTATGAACTATTCTATTTTTTTTCCTTTTTTTGTGTCTACCTCTTTCTGGTACTCCTTCTTATAGCTGCTGGTGTAGTTTGTGTTTTCTCCTTGTTCTTCTCCTTGCTTCTATCTTCCATTGTGTTGCTTTCATTTTCTGTTGACTGCAGGTGTAATAGCTGTTCCTCAAGCTGCCTTCTTGCGCAAGTTCTAGAGTTGTGTCCCCTTATCTTATTGCATGTACCACAAGCTTTCACCCCTTTTGGTTTCATTGTCGCACCATCACTTCTTTGTCGTTCAACAATCTGTTGTTGTAGTATCTTTTCCCTGTTGGGGCATGTTGATGCGTAGTGTCCTAGCCTTAGGTTGCACACGCTGCATTTCCTTTGTCCTCCCGTTTTATTTAAGTTTTGCAGTTTGCTCTCCACATCTGGTGTTTTCTGTGTATCTTCTTGCTCAGTGATATCTTCATCCTCATCTTCTTGCTCATATTCTTCATCATCCGTCTCATCTTCGAAGCATTCACCCTCATCTGTGTCCAGTTTTTCCTCTTCATCATTCTCTGGAATGTGCTGGCGAGCAAGCAAGTTTCTTATGCGCACCTTGATATTTGCTGAAGATGCTGTAGGCCCATACACCTTCTTATGTGTTTCCAAGAGTTTTTTAGCCAGCTGCCTTGCCTTGCAGGTTCTGGAATTGTGGCCATTAATTTTATTGCATGTTCCGCATATTCTTGTACCTTTCGGTCTCCCGTATTCATCTAGTTATGGTTCCGGACGGGCAGGTGCGAGGGTTTGCATTTTCCATTCCTCCTTGCAGCATCTATAGTCTTGCTTCCTTTTGTTATTGCAAGTAGTGGAGGCTGTATATCTGCATATGGATCATTGTCCTCAGTCTGAGGAATGTCGTTGTGCTCGCCAGTTTCTCGTGTTGTGTTTTCTTGGTTCGATGACTGCTCATTGTTCTCCATCTCTGCATCCTCATTATTCTCCATCTCTGCATCCTCATTATTCTCCGGCTCTGCATCCTCATTGTCCAGGTTTGTATTGGCATCTCTGAAGGCAGATAATGCTATTTGGAATTTTGCTTCCGAAGTGCATCCTTTGTTTATAATTTTAACTGCTTCACTGTAAAGGATTGTTCGTCTGTATTCAATTGAAGTCCCATCATCTGTTGTTGTCCTGTAGTCTCTGCGGTTGAAATCAGGGTTTGTCACTGCATCTTTGGTGTATCTCTGGAGTATATACTTGCTTGGTATCTCATCCAGGCGTAGGTGCTCAAAGACAGCTATGACATGGTGGCAGAACAACCCTGTGTGTGCATAAAGTTAACATTAGCTCGGTTAATTTTTTATTTTTTCGTGTCAACAATTACTTTTTTATATGCATCTGTAGTGTAATACAACCAAAAGCAATTGCTGAAAGAGGCTTTTTTTTACCTGTATGTTCCCACAGTTTACATTTGCATTCATAGCGGCCTTCAACTTCATCTGCTAGCACTCTGAACTCATGTCTTGACCAAGCGAATTCTTTACTCTGATTGTAGTGATGCACAAGGTAAATGTTGGGATTATCCTGGGAAGTCTTAATGCGGAAAGCTGTCTTTGTGATATTGCCGCTCCCGGAAAACCGAGTACACTGCCCGTGTGTACTTATCCATCACCGTGCCTCGAAGCCATACACAGTGATCTGTTTTCCTTGTGCCCTGCAATTTTGATTTTTGTCGGTGGAAAAGTCATTTGCTTTTGAACATGAAACATAAGATAACTTTTACATAGATATATGAACCCCAGAACTAAACAGATGTGAACTTCCATAACATGTGCATACTTTTTTTTTCGAAAACAGATGACACTTTTTGTGTACAGAAGAACCCCTGACCAAACAGTTGTGAACTTCCATAACATCTGCATAGTCTTTTTCCTTTTTTTATGTTCTCATCCTATGTGTTTCCAAATTATTGAAGCATATTTTTTTTCATTAATATAAAAAAGGAAATCGAGCACTCACCGTTGATGCATTTGCCTCTGCATTCTCTGCTTCATGCCTTGCACAGTATGCGGTTGTTAACTTGCTTAGCAAAAATGTGGAGGTTGTCTCGTTCAGTGACAAAACCCCTTTTCAAAGCACAAAGTTCATGCTCTCGCTTCTTTGTGTTGAAGTCATGCGTACAGAAAACTTCCTTCCAGAAGCTGATATCCACAATTTCCTTTCAGCCCATAAGTTAATCATGACATTTATATCATGCAGATTGTACTCTTCAATCAAAGCCTTCCACGCATCTTCAAACTCGGATGGCATTAGGGATGGTTCAAAATTGCAGTCAGCTTATCCTTCAAGTCAGGGAATAGTTTATAAAGCTTCTTCAGCGGGTCCTTATGCTTGTTCATTATGTGCCATCTACAGAACTTATGTAGAGTCCGTTTGAAAATTTTAGGTATTGCTTTTGTCATTGCTGGGCATTGATCTGAACAATTATTAGGAAAAAACACATCAGGTATAATGCAAGCAAACTTCACAAAAACAAAACAAAGGTGAACTTCAGCAAATTAAATATCTTTTATTTTTTCGTGTTGCAGGTGTAAACATCCTGAACTTCGTGTGTTTTTGTTATGAACTACAACTGAAGGTACAAACAGGAGTATAGATTCTGATTTTCTGCAAACCTGTAAGTATGCAGATTGGTTGTTTACCGCCCATGCATTCAAGGAATCTGCTGAATACCCATTTGAAGGACTCCTCTGACTCGTTTCCCATCAACGCAACACCAAAGATTGTTGACTGCAAGTGGTTGTTTACGCCGACAAATACTGCAAGGGGCAAGTGGTGCTTGTTCGACTTGTAAGTAGTATCGAAAGTTATGCAATCTCCAAAATCTGCATATGCTGCCCTCGAGCTAGCATTAGACCGAGAAAACATTTTCCGATCTGTTTTCGTCATCAACCTTGTAGTCATAGAAGAAATTTTCATTCTCCTTCTTCATGTCTTCAAAGAATTTGAACATATTCTGCACCTCATTCATGGACTCCTTCCTCTTGTTTTCTGCTTTCCTGCAAAAAGAAATTTGTTGTTATTTTTCTTTTTTTCTTTTGCTTTTTTCTTTCCCCTGTTTTTCATGTAAGTTTTCATTTTATATATAAAGGAGGGCGTGTGGGGGAGTACTTACATGTTTAGTATGTCTCTGTTGTGGCAGCCAATCTTATCACGGCCACCATGCAGCCTTGTAAGCAGGCCCATTATGTTTACATGTTTTATATTGCTGAACTGAAGGTCTTTTACCAACCCCTTCAATGTTGGATCCACCTTTTTGTGAGAACGCATGAAAACTAGCATTGATGGGCTTAACAGCAGGGTATGGTTGTCTTTGAAGTGTAATGTCCTTGACAATGCAGGTACCATCACTCCTCTCTTTCAATCTCATAAAGGCCTTGCACCCAGTTCTTTTGGTCATCTTGTCACGCTGTCGGTCTTCCTCGTTGACACTTTGGCGGTGTGCACCTTCTCGTACACATCTCAAGTAATGCCTGCTCTTGTTGTGCTGTCCTTTCCTTATCCCAAACCCTGTGTGCTTTGCATATGTATTGTAAAATACATATGCGTCTTTGAATGTGCTAAATTCTTGACCAATGGATGGTATCAGGTCCGGATCAAGATCTGCAGCCTGCAAATTGCCACGGTTTTGTTATTGCATTATTTTTTTTGTTTTTACATATGTTATTTGTATGTTAACTTCAGGAAATAGGTCAAGTGAACTTCCTAAAATTTAATAAAAAATAAGAACATGGACTTCTTAAAGTCATCTGAACTTTTTTTCACAGAAAAACTGTTGCACATGAATATCGAGAACATATCAACTATACATTTCATATAATAAACCGAGCATGTGAACTTCCTAAAAATCAGCTGAACTTTTATCATGGATATAGGGTTCACGAACTTTCCAAATCATATCAACTGTTTTTTCTAAAGATATAGCATGTGAACTTCCATGCAAATTGTCTAAAAAAATGAGTGTAAGAGTGAAATTTTTATCAGCAAAATATAAATTGAACTTACGTGTGTGTATGCTCGCAGCTCTGCAGGGGTGGCTCTATCATCTGGTACTATGGGGCATGGCGGTGTGACTTTTGGTACATGGCAGAGTGGATCTCGAGGCGGCATATGACTTGATTGAGTGCCTCGACGATCTTGGTGTATGTTGTCACTTTGACCATCCCCATAACTGCGTTCTTTGTTCGTAAGCATCACCGCTAGAAGACGACTTTTGCCCACCGTCCCTGTTCACATCGTTGCTTCCAAATTTGTGGTTGTTGTAGATGTACTTGTAGATTGCCGTTTCGTGGTCGACGGAACGTTGCATTACTAGCAAATATCTCCTCGGTGCACTTTATTGGAGAACGGGGTTTTTCGGTGGACCTGACCAACACATAATATCCTCATCATCATCTCGTTGATGTTGTGGTATCCCGCTTCCTTTTCTTTGTTATCCATGTCATCTTGTTTTTGGATTTTACGATTGAAATTCCTTTCAACGGCAGCAGCATTTGTCTTTCTCTTGGGATTGCGGAACACTGGCTGGATAAATGAAACTCGGCTCATCACAAAGATATGGGAGTCATTGGAGGCTTTTTAGGGCACGACCACTGATTATCTCGTCGTCCTTTGCACTGTTCCAGATTCTTTGCCCGGCAGTAGCAGAACCTGGTAAGTTTTTTAACATGTGAACTTCTTGAACATTGGGACTAGAACTTTTATACATAAAACTTTGTCTGATGTCTTCAAAAAACTAAAACAAGTGAAGTTAACCTCCACACATTTTTAATATGAACTTCCTGCATACATGCTAACCTGAATACTTTTTTTTTTCATTTTGCTATTTTAATTTATTTATAACTGAAGTGAACTCCATGAAACTGGTTTTAAGAACTTCCTAGTAAAAGACATATAAAAAAGAGGAAACAAAGTGATGAATTGTTTTCTTCTTTCCTACAATAGACTCTGCATGTGAACTTCAGTGGAGGTGAACTTCCAATAGGTAAATCCAGTGGAGGTGAACTTCCAATATCAGTAAGTGAATCATGTGAACTTCCTGTTTTTTTTGTTACCTCATCCTCTGCTGGCCTCTTTCTGGAGCTTGGCTGGCTTGTGGAGCTTGGCTGGCTTGAATTTGGGGGATGCTCTGCCGATCTGCGTCGAATTGGAGCCATTACTGCCTGTAAGTAGGCTGGATCTCGCCGTTCTCCGCCGCTGGCTCCTTTCCGTCAGCTACCGCCGCCGTTCGCCTCCGTCGCGGGCTCCCTCGCGTCGGCTCCCGCCGCCGCTCGCTCGCCCGCGCCGACCAGGTAGGGTTGCTTGATTGTCTTCGCGTCCGCGCGGGCTTCCTCGCGTCGGCTCCCGCCGCCGCTTGCTACCTCGCGCCGACCAGGTACATGTCCGTCGCGGGCTCCCTCGCGTCGGCTCCCGCCGCCGCTCGCCCGCGCCAACGATGTAGGAAGTCGAGGTGCGGAGCTGGATGATCTCCGCTCGAGGCGGGGCGGGGGCGCGATGTTTTTATGAGACGGAGGCGGGGAGTTCGGTTCCTACACGAATCGTTATCGGTGGGGGAGTTGGGGAGTTCGGTTCGGACGGGGAGAGGTGGCCGAGCGGGATTAGGGGGGGTTCTAGAATAGCTATTCTAGAACCACTCTTAAGGGGGGTTCGAGAATAGTTGGGCTCTATATATGTATATATATATATATATATATCGACGCGGATTTTCTACCAAGGGTGATAGCTATGCATAGGTTAGCAGCCGTTGGATAGTGGGGCTCCAACTCTCTCCAGGTGCAGATCAAAAAAAGAGCTTGTCATCTCATGTAACACCGTTATGGATATTGGTGTGTGAGTTGTCGTTTGAAAAAAATAACCGTGACCTATGCTTGGTTGTCGTTTTGGTATCAAAGTTTGACCGTGAATATGGTTCTCGTTTTGGTAGAAGAAAATTTGAAAAAAATACAACCGTGACCGATGCTTGGTTGTTGTTTTGGTATCAAAGTTTGACCGTGAATATGGTCCTTGTTTTGGTAGAATAAAGTTTGAAAAAAGAACAACCGTGACCGATGCTTGGTTGTCGTTTTGGTATCAAAGTTTTGTTGTCGTTTTGGTATCAAAGTTTGGTTGTCGTTTTGGTATCAAAATTTGGTTGTCGTTTTGGTATCAAAGTTCGACCGTAAAATGGTTGTCATTTTGGCATAATAGGAAGTTCAAAAAATAAAAATAAAAATAAAAACAGTGACCTATGTTTAGTTGTGGTTTTGGTTTCAGATTTTGGACGTGATAAAGTTGTCAATTTTTAAATGGTCGTTTTGGTATCAAAATGGACTGGAATGTGCATCCATGTACCCGTGCGGCATAGCCGTGACCAATATACATTTTCAAACGATTGATGCACATGTGTGGTTCAGTTGAGAAAATTTCGGATCATGAAATTATTTGAGTTGTAGTATATTTTCAAACGATTGCGATGCACATGCACTGAACATTAATATCAGATCCCATGTTCATAAAATAAAAGGTAAAAATTCATCCACGGAACATCAAGTACAACCTCAAAGCTTATGCCCATCTAAGATCACAAAAAATAGCCAGCAACAGGTGGATCCAGTCATCCAGACAGAGAACATTCTTTTGGATCTCTAATACAACATGAACCCCAGCAGGAACACTCTTTTGAAATATCAGAAAGAAAAAATAAGATGAGAAGAAAATTTTGCAACATGTGGATCTAGACCACGATCTGGAAAAGGATATAAAGCAAATCCAGTTCAGAAAAATAAACGCGCTCCTTCTTGCCGTCGCTGCTGGCCCAGACGCTGATGTTCATCACGTAGGCTGCCCGCTCGAGTTCCCCATGAACTCGATGTCAATCTCATCGTGGGTACTGCTCTCCCCGGACATCAGCTGAGCACATCCAGCGACATTGATTTAGCCAAAAAGAAAAGAAAAAATAAGCACAAGATGCATATCCTCTGCACAGATGAAATGGATGGGCCTACGTAGAAGGAGGTGACGGTGCCAGCGGAGCCACCGTCGATGAGCTTCATCCGAACGCTGAACTCGCGGTGTAGTTTGACACGGCGGTCGTGTCGTTGATCTGCGGGAGCATAGGCGTGAAGGTTGGCAGGCGATTCTTGTCGGAGGTAGGGGAGGCGAGGTCGTGCTCCTCGTACTCGAGGACGCCGGCTACGGTGGAGTTGTCGAAGGTGCCCGGGCGCGTGGTGGCGTAGGGCCGGGCCAGCATGTAGTACCTTGCACCGGGAAATGATGATTTAGCGGTGAGGAACACGTTGCTGGTATGTCCCGGCGCGATGAAGAGGCTGTCGACGGCGAAGGGTTTGACGTAGAGCGCGTCGACATCGACGACGGTGAGCGTGTGGTTGGCGACGACGAAGAAGAGCTCGTCGTTGAGCACGGCGTTGATGAGCCGGAGCATGTACATCTTCCCGGGCTTGACCCTCAGTGTGAACGCCCTCCTTCTTCCCGGCGCAGCCGCCGTAGAGCGGGCCGGGGAGGCCACTGCCGTTGAACATGTGTGTGTATAGGAGGCCGAACTATTTGCCTCTTAAAATTCAAAACCTTGACCGAATGGGAAACAACGGATATTTTTTCTTTTCTAGTTGAACGCTGAGTAATAGAAATCTACCATACCATGGCAAGCTTGTTGTTTTGCCACAGACCGTACCGTTGCTTCGTGGTAAATTTGGTTCGGAATGTGTATCATTTTTGGTTGTCATTTGGAACAAAAATGCAGTAGATATCTTCCATGGTTAGGTGTGTAGGTGCTTTCCTTCCCACGCACTGTCTTGGATGTATTTATTTTATTAGGCTTCTTTACAAATTGGTTGTTGTTTTGGTATCAAACAAAAAGGGAAGTAGAATTGATGTCGGCAGCCTATGCCATCTATGGCATGGTCTCACTAAAAAAAATTTTGCAACCATGAAACGATGTGGATGGAAGTGATTTCAATATAACAGAGCAGCATGCCGTGCATCTATAATGGACTAACACCGTGTGCTCTCTTTGTGCTCCCTATAGATGATATTTTCTCCTATTAGTATCTAGTGTGACTCATAGAAAATGAATGAGAAGGGATTTCTCTCTCCTTGTTTCTAATAGTGGACCCGTGTTGTGCAGGAATTTCGAAACCGGCTGCTGTTTTGGTGTGCATTGTGACAAAAGGATTCGGTTTGGATTCAAAATAGACCTATATGTATCGTGGTGTGCAGAGCTCTGGGCCACGTACTGCAGGGATTTCAAACTAAAGCGTACCAATCCTGCATTCCTGCGTCGTATCTCTGTGCTAGCAGGCCTGCGTGCGTTTTCCCGTTTCGGCAATTTATTGTTCAAATCGTTCTGCGTATTCAATTGTTGTTAATGTGGCCGACTTGGCTTGGCCCGGACGCCCGGTACCGCAATGGACATTCAGGCTAAGTCTTGAATTCAGTCACCCGCTGCCGTCCGGTACTCGCGCGGCGCTCCGCCTTCAACCCAGCACGGCGGCCAGCCTGCCTCCTCACGCGGCGCCCCGCGCGTGGGTCCCGCCTTGACTCCAGCGTGCCGAACATCCTCCTCCTCTCCTGCCACGGGATCGACCGGCCCCCTCCCTTGCGTCGCGGCCGCCGGCGACCTCCCCATCCTCCCTCACGTGGCGTCCCGCGTCCACTCCAACATGCCGGACACCATCCTCCTCTCCTGCCGCGGGATCGACTGGGCCCCCCTGCCCTGCGTCGCGGCCATCGGCAACCTTTCCCTCCTCCTTCTGCTAGACGACCGACGGCGCCCTCCGCCCTGCAGTACAGAGCACGCGCCCGAGAGGAGGTCACTTCCATCCACCGCGTCTGGCCAGCGTGCAGCCACCAGAGCCGTTCTGAATTCCCCGTGCTCGCCGGCGTGGACTCCACAAGTGTTGGCGTTGACTTCTTCAGTTCTGTGAGCCGGCTGCTAGACTTTCAACATGCGCCTCCCGCTAGTTCTGCCCGCTGTGAACTTGTTTATTGTAGCTTTGCAGATTAAGTGCTTGCTAAAATGCCACATGGAGGGAGCAGTACATATGCAAAAGTAATTTGGAGTTCGTTGCTTGCTATCAAGGAAGCAAGCACATGGAAAGTTGTTTACAATTCACGTCAGTGACTTGTCATGGGACTGAAAATGGTCTATGTTTAAGGAATTCAGGTGATATGTCATGGACTAGGTACTAGTTGTCGAAGCTGATAATGTTATTGCTACCCTACTGTTAGCTGTAGAATGATGTTGCTTAGAATTTGATATATCAACAAGACGTTGGGTTCATGCCTGTGTATGAGATTTCCAGGATTTAGTCTTCTCTTGATGTGTAAATGTTGTATTTCTAGAAAACTCAGTCAATACAGATGGATTTTATGCAGAGAGCCATAGACTTTTTTTTTCTCAGTCACTGCAAATTTCAGAGATGAATTGTTGGTGGCCATGTACTGGTTAATTTCTCATAATTACTCCCTTATCCTTTTTAATGAAAGCAACCAGATAGATGGAATCGGTAATTGCATTTCCACCTTATCTTTTTTGATGAAAGAATTGCATTTTCTTGGCTGCAGCATTAATTAGAATCATTTCTGTTAGCCCAGCCAGCTGAACTTAGGCCAACAATTTATATATTTCCTTAGTTAGAATCATATGGATCAACAATTAAACAAATATGTTACAATGTTTCAATTAGCACACGGGGCGCAATGACCATCTTCTAAATAGGAAGAAAAAAATATTCTAACATAACTATCAGCATGACCGATCACTACGTCGGTAAAAACCATAAAAGGATCCAACTTATATATATGCCGCACCTCGCTAAAACAGCAATCGATACCTAGGGTTCTCGGTACCCTCGATCACATCAGTGATTGATTTGATCTACAACACCTACCATCGAGGTAAGTCATACCTTCATAAAAGGGGTTTTCGGTACCTCGACTATAATAAAATCGGTACATCGGTAAAAACCATAAATAAGCACCCAACTTATGTATATGCCGCACCTCGCTAAAACAACAATCGGTACCTAGGGTTCTCGGTACCCTCGATCACATCAGTGATTGATTTGATCTACAAAACCTACCATCGAGGTAAGTCATACCTTCATAAAAGGGGTTTTCGGTACATCGACTATAATAAAATTGGTACATCGGTAAAAACCATAAATAAGCACCCAACTTGTGTATATGTCGCACCTCGCTAAAACAAAAATTGGTACCTAGGGTTTTCGGTACCTCGATCACATCGGCGATTGATTTGACCTACATCACCTACCATCGAGGTAAGTCGTACCTTCATAAAAGGGGTTTTAGGTACCTCGACTATAATGAAATCGGTACATTGGTAAAAACCATAGAGAAGTACCCAACTTATGTATATGTCGCACCTCGCTAAAAAAACAATTGGTACCTAGATTTTTCGGTACCATCGACCACATCAGCGATTGATTTGACCTACATCGCCTACCATCAACAAGGTAAGTCGTACCTTCATAAAAGGGGTTTCGGTACCTCGACCATAATGAAATCCGTATATCGGTAAAAACCATAGAGAAGCACCCAACTTGTGTATATGTCGCACCTCGCTAAAACAAAAATCGGTACCCTCGATCACATCGGCGATTGATTTGACCTACATCACCTACCATCGAGGTAAGTCGTACCTTCATAAAAGGGGTTTTCGGTACCTCGACTATAATGAAATCGGTACATTGGTAAAAACCATAGAGAAGTACCCAACTTATGTATATGTCGCACCTCGCTAAAAAAACATTTGGTACCTAGATTTTTTGGTACCATCGACCACATCAGCGATTGATTTGACCTACATCGCCTACCATCGACAAGGTAAGTCGTACCTTCATAAAAGGGGTTTCGGTACCTCGACTATAATGAAATCCGTATATCGGTAAAAACCATAGAGAAGCACCCAACTTGTGTATATGTCGCACCTCGCTAAAACAAAAATCGGTACCTGGGGTTTTCGGTACCCTCGATCACATCGGCGATTGATTTGATCTACAACACCTACCATCGACAAGGTAAGTTGTACCTTCATAAAAGGGGTTTTGGTACCTCCACTATAATGAAATCCCTACATCTGTAAAAACAATAAAAAAGCACTCAACTTATGTATATGTCGCCCCTCGCTGAAACAACAATCGGTACCTAGGTTTTCGGTACCCTCGACCACATCAGCGATTGATTTGATCTACAACACCTACCATCGAGGTAAGTTGTACCTTCATAAAATGGGGTTTTCGATACCTCTATTATAATGAAATTGGTACATCGGTAAAAACCATAAAGAGCACCCAGCTTATGTATATGTCGCACCTCGCTAAAACAATAATCAGTACCTAGGGTTTTTGGTAAATTGGGGTTTGATGTCGCAAGACATGGGTGTCAACACCCGGATTTTTAAGTCCGGATGCCTATTATGTCATACATCGCAATCCCAGGAATATTGTTGTTGCGAGGCATAATAGTTAAATATCACAGTCATCATTCATTACAAACCATAAGGTCTTACAATTGGAATCACATCATCCATATTACACGAATAGTTGATCTATTGATCAACGAACAAACACAAGTTCATAGCGGAAGCGTAAGATACAAGGACTCTCTAGTCCACAGGCCAACGCTTGATGTTGGAAGACTCCTAGTTGTCGTAGGCGTCCTGCTGGTCTTCACCTTGATAGTTCTGCTCGTCTTCATACTCTGGCCATTTGAATAGCCAGGGACAAAGCCGTGAGTACGTTGAATACTCGCAAACTAATACTATTGTAAGTGCTATTAAGTTCTAGTAAGGGTGCTAAGCTCTAGTTTAATTTGCATAAAGCCAATTTTAGTTCATAAGCAGTTTAGTAAAAGACTCAACCTTTGCTAACTAACTCAAGTGGAAACATTAGTGTCATTCCCACAACTCTGTTGTGATTCAAGTCAAGTCACCATTCACCATTCAACCTTTTCAAGAAATTTTGATACCGGAAACTGTATGGCCTTTCCAACCGTCCGTAACCGTGGACACGGCTATTCGAATAGGTTTACACTCTGCAGAGGTTGCACACTTGTGCCACAACATTTGATTACATCCGTCGGGGATAACCCCGAATCATCGTAACTCAAGATCGTGGATCATCAACCTTAACCTTTCACTTATATATCCTAGTATAGGCACCTCTCCCCATGAGCTTGGCCTCCCAGTGAAGACAAACCGTCAGCCTGGGAACTGCACAGGGCTTGGCCGTACAATTCACCTCAATACACATCATTTCTCAACAACGGAGGCAGCCTCGGCATAACCCCTATGATGCTTGTTCAGAGGGAACCCATACTAAGACACACAAACTTCCAGCTAAGCCCTACCCATAATCAGGTATTGTGGGGGTACTTGTAATTCGGAAAGTATCGCATCCAAACCAATATCAGTTTTAAATCAAAAATCACCATCTTCTCTTAGTCATATCACCTTTCAAAAATCATTCAAAAACAACTTCACTTCACCAAGTTCCCATCTAGAGTAGTCAAGTTTTATTTGTTAGCAATAGCACTAATCATGAGGGGTGCTAACTTAGCATTGCTTGTTCTAGATTTAAGCTTGGTGCTCATATGCTACTCTAAACCAAGTGAATCATGAATCAAAAAGTACTTTGAAAATAAAGCAGTAAAACTTGTATAGTAAAACTTGGGATAGGACCACTAAGCATAAGGTAAAAGAGGGTGATGCATTGCTCTTGAGAGCTTTGCACTTTGCAAGTGTATTAGCTTGCCTTGGTGGTGGTACTGATCAAATTGGTCTTCTTCTCCTTGGAAGTAGGCCTCCTCCTCCTCTTGATACTCTTCCGTACTAGCGTCTAAAATACGAATACGAAGTACAATCACCACACAAGCTTAAGTAACTAGGCTATGCACACCTCATGAGTCACACAATCTAAGCTAACATCTCAACATGCTTATTATATAAGTTGGCTTTGGTGTATTCTTAAGAAAAATAATTTCCTCTCATTTCCAATATTACTTAGTGTTTCTATTCAATTCTTGAGAGAAATAATTTCCTCTCATTGAATCTTGTTAAGATTTAATCTCCTCAAATAATATTATATGACCTAGGTTGACCAAGGTCAACCTCTTTATAAGTATTACTTGGGAAAATAATTTAAATGAGGTGGTGCACCTCATGCATTTTAATAACACATAGTAATGATTTAATATCATCAACTAATTCAATATGAGATTTAACTAACCATGGTATCTACCTCATGTTGAATTTGTTGAGACAAGATTTAAATGAGAGGGAAGCTCTCATACATTTTAGTAAATTATCTTGCCCAATTTAAATGATCTAGAACTAGCCATAGGGCCAATCTTTAAACTAGGCCATGATCATGTAAAACAACTATGTCATATTTTTATATATTCTGGTAGATAATGTGACATGTGATTTTTGAGAGGTGGAAATATCTTAGAATCACTTTTCTATAATTTTTAATAATTATTTGAAGTGGAAAAAGGCCCTGCCTTGTTATTTTTGTCACATTTATTATACAACAGAACTAGAGTTGAGGCCAGTGTAGTTTTGTAGATAATTTAACAAGGTTACCAAATATATAAAATTTGTCAAATTTGGTTTGGTAGATTTTCCCCTATTTAATTTTGAAAACAGCATCTGAGAATAATTAACCAATTTCGAAAATTCAAATTTGAATGGTGGGCTTAGGCGGGAAACGCTAACGGGCTAAGCAGAGGAGGAAGGAAATGGGCCGGCCCAGTACTGCGTCTGGCGCAGCGGGCCGCCTGACAGCGTGGGGGCCACGCGTCAGTGTGTTTAACACAGCGAAACGGTACGAGGAAAGGGAACCGTAGGATTAGGGGCAGATCGGACGAACGACGTTCATCGTCGTCTCCGGCGAGAAGGGAGGGCACAGGCGGCACAGGTAGGGGGTCGACAGCTCACCTGCGGCGCGGCGAGGGTCGGCGAAGTGTGGAGAAGACGTTGTCGAGGAAGGGGAAGCAGATGGTAGCAGTGGCGCGTGCTGAGGAGGCGTCAATCGGCGGCAAGCTTCTCAGCACCTCCGTGGCTTCGACGTTGCAATTGGACAGCGTCGGCGACTAATCGAGCAAGGGAAGTGAGTGAGGCGAGTGAGAAGAGGGAGAGGAGGCTGGCGGTGTGAAGAATTCGAAGCAGGAGGGTCTCTTTTTATAGGAACTGGAGGTGGCCGCGGGGCAGCGATGAGCTCATCGTTGATGACGAAGCTACAGAGGAGCTCGGCCACTGGCGATGACGCAGCGGGGTTGGCGAGTCTCTGGCGGTGACGCAGCGCTTGACGGCGTTGAAAACGAGGGAGAAACGAGCTCGTACGCATGACGGGAGCGGCCAGTACCCGCGGCGGACGTCGGCGAGATGGGCGTTGGCTACGGCGTTCCCGCGGTCCAATGGCGATGTCCTGGCGGTGCGTGGTGACGTTGCGAAGCGTTTGGCGCAGAGAGAAGAGGGAGGGGTCAACGGAGGTGCTCGGGCGACGACGTGGCCAGACGCGTCTGCGACGCTCGCCGTGCGCGCTCTGGCGTGCATGGTGCACGTCTGGGTGTGTCTGGGCGTCACGTTCCTGGCCGCTACCGTGCACGATTCGATCGGGGCTGGTGTCCATTCGACGCAGGGGAGTGTGGAGCACCGGCTAGACATGGTTGGGCGCGTTGGAGAGGGCCAGGGGTAGAGATGGCATGATGAGCTCATGCCATGCCACGGCATGGCATGGTTTGCATCTGTTCATGATGCAATGGTGTACCATTTCTTGTCTGAGGTGCTTGGCAGGATAGAGGGAGGTCAATGGAGTACAAATGATGACCTAATGGTGAAGAGGAATGCCAAAATCTGCTGGACAAAGCAATGTATTGGGTTGGCAGATTAGTGCTCACCAAGTGTTTGATTAAATGGCCGCAAGAACTAAACTTTCAAATTTTGAAATGATTTTTGGTGGAGTGTAAAGATATAATAAGAGAAGTAGAATGGAGGTGGTGGTGGTCAAAATGGAGTTGAAATGCAAAAATCCAAAATGCATATGATCTTACATATGCAACAATGTCTCAACTTTGCTAGCTTGTCATGTGAAATTGGGAAAGAGTTTGGGGTGGTGGTTTTGGGCAAAGTTGTTCTCCTTGATGTTGTCTTGGATGAGGTGCAAAGTTTGGGCAAAGTCTAGAAGAGAAATCTCAAAATAACAGGGCTCAAAGTAGGTACCAGATTAAAAATGTCACATGTGACCATATTGCATGTAACTTGAAATTTGAATTTGGTTTTGGTTTGATTTGAGTTTCTTTACTTCCAAAAGTGTTTAGTAATCATTTACAACCAATGGTGCAAGCCAAAGTGGTCTAGGTTAAGTATTTGCAAAAATGGCATAAGCCATATGTGTGTGTGGAGATGAATTTTATCTTTTCTTTTCTAATTTCTTTTCCCTTGTATTTGGGTGATCTAAAGATCAAAGTTAGGGTTTAGGTATGAGTGTAATCACACAAGCACATAACATGGTCAATTGCACACTCAAGTAAATAAGCAAGTGATCTATATGCATAGCACTTATATGATGAGAAAAAGTTTTTGTTGGTTCTCAAATTTGGTATTTGGGAAACTCTCTCTTTGTCTCTTTATTGAGTTTTTGGGATGTTACAAACCCTTCCTCCTTACAAAAGATCTCGTCCCGAGATCTAAAGAAAATTAGGTACTAAAGAGATCTGGGTATTCCTTCTTCATGTCCTCTTCGCGCTCCCAAGTGGCTTCATCTTCAGTGTGATTGCTCCACTGAATCTTCAGGAACTTGATACTTCTGGTGCGGGTGGTTCTATAGGCTTCTTCCAGGATGCGGATAGGCACTTCACGGTATGTCAAGTCTGTGTTGATATCCACCGAGCGGTGATCGATATTCTTGAACACTTCGGTCTTCTCGGGGACTTCAAGGCACTTCCGGAGTAGCGAGATGTGAAACACATTATGCACAGCCGACATTTCTTCCGGTAGTTCAAGTTGATATGAAACTTCTCCTCGGCGGCTCAGAACTTTGAATGGTCCGACATATCTGGGTGCGAGCTTTCCTTTCAGCTGGAATCTCTGCATTCCTTTAAGGGGCGACACTTTAAGATAGACAAAGTCTCCAATCTCGAAGGTCATCTCTCGACGTCTCTTGTCGGCGTAGCTCTTCTGTCTTGACTGAGAGGTCTTGAGGTACTCTCGGATCTTGTGCACCTTCTCTTCGGCTTCTCGGAGGACATCTGGTCCAAAGACTTGGCTCTCTCCGACTTCTGACCAGTTCAGGGGGGTACGGCACTTCCTTCCGTACAGGGCTTCAAAGGGGGCCATTTGCAAACTGGCTTGGTAACTGTTATTGTACGAGAATTCTGCATAAGGCAGGCAGTCTTCCCACTTGGATCCATATTCTAGGACGCAAGCTCTCAGCATGTCTTCCAGTATCTGGTTGACTCTCTCGGTCTGTCCGTCAGTCTGAGGGTGATAGGCCGTGCTGAAATTTAGGCGAGTGCCTAGTCCTTCATGTACTTTCTGCCAGAACCTTGAGGTGAACTGTGATCCTCTATCTGACACTATCGATTTGGGGGTTCCGTGCAGAGCGACTATTCTGGAGATGTAAAGTTCAGCTAGCCTTGGGCCTTGATAGGTGGTTTTGACGGCGATGAAATGGGCGACTTTGGTCAATCTATCGACAACGACCCATATTGAATCATTGCCTTTGCTGGATTTGGGCAGTCCGGTGATAAAGTCCATTCCTACGGAGTCCCATTTCCATTCCGGAATCTGGAGGGGTTGTAACAGTCCGGCGGGTCGTTGATGTTCTGCCTTGACTCTCTGACAGATGTCACACTTAGCGATATAGCTACCGATCTCTCTCTTCATTCCGTGCCACCAAAATTGTTCTTTTAGGTCTTGGTACATCTTGGTACCTCCGGGGTGGATTGAATAAAGGGTGTCATGGGCTTCTTGCAGGATGACTTGTTTCAAGTCAGAGTCCGATAGTACGCAGAGACATTCTTTGTACCAAAGCACTCCGGCTTCGTCTACGGTGAATCCGGGGGCTTTTCCTGCGGCTATCTGTTTCTTGATTCCGTCAATGCTAGCGTTGTCCTTCTGGGCTTCCTTGATCTGACCAACCAAGGTGGGTTGCAGTTCTATGCTGGCTAGGAATCCCTCACTAACAAGTTCAAGTCTGAACTGTTCAAACTCTTGATGCAAGCTGGGCTGTTCGGTTGCGAGCATGGAGTTCAACTGGCACGGTAGTCGACTCAAAGCATCCGCTACCACATTGGCCTTGCCGGGGTGGTAGTGAATCTCCATGTCGTAATCCTTGATCAATTCGATCCATCGGCGTTGCCTCATGTTTAGCTCCTTCTGAGTGAATATATATTTGAGGCTTTTGTGGTCGGAGTAGATCTCGCATCGATTACCCATGAGGTAATGACGCCAAACTTTCAAGGCTAAGACCACGGCTGCAAGCTCGAGGTCATGTGTTGGGTAGTTCTGTTCATGTTGCTTGAGTTGTCTTGAAAGGTAGGATACAACCTTGCCTTCTTGCATAAGCACGCATCCAAGTCCAGTCTTGGAGGCGTCGCAATATACGTCAAAGGGTTTTGCGATATCTGGCATGATCAGGATTGGGGCTGTTGTTAGTCTACTCTTGAGCTATTGAAAGCTCTCTTCGCATTTGTCGGTCCACTCAAACTTTCTGTCCTTTTTCAGCAGTTGGGTCATTGGTCGAGCGATGCTCGAAAAGCCTTCTACAAATCTGCGGTAATATCCGGCTAATCCAAGAAAAGCGCGGACCTCAGTTTGGGTGGTTGGGGCTTGCCATTCCATAACAGTTTTAATCTTGGCGGGATCTACGGCAATTCCTCCTGCAGACAAGATGTGTCCCAGGAATCCGACTTCCTTCAGCCAAAACTCACATTTGCTGAACTTGGCATATAGTTGGTGGTGTCTAAGGGTTTCTAGGACCATCTCCAAGTATTGTTCATGTTCCTCTTCGGACTTGGAGTAGACAAGAATGTCGTCGATGAACACAACGACAAATTTGTCCAAGAATTCCATGAAGATCTTATTCATGAGGTTCATGAAGTAAGCGGGGGCATTGGTTAATCCAAACGACATGACGTTGTACTCGTACAACCCATATCTAGTGGTAAAGGCAGTCTTTGGAATATATGTGGCTCGAATCTTCAGCTGATGATAACCAGTTCTAAGATCTATCTTGGAGAAAACTTTGGCTCCGGTTAACTGGTCAAACAGGTCTTCTATCTTTGGTAGGGGGTATTTGTTTTTGATGGTGACGTCGTTAAGCTTACGGTAGTCTGTACATAAACGATTGGCACCATCCTTCTTGTCCACAAATAAAACTGGTGACCTCCAGGGGGATGCACTCGGGCTAATCAAACCTTTGGCTAGCATATCATCAATCTGCTTCTTCAACTCCACTAGCTCTGCTGGGTTCATGCTATAGGCTCTCTGGGCGATAGGTCCAGTTCCAGGGATTAACTCGATGATGAACTCGATATCCCTATCCGGGGGCATACCGGGTAGATCATCCGGAAACACATCAGGGTATCGACAAACGACCCTGATTTGATCCAGAGCTGGCTTTGCTACACTTGAGTTGCAGGTGAATTTTCTGGGTAGTTTTTCAGAGACGTGCTCAACTACGATACCGGTGCTGCTAGTCATGGTTATGGCTTTCTTGGCAAAGTCTATCAATCCGTTGTGTTTGGACATCCAGTCCATTCCTAGGACAACTTCCAAACCTTTGGTTCCCAGTATGATTAGATTTGCAAAGAAATCTACATCATGGATTTTGATTGGCACATTTTTGCAAAATTTTCTAGCTTTGGTGGTTGATCCGGGGATTTGAACTATCATAACATGCTTCAAACTGAGAGGTTGAATTTTACTTGTTGATGCAATGTCTTCGGTGACAAAGGAATGAGATGCTCCGGAATCAAACAACACTCTGGCAGGGATGTGGTTGACAGAAAACATACCCAGTACAACATCTGGTGCTTCCTGGGCTTCTTCAGCGTTCATGTGGTAGAGGCGGCCGTTGCGGTTGTTGGGGTTGCTGGGAGCGAACTTCTTGCCGGTGGAGACACGGCGTTGCTGCTGAGCAGGTGCAGCGGGGTTGCCGGCGAGCTTGGCAAGACGCTTGGGACACTCGTTGGAGTAGTGCCCCACTACACCACACTCATAACAAGTGATAGTGGTCTTGTCCGGCTTGTTCGCAACGGGAACGGTATTGCTTCCGGTTCTGGGGGCGGTGTTGGTGTTGTTATTGTTAGGGGCTCGGGGTGGAGCGCGGTGGTAGTAGTTGTTGTTGTTGTAGTTGTTGTTGTAGCCTCCTGGCTTGGAGTTTCCTCCACTCCGGTTCTGATAACCGGGGCGAGAGTTCTGCATCTGTGGCTTGTTGTTTCTCGGAGTGAAACCTCCGCTTGAGCTAGGGCGAAACCTTTGGGGGTGGCTTGATCCACTCTGATTCGCCATGCGGCGCTTGCGGTTCTCATTGGCTTGGTTTAACTTGCCCTCCATCTGGATGGCGGAGTCAACAAGGGCTTCGAGGTCGGCGAAGGGGATGTTGACGAGGACAATCTGCATCTCATCATGCAGTCCGTTCAGGAATCTCTCCTTCCTCTTCTCAACGGTGTCGGTTTCATCAGGGGCATACCTTGACAAAGTGAGAAACATGTCGCGGTATTCAACCACCGTCATGCGACCTTGTTTCAGTTCACGGAATTCATCCCTCATCTTCTTGATAAGACCCGGGGGTACATGGTACTTGCTGAACTTGAGTTTGAAATCCTCCCAAGTCATGAATTGACCTCCGTTCATGGCACGGGTGCTTGTCCACCAAGCGCGGGCTGGTCCAGCGAGATAGTGAGTGGCGAACAAGACTTTCTCGTTGGCTTCCACTCCGGCTACCTCCAGATTGTTCTCCATAGTCTGGAGCCAATCGTCGGCGTCGAGGGGCTCCTCGGTCTTGCTAAACACCGGAGGGTTGGTGTTTTGGAAGTTCTTGAGTTTGGATCCAGGGTGGTCATGATTTCCATGGCCTTGGTTGGCGATGTTCTGCAAGGCGATGAGGTTGGCTTGGCGTTCGGCTCTTTCGGTTTCCCGGTCAGCAAGCAGGGTTTGCAGCAGTTGCAGCATCGCGTCGTTGGTGCGATTTGGAGGGGCCATCTGAAGATGTAGAAGATTATGAGATACGAGGGAACATTCTATGGTTCATTTTGGTTAAGTTTTAAAACAATTTGAAAACTTGTAATCTTTTCATGACAACATAACATTCATTCATTCATGCAACACATAGTACAAACTACACACATACTCCCCATGGTTTTAAGAACCATTCTCGTGCTACGATACAAAGGACGGGATACAACTCACACCTACTATAAGTGGAACTAGTGCAACTACTCCTCATCATCATCCACATCGATAGGGATGATTCCATCCTCTCCGGCCTCCAGAAACTCGTAGTCCTCTTCCTCCGTGTTCTCATCCTCCTCGAAGTCGTCGTCGTCACTCAGGAAGGCGTCTCCTCCCTGAAGGTCTTCACCTTCTTCCTCCATCTCATTCAGCTGGTCTTCCTGGGCCTGGACAGTGGCCTCAAGTGACGCGATCCGGGCGCGAAGGCGACGAATAGTAGCGTCCTTCTTGGCACGCTGCTGGCGAAGGCTCTTGCGATCATTGTTGAGTAGCTTGATCGCCTCACCCTGCTCGGTGATGTGAGCATGGGTCTGGTTCGCGTAAGCGCGAGTGGCGTCGAGGTCCCTCTGAGTTTGGTAGAGCATGAAGTCCAAGTGATCCACGTGGTGCCTCAACTGGGGGTGCAGTGGCAGATCCATGGGTTTTCCGGCAGAGTTACGCCTTGCGAGATGCGCAAAGCGTTCCTCCCGAAGTGCTTCCACATTCTGTCCGCACAAGCGAGCAAGTGCTTCCTGAAGAGCACGTGCAAGCCCGTCGAGCCAGTTGCTTTCCCTGAAAGAGAAAAGGATCCTCTCAGAGGTGGGAGGCTCCATCTTGCCCCTCAAGTCAGCGGTGATAATCCACTGCAGTTCCCCTCCCGGCTGGTCGTCCACCTGAATCCCGTGAAACTCGGGGTGTGGGCGGCCAAGGTGATCCGACAGAGAGTTGAGGTCATGCTCGAAGATCAAGCTTCCACCATTTCCAAGCTGGTAGAACTTGGTGTTGATGGGTTCATTCGGCTCCATCTGAAAGCGAAAAAGATGAGTAAGTTAGAGAGTGAACAAGTGTGGCAAACTTTTAAGTAGATTCAAATAAGGAGGGACATGAGTCACCAAGTTTGAAAAAGTCTCAAAGACAAGAGGGTAAGTAAATTTTCACAAATATTCTCTTCATTTTGATTTCAAAGTTAAGTTTTTCTTTCGAACGTCCATTCTAACTAGGGTCTTCTAAGGTCAAACAATGGCTCTGATACCAACTTGTCAACACCTGGATTTTTAAGTCCGGATGCCTATTATGTCATACATCGCAATCCCAGGAATATTGTTGTTGCGAGGCATAATAGTTAAGTATCACAGTCATCATTCATTACAAACCATAAGGTCTTACAATTGGAATCACATCATCCATATTACACGAATAGTTGATCTATTGATCAACGAACAAACACAAGTTCATAGCGGAAGCGTAAGATACAAGGACTCTCTAGTCCACGTGCCAACGCTTGACGTTGGAAGACTCCTAGTTGTCGTAGGCGTCCTGCTGGTCTTCACCTTGATAGTTCTGCTCGTCTTCATACTCTGGCCATTTGAATAGCCAGGGACAAAGCCGTGAGTACGTTGAGTACTCGCAAACTAATACTATTGTAAGTGCTATTCAGTTCTAGTAAGGGTGCTAAGCTCTAGTTTAATTTGCATAAAGCCAATTTTAGTTCATAAGCAGTTTAGTAAAAGACTCAACCTTTGCTAACTAACTCAAGTGGGAACATTAGTGTCATTCCCACAACTCTGTTGTGATTCAAGTCAAGTCACCATTCACCATTCAACCTTTTCAAGAAATTTTGATACCGGAAACTGTATGGCCTTTCCAACCGTCCGTAACCGTGGACACGGCTATTCGAATAGGTTTACACTCTGCAGAGGTTGCACACTTGTGCCACAACATTTGATTACATCCGTCGGGGATAACCCCGAATCATCGTAACTCAGTACGCGGATCATCAACCTTAACCTTTCACTTATATATCCTAGTATAGGCACCTCTCCCCATGAGCTTGGCCTCCCAGTGAAGACAAACCGTCAGCCTGGGAACTGCACAGGGCTTGGCCGTACAATTCACCTCAATACACATCATTTCTCAACAATGGAGGCAGCCTCGGCATAACCCCTATGATGCTTGTTCAGAGGGAACCCATACTAAGACACACAAACTTCCAGCTAAGCCCTACCCATAATCAGGTATTGTGGGGGTACTTGTAATTCGGAAAGGTATCGCATCCAAACCAATATCAGTTTTAAATCAAAAATCACCATCTTCTCTTAGTCATATCACCTTTCAAAAATCATTCAAAAACAACTTCACTTCACCAAGTTCCCATCTAGAGTAGTCAAGTTTTATTTGTTAGCAATAGCACTAATCATGAGGGGTGCTAACTTAGCATTGCTTGTTCTAGATTTAAGCTTGGTGCTCATATGCTACTCTAAACCAAGTGAATCATGAATCAAAAAGTACTTTGAAAATAAAGCAGTAAAACTTGTATAGTAAAACTTGGGATAGGACCACTAAGCATAAGGTAAAAGAGGGTGATGCATTGCTCTTGAGAGCTTTGCACTTTGCAAGTGTATTACCTTGCCTTGGTGGTGGTACTGATCAAATTGGTCTTCTTCTCCTTGGAAGTAGGCCTCCTCCTCCTCTTGATACTCTTCCGTACTAGCGTCTAAAATACGAATACGAAGTACAATCACCACACAAGCTTAAGTAACTAGGCTATGCACACCTCATGAGTCACACAATCTAAGCTAACATCTCAACATGCTTATTATATAAGTTGGCTTTGGTGTATTCTTAAGAAAAATAATTTCCTCTCATTTCCAATATTACTTAGTGTTTCTATTCAATTCTTGAGAGAAATAATTTTCTCTCATTGAATCTTGTTAAGATTTAATCTCCTCAAATAATATTATATGACCTAGGTTGACCAAGGTCAACCTCTTTATAAGTATTACTTGGGAAAATAATTTAAATGAGGTGGTGCACCTCATGCATTTTAATAACACATAGTAATGATTTAATATCATCAACTAATTCAATATGAGATTTAACTAACCATGGTATCTACCACATGTTGAATTTGTTGAGACAAGATTTAAATGAGAGGGAAGCTCTCATACATTTTAGTAAATTATCTTGCCCAATTTAAATGATCTAGAACTAGCCATAGGGCCAATCTTTAAACTAGGCCATGATCATGTAAAACAACTATGTCATATTTTTATATATTCTGGTAGATAATGTGACATGTGATTTTTGAGAGGTGGAAATATCTTAGAATCACTTTTCTATAATTTTTAATAATTATTTGAAGTGGAAAAAGGCCCTGCCTTGTTATTTTTGTCACATTTATTATACAACAAAACTAGAGTTGAGGCCAGTGTAGTTTTGTAGATAATTTAACAAGGTTTCCAAATATATAAAATTTGTCAAATTTGGTTTGGTAGATTTTCCCCTATTTAATTTTGAAAACAGCATCTGAGAATAATTAACCAATTTCGAAAATTCAAATTTGAATGGTGGGCTTAGGCGGGAAACGCTAACGGGCTAAGCAGAGGAGGAAGGAAATGGGCCGGCCCAGTACTGCGTCTGGCGCAGTGGGCCGCCTGACAGCGTGGGGGCCACGCGTCAGTGTGTTTAACACAGCGAAACGGTACGAGGAAAGGGAACCGTAGGATTAGGGGCAGATCGGACGAACGACGTTCATCGTCGTCTCCGGCGAGAAGGGAGGGCACGGGCGGCGCAGGTAGGGGGTCGACGGCTCACCTGCGGCGCGGCGAGGGTCGGCGAAGCGCGGAGAAGACGTTGTCGAGGAAGGGGAAGCAGATGGTAGCAGTGGCGCGTGCTGAGGAGGCGTCAATCGGCGGCAAGCTTCTCAGCACCTCCGCGGCTTCGACGTTGCAATTGGACGGCGTCGGCGACTAATCGAGCAAGGGAAGTGAGCGAGGCGAGTGAGAAGAGGGAGAGGAGGCTGGCGGTGTGAAGAATTCGAAGCAGGAGGGTCTCTTTTTATAGCAACTGGAGGTGGCCGCGGGGCAGCGATGAGCTCATCGTTGATGACGAAGCTACAGAGGAGCTCGGCCACTGGCGATGACGCAGCGGGGTTGGCGAGTCTCTGGCGGTGACGCAGCGCTTGACGGCGTTGAAAACGAGGGAGAAACGAGCTCGTACGCATGACGGGAGCGGCCAGTACCTGCGGCGGACGTCGGCGAGATGGGCGTTGGCTACGGCGTTCCCGCGGTCCAATGGCGATTTCCTGGCGGTGCGTGGTGACATTGCGAAGCGTTTGGCGCAGAGAGAAGAGGGAGGGGTCAACGGAGGTGCTCGGGCGACGACGTGGCCAGACGCTGTCGTTGCCTAATCGACGGTACCCCGGAGGAGGGATCCTCACGAGGGGGAGAAGAAGTAGGGGCCATTGGGCGGAGTGCACACGGGACGGTGGTACGCGAGTTACCCAGCTTCGGAACACCTGCACGATGACAGGGCCTACTGCTGCTTGTCTGGAATTATCTGGGCGCTTTCGCGTTGTTACAATGAGTTGTGGTTGTCTCGCTTCTAGCTCGAGATCTCCCCTCAGGGCTTCCCGGATCCGGCTTATATAGGCGCACGGATCTAGGGTTTACATGGAGAGTCCTAGCCGGATTACAGGTCGCCTAACTACGGTACAAGGTCTTGCCGTGTACGTCAAGGATCTGCCTTCCTCCCTACGTCGTACTGGATCCGGGTTCCACATGGGCCTCCATGGATCCGGGTTACTCCTGGGCCTCCATGGATCCGGGTTACTCCTGGGCCTCCATGGATCCGACTTCCTCCGATGGTCGGTTGGGATCCGGCTTCCCTATCCTGGGCTGGACTTCATCCTTTAGGATCAACAAGAATCGGGCCGCCCCGACGGGCCACACGCCACATCGCCATCTATGGGCCACCCGGGCTTGCCGGATCTAGGCACTGTCGATGGTACACCCATGAAGTATACCCACAACAGTAGCCCCCAGAGTTCTCCGAGTTTCACCTGCTGTTTCCGCCTCACTAGTCCATCATGGTCTCCGGCAATATTGGTAACGCGGAGAAACTTGAAGAGCTCTAACTTCATATTTTCTTCTTTCCCAACTTTCAGTCGGAAAAAACCCTCATCCTGCGGGACTTCATCCATCGACAGTACATAACATGTCTCCGGGTTACTCCCCTGCTTGCGGACAAGAATTTGCTTATCTTCACGCCGTTACCCGGAACCTTAAAAGATTCAAACGGTTCCGCCTATCATGGCGACATTTTCGCGTGATTTGAGCGGTAAGTTGAGGTGCGGATCCGACTACCAAAAACGTAGGCGCGGATCCGGCAACCAAAAACATAGGTGCGGATCCGAGTACCAAAAACGTAGGTGCGGATCCGGCTACCAAAATATAATTGCGGATCCGGCTACCAAATATATAGGTGCGGATCCGGCTAGCTAGCCCCCGAGCGTTGAGCCGGCTTGCTCCAAGGAGACTCGATGCTCAGAAACTTAGCCCCCAAGCATCAAGGTGGTAATTTTCCGGCTTGTTACTCAGAGAACTTCATCGATGTAGCCCCCGAGCGCCAAGGTGAATTTTCTTGAAAATCCGGCTTGGTGCTCTTAGAGTAGCTTTATCTTTATATGTGACTTAGGAATAGCGTAAATCCCAAGCATCTAGGCGGAAATTTCCAGCACCGATACCCGAAAGGAAACACACTTTTCACCTAAGATCAAACCGCAGCCCCCGAGGGTTGGTTCCGGCTAAGCATAGCGGAATCAAGACTCAAGTTGCTTTTCCAGCTGTGCACGCCATGGATCCGCCTAACCTCGGGAGACTGTTGTACGTCCAAGTGTCATGTACCTGATACATAAACATAAAAACATATTTGTATTAAATTGTTTCTTTGATCATGTTCAACGAACAAATGTAAGGCGGAACAAAAACGGCCTTTGAACAAATGTTTTAAAGCTGAAACTATGCAGCAGTTGAACAACATAAAACTGTCAAGGCGGAAACAACTCGACTATCTTGAACAGTTAATGTAATTTATATGTTTTAAGCAAGTGCTGGTTTATCCGTTCTTCTGGTTTATATGCTTGACTTTTCGTGAGACGGCAATCTTTAAACACGTAACATCTCACGAGGCGATAGCGCTTAATAGCGAAACAATCAAGAACCTCGTAAACAGAGGCCGGCTTTAAGTACCGAGATGTCACTACTAAGGAATCCACACATAAAACAACGAAAACGTGTAGGCCGTAAAACTCAAGCTAACGCCCGAAGGCGGAAATTTTGCAACAGATCGGAGCCTTAAGCGGCAAAAACAGTACAAAGTTTTTCACGAGCGCAAGGCAAATCGTGGGAAAGATATGACCAACAGCGAAAGCGGTAAAAGACTCAGGATATGAGTGAACCAATCTTAATCTCATGATCATAAAATATTAAAATATGAAATATAAATAGGGACTTAGCTGTTTGGAGCGGAGTCAACGTCGGTCGTGGCGGTTTTTCTTCGGCGTTCCGTCGAGCCGGTGCGAGATTGATTGTCGCAGTGGTCCTGTAGGTGCGGATCCACCTACCAAAATTTAGGTGTGGATCCGACTTCCAAAAATTCAGGTGCGGATCCACCTACCAAAATTTAATTGCGGATCCGGCTACCAAATATATAGGTGCGGATCCGGCTGCCAAAAACATAGGTGCGGATCCGACTACCAAAAACGTAGGCGCGGATCCGGCAACCAAAAACATAGGTGCGGATCCGACTACCAAAAACGTAGGCGCGGATCCGGCAACCAAAAACATATGCGCGGATCCGACTACCAAAAACGTAAGCGCGGATCCGGCAACCAAAAACATAGGCGCGGATCCGGCAACCAAAAACATAGGTGCGGATCCGGCTACCAAAACCAGAATTTGAAATTTCCGGGTCTAAGGCGGATTCTTCTGTGGAAAGCTCCTGCATCTCAGATCGGATCTTCGCGACAGCGTCCAGCTCTGCGGCGGTCGCGTCTGCGTTACTTACCAGTGGGTTTCCGTCGGAATCGACGGTTTCGCCGATGAAGATGTGTATGCCGCCAACTGGGACGATGGAGAGCTTGACGGGGTTTGTCTTGGCCGGAACCCAGCACTCGTCCGGAGGGACGATCGGAAGGTTTCCGGCGTAAAGGACGCGCCCCACAGCGATGGTGTCGTCGTAGCTTCCCATGGCGGAACCCTCCCGGTTCCGGCCTCCGCACGCCACAGCCCCACGGTGGGCGCCAACCGTCGTTGCCTAATCGACGGTACCCGGAGGAGGGATCCTCACGAGGGGGAGAAGAAGTAGGGGCCATTGGGCGGAGTGCACACGGGACGGTGGTACGCGAGTTACCCAGCCTTCTCGAACACCCGCACGATGACGGGGCCTACCGCTGCTTGTCCGGAATTATCCGGGGCGCTTTCGCGTTGTTACAATGAGTTGTGGTTGTCTCGCTTCTAGCTCGAGATCTCCCCTCAGGGCTTCCCGGATCCGGCTTATATAGGCGCACGGATCTAGGGTTTACATGGAGAGTCCTAGCCGGATTACAGGTCGCCTAACTACGGTACAAGGTCTTGCCGTGTACGTCAAGGATCTGCCTTCCTCCCTACGTCGTACTGGATCCGGGTTCCACATGGGCCTCCATGGATCCGGGTTACTCCTGGGCCTCCATGGATCCGGGTTACTCCTGGGCCTCCATGGATCCGACTTCCTCCGATGGTCGGTTGGGATCCGGCTTCCCTATCCTGGGCTGGACTTCATCCTTTAGGATCAACAGCAACTGGGCCGCCCGACGGGCCACACGCCACATCGCCATCTATGGGCCACCCGGGCTTGCCGGATCTAGGCACTGTCGATGGTACACCCATGAAGTATACCCACAACAGACGCGTCTGCGACGCTCGCCGTGCGCGCTCTGGCGTGCATGGTGCACGTCTGGGCGTGTCTGGGCGTCACGTTCCTGGCCGCTACGGTGCACGATTCGATCGGGGCTGGTGTCCATTCGACGCAGGGGAGTGTGGAGCACCGGCTAGACATGGTTGGGCGCGTTGGAGAGGGCCAGGGGTAGAGATGGCATGATGAGCTCATGCCATGCCACGGCATGGCATGGTTTGCATCTGTTCATGATGCAATGGTGTACCATTTCTTGTCTGAGGTGCTTGGCAGGATAGAGGGAGGTCAATGGAGTACAAATGATGACCTAATGGTGAAGAGGAATGCCAAAATCTGCTGGACAAAGCAATGTATTGGGTTGGCAGATTAGTGCTCACCAAGTGTTTGATTAAATGGCCGCAAGAACTAAACTTTCAAATTTTGAAATGATTTTTGGTGGAGTGTAAAGATATAATAAGAGAAGTAGAATGGAGGTGGTGGTGGTCAAAATGGAGTTGAAATGCAAAAATCCAAAATGCATATGATCTTACATATGCAACAATGTCTCAACTTTGCTAGCTTGTCATGTGAAATTGGGAAAGAGTTTGGGGTGGTGGTTTTGGGCAAAGTTGTTCTCCTTGATGTTATCTTGGATGAGGTGCAAAGTTTGGGCAAAGTCTAGAAGAGAAATCTCAAAATAACAGGGCTCAAAGTAGGTACCAGATTAAAAATGTCACATGTGACCATATTGCATGTAACTTGAAATTTGAATTTGGTTTTGGTTTGATTTGAGTTTATTTACTTCCAAAAGTGTTTAGTAATCATTTACAACCAATGGTGCAAGCCAAAGTGGTCTAGGTTAAGTATTTGCAAAAATGGCATAAGCCATATGTGTGTGTGGAGATGAATTTTATCTTTTCTTTTCTAATTTCTTTTCCCTTGTATTTGGGTGATCTAAAGATCAAAGTTAGGGTTTAGGTATGAGTGTAATCACACAAGCACATAACATGGTCAATTGCACACTCAAGTAAATAAGCAAGTGATCTATATGCATAGCACTTATATGATGAGAAAAAGTTTTTGTTGGTTCTCAAATTTGGTATTTGGGAAACTCTCTCTTTGTCTCTTTATTGAGTTTTTGGGATGTTACAATGGGTCTTGCGTAAATTTTATTAGACGTGTGAGAAAAGGTACCCGACCAAAATATCTATTTATTCGATCTACAACACCTACCGCTAGGGTAAGTCGTACCCATAAAAGGGTCTATCGGTACCTCGACTATAATGCAATCAGTTCATCGGTACAAAAATGAAGAAAAACGTACCTATAACCAGTATATGTTGTACCTCACTAAATATGTCATTCAGTACCTAGGGAAAATGCTACCATGTCTTCTTTGAAGCACTCACGGTCAATGCATATTGCACTTACGAGACGGTGAAAACGGTACCCCGGCACCTTGAGTTGAAATCGTCAAGTACCTATAAAAATACTTAAAAAATCAAACTTGCAAATCGATGGATTGATGTCGCGATTTATAAGTGTTGCGTAAAATTCGGCACCGCAACTTAACATTTGAAGCACTCTCTGGTAGAAAGATCTCCCACCTCGAGTTAAATTGTCAAGTACCTATAAAAATCCAAAGCCATGTTCCAGTGTAAAACAGTGCCAAAAACGACATGCTGAACCAGTCTTAGCTATCAGTGAAACAACAACGATAATGTACCCCAATATTTCTGATAGAGAAGTGAAGTACACTAGAACACAGTGAAAGGGAAAGATTACAGTTGCAGCAAACAGTGTCATGTCGACCCAGAATGTCATGATGTAAAAAGAGATGCGCACATGATGTGTGCCAAATATATTCACATGGACAGCTGGTCACGTTTGATCACTTCCAATCACCAAGATTGATCACGTTTTCAACCATTCTGAATCAAACCAGAAATTCAATTCGGCTCCCGGGTGCACATGCTCCCTCTACCAACAAAACATATTTCAAAGTGTGGAAAATTTTCGAAAAAATTTTCTACATGTACATCTCCATAATATATGTGTGCGCGTCAAGTTTCACGAAAAATTAATATTTTTCGTGACCTATGTAAAAAAGAGAAAACTTATCCTGTGAAAAGCATTGTTTTAAGCACTGAATTTTGTCTTTTTTACACACGTCACATGATAAGTTCATTTTTTATGAAACGACTTTGTGAGCGCTTAGCACATGAATATGTACGTGCGAATTTTTTGTTCCAATTTTTTTGAAATTTAAAATATATGTAAGAAGCATTTTAAAATATAGGGAGCATATGCTCCCATGTTCCAAAACACCACTCCCCAAACCAACTTTTTATCAAGATATCATTCAAGCAGTTGATGTTAGTTTGCTTGAGGGCTAATAAAATATTACTGAATCACACAATAATCTAAATAGACACTAGGTCCCATCAACTGAGAATGGGCTCTAGATACATAAGTGAATAATTCACAACAATTTAGATATGCTCTATTCCCCTTCCTTGAGATTTGGTGTTTCCAATTGTATGATGGCCTTTCTCAATTCTGCTAAAACTATGGCATTACTATACACCTTTGATAGCAAGGAGTGTATGTTTTAGTATCCCTTGCAAGAAATCTGCATGACAAAATTCAACAATCCAAAACAAGGATTCACAGTTAATAAGTCGTCCAAGGACATCGAATCATATTGATGCAAAGAGGGCATCCACAGCCAACGGCCAATAATTTCATCAGCATTTTTTCACCAGAATCCAAAAGACATATTCAGACATAGAAAAGATAAGTGTTTATGCTTGCTTTAGTTAAGATTAAGATTAATGAATCATGAAGCAATATTTGCCTCAAAAACATCTGAGGATGCCTACATATGCTGCATAGGTAACCTGCAGCCGTGCTCATCCTAAGCTTTTGGTGGCAACAAAAATAGGATTTGATGCCAAGAGACAGCAAATCACAAGCAACCGGATCATGGTGTAGAGCTCCGGCGTGTCAGCATGCTTGGTGGAGTGGCACTGGCTTGTTGGTGCTGAAGTGCGTGCGCATTGCCCCAGCCGCACCAGGCCATCCGCCGACAGTGGTTGGCCGCAGCGTCATCCATACGAGCACGCAGGGGTCTACATTTCAACACGAACTTCTTCAGGACAAAATTCACATGAAATTGATTGGTATGATAGAAGAATTGATCGCTAGATCTCCCTAAGAATATAGCAAAATAATTGCCAAGATTAGCACAAAGAACAGGTTTTATCAAGCAGTAACTAGCGAGGCATGATAAACAAAAGAAGATGTCTCAATCCTTCATTCCAGCAAGAAATAAAATGCATGGACGCGGTGTGCATTGAGACACATGCTGGCAGTCAAGACCTGTAGACTTTGGATGCCTCATGGTTTCTACGATGTCTAGGTTCCCCGTTTTTCCACGGAGAGATATGTTGGCACAATCAAGTTAGCAGCATATATGCAGACGACTTGAGAGATTCGAAACACAAAAATGCCATAGCATGGTTCAACATAACCACAATTAGCATAATTTAGTCGCGAACACATCCATCCATCTTCACTGAGTGCATCGCTCCCAGTGCAAGGTGCATAATCTCAAGTAAAATCGGGTACTTGGTTATCTCCAGCTAGGTACTGAAGAACATCTACAGGTCAAACAACCACCAGGCATAAAAAAGAACTAGAAATTGCTTGAAGAAACAAATATCTCATGAAAAAATAGCATGGCACATTATAACAATCACCTGATGTGCACACCAAAAACATGCAGTTTCAGCACGGAAAATAAATCAGCATATAGGGGAATTGTATTAGAGAAGGATCTCATTCGATCGGCACAAAAATCTGCCACGCAAAACGCAAAACCGAGCAGATTCTCCTTCGAGTAAAAATCTGCAGGCTTTCTGCCGAGCGGGAGCACAATGTAGATCGTGGAGAAACCGAGCCAGCGTGCCCTCGTCCAGTGCTGCAGATCGTGGTCGCGCCGTCAGGAAGCGGGCGGGGCGGGAGGAAGCATGCAGCCATGAAAAAGGGGGAGGTCGAGCAGCGGGTGTTGGCATGTCGGCGGCGACATCGGGGAGCTCGGACAGCTCCGTGCCGGTGAGGCGGCTTGAATCCAGTGGAGGCACTGGCAAGGGCTTCGGTGGTGCGGGAGTCCAGTGGCGCAGCGAGCGGAGGCGTCTCTGCCAGACGGAAGGAGCTCCGGCGCCTCCAACAGGAAGAAGTCGCTGGATCGACAGCTCCGCGCGATGGAAAATCTTTGTTCTTGTTTGGATTCGGCTTGATTTGGAAGGAGAGTTCCGGCTAGAACCATGTACGGAGACGATGGGGAGAGAGGAGCCATGACAAGAACCATGGCGGGAGACGATGCGAGGAAAGGAAGGCCTCGCTGGGAGGTAGGTGAGATGATGCACCGGTCGGGAACCTGGAGGAGGCGAGGGGGTCTGGGGAGGGCGGGGGAGGTAGGTGCTGAGCGACCAGCCGCCACCAAACTCCGGCGAGGGGGTCTGGGGAGGGCGGGGGAAGTAGGTGCTGAGCGACCAGCCGCCACCAAACTCCGCGCGATACAGGGGAACTGTGGGGGGCCGCCGGCCACCGGGATGGGGAGGTATGGGCGGCAGATTGACAGGATGGTTGCGCGGGAGAGGTGGAGGGGCCCGGAATGGCTGGCCGTCACCGGAATCAGCGTGAGGCAATGAACTGCGGGGGCGCCGCCAGCCACCGGGATGGGCAGAGATGGGTTTGTGGGCTCTGAGCGAGACGGAAGAATCTGCCACGAGGCTGGAGGGCTATATGCGCGAGACAAGTGGTATATGCCAAACCGAACGACTCCATGACAGAAACGGACGAACCCAACGGATCTCCACTATGCAGAGCGCACAGACTGGGTGTTGGTCTGCCGGAGAGGCAGAATCGTAGCAGGGCGTCAGGCCATTAAAAATAATAAGAATCAGCCCATTTAGAAAAAGAATCCCTTATTCTTGGCACCAATCTTGGCACACATGTGGACGACAATGATAGCTAGCGCTGCAGTTTGGTTCCATACAAAAACTTTTGTCTATATATATATGCAAACACATGCGATGAATATCACCTACAAGGCACTGTGATTGTTTAAAGTTGAAACTATCCAGAAAAGTGGATAATTAAAACTTCTATATATGGGCTCAGCAACTGAATAGACCGCTTCAAGATTTGTCTTTCATTTGTTAGAGCATCTCCACTCGCGTCCCCCAAATCGTCCCCCAAAGCAACTTTGGGCGCGCCGGACCAAAAACCGGTTCCAGCCGCGTCCCCCAAAGCCGAATTTTATCCGGCGCGGCCCGATACGGTGTCCGGCGCCCCGAGCCCGTCCCCGTCCCACAGGGGACACACCGGGCACGCCGGACACAACGAAAAGCGAGGCGGCGAGTGGCGGGGCCGACCCGTCAGTGACTCATTCAAGTTTGGACCTAACCGTCGCCTACCTCGCGACGGAAGTTATTCGCGCGCAGTGACACACGACAGCATCTTTGCCTTAATGGCGACGGAGAGCCAGGCGAGACATCTCGTCGGTGCTGCGCAGCCTCCACGCGTCGCCGGCGTTCGCACGCTACCGCCCGTTCCTGCGCGATCTTCCCGCCTCTTCCCGCGCTTTCTTCCCGACGCCGGCGTCTATAAAAGGTCTCCCGGCTCAATGGTAGCCACCACAGCCGCCGGCAACAAACACATACCTTTTCGCTCCACCGCCATCTCCTCCACCACCAGTGGCAATGGCGAACCGCCCCGGCGCTGGCCAGTTCCCTCCACCGCCGTCTCCTCCACTTCCAGTCCCGGATTCGCAGGTCGACATCGACCCCGCCTCCTGATACGTCTCCGACGTATCGATAATTTCTTATGTTCCATGCCACATTATTGATGATATCTACATGTTTTATGCACACTTTATGTCATATTTATGCATTTTCTGGAACTAACCTATTAACAAGATGCCGAAGAGCTAGTTGTTGTTTTCTACTGTTTTTGGTTTCAGAAATCCTAGTAAGGAAATATTCTCGAAATTGGACGAAATCAACGCCCAGGGGCCTATTTTCACACGAAGCTTCCAGAAGACCGAAGAGTCAACGAAGTGGGGCCACGAGGTGGCCAGGAGGTAGGGCGGCGCGGCCCAAGCCCTGGCCGCGGCGGCACGTCTCCTGGGCTCCTCGTGACGCCCCTTGACCTGCCCTTCCGCCTACAAATAGCCTTCGTCGCGAAACCCCCAGTACCGAGAGCCACGATACGGAAAACCTTCCAGAGACGCCGCCGCCGCCAATCCCATCTCGGGGGATTCAGGAGATCGCCTCCGGCACCCTGCCGGAGAGGGGAATCATCTCCCGGAGGACTCTACGCCGCCATGGTCGCCTCCGGAGTGATGAGTGAGTAGTCTACCCCTGGACTATGGGTCCATAGCAGTAGCTAGATGGTTGTCTTCTCCTCATTGTGCTTAATTGTCGGATCTTGTGAGCTGCCGAACATGATCAAGATCATCTATCTGTAATGCTATATGTTGTGTTTGTTGGGATCCGATGAATAGAGAATACTATGTTATGTTGATTATCAATTTATATCTATGTGTTGTTTATGATCTAGCATGCTCTCCGTTATTAGTAGAGGCTCTGGCCAAGTTTTTGCTAGTAACTCCAAGAGGGGGTATTTATGCTCGATAGTGGGTTCATGTCTCCGTGAATCTGGGGGAGTGACAGAAACCTCTAAGGTTATGGATGTGCTGTTGCCACTAGGGATAAAACACTGATGCTATGTCCGAGGATGTAGTTATTGATTACATTACGCGCAATACTTAATGCAATTGTCTGTTGTTAGCAACTTAATACTGGAAGGGGTTCGGATGATAACCTGAAGGTGGACTTTTTAGGCATAGATGCATGCTGGATAGCAGTCTATGTACTTTGTCGTAATGCCCAATTAAATCTCACAATACTCATCATAATATGTATGTGCATGGTCATGCCCTCTCTATTTGTCAATTGCCCAACTGTAATTTATTCACCCAACATGCTATTTATCTTATGGGAGAGACACCTCTAGTGAACTGTGGACCCCGGTACAATTCTCTATACTGAAATACAATCTACTGCAACTGTTCTACTGTTTTCTGCAAACAATCATCCTCCACACTATACATCTAATCCTTTGTTACAGCAAGCCGGTGAGATTGACAACCTCGCTGTTTCGTTGGGGCAAAGTACTTGGTTTGTGTTGTGCAGGTTCCACGTTGGCGTCGGAATCCCTGGTGTTGCGCCGCACTACATCTCGTCGCCATCAACCTTCACGTGCTTCTTGACTCCTACTGGTTCGATAAACCTTGGTTTCTTACTGAGGGAAACTTGCCGCTGTGCGCATCACACCTTCCTCTTGGGGTTCCCAACGGACGCGTGTCGAACGGAAAGACAACACGTCAACCACGCGCATCAAGCAAATTTCTGGCGCCGTTGCCGGGGAGATCAAGACACGCTGCAAGGGGAGTCTCCACATCCCAATCTCTTTACTTTGTTTTTGTCTTGCTTTATTTTATTTACTACTTTGTTTGCTGCACTAAATCAAAATACAAAAAAATTAGTTGCTAGTTTTACTTTATTTGCTATCTTGTTTGCTATATCAAAAACAGAAAAAATTAGTTACTTATATTTGCTTTACTTGTTTCAACATGTTTCCTTTTAATTTTACCGTAAAAGACATGCCGGTAGGACATGGGTCTATAATTGGGAGAAATAATATAGAAGAATTTTTCAATCATGTTAGTACCGTCGAAGATTTTGAAGATAGACACTTGGTAGAACTTGCTCCTACTTATGAAATTGCTGCTGCTGCTTTAGTTCGCATGTTGGAAACTAAATTTGTTAATCTCAATCCTATAATCCAACACATGTTTCTTACACTCGGTGATATGGAAAAAGGGGAAAAGAAAGATTTTGTTTTAGAAACCCTTCTTAGAGAATTTGGTGGTATAGCAAGAGAGGCTAGAAAGGTCTTTATTAAATACAAGATGCTTGGTTCTTATACCAATTTTGTTAGTCTCCTTGAAAAGATGGACATGGAGAGAATAAGGTACACTAATAATATTAATGATGGTGGGGAGATCAAAGCACCAATACCATGTAAGCTCCTAGCGATGAATGACGCACTAGAAAATAACTATGCTTGGCTTGTTCCTGAAAATTTGTTTGATGAGAGTAGCAAGCCCAAGACTAATGAAAAGGGAGCCGCTAAAACTTATGTATCCAATATACTATGCATGGTTGAGAAAACTCCACACCCCGCTGTAGATGCACCATCCTTTGATAACACTTGATACACACTTTCTGCGCCTAGCTGAAAGGCGTTAAAGAAAAGCGCTTATGGGAGACAACCCATGTTTTTTTTACTACAGTACTTTGTTTTTATTTTGAGTCTTGGAAGTTGTTTACTACTGTAGAAACCTCTCCTTATCTTAGTTTTGTGCATTGTTGTGCCAAGTAAAGTCGTTGATAGTAAGGTTCATACTTGATTTGGATTACTGCGCAGAAACACATTTCTTTGCTGTCACGAATCTGGGCAAAAATCTCTGTAGGTAACTCAGAAAATTATGTCAATTTACGTGAGTGATCCTCAGATATGTACGCAACTTTCATTCAATTTGAGCATTTTCATTTGAGCAAGTCTGGTGCCTCAATAAAATTCGTATTTACGAACTATTCTGTTTTGACAGATTCTGCCTTTTATTTCGCATTGCCTGTTTTGACATGTTCGATGGATTTTTCGATTCCATTGACTTTCAGTAGCTTTGTGCAATGTCCAGAAGTGTTAAGAATGATTATGTCACCTCTGAACATGTATATTTTGATTGTGCACTAACCCTCTAATGAGTTGTTTTGAGTTTGGTGTGGAGGAAGTTTTCAAGGATCAATAGAGGGAGATGATACAACATGATCAAGGAGAGTGAAAGCTCTAAGCTTGGGGATGCCCCGGTGGTTCACCCCTGCATATATCAAGAAGACTCAAGCGTCTAAACTTGGGGATGCCCAAGGCATCCCCTTCTTCATCGACAACATTATCAGGTTCCTCCCCTGAAACTATATTTTTATTCCATCACATCTTATGTGCTTTGCTTGGAGCGTCGGTTTGTTTTTGTTTTTTATTTTGTTTGAATAAAATGGATCCTAGTATTCATTGTGTGGGAGAGAGACACGCTCCGCTGTTGCATATGGACAAGTATGTCCTTAGGCTTTACTCATAATATTCATGGTGAAGTTTCTTCTTCGTTAAATTGTTGTATGGTTGGAAACGGGAAATGCTGCATGTGGTAGTGAATAATAAAATACTTGTAGAACATTGAGCTTTGATAACTTGATTCTTTGCAAATGTTTTGAGGTATTTAGTTGGTAAGGCTTGCTGGAGAAATAAGTTAAAATTAGTAGTGGATTGTTGTCTTTAAGCTTGTGCCGTACTACAAACTCTATTTAAATAGTTGAAGGCGTAGTTGGACTTGATAGCTTTCCATGTCTGAGAGTTCATCGTAATGACTAAGTTGTGCTGAAGGTCGAGGGAGCTAGCGGGGTACTTGTGCCACCGTGAACGGCCCTTCTTGGAGTAAATTTTAATCATGCTCTTAATGCTGAACCTATTAGATGTTTGCAATAAGCTTGTGAGTTCTTTTTGACTAATGTTAAGCTATGGTTTTTGGCACTTCCACCATCCAAATTTGCTAGCCTCTTCGGTACTGTGCATTGCCTTTTGCTCACATTGAGAATTGTGCATACTTCGCCGGTACATCCAAACCCGTGGGAGAACTTTCTCTTGTTCTCCTACACATAAGCCCATACATCTCCTCAAAACAGCCACCATACCTACCTACCACAGTATTTCCATAGCTGTTCCGAGATATATTGCCATGCAACATCCATTTTACATTACATACCATGTTGTCATTTATTATTTATATATTGCTTTGCATGATCATATACAGCTGATGTGTGGTTTACCCATGTTACGCTAGATCATTGCGCATCCTGCTACATTGGCAGAGGCATACAGTTTCATACATCATGTTTCATTCATTATGAGTTATTTGTACTAAGAAGTGTGTTGTCATATTAGGACGTTGCCCCTAAAAATGAAAAGAGCCGTGGAGGCCATCAAAAAGAAAAAAAAAAGAGAGAAAGAAAAAAATGAAAAGAAAGAAAAAAAAAGAAAAAAAAAGAAAAAAAGGAAAAAAAGAGAATAAAGAAAAAGGGGGCAGCATTACTATCTTTTATCCACACTTGTGCTCATGTTTTAGCACCCGCATTATTCATAGTCATCATTTGTGCTCATGTTTAGCACCTACATTCATATGAGAGAGTTTTCATGTTTTACTAGTATAACTATGTGGGGAATTTACACTATAGAACTTGGGTTGTATATTCCAATGATGAGCCTCCTCAAAAGTGCTCTAGGTCTTCGTGAGCAACCAAGTTGGATGCACCCCCACTAGTTCCATTGGAGAGCTTTCATACACATATAGCTCTATGTGCATCCGTTGCATGGCAATCACTACTCCTTGCATAGCTTCGATCATAAGGCTTCCTCTTGTCAAATGGTCATTTACAGCTTTGCAAGCCTTTCTTCCATTTGGCCTTCCAAACCCCCATTAACGTTCTTTATGCCGTAACATCCTGGTGCTAATACCAAATGCTTGCGCTCACCGGTTGAGTAGACTTCGAAACAGTTGATTCATGACGTTCATGTTTATGTTTACTTGACTGAATCCTTCTTATGTTGTGAAAATTTACTTGATGCTTGGAATGAAGGATAGAACTTCTATGCTGAATACTTAATACATCTTTAATGAACTTTGTACGGTTGCATGTCTTTAAAGCAATAGTTCATGAAAACTTCTAGCTTGTCTAACTCTTGCATTATCATTTCTTATATCAATATAGACACTTGCTTTGAATGATTTGATCTCAGCTCATATGCTTTACAATAGTATGATCAAGGTTATGATGGCATGTCACTCCAGAAATTATCTTTGTTTATCGTTTACCTGCTCGGGACGAGCAGAAACTAAGCTTGGGGATGCTGATACGTCTCCGACGTATCGATAATTTCTTATGTTTCATGCCACATTATTGATGATATCTACATGTTTTATGCACACTTTATGTCATATTTATGCATTTTCTGGAACTAACCTATTAACAAGATGCCGACGAGCCGATTCGTTTTCTACTGTTTTTGGTTTCAGAAATCCTAGTAAGGAAATATTCTCGGAATTGGACGAAATCAACGCCCAGGGGCCTATTTTCACACGAAGCTTCCAGAAGACCGAAGAGTCAACGAAGTGGGGCCACGAGGTGGCCAGGAGGTAGGGCGGCGCGGCCCAAGCCCTGGCAGCGCCGGCCTGTCTCCTGGGCCCCTCGTGACGCCCCTTGACCTGCCCTTCCGCCTACAAATAGCCTTCGTCGCGAAACCCCCAGTACCGAGAGCCACGATACGGAAAACCTTCCAGAGACGCCGCCGCCGCCAATCCCATCTCGGGGGATTCAGGAGATCGCCTCCGGCACCCTGCCGGAGAGGGGAATCATCTCCCGGAGGACTCTACGCCGCCATGGTCGCCTCCGGAGTGATGAGTGAGTAGTCTACCCCTGGACTATGGGTCCATAGCAGTAGCTAGATGGTTGTCTTCTCCTCATTGTGCTTAATTGTCGGATCTTGTGAGCTGCCGAACATGATCAAGATCATCTATCTGTAATGCTATATGTTGTGTTTGTTGGGATCCGATGAATAGAGAATACTATGTTATGTTGATTATCAATTTATATCTATGTGTTGTTTATGATCTTGCATGCTCTCCGTTATTAGTAGAGGCTCTGGCCAAGTTTTTGCTAGTAACTCCAAGAGGGGGTATTTATGCTCGATAGTGGGTTCATGTCTCCGTGAATCTGGGGGAGTGACAGAAACCTCTAAGGTTATGGATGTGCTGTTGCCACTAGGGATAAAACATTGGTGCTATGTCCGAGGATGTAGTTATTGATTACATTACGCGCAATACTTAATGCAATTGTCTGTTGTTAGCAACTTAATACTGGAAGGGGTTCGGATGATAACCTGAAGGTGGACTTTTTAGGCATAGATGCATGCTGGATAGCGGTCTATGTACTTTGTCGTAATGCCCAATTAAATCTCACAATACTCATCATAATATGTATGTGCATGGTCATGCCCTCTCTATTTGTCAATTGCCCAACTGTAATTTGTTCACCCAACATGCTATTTATCTTATGGGAGAGACACCTCTAGTGAACTGTGGACCCCGGTCCAATTCTCTATACTGAAATACAATCTACTGCAATTGTTCTACTGTTTTCTGCAAACAATCATCTTCCACACTATACATCTAATCCTTTGTTACAGCAAGCCGGTGAGATTGACAACCTCGCTGTTTCGTTGGGGCAAAGTACTTGGTTTGTGTTGTGCAGGTTCCACGTTGGCGCCGGAATCCCTGGTGTTGCGCCGCACTACATCTCGTCGCCATCAACCTTCACGTGCTTCTTGACTCCTACTGGTTCGATAAACCTTGGTTTCTTACTGAGGGAAACTTGCCGCTGTGCGCATCACACCTTCCTCTTGGGGTTCCCAACGGACGCGTGTCGAACGGAAAGACAACACGTCAACCACGCGCATCACCTCTCGGGAAGAGCGGCGGCGGCGTGGGATGCAGAACTGGCGTGCACATCGTCAGCAGCGGCGGGAGGCACTTGAGCAGCAGGCCCGCCAGCAGCGTGAGGCGGCGCACGCGGCGGATATAGCGGCGTTCTTCGCCCCTGGCCCCGCATCTGACGAGGCCGCGGCGGCAGCGGCATGGCACGAGGAGGCGATGGCGGACACCATTGCGGTGTTCGATGCCTCGGCGGCAAAAGAGGCGCGACGGCGCCAGACGAAGGAGATGGAGCAGCGGTGGGCTGATGAGCGCCGCCGCCAGCAAGAGGAGAGGGACATGCTGTACCGTGAACGGCGGGAGGCGATCGAGCGCCGGCGGCGGGACTCGATCGAGCGCCGGCGGCGGGACTCGATCGAGCGCCAGTAGCAGTTGGCGGCGGAGGAGCGTTAGCAGCGGAGGCGGCGCTGGCGGACGAGTTGGCGGCGGAGGCCGACGCGTTGGCGGCGGCGATGATGGAGTCGCCAACGGATGTGGAGGAGGAGGCCGAGGTGGAGGAGGAGGAGACCGAGGTGGAGGAGGAGGAGGACGACGAGTTCGAGTGGTCCGACAACAACGGGCCGCACCCGGACGAGACGGCTGATCAGCAACGCGTGCTCGTCGAGTTCTTCAAGTCGGTGAAGAAGCTCCAGGACGCCGCCCGTGCACGCGAAGAGGCGCAGATTCGTCCCGCCGTCGAGCTCTCCCTCCAGGCGGCGCAACAGGGTAGGGCGGACGATGACGCGCTGCTGGAGCAGCGGCGTCTGGCCACCGCCCTACGCATGGAGAGGCGGCGCGCGCAGCAAGAGCTGCGGCGGAGGCAGGCGACGACGGGGCAGGGCCGTCGAACGCACCGCCGGGCGGTCAGTAGGCTAGGTTTAGATGAAATGTAGTCGTTTTCATTCAAACTTTGTACTATATAATCAAATTTGAATGATAACATTTATTTTCCTGCACCAATAATATTCATTTGGGGGCGGTATTTGGGGGACGCGGCTGGGGAGCGACGTCCCCCAAACACGACACGAACAAAACACGTCCCCCAAACGCTTGATCCGGCACTCTTTAGGGGTCGCTTTGGGGGACGCGAGTGGAGATGCTCTTAGACCGCGTTAGTCCCTAGTCATGTGCTGAGTTTACCAACTAGATTTAGATGTGCGCCTTGGCGCACGGTCCCGTGGAATCCGCACTGATTTACATTTTGTATAATGATAATGGAAACCCGGTGTAAAATATTAATTCTTTTTTTAGCTTTTACAAAACAAAGTGAATATCATGAAATTAGGATAAAACAAACAAAATCACGAACAGAGTAGCACATGCTTATATACATTCAGGAAAATAGAGGAATATTTTGGGGCTTGTCTTGGCTCGCGGTTCTGATAAAAAGTTTGTACTATATTAAGTAGTGTTACATGAAAGTGGGCTAGATCACTGATGTACCAACTTAAAATAATACAAAATGGAATGTTGCAAAATTAAAGGATAGCCTACGAAATGGGCTCCAGATTAACATCACAGGAAACACCAAACCACAACTGCCGACCTGACGGATGCATGACACCGGCAAAATCGAGTCTGAGCAGGCGCAGGCCCCCAAGTACATCCTGGAACACCCGTGGCAAGCCATACCTTTCACCAAAGGAGCCACAGACTCAACGAACACCGTTTCCTTCAAAGCAACACCCGATCTCACCCAGGTTCACATCATTCTGCAGGGGAGCAAGGACTTGAGGACATGGCAGGAAAAGAGGCACAAAGAAGAAGATGGTGACACGGAACCCTATCGCTCTCGAGTCACCAAGAGGAGGACACAGGTCACGTGAGTCATCTTCAAAGAAGAATATGGACCACTCAAAATAGAGGTGTACGCGTACGTGCAAAGTTCCCTAAATTAATGAGTGAAAAACTAAACGTAATGCTATGGTGCATGTCTAATACCTACTGGCTGCTACCAATTTCCAAATAAGCAAGCGAAGAGTGATAGTAGTTATGATAGAAGCTTTGGTCGCAAAGCAAACAAAGATAATGCTTGTTCGAGGTTCTGAGACCATGAAATATTGTATAATGATTTCAGGCAATGCCGCAAGAACTCATATAGATAAGTAGGGGAATGCTCACCAACTGGATTAGCAGCAACATTCCTCTCCACCATGACCATCGTCTGTAAGATCCTCGTAAAAAAATCATATATAAGTATATTATATATACTTCACACCTGCAGCACCAACACCGGAAATTAACAAAAATAGAACAAAAACATAACACAAATTGTCCCAAACCCACATTAAAGAATCTCACATCAATATAACTACTTATAAAACATAGATATGTAGATTTCTCTTACTCTAATATAGATTATGTATAGATAGCGTGCATAAATTAACTATTGCTAGGATTTATATATAATGCAAGTAAGATAGTTATGTCAGCCAATTGGGGGCAAAAGCATCAGTATATGTCCTTATCTACATAACAATGTTGAATAATTCGAAAAAGGCAACTTGCAATGAAATGTAACAGAAAGCTATAACAAAGAAGGGTATAAAACATGGCTTCTTTTCAATGTCTTTCCTTCTACCAAATGCTATTGGAGATGCACCAAGAACAACAAAATCCCCTTTACCTTAGCAAAAATTCTTCTACTAATAAAAAAGGCATGTAACCCTCTCATTCTCAATGAAAAGAAACAGAGTCTGTGTGTTTTCTCTGGAAAAAAAATGTATACGAACATGCCGAGTAGAAAATTGGGCATGTAACCGGTAGTCTATCTAACCGGTAGTCTATCTAACACTGGTTCTACCTCTGCACGACTATACATGACTATCCTCCAAAAACAATACCCAAAACCCAAACTTAAATGCCATGATAGCTTATTCCTAACCAGCGAATATTAATATTTCTCTAGAGCCATAATTTATCCCAAACATGAAAACCACATATTAGATAGCATGCGCACTTTTAAATGTTGCAGAAAATTAAACGCTGCAAATAAAAAAAAGACAATTCAACTCTTATGCGAACATATTGCCAAATAGGACATCAGTTTGTGAAAGTCATTACATGTTATCTTGTGAGTTTTGAGATTTATTAGCACATCAGTAAGACGGTGTCCAGGAGCGCATATGCACCACAAGAACCAAGAAAATTGGGAAACAATGGATTCGTAGAACGGCCAAAAGGGAGAGAGATAGAGATGCACCAGGGATCAAGCGCCACCTCGATGCAAGGATGATGGTGATGCATGAATAGACGGTGCAGCGCCACCTCGAGCGCCAGCAGTGGTTGTACAAAGGAGCGCCTGAACCAAAATACATCAGTTACCAAGCACTAAGAACTTCATTATATTCCTCCAAATACACCTGAACCAGAATGGCAGAGTGTAAAATTAGATGGACATGAACCATCACAAATTTATCTATAGAAATCAGCTAGCAGGGTGGCAAGAGAGGCACACCTTGGTCATGGCCGGCCGAATCGGCTTCAAACCAGCAACAGAATCATGGGACCGAATCTCAAACACAAAGAAATGAGTTGCAGTTACCTAGACATCATACCTTCTTTACATAAATCTACCACAAAGTAGATGCATCTTGGGAAAGGCAGCATGCCAATAGTGCATCTTTTATAGCACATAATTGATAAGTAGAGAGGGAAACCTGGCCACCTCCACAGTTTGCAATTAAATGGAATATCAATAAATATGAAAGACTTAGGAGTGACATATATCGACATCTTGCAGCCTCAAGCCCTCAACAGAAAGTACATGAACAAACTGACAAACTTGATGTAGCAACCTAACATGAGAACTATTTGCAATGTTAAATCACATATGGGCCTTGCAAGCAACTAATTAATTTGGAGGGCGTTCATATTTACCTACAACACAAGAAAATGAAATGTAAGGAAATGATGGATCCAAAAGTACAAATATTTATAAACTAATATGAGAAGTGATGTATATGGCTACAAATTCTGATTTTACTTGATATGGTATAGCAAGAAACACCGGGAAATTTTACTTGTGTCAACCTGATTAAGTACTGATCTATCTATGACCTGGTTGATGTGGTATAGGACAATATGATTAAGTACTGAACTTTATATGACCAAGTGAGCTACCACATGGGGTCACTGATTCTAGAAAAATCTCAGACCAGATGGCAATATATATCTATCATAGGCTGACGTTGTCTACGAAATAAGTTAAAATTATAGCTATTCGCAAGGCGTAGGTGTATCAGGTAAAAATAATAATTAGGTTGTACTGTAATAGTTAGATTGGATGCCTGTAGATAGTAGATAAGATCAAATATGGAAAATAGTCTGAGCCTGTAGCATCAAAATCATAATGATACCATGGAGATAAACTAAGAATCTTTATAATTAGTGCAGGTTCATGAATGAGTTAGTTTCTTCATTTAGAAAGAGCACATCAAAATTTCCATAATACACACTCCTACCTTTCAAGACCGAAAGAAATAGAGACTATCAAAAGATTGTCAATACAATATAGCACTAAAAGGGTAGATAGCTTTGTATACCTGGAGCCTGCTTGGACATTTCCTCAAACAATTTATGTGCATGGATACAAAACACATATGCACAAAACAAAGAACGACAATTATGGGATTGGAAGAGAGAGGGAAGGAGGTAAATCAAGAGGAAGAGGGGAGTGAGTACCTAGAATCCTCCCAAGGGTGTGTCACACCTCCTTCTCCAGCGATGGCACGACACGCACTATGTCTCTTCTCGGAGACGGCACAGCGAGTGGTGTCGATGGCTGCACTCTAATCGTTCCATCAGCCATGGTACTTTAACTCGAGTTTATCTGTAAAACAAAACAACACATATTAGGATCATCTAGCAGAGACTGAATTTATGGGGAATGGAAGAGAGAGGAGGGGACAAAAAAAAATACAGGCATCCTAGCACATCGATTTCAACCATAAAGAACAATAGATATTAAGGGAAAAATGAACTTTTGACTGTGGCTACGAAAGCTGAAAACACTGTGCTTGGGCACACATGCTTCTATATATGAATGAAGCACTGGACATTTGCACTTGTCATCCCCAGAAACATGGGTCAAACTGTAAGGTGCAATTGCAACATTGTTCTGTGCAACACATCTGGTATGGGCGCTATGCCAATACACCCATGCAGTGAGGCAATATTTAGTGATAGTGTTGCAAAGATCTTATAACCAACCGTCTTGCATGAAATACTTACCTTCTAGTTTAGTGCCAGATCTTTCGGTATGAACTTCCTTTAGCCTGGGGATATGCATATTTCAAAAATACGGCGGCCAGCAGGTGTCACACTCATTTCTATTCAGTGAATGGAAAATATAGTATTGGAAAACACAGGGTAGAACAAATAAAATCAAATATACACACTGATTTAGCTACTAATCTAACATCTTTATTCACATAAATGAAAGTTATGCTCTGCAGTTCTAAACCAAAATGTCAACAGCTAAACTGAAGTCCAACATATGACCATCTGAACAAAACGGAAAGTACAACTGGATAGTTCTGACACTTGTTGGCTGCCACACATACAAAAGTAGCATGGTACTGATAAATAAATATGTTAAATATCGTCCAAACTTCTACGCTTTCAGCCGTAGAAGGCAATATTCATCAGGTGATGGCCCATCATTTCTTTGAGGCGCTTCACCTTAGTGCAATATAGAAGGTACCACCCTCCTTCCAAACAAACATGTCAGAGCTTTATGTAGATATCATTGTATATAGACAATGTTGCGACAAGTTTTTTAAAACCAAGGGAGTAATATTCATTATTAGATGAAACATGACAGAAGTTTCTTGTAAGCTTTATCAGAAAAACAAAGAAAACGTAGAACTTCAAAATGAAATGCTAACAAAGATCTATGAAGGCCTCAACAGAAGAAGTGAGCTCGCCTTCCGGCTCAGCCTGCTACTGTACTGTAGAAGGCGATATTCATCAAATGAATGAAATTCCTTGTAAGCTATACAACAAACATGCAGAAAATCAGATATTCTGAAACGAAATATTAACAAACTATATCAGGATGTCAACTAAAGAAGTGAGTGTTCCATCCAGTATATAGAAAAGTATCTACAATCTTGACATAAACTACTAAATACCAAAGAATGGCCTATGATCAGGAAGGGAAATTAATAATTTTCCCATATAATTCTTTTCCCCCACACTGAACCAGACATTGGTAGGTATAGTGCAAACTTAGAAACATCACAATTTGAGGAAAGGAGGCAAGGAATGAAGATGGATGCTCAAGTTTGACAAACCTTGGTCAACATCACAGGTTGCAGAAACAATGGCTCGTTGAGCCATTCAGCAAAAGTGATAGAGCTCCACACCATTCGAGATTACTCCAACAACTTCCTTGTGAGATGCAGAACCCGGAAGCTCGTCCTCACTGTGCAATCGAAACAATCTAGTTTAGTCAAATAAACTTAAATATTCAAAATCCCAATAGACCGGCACCATTCCAACACTGTAACCGCTTGCCGTGTCCAATAAAAGATGCGAGAAAAGTACAACGCCGATAGTAGCACTTTTGGATAATTAAGGTCAGGTGGTCTTCATATTAACAAATAGCACGACAAAAAGTTGCTCTATCGGTTTCATTTAACCAGTCCAATATGGATAATATGCAGGGAGGAGTTACAAATATTTAGGCAATGAGCAAAGACATGATACAACCAATGTAAAAAAAACTGATTAGTTGCGAGTAAGAAACACATGGCACTATCAATCAACAATCTTCCATCGAAAAGCTGTAAAAGTAAAATAAACCTAGCACTGATGTGGCATGCTAGATAAATAAATACCAGTGTTCAACAAAACCAAGAAGAAGGAAACACCGGTGTCGCAAGCTCTGCTCAGCTTGACTCCTTTACCACCTCATAAGTAATTTAATACGAACAATAAATCATATTTTTACCAAAACTAAATATCCACCCATTGGACAAATTAATCAATTATACCCGAACAAAAAATAACTTACTTGAAAAACTGGGAAGGGGGTGCATCATGGCCACGGCTGAGCTGAGCTGCCAACCGCCAAAGGATGGTGGTGTGCTAATCTGAATCAAGTATTGGACGTGAGCAAACAAAAGGAGAGCAGAAAATTAAGAGGCTTTGAACTAATACAGATCATGGATGAGAACTCTGGGAAGATGTGTACCTGAACCTGCCCCTTCTCTCTTATGTCAACCTCTACTGAAATGGAGATATGGAAGCATCCAATAGGAAGATAAAGAAGATCCCGGAGCATCTCTGTCAAAGCATACCTGTGAGGCTATGCCACAAATGAGTAGGTGTGTTAGTTTTAATGATCTCCCAACAAACAGAAGGCACCTTAATGTTACAGGACAAAACTACTACACTCATTTCAGTAATGTACGAAGAGACACAATCATGAGAATTTCCATTTTTTTACCAAGAAACATAAGGCATCTAATTTCCCAGTATAAATCTAAGCCGCATTAGAGAATATGACTTACTTTAAAAATAAACAGCTCGAATTATATTGCTTCACAAATTGAAGAGGCCTTCATAGTTTAACTTGCAGGAATTAGACCAACATTGCTATGTAATTTGAAGGCACCCATATTGCTTTTCTAGCAAATGCTACGATAAGAAAGACATTTTTTAACTGTGATGTGCAAAATATATTGTTTATTGAAACATGTGTTTTCCTCTACAAAACAACATTACCTATGGCTGGTAAGTTATCATATCCAGAACAGAAGTCAAAGAAAACATGTCTGCTAGTTCACAACTATATATGTGTCAGATTCTCCCCAGAAACAAGTGAGGAATGCATGTCCAGGGCATTAGTAGAGAAACAAAGATGAAACAATGTAAACATATCTCATATTTTCTCATAATGGAACATACAACTAATGAGCAAAGGCATATTCGGCACTAAAAAGAAATTCATAATTAAGGCATCTTAATCAGCTTTGGGGCTTATGACTGTACAAAACGGACCATAGCTAGTTACCTCTATAGGATGCTATAAATTCAGGATGCTAACTCCTTTGGGGCTTATCAAATCCAGAACTGATGTGACTGTGCTCATAATATTAGGAAGCTCACTCCTTTGGGCTTATAAAAAAAACTTTGTTCCGCTTGGATGACATTAACAAAAAGAAATTCATTGCACAATTAATATCACTTTGTAGAATACTATCACTCTATCAGACATTTACATATTTTAAAATTTTACATTGGTTATGTTGCAGTTCAGTGAAGATGGTCGAGAGGAAGAATTTGATGGATTGTGGGACACAAAGCATTCTCTGTGAAAGAACACTAAAAACATCAAGAAAAGTGCAGAAACACTTACCAGCACTACGAATTGTGAGTGATCCATCATTCAGCTCCGCCGCATACATCCAGTACCATATTCAAACTATAAGCCAACCAATTTGTTAAAATAGTATATCCTGATCAGACCTAATTATAACCTAATACATATGTAAATCTTACTAATCCTAGCATCCAAATTAATAATCAAGTGCTCCCACTGAGGCAAATATCATAACTAAAATCGCTAAAACAGTTTCTAGGTAATAATGGACCGATCAAGTGAAGTTGCAGGAATAAGGGCATAAAGATGCATATGACAAAGAAGCTTGGGGAACACACCTTGGTATCATCTGATATATGTTGCACACCATAAATGCCCAATAGATCAAAATCACGCCTCACCCATGGCCAAAATAGGGAGCTTGCCACTTAATCGCATGACATCCTAAAAGGGAAAAGATCTGTTAAGACTGAAGAGTAAGAAATAGTGGACTACAAAATAAAGGAGAAATCTCGTTAATGTAGGTTTGGAAAATCAATTTGATAAGAGGCTCTTCTACCTGAAGTGATCCATTGATTTATCCACCGATGATCACCCACACACAACAGCTAGTTGCACAAATAGCCTCAATATTTGGGGAAAATGTGCCAAGAATATTCAGTTGAGGGAAGAGAAAAACTCACTGCGCCAACCTCTCCCGTGGTGCAGCGGTGGCCCTTCCTCTGGTGCGGCTTGGCGGCGTCCTAGCGGCGGCTCGAGCTCCTCCCCGCTGACGACAACGCCGCAGCATTCGCCTCGCCGGCCTGAGGACCGGACGGTCCGCGCTCCACCCCGCTGAGGAAGCGCCCCTGGTGGCGTTTGCTGCTCCTCCTGCTGGGCCGGCACGTGATGCTCCACCTGCTGAGCCCAAGGAAGAAGCAGGCTGGAGCAGAGAGGAGAGGAGAGGAGGAGAGGCGCGCGGCGGCCGGGAAGAGGAGAGACACGCGCCGTCCTCCCTCCTTCCTGCTGAGCCTAGGGAGGAGGCACGCCGGAGGAGAGGAGGCACGACAGCGGCAGGAAGGAGGAGAGGCGCACGGCGGCTGGGATGGGGAGGACGCGAGGGGAGGAGAAGGACCAAGGTGAGTGGATAGGGTTTGGCTAGATGCAGTTTTGTCTCACGTTGGCATCAAGGGTCTCTTTTTCCCTGAGCTGTATCTACCCACAGCCACTGACGGGTGGACCCAGACGAAGGTAGGACCTACGTGCAGCCGGAGGCGGGTAAGACACGGCCGTCTCATGGGGTTATCTAGCAGGAGGAACCAGCAGGAAACTGCCCACGCGCCAGGAGGCCAATCAGAGCGTTTTGTTCCTGCTCATACTGAATGGCTGAGATGCAAAGATAGGAAGATCCAACAGCCACGAAGCTGAAATCGTTGTGAAGCCCCCTATGGGGGGCATCGTTTATACCTTTAGATTCCCCTCTCTCGAGGAGAAGAATGCATGTGGTGTACCAGACTCACAGTAGTGTTTAGATGTACAGTAACATACTACATGTGGGCATGTCTCTATATCAACCTATCTATATTCTATTACTTAGTAGTTCTCATAAACCTCAGTGTCAATGCAGTTCACATCAGAGTAGTACATCAGTACAGCTTATCCATGGTTATTCAGTGTGCAAACTGCAGTGTATTTCCAAACTTAGGATACTCGTGCAAGTTGAATTGCAAGACTTTGCCATGGGGTATGAAACATGAACTTATCCGTGCTTCTATTAAAAATAATCAACACTACATAAAATAATACTAGACATGCATGTTTGCTACCACTTGTTCTTAATTTGTAACCAAACATTAGTGTACCATTTGCTTCTGAGTTTTTCTAAAATGCTGCAAGTCTTCCTTGCTGAGAAAATAGGAGGATAGCACAAAGGTGAGCACCGCTCAAACTCTGTAATCAAACGTATGTCTACCCGTTATAATAGTACTGTATTATGCTAGTTGATATATAATCCTGACATGTCTGGCTGTCCCTGTCGACTATGGGCGCCGTCGGCTAGCTGTTTGATCAAAGAAAACCCAAGCCCGGCTTCTCCCGTCTGACCAAGTAGAGGTGCTTGACTCCGTGCCACTACAAGTATCATCCAACTGACACTAGCATGGAGTTGTCTCCGACACCTCTCTTAGAGAAACATTTCTTTGTCTAGGTCGATCTCTGTCTCCTTGCGCAGCGTTGAAGATGCCAGGAGGGGGAGGAGTTCTAGCGGTGGTGGACGACGCCGCCGTCGCCGGCACGGCCTCCGGCTACAGCAGCGAGATAACGTTCACTGTCGTGATGAGCTGCCTCATGGCGGCCTCCGGCGGTCTCATTTTCGGATACGACATCAGTATCACAGGTCAGTGCTGCTGTAAACTAGCTTGGATATGCAGGTTCTGAACTTTTCTCTGCTCGTTAGTTCTTTTTTTTCTCTTGCCGAGACACTTAGAAAGGATTTGGATCATTATTTAGAAGCAGCGTAGAATGTTAACTGGTAAGAAGATTACATGCTTTGTCAGAGACGACCCCTGTAAATCCTGCCAAAGACGAATCATGGAAATTCCTCATCTAGCTGTTTTCTGAGAGATCCCATGGAGAGTGGATTTGACTTTAGCACTTGATTTAGTGATTGTGAGTCCTGCTCTTGCGTGATGTTGAATGGGGGTGGAAATACTGTTGTCTTGAATTGATTGTCTCTTGGTTACTTGGACCATTTGAGCTGATGGAGCCATGGAGGCATACGGCAAAAGCCTGTCATTTATGGTATAGAAAACGAGTTTTCTTTGACGTCGATTGAGCAGCCAAGATGAGGACATTTTGTCGTAGTAGTAGAGATGTAACGTGTAGAAGATTTATTCTGTGCATTTAATTTTCATGTGATCTGACGTGATGTACTATAATCAGTATGATCAAGCGGGTCAAAAACCAATGAACTTACCTCGGGGTAAAATAAAATTTCAGGTGGGTTGACGCAGATGCAGTCGTTCCTGGAGGCCTTCTTCCCGGAGATTCTGGAGAAGATGAACAACGCGCAGCAGGACGCGTACTGCATCTTCGACAGCCAGGTCCTGACGACCTTCGTGTCGTCCCTGTACCTCTCCGGCGTGTTCGCGTGCCTGGTCGCCGGCCATGTGACGAGGAGGGTGGGCCGGAGGAACTCCATGCTCATCGGCGCCTCCTTCTTCTTCGTGGGCGCGGTCCTCAACTGCGCCGCCGTCAACATCTACATGCTGGTCATCGGCCGCATCCTCCTCGGCTTCGCTGTCGGCTTCACGAACCAGGTCAGTCAAAGAAACGGCGGCAGCGGAAACCAGCTAGCTTCCCTAGTTAACTCATCTGCACGTGCTCTAGGAGTGTGTGTAAGGTTGATCGGTCAAATTGGTCGTAATGGGTGTTTTAATTTGCAGTCTGCGCCGGTATACCTGGCGGAGATCGCGCCAGCGCGGTGGCGCGGTGCGTTCACCAGCATCTTCCACCTGTTCCTCAACGTGGGAATGTTCGTGGCAGACCTCGTCAACTACCGCGCCAACACCATCGCGCGCTGGGGCTGGCGCCTGTCCCTCGGCGTGGGGATCATCCCTGCCGCCATCATCCTCGTCGGCGCCGTGTTCATCCCGGACTCGCCCAACAGCCTGGTGCTGCGCGGCATGGTCGACGAGGCCCGCCACTCGCTGCGGCGGATCCGCGGGCGGTCCGCCGACGTGGACGCCGAGCTCAAGGACATCATGCACGCCGCGGAGGAGGACAGCCGCCACAAGACCGGCGCGTTCCGCCGCATCCTGCAGCGCGAGTACCGGCCCCACCTCGTCATGGCGATCGCCATCCCGCTCTTCTTCGAGCTGACGGGCATGATCGTGGTGACGCTCTTCGCGCCGCTGCTCTTCTACACCATCGGGTTCACGAGCCAGAAGGCCATCCTCGGCTCCATCATCACCGACGTCGTCAGCCTCGCGGCCATCATGGTGGCCGCGCTCTCCGTCGACCGCTGCGGGCGCCGCTACCTCTTCATCCTCGGCGGCGGCGTCCTGCTCGTGTGCCTGGTGGCCATGACGTGGATCTTCGGCGCGGAGCTGGGGACCAACGGCGGGAAGGCGATGCCGAGGCCCTACGCGGTGGCGGTGGTGGCGCTGGTGTGCGTGTTCGTCGCGGGCTTCGGCGTGTCGTGGGGGCCGCTCAAGTGGATCATCCCCAGTGAGATCTTCCCGCTGGAGGTGAGGTCGGCGGGGCAGAGCATGAGCGAGTCCATCTCGCTCACGCTCACCTTCGTGCAGACGCAGTCCTTCCTCGCCATGCTCTGCAGCTTCAAGTTCGGCTCTTTCGCATACAACGCCGCCTGGGTCGTCGTCATGACGGCGTTCATCATCTTCTTCCTCCCGGAGACCAAGGGCGTGCCCATAGAGGCCATGGGCGCGGTCTGGGCACGCCACTGGTACTGGAAGCGCTTCGTTAAGCCGGTACCGGCGACGGAGCCAGACAAACAGGCCGACGGGCCGCTTGAAACGTAACGCTCGTACGCTGTGGCACTGGACTTAGAGCTCGAATGACGCGGGTGACGTTGAGTGTGCCGACTTGACTTGTCCAATGGTAAGTTAACAGCACCAGCCCGTTACTGCTTGTACAAAAGAAGGAACAAAAACGGAAACCAACAAAAAGCAATGTCACGAAACAAAACGTAGTGCCAATTTTCAAAGGTTGTCGGTCTCACAAAAATACAGAGAAGTTGACGGCTCTCCTTTTTTCTCTTGCAATCTGCTTTCGAGAAGAAATCTAGGGTAAATTTGTCGATCAAAGGTTACTTATGATAGCTTTAGTGATAGTGTTGATGTGCTACAAACCTTTGAAGTTTTAAATATAAGAGTGTTTTCACTCTTTCACTTATGTATCACTCCATGTTTTTGCATTCCTCGAATGTCCTTTGGACCAATGGCTAGCATAGCCCGTGAGTACTCTATTGTTGAATTACGGAAAAACTTACAATAAAAGCGACAGAACTTGACTCTGGTTGCTATATCAATTTCATTGCAAAAAAGGACAGCTAGAGTATGATAAATCAACTTATGTTTTGCTTTTGTCGACCATGTAATTTATTAAATCATGAAATGGCTCACTCATAAACCTAGAAATAACCTAGAGGTTTCGCTCCTAATGTCATATATCAACAACCTGGTATAAACTTTCTTTAAGATTGGTTTGTGGTTGCAAAGCCGTGTTGTGCTAAGCTTGTTTTATCTACTGCCAAAAAAATTGCCATACTAGTAAAGAAATTTGATTGATCACACAAAACTGTAAAATAGGCAACAATCTACATAAAAAGATTATAATACTCTATTATAGTGCTGGCGGAGCTTCGGCCGTTTCCATGGGAGCAAATATGGCCTTATAGGACAAAATTTCAACGTTTTGGGCCAATGTTGGGGGGGGGGGGGGGGGGGGGTTGGTTGGCCCCCCTTGAATCCTTCAGAGGTATGCCACTTGTGCCGTACGTTTTTGTTTTGTTGTTGTTGTTGTAGATAGCTTTCGGCAACTAGGTCGTGGAAGAGAAGGGCTCTGATACCATATCGATTCTGGCGGGAACAATACACTTCTTTGGCTCGTGTGCGTGTTTATATAGGTGAGATATAGCTCTCACAAGCGTGTATACAAGGGAGGTATGGTATTGGGTGGAGTACTACTCCATACTATGTATTGCCGTTACACCAAAGTGTTTAACAATTACAAATTGGTGCTATGCAGTGGAGCAAGGATGTGCTGGATGGTTCGGAAAACTATAAACTTCAAACAGTGTATCCTAGCGACCATGTCTATGTTATGGTCAGTTTGTGCAGTTATCTTGATTCTTGGACCATCTTCCAGAAAACCAAGACAAAAAAAAGCTTTGAAGCAAGAACTGTGAAGACCAAGATGGTGCTAACAAAAGATTACTCATGGTGGAGCTCCGGAGTCGGAGGGGTGACGAACTAAATATTGCTTTGGCTGCTTGTTATCATATTTGGTTTAGTTCATTGTTTTAAGAATGCAGTAAGACTAAGACTAGTCACAATGCATAGTATCATATAAAAGTATCATGTGTATGATACTACTACATGTTACTATGTCCACGATGCATGATATCTACTAGTTTCATAATTTTTTTATATTAATTGATTTGTAAAATCTCAATGCAGATCTATGTACAAGATGTATTTGACATTAATTTTTTTTAGTACTACGTGCTATGATACTGATGAGGACATCCCTGCTACACTACTACCTCCGTCATTACAAGATGAAGACGATGCTGTTGTGAAGCTCAAGTCCAATGAAGTCAGGATTGGACCAATGACACGAGCTCGTGCGAAGCTACTTAAACAACAGGTGAATTTGTTCCTAAGTGATACTTTGATCGATGAGAACTTTATACTGCCTAAGTCGTATTACTTATGTATGATCAGGTATGAAGAGGAAACGAGCATCGCACGACGGCACGAGGAGGAGAGGAGTAGCTGGATGTAACATCTCAAATTTTAAAACAAAGAGAAGATGAATTTCCCTTTTTCCAAAATTTGGAACCAATAAAAAACTTTAATTGAGTTAGAGGTTGTGCATAGTACTCATGCTTATATGTTGTGATATTGCCTTGATGCTGATGTGAAGTACTTTGAAATGCTCCTAAACCATAAACCTTACTCTCCTTTTTACCCTCCAAGATAAAACAAAATAAAAAGAAATTAAATTAAAAAGAAAAGCCTATGTGAGCAAATAGTCATATTTACAAATAGTGAACTATGCCATTTTCTACCTGGTTTAGATGGTTTGAAAAACCTCAACATACCCAACCTAGCACTTACCAACTAAATCAAAGGTGAAACAAAAATAAAATAAAAATATACATAGAGGCATATGTGGCATATAGCCATAATGGCAAATCTTGACCTAAGCCCTCATACCTTACCCAAATGGTTTGAAACCATTACTAAACCCCATCTAACCCTAAATGGACCCTAAACCATGCCCAAGTGAATCAAGTGAAACAAAATAGAAGAATAAGAAAAATGCAAATAACAGGACAGGTGTGAGTGTATGGCCAATTTGCAAATTTGAGCAAATGCCCCACTTTCTTTGTTTGAATTTCTTAAACACAACACTATACAATTTGAACACAAACCAATACAATTTGGGTCAAAGAAAAGCAACACAAATCAAAGGAAAAATGAAAATCTAAGTTACATATGCTAATGGTCAAATCTGCCACTTTTAATATGTTACCTACTTTGAGCCCCTTTGGTTAATTTTTTTAAACTAAACTTTCTAATATTTTTGCCCAGATCTATTGTACTCATAAAAGTGAACAACTTGGTCAAATTCAACCTTGCTGATTCAAAGTCAAACTCTTAATATAAGCATGCAAAGTGACAACTTTGAAACAGATTCTAGATTGCCCCAAATTTTGGAATCTTCACAAACCAACTCCAAATTGCAAACCAAGACCACCAATTGATGCCAAATATTATTTATATCACAGCCATAAAGTATTTTGTCCAAATTCAAAGTCAAATGAGACCATTGCATCTCACATATGGTGATCACATAGTTGAATAAAAAGTACAACCACTATTCTACCCACTATTCCCCACCTCACTCCCCTTTTTCTTGTGGTCATCTATAGTGCACCTTGTACTCCAACAACTCCCAATGACATCATATTGCCTAGCCATGCTCACCATGACACAAGCTCTCTCCCTATGTCATGGCATATGTCACACATGTTGGCCATGATCTTTTGTGCATGCTCTAGCTCTTTCTAGCCTTGCCAACCATGTCACATACCTTGGCCTCACCTCACCCAAGCTTGCATTGCACTCATAGACCAAGAAAAATGCATAGAGGATCCATGTCATGGCCATGCCATCCCCTTGGTCTCCACCACCATGCTCACCATGTCACCCTCCTCCCCTCTCTCTCTCTCTCTCTCTCTCTCTCTCTCTCTCACCTTGCCAACCTCCTCAACCCTATAAAAGGAGGCTTCCCCACTCCAATTCTTCACACCACTTCACTCCCCTCCTCTCCCTGATCATCCTCAAGCAATCCCTCGTCCCAATTTCATCCACAGAGCCCCAATCGATCGCCGGAGCGCCGCCAGTACTGCTGCAAGATCGCCGGAGCTAGGAGCCGCCCCAGGAGACGCCGCCGGTACAAGGAGCCTCGCCATCCTCGACAACGCCGCCCTGCATCAACGCCGACGACCGCCGGACCTCCGGTGAGCCACCGACCCCCTAGGCTTGCCGCCAGTGAGCCCGTGCTCGTCGTCGACGACGACGCACGTGGACCGTCGGATCCTGCTCTAATCCTGCAGCTCACATAGATCATACCGTTTCGCTGTTTAACTACCGCTGACACTAGGTCCCGCCGTCAGGCGGCCTACTCGTGCGAGACACGCAGTGGGCCGGCCCGTTTTCTTTTTCTCTCCTGGCCCAATTCGTTTTCCCGCGCAGCCCAACAATTCAAATTCGAATTATTTCGTTTAACTGAAATTCAATACTAGTGCTTGATTCAAAATTTAATAGAATCAAATCTACTGAGCCAAATTTGATGAATTTTATATTGTTGGAAAGCTTATGAAATTATCTAACCAACCCCACTGGTTTCAAACCCTGGTTCATTGTAGATCACCTGCAATAAAAATAACAAGTCAGTACCTGTTCCAAATTCAAATATTTATTAATAAACAGCCATAATGAATTTTGAGTTGATTCCAACTCTCAAAAATCACATTTCATATTGTCTATCTGAATATGTAAAAATATGATATGGTTGTTTCATATGATCATGGGCTAGATTGAAATAGTGGCTATGTGGCCATTTCTAGCTCATTTAAATTATTTCAAAAATAATATTTAAATTCTATGAGGTGTAGCATCTCATTTAAATCACTTTCCCAAGTAATTCAAGGTGAGGTGATGACATTAGACTTCATGACCTCATATGTTATTATTTGAGAATATTAAATCATTTCCATAGTAGTATTTAAATTGCATGAGGTATAATACCTCATTTAAATCATTTTCCCAAATGATAAATATGAAGTGTTGACCCCTTGGTCAACATGTACTCATACTTTATTATTTGAGGAGATTAAATATTAACAAGATTCAATGAGAGGAAATTATTTTCTTCAAAGGAAATAAATAGAAACTCTAATCCATATTTCAATAAGAGGAATTTATTTTCCAAACCCCCTAGTGTGATTTTGAGTGATGATTGGGATGATGCTAGATCATCTTGTGTGAGCCATTAAGGCTAATTAGTCTACTTAAGTATTGTTTGGTGATTGTATCCTCGTATTCATTTATAGAAGCTAGTACCGGAGACTACCAGGAGGAGGAGGTCTTCTATGAGGAAGAAGAAGAAAACTTTGACCACTGTACCAATTGATACGTGTGAAGCACACGTCCGTTGGGAACCCCAAGTGGAAGGTGTGATGCGTACAGCAGCAAGTTTCTCTCAGTAAGAAACCAAGGTTTATCGAACCAGTAGGAGTCAAGTTACACGTGAAGGTTGTTGGCGAAGGAGTGTAGTGCGGCGCAACACCAGGGATTCCGGCGCCAACGTGGAACCTGCACAACACGATCAAAGTACTTTGCCCCAACGTAACAGTGAGGTTGTCAATCTCACCGGCTTGCTGTAAACAAAGGATTAGATGTATAGTGTGGAAGATGATGTTTGTTTGCGAAGAACAGTAAGAACAAGTATTGCAGTAGATTGTATTCAGATGTAAAGAATGGACCGGGGTCCACAGTTCACTAGTGGTGTCTCTCCAATAAGAAATAGCATGTTGGGTGAACAAATTACAGTTGGGCAATTGACAAATAGAGAGGGCATAACAATGCACATACATATCACGATGACTACTATGAGATTTAATCAGGACATTATGACAAAGTACATAGACCGCTATCCAGCATGCATCTATGCCTAAAAAGTCCACCTTCGGGTTAGCATCCGCACCCCTTCCAGTATTAAGTTGCAAACAACAGACAATTGCACTAAGTATGGTGCGTAATGTAATCAACACAAATATCCTTAGACAAAGCATCGATGTTTTATCCCTAGTGGCAATAGCACATCCACAACCTTAGAACTTTCTGTCACTGTCCCAGATTCAATGGAGGCATGAACCCACTATCGAGCATAAATACTCCCTGTCTTCAAAAAAAAAGCATAAATACTCCCTCTTGGAGTTACAAGTATCAATTTGGCCAGAGCCTCTACTAGCAACGGAGAGCATGCAAGAACATAAACAACACATATATGATAGATTGATAATCAACTTGACATAGTATTCCATATTCATCGGATCCCAACAAACACAACATGTAGCTTTAGAAATAGATGATCTTGATCATGATAGGCAGCTCACAAGATCTAACATGATAGCACAATCAGGTGAAGACAACCATCTAGCTACTGCTATGGACCCATAGTCCAAGGGTGAACTACTCACACATCAATCCGGAGGCGATCATGATGATGAAGGGTCCTCCGGGAGATGATTCCCCTCTCCGGTAGGGTGCCGGAGGCGATCTCCTGAATCCCCCGAGATGGGATTGGCGGCGGCTGCGTCTCTGGAAGGTTTTCCGTATCGTGGCTCGGTACAGGTGTTTTCGCGACGGAGGCTTTAAGTAGGCGGAAGGGTAGGGTTGGAGGCGGCGCGAGGGGCCCACACACTAGGGCGGCACGGGCCCCTCCTTGGCCGCGCCTTCTTAGTGTGTCGCCACCTCGTGGCTCCACTTCGTATCTCCTTCGGTCTTCTGGATGCTCTGTGGAAAAATAAGACCCTGGGCATTGATTTCGTCCAATTCCGAGAATATTTCCTTTGTAGGATTTCTGAAACCAAAAATAGCAGAAAACATCAACTGGCTCTTCGGCATCTTGTCAATAGGTTAGTGCCGGAAAATGCATAATAATGACATAAAGTGTGTATAAAACACGTGAGTATCATCATAAAAGTAGCATGGAACATAAGAAATTATAGATACGTTTGAGACATATCAAGCATCCCCAAGCTTAGTTCCTACTCGCCCTCGAGTAGGTAAACGATAACAAAGATAATTTCTGAAGTGACATGCTATCATAATGTTGATCAATACTATTGTAAAGCACATAAGATGAATGCAGCGATTCGAAGCAATGGTAAAGACAATGAGTAAACAACTGAATCATATAACAAAGACTTTTCATGAATAGTACTTTCAAGACAAGCATCAATAAGTCTTGCATAAGAGTTAACTCATAAAGCAATAAATTCATAGTAGAAAGCTTTGAAGCAACACAAAGGAAGATATAAGTTTTAGCGGTTGCTTTCAACTTCAACATATATATCTCATGGATAATTGTCAACACAAAGTAATATGATGAATGCAAATAAGCAAGTATGTAGGAATCAATTCACACGGTTGACACAAGTGTTTGCTTCTAAGATAGAAAGAAGTAGGTAAACTGACTCAACATCAAGTAGAAGAAAGGCCCTTCGCAGAGGGAAACATGGATTACTATTTTTGTGCTAGAGCTTTTATTTTGAAAACATAGAAACAATTTTTCCAAAGGTAGTAATAAAGCATATGTGTTATGCATAAGACATCCTATAAGTTGCAAGCCTCATGCATAGATTACCATTAGTGCTCGCAGCTTGTCCTAATTAGCTTGGATTTACATGGATTATCATTGCATAACATATGTTTCAACCAAGTGTCACAAAGGGGTACCTCTATGCCGCCTGTACAAAGGTCTAAGGAGAAAGTTCGCATTGGATTTCTCGCTTTTGATTGTTCTCAACTTAGACATCCATACAGGGACAACAAAGAAAACAGATAATGGACTCCTCTTTAATGCATAAGCATTCAACAGCAGATAATATTCTCATAAGAGATTGAGGATTGATGTCCAAACTGAAACTTCCACCATGATTCATGACTTTAGTTAGCGGCCCAATGTTCTTCTCTAACAATATGCATACTCAAACCATTGGATCATGATAAATCACCCTTACTTCAGACAAGACGAACATGCATAGCAACTCACATGATATTCAACAAAGGTGTAATAGTTGATGGCGTCCCCAGAAACATGGTTACCGCTCAACAAGCAACTTATAAGAAATAAGATACATAAGTTACATATTCAATACCACAATAGTTTTTAAGGCTATTTTCCCATGAGCTATATGTTGCAAAGACGAAGAATAGAATTTTAAAGGTAGCACTCAAGTAATTTACTTTGGATTGGCAGAGAAATACCATGTAGTAGGTAGGTATGGTGGACATAAATGGCATAGTTTTTGGCTCAAGGATTTTGGATGCACGAGAAGTATTCCCTCTCAATACAAGGCTTAGGCTAGCAAGGTTGTTTGAAGCAAACACAAGTATGAACCGGTACAGCAAAACTTACATAAGAACATATTGCAAGCATTATAAGACTCTACATTGTCTTCCTTGTTGTTCAAACACCTCACCAGAAAATATCTAGACTCTAGAGAGACCAATCATGCAAACCAAATTTTAACAAGCTCTATGTAGTTCTTCATTAATAGGTGCAAAGTACATGATGCAAGAGCTTAAACATGATCTATATGAGCACAACAATTGCCAAGTATCAAATTATTCAAGACATTATACCAATTACCACATGAAGCATTTTCTGTTTCCAACCATATAACAATGAACGAAGCAGTTTCATCTTTCGCCATGAACATTAAAAGTAATGCTAAGAACACATGTGTTCATATGCAACAGCGGAGCGTGTCTCTCTCCCACACAAAGACTGCTAGGATCCGATTTTATTCAAACAAAAACAAAAATAAAAGCAAACAGACGCTCCAAGTAAAGCACATAAGATGTGACGGAATAAAAATATAGTTTCACTAGAGGTGACCTGATAAGTTGTCGATGAAGAAGGGATGCCTTGGGCATCCCCAAGCTTAGATGCTTGAGTCTTCTTAAAATATGCAGGGATGAACCACGGGGGCATCCCCAAGCTTAGACTTTTCACTCTTCTTGATCATATTGTATCATCCTCCTCTCTTGACCCTTGAAAACTTCCTCCACACCAAACTCAAAACAAACTCATTAGAGGGTTAGTGCATAATCAAAAATTCACATATTCAGAGGTGACATAATCATGCTTAACACTTCTGGACATTGCACAAAGCTACCGAAAGTTAATGGAATAAATAAATCCATCAAACATAGCAAAACAGGCAATGCGAAATAAAAGGTAGAATCTGTCAAAACAGAATAGTCCGTAAAGACAAATTTTTCTGGGGCACTTAACTTGCTCAGATGAAAATGCTCAAATTGAATGAAAGTTGCGTACATATCTGAGGACCACGCACGTAAATTGGCAGATTTTTATGAGTTACCTACAGAAGGGGCTGCTCAATTTCGTGACAGTAAGAAATCTGTTTCTGCGCGGTAATCCAAATCTAGTATCAACCCTACTATCAAAGACTTTACTTGGCACAACAATGCAATAAAATAAAGATAAGCAGAGGTTGCTACAGTAGTAACAACTTTCAAGACTCAAATATAAAATAAAAGTGCAGAAGTAAAATAATGGGTTGTCTCCCATAAGCGCTTTTCTTTAACGCCTTTCAGCTAGGCTCAGAAAGTGTGAATCAAGTGTTATCAAGAGATGAAGCATTAACATCATTACCATGGGCGCTGGGAGTTTCCTCAACAATGCATTGTATCTGGTCTATGTAAGTAACTCCTCTGTGTATGTTTTTAGGCTTACTATTCTCATCAAACAAATTTTCAGGAACAAGCCAAGCATAGTTATTTTCTAGAGCTTCATGCATTCCTAGGAGCTTACTAGGTATTGGTACTTTAATCTCCCCACCATCATTAACATTATTAGTGTACCTTATTCTATCCATGCCCATCTTTTCAAGTGTTCTTGCAAAATTGGTGAACAAACCAAGCCTCTTATGCTTAATAAAAACTTTTCTAGCTTCTTTAGCTATATCTTCAAATTCTCTAAGAAGAACTTTTAAAACAAAATCTCTCTTTTCTCCCATCTCCATATCAGAAAGTGTAAGAAACATATGTTGCATTATGGGATTGAGATTAACAAATCTAGTTTCCAACATGTGTACTAAACAGACAGAAGCACTTTCATAAGTAGGAACAGCTTTTACCAAGGGTATATCTTCAAAATCTTCATCCATACTAACATGAGTGAAAAATGCTTCTATATTATCTCTTCCAAAGATAGACCCTTGTCCTACCGGTATATTTTTCAGAGTGAACTTATGAGGAAACATGATGAAATAAACAAAAAGGTAAATAAAGTAAGTGCAAGTAACTAATTTTTTTGTGTTTTTAATATAGAGAACGCAAACAAGACAGTAAATAAAGTAAAGCAAGTAACTATTTTTTTTGTATTTTTTATATAGAGAGCAACAAAGCAGTAAATAAAATAAAGTAAAGCAAGACAAAAACAAAGTAAAGAGATTGGAAGTGGAAGACTCCCCTTGCAGCGTGTCTTGATCTCCCCGGCAACGGCGCCAGAAATTTAGCTTGATACGCGTGAAGCACACGTCCGTTGGGAACCCCAAGTGGAAGGTGTGATGCGTACATCAGCAAGTTTCCCTCAGTAAGAAACCAAGGTTTATCGAACCAGTAGGAGTCAAGGAACACGTGAAGGTTGTTGGCGAAGGAGTGTAGTGCGGCGCAACACCAGGGATTCCGGCGCCAACGTGGAACCTGCACAACACAATCAAAGTACTTTGCCCCAACGAAACAGTGAGGTTGTCAATCTCACCGGCTTGCTGTAAACAAAGGATTAGATGTATAGTGTGGAAGATGATGTTTGTTTGCGAAGAACAGTAAGAACAAGTATTGCAGTAGATTGTATTCAGATGTAAAGAATGGACCGGGGTCCACAGTTCACTAGTGGTGTCTCTCCAATAAGAAATAGCATGTTGGGTGAACAAATTACAGTTGGGCAATTGACAAATAGAGAGGGCATAACAATGCACATACATATCACGATGACTACTATGAGATTTAATCAGGGCATTACGACAAAGTACATAGACCGCTATCCAGCATGCATCTATGCCTAAAAAGTCCACCTTCGGGTTAGCATCCGCACCCTTCCAAGATTAAGTTGCAAACAACAGACAATTGCATTAAGTATGGTGCGTAATGTAATCAACACAAATATCCTTAGACAAAGCATCGATGTTTTATCCCTAGTGGCAACAGCACATCCACAACCTTAGAACTTTCTATCACTGTCCCAGATTCAATGGAGGCATGAACCCACTATCGAGCATAAATACTCCCTCTTGGAGTTACAAGTATCAACTTGGCCAGAGCCTCTACTAGCAACGGAGAGCATGCAAGAACATAAATAACACATATATGATAGATTGATAATCAACTTGACATAGTATTCCATATTCATCGGATCCCAACAAACACAACATGTAGCATTACAAATAGATGATCTTGATCATGATAGGCAGCTCACAAGATCTAACATGATAGCATAATTAGGAGAAGACAACCATCTAGCTACTGCTATGGACCCATAGTCCAAGGGTGAACTACTCACACATCAATCCGGAGGCGATCATGGTGATGAAGAGTCCTCCGGGAGATGATTCCCCTCTCCGGCAGGGTGCCGGAGGCGATCTCCTGAATCCCCCGAGATGGGAATGGCGGCGGCTGCGTCTCTGGAAGGTTTTCCGTATCGTGGCTCTTGGTACAGGTGTTTTCGCGACGGAGGCTTTAAGTAGGCGGAAGGGTAGGGTTGGAGGCGGCGCGAGGGGCCCACACACTAGGGCGGCGCAGGCCCCTCCTTGGCCGCGCCTCCTTAGTGTGTCGCCACCTCGTGGCCTCACTTCGTATCTCCTTCGGTCTTCTGGAAGCTCCGTGGAAAAATAAGACCCTGGGCGTTGATTTCATCCAATTCCGAGAATATTTCCTTTTTAGGATTTCTGAAACCAAAAACAGCAGAAAACAGCAACTGGCTCTTCGGCATCTTGGCAATAGGTTAGTGCCGGAAAATGCATAATAATGACATAAAGTGTGTATAAAACATGTGAGTATCATCATAAAAGTAGCATGGAACATAAGAAATAATAGATACGTTTGAGACGTATCAAGCATCCCCAAGCTTAGTTCCTACTTGCCCTCGAGTAGGTAAACGATAACAAAGATAATTTCTGAAGTGACATGCTATCATAATCTTGATCAATACTATTGTAAAGCACATGAGATGAATGCAGCGATTCGAAGCAATGGTAAAGACAATGAGTAAACAACTGAATCATATAACAAAGACTTTTCATGAATAGTAATTTCAAGACAAGCATCAATAAGTCTTGCATAAGAGTTAACTCATAAAGCAATAAATTCATAGTAGAAAGCTTTGAAGCAACACAAAGGAAGATATAAGTTTCAGCGGTTGCTTTCAACTTCAGCATGTATATCTCATGGATAATTGTCAACACAAAGTAATATGATGAATGCAAATAAGCAAGTATGTAGGAATCAATGCACACGGTTGACACAAGTGTTTGCTTCTAAGATAGAAAGAAGTAGGTAAACTGACTCAACATAAAGTAGAAGAAAGGCCCTTTGCAGAGGGAAGCATGGATTACTATTTTTGTGCTAGAGCTTTTATTTTGAAAAACATAGAAACAATTTTGTCAAAGGTAGTAATAAAGCATATGTGTTATGCATAAGACATCCTATAAGTTGCAAGCCTCATGCATAGATTACCATTAGTGCTCGCACCTTGTCCTAATTAGTTTGGATTTACATGGATTATCATTGCATAACATATGTTTCAACCAAGTGTCACAAAGGGGTACCTCTATGCCGCCTGTACAAAGGTCTAAGGAGAAAGTTCGCATTGGATTTCTCGCTTTTGATTGTTCTCAACTTAGACATCCATACCGGGACAACATAGAAAACAGATAATGGACTCCTCTTTAATGCATAAGCATTCAACAACAGATAATATTCGCATAAGAGATTGAGGATTGATGTCCAAACTGAAACTTCCACCATGATTCATGGCTTTAGTTAGCGGCCCAATGTTCTTCTCTAACAATATGCATACTCAAACCATTGGATCATGATAAATCACCCTTACTTCAGACAAGACGAACATGCATAGCAGCTCAAATGATGATTGGGTTCGGATGCGATACCATTCCAAATCTTGAGTACCCCCACAATACCTGATTATGGGCAAGGCTTTAGCTGGAAATTTATGTGTCTTAGTATGGGTTCCCTCTAAACAAGCGTCATAGGGGTTATGCCGAGGCTGCCTCCATTGAAAGTGAAATACGTGAAATGAGGTGAATGTCCTACCCAAGCCCTGTGCAGTTCCCAGGTTGGCAGTTTGCTCTCACTGGGAGGCCAAGCTCATGGGGAGAGGTGCCTATACTAGGATGTGTAAGTGAAAGATTAATGGTTGATGATCCGCATACTGAGTATGATGATTCAGGGCTATCCCTAACGGATGTAATAAAAAGTTGTGGCACAAGTGTACAACCTCTGCAGAGTGTAAACCTATTCGAACAACCGCGTCCTCGGTCATGGACAGTTGGAAAGGCCATATTGTTCCGTCATCAGAACTTTTCCAAAAAGGTGACATGTGCGGGTGACATGTGAATTGAACTTGGCAGGTGACTTTGACTTGAATCACAACAGAGTTGTGGGAATGACACTAATGTTTCCACTTGAGTTAATTTAGGCAAATGAAGAGTCTTTGATTACTAAATTCTTATGAAATAAAACTGGCTTTATGCAAATGAACTTAGAGCTTAGAATTCCATTGATATAGTTGATAGTGCTTACATTAGTATTAGTTTGCGAGTACTTTAAAGTACTCATGGCTTTGTCCCTGGCTATTCAAATGGCCAGACTGTGAAGAGGAGCACTACTATCAGGAAGACGGACAGCAGGACGTCTACGATAACTAGGACTACTCCTGACGTCAACATTTGCCTGTGGAACAGATGGACCTCTACTACGTATTTCCGCTGTGTGTGTGTTTTGTAATTGACCAATAGATCAACCCTTGTTGTAAGACTGGATCATGTGATCCTTTGTGGTAAGACAATTATGAGTTGTAATGAATGATGATCTGTGATATCAATCTATTATGTCTCGCAAAAACAATATTTCCTGGGATTGCGATGTATGGCATAATAGGCATCTGGACTTAAAAATCCGGTGTTGACAAGTTGGTATCAGAGCCATTGTTTGACCTTAGGAGGCCCTAGTTAGAATGGACGTCTGAAAAACTTAGTTTCAAAACAAATTAATTAAATATTTATGAAAACTTATTCTCGTTCTTACCCTTGAATTCTTTTAAAACCAGAAATGCATGCTCTACTTTTCTTGATACCTCTAAATAAAACTTTGCACACTTGATCACCTTAGTAGAATTTACGCCTATGCCAGAGAGCACCAAGTGTGAGTTGTATCTGAAAGGACACGGATGTCGCCTAGAGGGGGGGGGGTGAATAGGCGGTTTAAATTTTTTACGAGATGGGCTTAACAAATGCGGAATAAAACTAGCGTTTACTTTGTCAACCCAAAGCCTATATACTATGGTTCACCTATGTGCATCAACAACTTATGCTAAGCAATACAAGCAACTTATGTGATAGCAAGATATATAACTTCAAGCACGGTGGCTATCACAAAGTAAAGTGCATAAGAAAGGAGCTCGGGTATAGAGATAACCGAGGCACGCGGGAGACGACGATGTAGCCCGAAGTTCACACTCTTGCGAGTGCTACTCTCCGTTGGAGCGGTGTGGAGGACAAGTCACTCCAAAAGCACGAGGGCCACCGTATTCTCCTCGAGAATTACCACCAAGAGGGATGTCCTCGAACCACTATGTAACCTTAGGGAGGTTACCGAACCCGCACAAAGCTTGGGGTTATCTCCACAACTTAATTGGAGGCTCCCAACAAATTTCCACAAACGCCTTGCCCTTGAAAAATCTCCACAACTTAATTGGAGTCCCCAAGAACACCACTAAGATGCCACAAAGGCCTTGCCCTTGAAGATTCTCCACAACTTAATTGGACTCCCCAAGAACACCACAAAGATGCCACAAAGGCCTAGAATCCTTCTAGGGTTCCAAGAACCCAAGAGTAACAACCTTCTTGCTTTCACTTCCACGAATCACCGTAGAAACCTCAAACCGATGCACCAAATTCAATGGCAAGAACACCACAAAGATGCTCAAGTACTTCTCTCTCAAATTCCAACAAAGCTACAAAAGCTATTGGAGGAATAAGAGAGGAAGAACAAAATAAGAGGAGGAACACCAAATTTATCCAAGATCTAGATCTAGTGGATTTCCCTCACAAAGAGAGGGATTTGATTGGTCAAGATGTAGATCTAGATCTCCTCTCTCTTTTCCCTCAAGAATATGCAAGAATCATGGGAGGAATCAAGAACTAGGGCAAGATTTGAAGGACAACAATGGAGGGGAGAGAGAGTGAACCCCCCAGCCCAAGGAGGAAGAAGGGGGTCTTATATACCCCCTCCCAACGAAATATGACCGTTTGGGACCTCCCAGGCCGGAAAATCCGTCCCCGGGCCGGATTATCCGCCCCCCGAAAATCGCCCCTGGACTCGGGCCGGATATTTGCCCGAAATTGGCATTCGGGCCGGATTATCCGCCCCCCTGAAAACTGCAGAAACACCAAAACTAAAACGGGCATAACTTTAGCATCCGGACTCCGATTTTGATGATCTTGGGCTTGTTTTGAAGTTAGGAACAAGCTCTACAAGGTCATGCAGGAAACCATCATATTCCAACAAGGGAGGATAGAAACAAATGATGAAAGGATTGACCTATCTAATAAAGACATACCGGTAAAACCTCCAATCTCGAAAATGCAACAAGTTGCCCATGCAAAAACCATTCTCAATGAACTAGAGCTTGTCATGAGAATAAGCACAAGCTCTAAAACATCACATGGATAAGATCCAAATAAAATCAAGAAAGATGATGAACCAAACTCGAAAATGCAACAAGTGATCTATGCGAAATCCGTTTTCGATGAACTAGAGCTTTGATGACCCACAAGTATAGGGGATCGCAACAGTCTTCGAGGGAAGTAAAACCCAATTTATTGATTCGACACAAGGGGAGACAAAGAACACTTGGAAGCCTTAACAGCGGAGTTGTCAATTCAGCTGCACCTGGAAACAGACTTGCTCGCAAGAGTTTATCAGTAGTAACAGTTTTATAGCAGTAGCAGTAGTGAAATAACAGCAGCTGAGTAACAGAGACAGCAGTAGTGATTTTAGTAAACAGCAGGATTAAAATACTGTAGGCACGGGAACAGATGAACGGGCGTTGCATGGATGAGAGAAACTCATGTAACAATCATAGCAGGGCATTTGCAGATAATAATAAAACGGTGTCCAAGTACAAAGCAATCAATAGGCATGTGTTCCAATTATAGTCGTACGTGCTCGCAATGAGAAACTTGCACAACATCTTTTGTCCTACCAGCCGGTGGCAGCCGGGCCTCAAGGGAAACTACTGGATATTAAGGTACTCCTTTTAATAGAGTACCGGAGCAAAGCATTAACACTCCGTGAACACATGTGATCCTCACATCACTACCATTCCCTCCGGTTGTCCCGATTTCTGTCACTTCGGGGCCATCGGTTCCGGACAGCGACATGTGTATACAACTTATAGGTAAGACCATAAACAATGAATATCATGATGAAACAATAACATGTTCAGATCTGAGATCATGGCACTCGGGCCCTAGTGACAAGCATTAAGCATAACAAGTTGCAACAATATCATCAAAGTACCAATTACGGACACTAGGCACTATGCCCTAACAATCTTATGCTATTACATGACCAATCTCATCCAATCCCTACCATCCCCTTCGGCCTACAGCGGGGGAATTACTCACACATGGATGGGGAAACATGGCTGGTTGATGTAGAGGCGTTGGCAGTGATGGCGGTGATGATCTCCTCCAATTCCCCGTCCCGGCGAAGTGCCAGAACGGAGACTTCTGGCTCCCGCGACGGAGTTTCGCGATGTGGCGGCGTTCTGGAGGGTTTCTGGCGACTTCGACTTCTCCCCGTGCGTTTTTAGGTCGATGCCGATAAATAGTCCGAAGGAGGGCGTCGGAGGCCGGCCGAGGGGGCCACACCACAGGGCCGCGCGGGCCCCCCCTGGGCCGCGCCGCCCTATGGTGTGGGGCCCTCGGGCCTCCACCTGGTTCGTCCTTCTGGCTCCGTTAGTTTCCTGGGAAAATAGGGCCTTCTGCATAAATTCCGAGGATTTTCCCGAAAGTTGGATTTCTGCACAAAAACGAGACACTGAGCAGCGATTCTGCTGAAAACAGCGTTAGTCCGTGTTAGTTGCATCCAAAATACACAAATTAGAGGCAAAACAATAGCAAAAGTGTTTGGGAAAGTAGATACGTTTTGGACGTATCAACTCCCCCCAAGCTTAGCTTATTGCTTGTCCTCAAGCAATTCAGTTAACAACTGAGCGATAAAAGAACTTTCACGAACACATTTGCTCATATGATGTATATATTCTCATGCTATGGCTAATACTTAAGCAGTTCATAATGAGATACATGCAAGTAAGATCATCTAACAGCTATGTCAATCATGGAGAGGTACCAACAATTAATAAGAAGCATCATGAATCATGTATATAAGCAAGATTGCAATGTTCATAAGAGAGTATGATAAAGTGGTATCTCGCTTGCCTGTATTTGATTGGCAAAACATAAATGCCCGGGCACCTCTGGAGTTCATAGAAAGACTAGAAGTAGTGATTGTCAAAAGATAAATGCATCAAAGTTATACCACAATCAATCATATTTTGAGACAAGCATATTATACTAAGAATGACAGTTGTGCTCTCAAGATAGTGCTCAAAGAAATAATGGAGACACAACATAAAAGTAAAAGATTGACCCTTCGCAGAGGGAAGCAGGGATTAACATACGCTAGAGCTTTTTATTTTTATAAAGACAGGAGTAAAATTATTTTGAGAGGTGTTTGTTGTTGTCAACGAATGGTAATGGGTACACTAACTACCTCGCCAACCGGACTTTCAAGAGCGGCTCCCATGAATTATTGCATATTTATTTGGCACTCCTTCCAACCTTTCTTACACAAACCATGGCTAACCGAATCCTCGGGTGCCTGCCAACAATCTCATACCATGAAGGAGTGCCTTTTTATTTTAGTTTTATTATGATGATGACACTCCCCCCAACCTTTGCTTACACAAGCAATGGCTAACCGAATCCTTCGGGTGCCGTCCAACAATCACAAACCATGGAGGAGTGTCTATTTAAGTTAATTAATTTGGGACTGGGAATCCCATTGCCAGCTCTTTTTGCAAAATTATTGGATAAGCGGATGTGCCACTAGTCCATATGAGAGTCCGTCAAAAGTAAATGACAAGGTTGAAAGCTAAACACCACATACTTCCTCATGAGCTATGAAACATAAACACAAATTGAGAAGCATTTTGAAGGTTTTAAAGGTAGCGCACGAGAATTTACTTGGAATGGTTTGAAATGCCATGCATAGGTATTTATGGTGGACACTTTTGGAACAACTTGGTTTTCAGGTGTTTGGAAGCACGAGCAGCGTTCCCGCTCAGTACAAGTGAAGGCTAGCAATAGACTAGGGAGCGACAAATCAAGAGAGCAATAACTGTCATAATCATGCTTGCGGCAAAATAAATTAACGTAGGCATAAAAGTGATACAAGAACTCTGAAGCAATATAGACCATCGAGGCTTAATTGACTTTTTGTTCAGTCATATGCATGCGTGAGCATGTGCCAAGTCGATATAAATGAATTATTCAGAGGAGGATACCACAATGCCATACTTACTTATGAATAAAACAAATGCAAACAAACATCCATGACATGCTACTCATATTAATAGATTGGAGCTAAACATGAGAGATCATAAACTACTAGACTTTCTCAAATAACATATACTTCACATGAACCAACTAAGCATGCTCATATGGATGAGTATATGTACAAAAATGAAAACAAATAGAGTTCATACCAGCCTCTCACCACAATCAGATTGTCGTAGATCGTCATTATTGCCTTTTCACTTGTGTAGCTTGGATAATATGAAATGAAAACCACGCTCCAACCACCGAAGACCATTGAACTCATAAAGAACTTTACAAACCAAAGAAGAACAGCAAATATTTCTGGTGTTTTCAAATTGCAAACAAGAACAAATGGAAACAAGCAAACAAAGCAAAATCTTTTTGGGTTTTCTTATAGCAAACTAGCAATAGCAAATAAAGTGAAACAAATGCAAGAAACCAAAGAAAACAAATGGTGAAGAGAAACAACAGAAATAGTTTTTGTCTTTTTGTGTTTTGGGAAGGAAACAAAGCGAAAACAAGAAATAGCAAATTAAAAGAAACACATAACAACAGGATGACAGAAATCTGCCAAAACCTGACAGCAGTACAGAAATCGATTTTTACAAAAATCTTACGTTGCTCAGCTCGAAAAGTGTTCAACTAATGAAAGTTAGATAACAACCTGGGGAACCTGCACAAAAATTGGCAGCTCAAAATGACGCTCTGGCTATTTTTGAGAATTTTTACGGTAACGTTCCAGAATCTGTTTTCAGGCAGCACTTCCCCAAATATTATCTTCTTCTCATTAGAAAACCACTTAAACGAACAAAACAAGTATGTGCAAGTATCCAGCAACCATAATATGCAAAGAATGAGTGATGCCGGTATACCTCCCCCCAAGCTTAGGCTTTTGGCCTAAGTGGAGTTCAACCCCAACGAGGGTCGTTGTTCCTCGCCGGTGGGTAGTCCATGGAGTAGTCATAGTAAAGTTCCTGTGCAGAAGAAAAGCGTGGAGGCTCCGCATATCCACCATGTTGATGCGAGGAACTTGCTGCATCGGATGATGAGTCGAGGTGCTCCTCGACCTCTATGTCGTCTCTTGCATGATGGCCTCCTCTCTCTATGTGTGCATCCAGTGCACCTTCTGTGACCGACCAATCTCCCCTGGAATCAAGGTTAGACAGAACAGGCGCAGGCAATCTTACTAATTTCTCAGTTTTCTTAGTTATTCTCCAGACTTTCTTATAAAATATCATCTTGTAATACAGGTTACCCAAGTTGGAGGAATCAGAAACAAATTCATGTTTAATCATAGAGGCTAGGTCAAGTTTTTCTATGGGGAATGGAATATCAAAATGATGAGGTTCTACATTATGAAAAGATAGTAAACGAGAGGCGATGAGACCTCCACAAATTCCACCTTTCTCACGGTTAGTAGCAAGTCTATGGGCTATCAATGCCCCCAAATTATAAGTCCTACTATTTTGCAGTGCCGCAGCTAGAAAAGCCAAATCCGGGATAGAAAGTTTACCACCAATCCTTTTAGCAAGAACGCATTTGGTAATAAAATAGGCAAAGTAGCGGATAGCCGGGAGCTGAATACTAGTGATTTTACCACTATCACCTGAGAAACTCCTTCCATCGCAAATCATCTTGTAGAGATCCGAGAGTTCTTGCGGCGATCCCCTTATCTTCTCGCATGACCCCCATTGCGGTATTCTAATTGCTGCACAAAAAGCACTAAATGGCAAGTTGACAGCTTTATTGTAAATTTTATACTGGACCGTGGGGTTAGATCGCGACCAATTGAACTTGAAGTCCTGCACAAAAGACATAGTTAATTTTACATATTGTCTTGGCTCTCCTTCAACAAAGTCACTCAGCCCTGCACGAGAAATTAGAGTTTGAACATCTTCAAATATCCCCACGCTTCTCATGAAATCCGCGCACGGGTAGTAAGAGGGGTATACTCCCTCTTCACGATTGACTATCATAACTTGTTGGACTTCCAATTCTTGCTGGTTCAAGTGATATCTATTCCACTCCATTTTCTGAAATTTCAACAATCAATATAAAAATCTGATTTGGTGACATATAATTGAGGGAAACTACCATAGGAACTTGCTAGAGTACTAATCATGCATCAAAACTAGTTTCTACCACTTAGAACAAGCATGCAAGCTCACTAAACATGTTACCTACAGCAGCAAAATATCCAAGATATACTCAACCAAACAAAATTCTACTTGGATGGGTGGAGGAGTCACATACCGAAGAGCAAATGTGCCAAATTTCAGACAGAAATCTGGGCTGAGCAAAGAGATCGAGAAATCTGGAGCTCTAGAGCAAAAACGCGAGTGAGAGGAACTTGGTACGAGTTTTTTCGGGAGAGAGACTGTTCTGGGAGAAAGAGATGACAAAGTGGGGCAAAGGGGGGCCCACACCACATGGTGGCGCGGCCACCTCCTTGGCCGCGCCGGCCTGTGGTTTGGCGCCCTCTGGTGCCCCACAGGTCATCCTCTGGTGCTCCCAGGTGCCTCGTCGAAAGATAGGACCAACGGTATAATTTTTGTGAATTTTTGAAAACTTTGAAAAACGCACATTTCTGGGTATTTAGTTTATTATTACTGGCCAGGAAAATTTTTGAAATCTTCAAATAACTAAGGAACTTTTGCAAATTAAAAGTGCTACAGCAACTAGAGCAAGTGGAGGAAGAAAGAGATGTTGTTTACCTCCTCTATGCATATAAAAGGTATTTGTTAACAAGGTTACCTTGAATTTTACATAACATAAGAAGAAATAAACCTCAAATCAATCATGTTACCTTGAATTGTATTGATATGGATCCAATCACGAGAGTTTGATATTCTTCTTTAGGCTCATATATAAGACAATCAATAGTTCCCACTTTGATAGTTCTCACATTAGATATAGTATTAACTCCACACGCTTTATCAATCTTCTTGGGGAAATAAACGGTATGCTCCTTATCATCAACATTAAAAGTAACCTTTCCTTTATTGCAATCAATAACAGCCCCTGCGGTGTTAAGAAAAGGTCTCCCAAGAATAATAGACATATTATCATCTTCAGGCATTTCCAACACAACAAAATCAGTTAATATCAAGCAGTTAGTAGTAACTTGAACAGGAACATTCTCACATATACCAACAGGAATAGCAGTAGATTTATCAGCCATTTGCAAAGATATATCAGTAGGTATCAACTTATCTAAGTAAAGTCTCTTATAAAGAGAAAAAGGCATAACACTAACACCGGCTCCCAAGTCACATAGAGCAGTTTTAACATAATTATTCTTAATAGAACAAGGAATAGTAGGTATACCTGGGTCGCCCAACTTCTTTGGAATTTTGCCATTGAAAGAGTAATTAGCAAGCATAGTGGAAATTTCCTCATTGGGGATTTTCCTTTTGTTAGTAACAATATCTTTCATATACTTTGAATAAGGAGGCAATTTAATAGCATCAGTCAAAGGGATTTGCAAGAATAAAGGTTTCATCCAATCGCAAAATTTATTATAGTGTTCTTCTTCCTTTGATTTTAGTTTCTTAGCAGGAAAAGGCATTTGCTTTTGCACCCAAGGTTCTCTTTCATTACCATGTTTCTCAGCAATAAAGTCTTCTTTCGTGTACTTTTTATTTTTAGCATGCTTTTCAGGTTCTTCTTCAACCTCTTCTTTATCAGGAGTATCATTCTTATCATTATCTTTATCATTGTCATGTTCATTACCACTTTCAGTTTCAGCATCAGAAATAGAAATACTATTAGGATCATTAGCAGATTCAGAGGATTCTACAACATTTTTATGTTTCTTCTTCTTTTTCTTCTTAGAATGAGCACTAGGTTCAATGCGTTGAGAATCTTGTTCAATTCTTTTGGGATGCCCTTCAGGATATAGAGGATCCTGGGTAGAGACACCACCTCTAGTTGTTACTTCATAAGCATGTTTCTCTTTAGAATTATTCCCTAACAAGTCATTTTGCACTTTAGTGAGTTGATCAATTTGAGTTTGAATCATATGAAAATGTTGAACAAGCATCTTAACATCATTGGAGGTTCTCTCCACAATATCATGCAATTCACTAATAGCTCGAGAATTTTCCATTAAATGATTCTCTACTCTCATATTAAAATTTTCTTGCTTAACAATATAATTATCAAACTCATCTAAGCATTGTGCAGGAGGTTTCGAATACGGAATATCTTCCCTAGTAAAGCGTTGAAGGGAGTTTACCTCAATCATGGATGAAGGGGAATTATCTCACATATATCTTCTATAGGAGGTAGATTCTTCACATCTTCAGATTTAATACCTTTCTCCTTGAGAGACTTCTTGGCTTCCCTCATATCTTCATCATTCAATTCAATTAAACCCCTCTTCTTCAATATTGGAGTTGGAGTTGGTTCAGGCGTAGTCCAATCATCATGATTCCGGCTTATTTTAGCCAATAATTCTTCAGCGTCGTCTGGAGTTCTTTTCCTGAAAACACAACCAGCACAACTATCCAGGTATGCCCTAGACTCAATGGTTAGTCCACTATAAAATATATCAAGTAAATCATGCTTTTCCAGATCATGCTCGTGCCGAGCTCTAATAAGAGAGCAAAATCTCGCCCAAGCCTCGTGCAATTTCTCTTCATCTCCCTGGTCAAAATTATAAATTCTCTGCAAAGCAATATGTTGAGCACTAGCAGGAAAGTATTTGCGGAAGAAAACATCAAGCAATTCTTTTGGACTTTTAATAGAATTAGGTGGCAAATTATTATACCAAGTTTTAGCGTCATCCTTTAATGAGAATGGAAAAATTTTAGCAACAAAGTAAGTACGCATCTTGACATCATCAGAAAACAAGCTACTTAGAGTAGATAACTCAGTCATGTGTTCAACAGCACTTTCTTTTTCAGTACCACAAAAGGGTGTTTTCTCAACAATAGCTATATGAGATAGATCAAGAGAAAAATCATAATCTTTATCCCTAATGTTTATAGGAGATGTGGCAAACTTAGGATCAGGAGACAGTTTATATCTAACAGCATGTTCTGCAAGCAACTTTTTAATTTTTCTTGCATCAGTAGTAGCATTGCATTTTTCAATAAAATCATCATTAAGCTCCACATAGTCTTCATCAGGATCATCACTAAAATAATCAAGTTCAGGTGAACTAACAGGTGTAGTAGCATTAGGAGTTTCAGTATTTTCAATTTGTCTAGACCTAGCAATTGTAGCATCTAGAAAGGATCCCAAAGAACCACTATCATCAAGCACAGCAAAAACATTATCAATATTATGAGAGTGTTCAGATTCAGCAGACGTACCCGCATGCGAAGCATGTGGCGGTGAAACAAGTTTATCAATCACAGATGGTGAATCAAGAGCAGCAGAGGTATTCAGAATTGTACCTTTTCTTGTAGTGGATGGTAATATGGCGATCTTAGTATCGCGAGGTTTACCCATGATGGAGAATTTGCAGCGAACAATATTAATCCAAGTGAACTTCCAAATAAAGCTATGCTCCCCGGCAACGGCGCCAGAAAATAGTCTTGATGACCCACAAGTATAGGGGATCGCAACAGTCTTCGAGGGAAGTAAAACCAAATTTATTGATTCGACACAAGGGGAGACAAAGAACACTTGGAAGCCTTAACAGCGGAGTTGTCAATTCAGCTGCACCTGGAAACAGACTTGCTCGCAAGAGTTTATCAGTAGTAACAGTTTTATAGCAGTAGCAGAGTAACAGAGACAGCAGTAGTGATTTTAGTAAACAGCTGGATTAAAATACTGTAGGCACGGGGACGGATGAATGGGCGTTGCATGGATGAGAGAAACTCATGTAACAATCATAGCAGGGCATTTGCAGATAATAATAAAATGGTGTCCAAGTACAAAGCAATCAATAGGCATGTGTTCCAATTATAGTCGTACGTGCTCGCAATGAGAAACTTGCACAACATCTTTTGTCCTACCAGCCGGTGGCAGCCGGGCCTCAAGGGAAACTACTGGATATTAAGGTACTCCTTTTAATAGAGTACCGGAGCAAAGCATTAACACTCCGTGAACACATGTGATCCTCACATCAGTACCATTCCCTCCGGTTGTCCCGATTTCTGTCACTTCGGGGCCATCGGTTCCGGACAGCGACATGTGTATACAACTTATAGGTAAGACCATAAACAATGAATATCATGATGAAACAATAACATGTTCAGATCTGAGATCATGGCACTCGGGCCCTAGTGACAAGCATTAAGCATAACAAGTTGCAACAATATCATCAAAGTACCAATTACGGACACTAGGCACTATGCCCTAACAATCTTATGCTATTACATGACCAATCTCATCCAATCCCTACCATCCCCTTCGGCCTACAGCGGGGGAATTACTCACACATGGATGGGGAAACATGGCTGGTTGATGTAGAGGCGTTGGCAGTGATGGCGGTGATGATCTCCTCCAATTCCCCGTCCCGGCGAAGTGCCAGAACGGAGACTTCTGGCTCCCGCGACGGAGTTTCGCGATGTGGCGGCGTTCTGGAGGGTTTCTGGCGACTTCGACTTCTCCCCGTGCGTTTTTAGGTCGATGCCGATAAATAGTCCGAAGGAGGGCGTCGGAGGCCGGCCGAGGGGGCCACACCACAGGGCCGCGCGGCCCCCCCTGGGCCGCACCGCCCTATGGTGTGGGGCCCTCGGGCCTCCACCTGGTTCGTCCTTCTGGCTCCGTTAGTTTCCTGGGAAAATAGGGCCTTCTGCATAAATTCCGAGGATTTTCCCGAAAGTTGGATTTCTGCACAAAAACGAGACACCAGAGCAGTTCTGCTGAAAACAGCGTTAGTCCGTGTTAGTTGCATCCAAAATACACAAATTAGAGGCAAAACAATAGCAAAAGTGTTCGGGAAAGTAGATACGTTTTGGACGTATCAAGCTTGTCATGAGAATAAGCACAAGCTCTAAAACATCACATGGATAAGGTACAAATAACAACCAAGAAAGATGATGCAAGGATGCAAAGGTTTGAGCTCTCTCCGAGCGATACGATCGAGTTACTCACTCGAGAGCCCTCTTGATAGTACGTTAACTAAACTATAAACCGGTCTCCAACTACACTATGGGACCGGTGAGAAACAAACCCTATCAAGAGCAAACCTTATACTTGCGCATTCCACTTGAGCTCGATGATGATGATCTTGACCTCAACAAGATGGAACTCCTTTCTTGATTGTGCTTGCTTGACGAAGTCTTGTGGATTGCTCCCCCATAATCCACCATGGGAGAGTTTCTTCTTCGGCGCATCCCATGATCACCGTAAGGATGGCAAAACTCAAGCAAAGGATCTCTTCGAGATGGCTCATCTTGAACTTGCACTTCATTTCTTCATTCTTCATCATGTTGATGTCTTGAAGTAACTTGAGGGCTCACTTCATCTTCATCTTCAAGACATACTTGACACTTGATATCCTTTATCAATTTCTTCTTCTTGCAACCTTGAAGCCAACATATGGTTCAAGCATTTCTTCATGGCAAGCTTCAAGCTTATGATCTCTTCGAGTTGGCTCATCTTGAACTTGCACTTCATTATGTTGATGTCTTGAAGTAACTTGATGGCTCACTTCATCTTCATCTTCAAAACATACTTGACACTTGATATCTGATGACGCGTAAAGCACACGCTCGTTGGGAACCCCAAGTGGAAGGTGTGATGCGTACAGCAGCAAGTTTCCCTCAGTAAGAAACCAAGGTTTATTGAACCAGTAGGAGTCGAGAAGCACGTTGAAGGTTGATGGCGGCGGGATGTAGTGCGGCGCAACACCAGGGATTCCGGCGCCAACGTGGAACCTACACAACACAACCAAAGTACTTTGCCCCAACGAAACAGTGAGGTTGTCAATCTCACCGGCTTGCTGTAACAAAGGATTAACCGTATTGTGTGGAAGATGATTGTTTGCAGAAAACAGTAGAACAAGTATTGCAGTAGATTGTATTTCAGTAAAGAGAATTGGACCGGGGTCCACAGTTCACTAGAGGTGTCTCTCCCATAAGACAAACAGCATGTTGGGTGAACAAATTACAGTTGGGCAATTGACAAATAAAGAGAGCATGACCATGCACATACATATCATGATGAGTATAGTGAGATTTAATTGGGCATTACGACAAAGTACATAGACCGCCATCCAACTGCATCTATGCCTAAAAAGTCCACCTTCAGGTTATCATCCGAACCCCCTCCAGTATTAAGTTGCTAACAACAGACAATTGCATTAAGTATTGCGCGTAATGTAACTAGTGACTACATCCTTGAACATAGCACTAATGTTTTATCCCTAGTGGCAACAGCACATCCATAACCTTAGAGGTTCTTGTCACCCTCCGCATTCACGGAGACATGAACCCACTATCGAGCATAAATACTCCCTCTTGGAGTTACTAGCATCAACTTGGCCAGAGCATCTACTAATAACGGAGAGCATGCAAGATCATAAACAACACATAGATATAACTTTGATAATCAACATAACAAGTATTCTCTATTCATCGGATCCCAACAAACGCAACATATAGAATTACAGATAGATGATCTTGATCATGTTAGGCAGCTCACAAGATCCGACAATGATAGCACAATGGGGAGAAGACAACCATCTAGCTACTGCTATGGACCCATAGTCCAGGGGTAGACTACTCACACATCACACCGGAGGCGACCATGGCGGCGTAGAATCCTCCGGGAGATGATTCCCCTCTCCGGCAGGGTGCCGGAGGTGATCTCCTGGATCCCCCGAGATGGGATCGGCGTTGGCGGCGTCTCTGGAAGGTTTTCCGTATCGTGGCTCTCGGTACTGGGGGTTTCGTCACGGAGGCTTTAAGTAGGCGAAAGGGTAGGTCAAGAGGCGGCGCGAGGGGCCCAGACCATAGGGCCGCGCGGCCAGGGCAGGGGCCGCGCCGCCCTATGCTCTGGCTGCCTCGTGGCCCCTCTTCGTTTCGTCTTCGGACTTCTGGAAGCTTCGTGGAAAAATAGGCCCCTGGGCTTTGATTTCGTCCAATTCCGAGAATATTTCCTTACTAGGATTTCTGAAACCAAAAACAGCAGAAAACAGCAACTGGCACTTCGGCATCTTGTTAATAGGTTAGTTCCAGAAAATGCACGAATATGACATAAAGTGTGCATAAAACATGTAGATAACATCAATAATGTGGCATGGAACATAAGAAATTATCGATACGTTGGAGACGTATCAGCATCCCCAAGCTTAGTTCTGCTCGTCCGAGCAGGTAAAACGATAACACAGATAATTTCTGAGTGACATGCCATCATAATCTTGATCATACTATTTGTAAAGCATATGTAGTGAATGCAGCGATCAAAACAATGTATATGACATGAGTAAACAAGTGAATCATAAAGCAAAGACTTTTCATGAATAGCACTTCAAGACAAGCATCAATAAGTCTTGCATAAGAGTTAACTCATAAAGCAATAATTCAAAGTAAAGGCATTGAAGCAACACAAAAGAAGATTAAGTTTCAGCGGTTGCTTTCAACTTGTAACATGTATATCTCATGGATATTGTCAACATAGAGTAATATAATAAGTGCAATAAGCAAGTATGTAGGAATCAATGCACAGTTCACACAAGTGTTTGCTTCTTGAGGTGGAGAGAAATAGGTGAACTGACTCAACATTGAAAGTAAAAGAATGGTCCTTCATAGAGGAAAAGCATCGATTGCTATATTTGTGCTAGAGCTTTGATTTTGAAAACATGAAACAATTTTGTCAACGGTAGTAATAAAGCATATGCATCATGTAAATTATATCTTATAAGTTGCAAGCCTCATGCATAGTGTACTAATAGTGCCCGCACCTTGTCCTAATTAGCTTGGACTACCTGGATTATCACCGCAATACATATGCTTTAACCAAGTATCACAAAGGGGTACCTCTATGCCGCCTGTACAAAGGTCTAAGGAGAAAGCTCGCATTTGGATTTCTCGCTTTTGATTATTCTCAACTTAGACATCCATACCGGGACAACATAGACAACAGATAATGGACTCCTCTTTTAATGCTTTAAGCATTCAACAACAATTAATTCTTTTCTCATTAGAGATTTGAGGATGTTTGTCCAAAACTGAAACTTCCACCATGGATCATGGCTTTAGTTAGTGGCCCAATGTTCTTCTCTAACAATATGCATGCTCAAACCATTCAACTCAGTGTAGATCGCCCTTACTTCAGACAAGACGAACATGCATAGCAACTCACATGAAATTCAACAATGAAAAGTTGATGGCGTCCCCAGTAAACATGGTTATCGCACAACAAGCAACTTAATAAGAGATAAAGTGCATAATTACATATTCAATACCACAATAGTTTTTAAGCTATTTGTCCCATGAGCTATATATTGCAAAGGTGAATGATGGAATTTTAAAGGTAGCACTCAAGCAATTTACTTTGGAATGGCGGAAAATACCATGTAGTAGGTAGGTATGGTGGACACAAATGGCATAGTGGTTGGCTCAAGTATTTTGGATGCATGAGAAGTATTCCCTCTCGATACAAGGCGTAGGCTAGCAAGGCTTATTTGAAACAAACACAAGGATGAACCGGTGCAGCAAAACTCACATAAAAGACATATTGAAAACATTATAAGACTCTACACCGTCTTCCTTGTTGTTCAAACTCAATACTAGAAATTATCTAGACCTTAGAGAAACCAAATATGCAAACCAAATTTTAGCATGCTCTATGTATTTCTTCATTAATGGGTGCAAAGCATATGATGCAAGAGCTTAATCATGAGCACAACAATTGCCAAGTATCACATTACCCAAGACATTTATAGCAATTACTACATGTATCATTTTCCAATTCCAACCATATAACAATTTAACGAAGGAGAAACTTCGCCATGAATACTATGAGTAGAAACCAAGGACATACTTGTCCATATGCTACAGCGGAGCGTGTCTCTCTCCCATAAAGTGAATGCTAGGATCCATTTTATTCAAACAAAACAAAAAACAAAAACAAACCGACGCTCCAAGAAAAAGCACATAAGATGTGATGGAATAAAAATGTAGTTTCAGGGGAGGAACCTGATAATGTTGTCGATGAAGAAGGGGATGCCTTGGGCATCCCCAAGCTTAGACGCTTGAGTCTTCTTAATATATGCAGGGGTGAACCACCGGGGCATCCCCAAGCTTAGAGCTTTCACTCTCCTTGATCATGTTGCATCATACTCCTCTCTTGATCCTTGAAAACTTCCTCCACACCAAACTCGAAACAACTCATTAGAGGGTTAGTGCACAATATAAATTAACATATTCAGAGGTGACACAATCATTCTTAATACTTCTGGACATTTCATAATGCTACTGGACATTAGTGGATCAAAGAAATTCATCCAACATAGCAAAAGAGGCAATGCGAAATAAAAGGCAGAATCTGTCAAAACAGAACAGTTCGTATTGACGAATTTTAAAATGGCACCAGACTTGCTCAAATGAAAATGCTCAAATTGAATGAAAGTTGCGTACATATCTGAGGATCATGCACGTAAATTGGCTTAATTTTCTGAGCTACCTACAGGGAGGTGGACCCAGATTCGTGACAGCAAAGAAATCTGGAACTGCGCAGTAATCCAAATCTAGTACTTACTTTTCTATCAACGGCTTAACTTGGCACAACAAAACACAAAACTAAGATAAGGAGAGGTTGCTACAGTAGTAAACAACTTCCAAGACACAAAATAAAAACAAAGTACTGTAGGTAAAAACATGGGTTGTCTCCCATAAGCGCTTTTCTTTAACGCCTTTCAGCTAGGCGCAGAAAGTGTGTATCAAGTATTATCAAGAAACGAAGTGTCAACTTTACCTTGGGCTTTACCCTTACCTTTCTTATTGTTTTTCTTTCCCTTTGGTTTAGGAAATATATGATTTCCCTCCGGTATAGAGGTGAATTTCAGAGTACCTTCTCCAACATCAATGACTGCTCCCAATAGTTTCAGCAGGGATCTTCCGAGTGTGAGTTTTTCTGTTTCAATAACAAGATAATCAATGGATATTGTTCTTCCAAGAATGGTTGTATGCACACCTGCGGCTATTCCTTTAGGAATTATAGTAGAGTTATCAATGAGAGTTATTTCTTCTCCTCCTTCCTCAACTCCCCAAAGTTTCAAAGATTTATAAATACTTTCAGGCATAAGGCAAAATTCATACATAATATCACAGTAGGCATGGAGAGTTCGATCACCGATAACAATTTTAACAGCAGGATCCCACAATGAGAGTTTAGAGTTCACTAAAACTTGTTCAAGACGATTACGAACGTGGCAATAATTATCATCCAAGCGAGATGTACTTATCTCGAGATTGTTTAATCTACTATATATGCTAGTGAGGGCTGAATCAAAGTTATTAGCTGAATCATGTGATGCAACCAACTTCTTTATGGCATTAAAAGCTTGATCCCCATTGCAATGAAGGAAATCTCCTCCCACTAAAGTATCCAAAGCATATCTATAGCGAACCATAAGACCAAAAAAAAAATTACTAAGGAGCAAACTTAGAGTCATTTGAGGTTCAGTTTTACGATAAGAAGTAAAAGTTCTAGACCAAGCATCCTTAAAACTCTCCTCATCCCCTTGTTTAAAAGTGAAGACTAATTCTTCAGGCGAAGAAGTAACAGGTTCAGAGCTAGACATGGTAACAAAAGTAACTAATTTTTTTTGTATTTTTAATATAGAGTGCAAGACAATAAAGCAAACTAGATAAAGTAAATGCAAGTAAACTAATTTTTTTGTGTTTTTGATATAGCAAACAAGATAGCAAATAAAGTAAAACTAGCAACTAATTTTTTTGTATTTTGATTTAGTGCAGCAAACAAAGTAGTAAATAAAACTAAGCAAGACAAAAACAAAGTAAAGAGATTGAGAAGTGGAGACTCCCCTTGCAGCGTGTCTTGATCTCCCCGGCAACGGCGCCAGAAATTTAGCTTGATGACGCGTAAAGCACACGCTCGTTGGGAACCCCAAGTGGAAGGTGTGATGCGTACAGCAGCAAGTTTCCCTCAGTAAGAAACCAAGGTTTATCGAACCAGTAGGAGTCGAGAAGCACGTTGAAGGTTGATGGCGGCGGGATGTAGTGCGGCGCAACACCAGGGATTCCGGCGCCAACGTGGAACCTGCACAACACAACCAAAGTACTTTGCCCCAATGAAACAGTGAGGTTGTCAATCTCACCGGCTTGCTGTAACAAAGGATTAACCGTATTGTGTGGAAGATGATTGTTTGCAGAAAACAGTAGAACAAGTATTGCAAAGAGATTGTATTTCAGTAAAGAGAATTGGACCGGGGTCCACAGTTCACTAGAGGTGTCTCTCCCATAAGACAAACAGCATGTTGGGTGAACAAATTACAGTTGGGCAATTGACAAATAAAGAGAGCATGACCATGCACATACATATCATGATGAGTATAGTGAGATTTAATTGGGCATTACGACAAAGTACATAGACCGCCATCCAACTGCATCTATGCCTAAAAAGTCCACCTTCAAAGTTATCATCCGAACCCTCCAGTATTAAGTTGCTAACAACAGACAATTGCATTAAGTATTGCGCGTAATGTAACTAGTGACTACATCCTTGAACATAGCACTAATGTTTTATCCCTAGTGGCAACAGCACATCCATAACCTTAGAGGTTCTTGTCACCCCTCCAGATTCACGGAGACATGAACCCACTATCGAGCATAAATACTCCCTCTTGGAGTTACTAGCATCAACTTGGCCAGAGCATCTACTAATAACGGAGAGCATGCAAGATCATAAACAACACATAGATATAACTTTGATAATCAACATAACAAGTATTCTCTATTCATCGGATCCCAACAAACGCAACATATAGAATTACAGATAGATGATCTTGATCATGTTACGCAGCTCACAAGATCCGACAATGATAGCACAATGGGGAGAAGAGAACCATCTAGCTACTGCTATGGACCCATAGTCCAGGGGTAGACTACTCACACATCACACCGGAGGCGACCATGGCGGCGTAGAATCCTCCGGGAGATGATTCCCCTCTCCGGCAGGGTGCCGGAGGTGATCTCCTGGATCCCCCGAGATGGGATCGGCGTTGGCGGCGTCTCTGGAAGGTTTTCCGTATCGTGGCTCTCGGTACTGGGGGTTTCGTCACGGAGGCTTTAAGTAGGCGGAAGGGTAGGTCAAGAGGCGGCGCGAGGGCCCTGCACCATAGGGCCGCGCGGCCAGGGCAGGGGCCGCGCCGCCCTATGCTCTGGCTGCCTCGTGGCCCCTCTTCGTTTCGTCTTCGGACTTCTGGAAGCTCCGTGGGAAAATAGGCCCCTGGGCTTTGATTTCGTCCAATTCTGAGAATATTTCCTTACTAGGATTTCTGAAACCAAAAACAGCAGAAAACAAAGAATCGGCACTTCGGCATCTTGTTAATAGGTTAGTTCCAGAAAATGCACGAATATGACATAAAGTGTGCATAAAACATGTAGATAACATCAATAATGTGGCATGGAACATAAGAAATTATCGATACGTTGGAGACGTATCAATATCCTTCATCAATTTCTTCTTATTGCAACCTTGAAGCCAACAAATGGTTCAAGCATTGCCTATGGACAACACCTACAAATATAACTCAATACAAACATTAGTCCATAGGGATTGTCATTAATTACCAAAACCACACATGGGGGCTCCATGCACTTTCAATCTCCCCCATTTTGGTAATTGATGACAATCTCTTTGAGAGGGTTTATATAAGGAATTTAAGTAACAAACAAGTTGAATATATAGAGCAAACTCCCCCATAATATATGCATGTGTGAATGATCTTGACTTTCATTGCATATATTGGCATTCAAAGCCTAGTGGAGTTTCCTCTAACTATTTAACTATGCAAAGCAACAAGATGCAATGTAATAAAGGCACATGCTTAAGCACAAAGCAAAGACATAACCAAATTCCCTTAAACCCTCCAAACTTCTCCCCCATTGGCACCAATTGCCGAAATGGGTGAAAAATTTAGAAGGTCAATATAGTGAGAGTTCCTCCATAGCGTGTGCATTTCTCATAATTTGAGTGGAATCAAATGCACGTATCCAATGATGAATATTCGGAAGGAATTGATACGTCTCCAACGTATCGATAATTTCTTATGTTCCATGCCACATTATTGATGTTATCTACATGTTTTATGCACACTTTATGTCATATTCGTGCATTTTCTGGAACTAACCTATTAACAAGATGCCGAAGTGCCGATTCTTTGTCATTGTTTTTGGTTTCGTAAATCCTAGTAAGGAAATATTCTCGGAATTGGACGAAATCAAAGCCTGTGGGCCTATTTTTCCACGAAGCTTCCAAGTCCGAAGACGAAACGGGCGGGCCACAGGGTGCCCACACCCTAGGGCGGCGCGGCCCCCCCTTGGCCGCGCCGGCCTGTGGTGTGGGGCCCCTGTGCCCCCTCCTGACTTGCCCTTCCGCCTACTTAAAGCCTCCGTGACGAAACCCCCAGTACCGAGAGCCACGATACGGAAAACCTTCCAGAGACGCCGCCAACGCCGATCCCATCTCGGGGGATCCAGGAGATCGCCTCTGGCACCCTGCCGGAGAGGGGAATCATCTCCCGGAGGACTCTACGCCGCCATGGTCGCCTCCGGTGTGATGTGTGAGTAATCTACCCCTGGACTATGGGTCCATAGCAGTAGCTAGATGGTTGTCTTCTCCCCATTATGCTATCATTGTCGGATCTTGTGAGCTGCCTAACATGATCAAGATCATCTATCTGTAATTCTATATGTTGCGTTTGTTGGGATCCGATGAATAGAGAATACTTGTTATGTTGATTATCAAAGTTATATCTACGTGTTGTTTATGATCTTGCATGCTTTCCGTTACTAGTAGATGCTCTGGCCAAGTAGATGCTTGTAACTCCAAGAGGGAGTACTTATGCTCGATAGTGGGTTCATGCCTGCATTGACACCTGGGACAAAGGATGAAAGTTCTAAGGGTGTGTTGTGTTGTTGCCACTAGGGATAAAACATTGATGCTATGTCTAAGGATGTAGTTGTTGATTACATTACGCACCATACTTAATGCAATTGTCTGTTGCTTTGCAACTTAATACTGGAGGGGGTTCGGATGATAACCTGAAGGTGGACTTTTTAGGCATAGATGCAGTTGGATGGCGGTCTATGTACTTTGTCGTAATGCCCAATTAAATCTCACTATACTCATCATGATATGTATGTGCATGGTCATGCCCTCTCTATTTGTCAATTGCCCAACTGTAATTTGTTCACCCAACATGCTGTTTGTCTTATGGGAGAGACACCTCTAGTGAACTGTGGACCCCGGTCCAATTCACTTTACTGAAATACAATCTCTTGCAATCTTTGTTTTCTTGTTTTTGCAAACAATCATCTTCCACACAATACGGTTAATCCTTTGTTACAGCAAGCCGGTGAGATTGACAACCTCACTGTTTCGTTGGGGCAAAGTACTTTGGTTGTGTTGTGCAGGTTCCACGTTGGCGCCGGAATCCCTGGTGTTGCGCCGCACTACATCCCGCCGCCATCAACCTTCAACGTGCTTCTTGACTCCTACTGGTCCGATTAAACCTTGGTTTCTTACTGAGGGAAACTTGCCGCTGTGCGCATCACACCTTCCTCTTGGGGTTCCCAACGGACGTGCCAACCACACGCATCAAGCAAATTTCTGGCGCCGTTGCCGGGGAACTGAAGAAAAGCTACACCACAAAGATCTCTAACTCCCACGTCAACTTTGCGCCTGCAAGCAAATTTCTGGCGCCGTTGCCGGGGAGATCAAGACACGCTGCAAGGGGAGTCTCCACTTCTCAATCTCTTTACTTTGTTTTTGTCTTGCTTAGTTTTATTTACTACTTTGTTTGCTGCACTAAATCAAAATACAAAAAAATTAGTTGCTAGTTTTACTTTATTTGCTATCTTGTTTGCTATATCAAAAACACAAAAAAATTAGTTACTTGTTTTACTTTACTTAATATCATGCATGTTTTTATTTCACTAGTTTGGCATAATGGACAAGAATGAGCTTCTATTTCTATTTCCTGATTTAAAACATGGATTGTTTGATGCGAAAATTAAAAAACCTATGGAATCTTATTTGCATGCTGGTAGTAATATTAGTATGAATGCTTTGAACACCATTGCTGATAATAATATAGAAAGTTCTAAGCTTGGGGAAGCTGGTTTTCATGATCTTTTTATTCCCCCAAGCATTGAGGAGAAAATTTACTTTGATGATACTTTGCCTCCTATTTATGATAATGATATTGGTCTTTTAGTACCGCCTGTTATGGAGGATAAATTTGATTATGATTACAATATGCCTCCTATATTTGATGATGAGAATAATAATGATAGCTACTTTGTTGAATTTGCTCCCACTACAACTAATAAAATTGATTATGCCTATGTGGAGAGTAATAATTTTATGCATGAGACTCATGATAAGAATGCTTTATGTGATAGTTATATTGTTGAGTTTGCTCATGATGCTACTGAAAGTTATTATGAGAGAGGAAAATATGGTTGTAGAAATTTTCATGTTACTAAAACACCTCTCTATGTGCTAAATTTTTTGAAACTACACTTGTTTTATCTTCCTGATCTTGTCACTTTGCTTTTCATGAATTTATTTGTGTACAAGATTCCTTTTCATAGTAAGCATGTTAGGCTTAAATTTGTTTTGAATTTGCCTCTTGATGCTCTCTTTTGCTTCAAATACTATTTCTTGCGAGTGCATCATTAAAACTGCTGAGCCCATCTTAATGGCTATAAAGAAAGAACTTCTTGGGAGATAACCCATGTGTTATTTTGCTACAGTACTTTGTTTTTATTTTGTGTCTTAGAAGTTGTTTACTACTGTAGCAACCTCTCCTTATCTTAGTTTTGTGTTTTGTTGTGCCAAGTAAAGCCGTTGATAGAAAAGTAAGTACTAGATTTGGATTACTGCGCAGTTCCAGATTTCTTTTCTGTCACGAATCTGGGTCCACCTCCCTGTAGGTAGCTCAGAAAATTAAGCCAATTTACGTGCATGATCCTCAGATATGTACGCAACTTTCATTCAATTTGAGCATTTTCATCTGAGCAAGTCTGGTGCCATTTTAAAATTTGTCAATACGAACTGTTCTGTTTTGACAGATTCTGCCTTTTATTTCGCATTGCCTCTTTTGCTATGTTGGATGAATTTCTTTGATCCACTAATGTCCAGTAGCATTATGCAATGTCCAGAAGTGTTAAGAATGATTGTGTCACCTCTGAATATGTTAATTTATATTGTGCACTAACCCTCTAATGAGTTGATTCGAGTTTGGTGTGGAGGAAGTTTTCAAGGATCAAGAGAGGAGTATGATGCAACATGATCAAGGAGAGTGAAAGCTCTAAGCTTGGGGATGCCCCGGTGGTTCACCCCTGCATATATTAAGAAGACTCAAGCGTCTAAGCTTGGGGATGCCCAAGGCATCCCCTTCTTCATCGACAACATTATCAGGTTCCTCCCCTGAAACTATATTTTTATTCCATCACATCTTATGTGCTTTTTCTTGGAGCATCGGTTTGTTTTTGTTTTTGTTTTGTTTGAATAAAATGGATCCTAGCATTCACCTTATGGGAGAGAGACACGCCCCGCTGTAGCATATGGACAAGTATGTCCTTGGTTTCTACTCATAGTATTCATGGCGAAGTTTCTCCTTCGTTAAATTGTTATATGGTTGGAATTGGAAAATGATACATGTAGTAATTGCTATAAATGTCTTGGGTAATGTGATACTTGGCAATTGTTGTGCTCATGATTAAGCTCTTGCATCATATGCTTTGCACCCATTAATGAAGAAATACATAGAGCATGCTAAAATTTGGTTTGCATATTTGGTTTCTCTAAGGTCTAGATAATTTCTAGTATTGAGTTTGAACAACAAGGAAGACGGTGTAGAGTCTTATAATGTTTTCAATATGTCTTTTATGTGAGTTTTGCTGCACCGGTTCATCCTTGTGTTTGTTTCAAATAAGCCTTGCTAGCCTACGCCTTGTATCGAGAGGGAATACTTCTCATGCATCCAAAATACTTGAGCCAACCACTATGCCATTTGTGTCCACCATACCTACCTACTACATGGTATTTTCCGCCATTCCAAAGTAAATTGCTTGAGTGCTACCTTTAAAATTCCATCATTCACCTTTGCAATATATAGCTCATGGGACAAATAGCTTAAAAACTATTGTGGTATTGAATATGTAATTATGCACTTTATCTCTTATTAAGTTGCTTGTTGTGCGATAACCATGTTTACTGGGGACGCCATCAACTTTTCATTGTTGAATTTCATGTGAGTTGCTATGCATGTTCGTCTTGTCTGAAGTAAGGGTGATCTACACTGAGTTGAATGGTTTGAGCATGCATATTGTTAGAGAAGAACATTGGGCCGCTAACTAAAGCCATGATCCATGGTGGAAGTTTCAGTTTTGGACAAACATCCTCAAATCTCTAATGAGAAAAGAATTAATTGTTGTTGAATGCTTAAGCATTAAAAGAGGAGTCCATTATCTGTTGTCTATGTTGTCCCGGTATGGATGTCTAAGTTGAGAATAATCAAAAGCGAGAAATCCAAATGCGAGCTTTCTCCTTAGACCTTTGTACAGGCGGCATAGAGGTACCCCTTTGTGATACTTGGTTAAAGCATATGTATTGCAGTGATAATCCAGGTAGTCCAAGCTAATTAGGACAAGGTGCGGGCACTATTAGTACACTATGCATGAGGCTTGCAACTTATAAGATATAATTTACATGATGCATATGCTTTATTACTACCGTTGACAAAATTGTTTCATGTTTTCAAAATCAAAGCTCTAGCACAAATATAGCAATCGATGCTTTTCCTCTATGGAGGACAATTCTTTTACTTTCAATGTTGAGTCAGTTCACCTATTTCTCTCCACCTCAAGAAGCAAACACTTGTGTGAACTGTGCATTGATTCCTACATATTTGCTTATTAAACTTATTATATTACTCTATGTTGACAATATCCATGAGATATACATGTTACAAGTTGAAAGCAACCGCTGAAACTTAATCTTCTTTTGTGTTGCTTCAATACCTTTACTTTGAATTATTGCTTTATGAGTTAACCCTTATGCAAGACTTATTGATGCTTGTCTTGAAGTGCTATTCATGAAAAGTCTTTGCTTTATGATTCACTTGTTTACTCATGTCATATACATTGTTTTGATCGCTGCATTCACTACATATGCTTTACAAATAGTATGATCAGGATTATGATGGCATGTCACTCCAGAAATTATCTGTGTTATCGTTTTACCTACTCGGGACGAGCAGAACTAAGCTTGGGGATGCTGATACGTCTCCAACGTATCGATAATTTCTTATGTTCCATGCCACATTATTGATGTTATCTACATGTTTTATGCACACTTTATGTCATATTCGTGCATTTTCTGGAACTAACCTATTAACAAGATGCCGAAGTGCCAGTTGCTGTTTTCTGCTGTTTTTGGTTTCAGAAATCCTAGTAAGGAAATATTCTCGGAATTGGACGAAATCAAAGCCCAGGGGCCTATTTTTCCATGAAGCTTCCAGAAGTCCGAAGACGAAACGAAGTGGGGCCACAGGGTGCCCAAACCCTAGGGCGGCGCGGCCCCCCCCCTTGGCCGCGCCGGCCTGTGGTGTGGGGCCCCTGTGCCCCCTCCTGACTTGCCCTTCCGCCTACTTAAAGCCTCCGTGACGAAACCCCCAGTACCGAAAGCCACGATACGGAAAACCTTCCAGAGACGCCGCCAACGCCGATCCCATCTCGAGGGATCCAGGAGATCGCCTCCGGCACCCTGCCGGAGAGGGGAATCATCTCCCGGAGGACTCTACGCCGCCATGGTCGCCTCCGGTGTGATGTGTGAGTAGTCTACCCCTGGACTATGGGTCCATAGCAGTAGCTAGATGGTTGTCTTCTCCCCATTATGCTATCATTGTCGGATCTTGTGAGCTGCCTAACATGATCAAGATCATCTATCTGTAATTCTATATGTTGCGTTTGTTGGGATCCGATGAATAGAGAATACTTGTTATGTTGATTATCAAAGTTATATCTACGTGTTGTTTATGATCTTGCATGCTTTCCGTTACTAGTAGATGCTCTGGCCAAGTAGATGCTTGTAACTCCAAGAGGGAGTACTTATGCTCGATAGTGGGTTCATGCCTGCATTGACACCTGGGACAAAGATGAAAGTTCTAAGGTTGTGTTGTGCTGTTGCCACTAGGGATAAAACATTGATGCTATGTCTAAGGATGTAGTTGTTGATTACATTACGCACCATACTTAATGCAATTGTCTGTTGCTTTGCAACTTAATACTGGAGGGGGTTCGGATGATAACCTGAAGGTGGACTTTTTAGGCATAGATGCAGTTGGATGGCGGTCTATGTACTTTGTCGTAATGCCCAATTAAATCTCACTATACTCATCATGATATGTATGTGCATGGTCATGCCCTCTCTATTTGTCAATTGCCCAACTGTAATTTGTTCACCCAACATGCTGTTTGTCTTATGGGAGAGACACCTCTAGTGAACTGTGGACCCCGATCCAATTCTCTTTACTGAAATACAATCTACTGCAATTCTATTTTACTGTTTTCTGCAAACAATCATCTTCCCCACAATACGGTTAATCCTTTGTTACAGCAAGCCGGTGAGATTGACAACCTCACTGTTTCGTTGGGGCAAAGTACTTTGGTTGTGTTGTGCAGGTTCCACGTTGGCGCCGGAATCCCTGGTGTTGCGCCGCACTACATCCCGCCGCCATCAACCTTCAACGTGCTTCTTCACTCCTACTGGTCCGATTAAACCTTGGTTTCTTACTGAGGAAAACTTGCCGCTGTGCGCATCACACCTTCCTCTTGGGGTTCCCAACGGACGTGCCAACCACACGCATCAGGAATCACACTATAGATAGGATCAAAGATTGCAAAAAGATAACAAAGTCTAGAAGCTTCAACAAATGAAGCAAGCAACCAAATGAACCACAAAGAAGATACCAAAAGAAAGATAGATATTATGATAAGATCAAGAAGATTACTCTAAATAATATGAGGAAGCTCCCCAAGGTTTGTGCACAAAACTAGACAACTTGCATTGGAGTATAAAGTGCACAAACATGGAATCATCACTCCCATAATATCATTAAAAAAACAAAAGATACCAAGTGAATCAAACTCTAATGATCACCAAAAGATAGTGCTCTAAATCAAATGAGGAAGCTCCCCAAGGTACATGCATAAATTAAAATGTTGTATTTGAATACAATATGCATAACATGGAATCCGCACTCCCTCATTACCATTTAAAACACAAACATTTGCAATAGATCATAGATAGAAAAAATAAGCTTAAAACTTGCAACAAACAAATAGTTGAGCAACAAGTAAGAGGCACCATAATAAAAAGGCTCAACCAAGAGGATATGTGAAAGACATGATAAAGCATATTATAAGAATATTACAAGGATGAGCAAAAAGCATCATCATAGTCTTCAATGAATTATATGCTTAGCATGAACAATCAACACGTAATAAATAAATAAGATATCAAAAAGGAGATGTATCATCTCTTATGTGTATAAGTTTCTCTAAGTGGGCAATATCACAAAGATATTTATCCACAAAAAAATATAGTAAGAAATAGATACGCAAGAAATATAGTATGATATCCAAGACGAAGTCATGCAATATACCAATAATAATTTTTGCTTAATAGCATGGCCAAAGGCTCAATTTTATCTTATTGTACATTCATGAACTTCAACCACAAACAACTTAAATACATCACAAATATCAACAAGGGACAGAAGATAGTTGGGATGCATTTGAGAAAGGCAACAAGTATCACAAACGAGGATACCAAAAGAAGTAACTAAAGTTGCACTTTCATCTATATTGCACATGTGAGAGCCTTGAGGAATTGATATGCAATAAAATTGCTAGATAGGCATAGTTGGGATCGATGAATCATGAGCATGATTTAAAATACTTCCCAACACATGCACTCATCTCAAATTACTAACATTCACAATAAGGAGGTTTCATTAAGACTTTTGCAAGAAGCACAACATTTGCAAATCAAGAGATTCATGCCAAGATGCAACCACATGGTTGGATGCTAGAAAAATATGCATGAAAAGATACTTGTTACCGAGATAACATTGGTGTGGATGTAGTAGATATGTGTTCGTTGACCATCCTAGCTTGCCTCAAGTTACCAATGAGTCACCACTTCTTTCCAAGAGTGAGACAAGCATCCAATGCATATCCATTGTACCTAACACAAAGGTAAGTACAAAATGGTCCCCAAACTAATTGGGTCCGAAGTAGTTAGACACACTACAACATATAGGACAAACTCCACAATTCTATGTGCATATAGATATAAAATTGAATTTCATGCACATCTTAGCCAAATTAGGATTTGATGGAGTTTACCCTATATATTGGATCAAAGAAAGTGACACATGCCATAAGATATACATATATTAAATATGCATGCACAATACTTTCAAGAACCAAAGGAAGATACAATTTGGACAAAACACCAAATAAATCAAGAGACAATGGTTGCCCAAATTATATCAAAGAATCAAATCAACACAAGATTGACTCCAAAGACTTATATCATTATAAGAAGCTAATTAAGCCTAAGCACAAAGGAATGAGATAACCAACTCCCAAGAGAGCAAGGTTCCAACAAATAAACCAAACCCTCGACACTTCTTATGATGGCACAAAGTACCAAAAAAGAAAATTTTATATATCCCAAAACCAAATTTTTGATAATGATGAAGAGATGTTAAGCATTCTAACAAATATATAAGAGCTCCCCCAAGATTAGTGCATTATCTAGGATTTTTCATATGAATACAAAATGCACAAAACTAGGATCATCACGCTACCTATATCTACTAAAGTGCTAAGAAAGTTTGAATAGTCAAATTAGATCCATAAGATGCAAGGAAGACACATGTGAGTCAAAGCAAAACAAATTCATGGAAATAAATAAGGCAATTTGAACACAAGAGCCAATGTAGATATGATCAATAGATATCTACCTCATAATTTATTACCACTTGTCCTAGGACAAGAGGTATTAGGAAATATTTCCTGGTGGTAGTTTTTAAGTATACATAAGATCATATTTACAACAAATAAAGCATATGGTAAAAGATAAGAGTTAACCATCATGCAAAGATAGTTTCTTGATAGCTTCATTTAGTCATACCAACATGCAAGGCAATTAATAGTATTCATACCAACATGCAAAGCAATTAATAGTATTCATACCAACATGCAAAGCAATTAATAGTATGACTTGAAGCACATGGTTTCCCAAAAATGTATTGAGGGACACGTTGTGAAAAACCATGCCAAGAAAAACTTTCACAAATAAGATCCACAAAGATATTAGCAATGAAGCTATTTAAGCAAATTGGAGCTTGTTTGAGCAAACATGCCACATAGGAGAGAGATAATTTACGATAACAATTCTATGTGACACAACCTCAAATGTTCACATTTTCTAGGCTTGTAATATGCACAAAGCTTATTACTCCCCCATAATGTGATAAGGAATTTATTTTCATAAGAGGCAAATAAGATCCAGCTAGAGATATTATTGGACAATAGAATTTGAATTTCTCATGAAGATGACATACCACATAGAGACTAGATAATCTTGCAATATCAATTCTAAGTGATATTCCTCATGTACACACATTGTTAGGATCATGAAATTCTCAAAGAAATATCACTCCCCCAAAATGAGATAGTCCATTAATCGCTCATAAGAGCCATATAAGATACAACAAGATGCAAAGTGGCTCCAACACAAACACAAATACATGGTGTGCAACCCAACATGCATAGACTTGATTTCTCAAGAAAAGCAAATAGGAATCACAACATATACAAACACATGTTAGGAACAAAAACTAACACATGCAAAGGGGCGAGTAACTTTCAATATAAATGAGTTTAGCACATGTTGCCTCAAGGAGGAACATTGAATATATGATAGAAGCAAGATAACCAAGACTTGGCTTGAGATAATATAAATGATGAAGATCCCTTAATTCTTCATGATGTAGCCAAGTCTCCAATGCCCTCCAACAAGCACCTATTGATCAAGTTTTGGATTGTTGGTCCCCAACTAAGTTGGGTCCTAAGAGGTTAGTCACAATAGGCTTGGCAACCCAAATGGTTCTTTTCTTGAGACCACTTTGAGCACCAACATATTTGGCAAACACATTGCCACCCTCATCCTTACGAAGAGAATAAACATCATCAATGGAGATAGAGTTGGATGAGGTACCAATAGTGCAAGAAGAGGAGATGTGGCCCTTCTCACGGCATATATATGTAGCAAGTTCTTTTCTTCTCCTTCTTCTCACTAGATTTCTCCACAATGGGAGCATTGGCTTGATTCTTCTTGGGAAGTGGAATTTCTTCAACTTGAGGTTGAATATGAGTTTGAGCTTGAGGCCGCTTCCCTTTTTGCTTCTTCTTCAAAGGGCAAGATCTAACATGGTGCCCTTCAATTTTGCACTTGAAGCAAACAATCTTGGCCGGGTCTTTGACTTGTACTTGGCCCTTATTATTATTGTTGTTGTTGTTGTTGTTGTTGTTGTTGTTGTTGTTGTTCTTGGACTTGTTCTTGTTGTTGGATTTGAATCCAAGTCCACTCTTGTCATTGGGGGATTGTTTCACACTTAACATCGTGTCAAGTTTGCATTTCCCTTCATGACTCTTTACCAAGTCGGTCTTCAAAGAAGTGACTTTAGCCTTGAGCTCTTTGATTTTTTCTACATGGTTAGTAACAACACAAGTACTAGAGGAAGTAGAACCTTCATTGTTAGAGAAACAAGGCAAGGAAGATAATTCATCACAAGATTTAGCAATACTATGAGTGGATGAATTACTAGTACTAGCACATGGCAATATAGCATTTTGGGTAGTAGTGCTAGTATCCACATGAGGCTCACAAGGTGTTGCCTTTGATATGATAGCCTCATGAGCTAACTTTAGCCTATCATGAGAAGCTAGAAGATCCTCATGGGAGCTAGAAAGCTTTCCATGATTTTCTTCCAATTTCCCATAATTTCTAGTTAGCAACTCAAGTTGAGCCCTTCGCTCAACATTCTCCTTCAAGATAGATGCTTCACAAGAAGTAGAGTTAGTAGCACAAGCATCATCACAAGACATATTAATAAGAGAGGGTAACATAGCATGCTCTTTTAAATAGGAAGCTTGAAGTTGCTCATGGGACTTGGTGAGGATAGAGTGTTCGCTCTCCAAGACCTTGTGGGCCTTGTCTAGATCATCTAGATCCTTAACAAGTTTATCATGACCAACACCAACTTTGGGATTTTCCTTTTTAAGCATTTTTACTTGAGCTTTAGCATGGTCTCTTTCCTTAGTGAGTTTAGAAACTATTTCATTTTGAGACACTTCAAGGGTTTCAAGTTGCTCTTCAAGAGAGGCTATGGTCTCTTGTTCTTCTTCAAGATCATTCTTTAGGGATGCTACATCATTGGCATACTCTCGTTCAAGAGCACCCTTTTTATCAATTGTGTTCTCATGCATCCAAATAAGTTTTTGGCTCTCAATAGCGGTAGTCAAGATTTCCAAGAAGTGAGTGCTAGCAATTTTATCTTTGCAAATAACCTTGAATACGCTCTTACCCTTATCGCGTAGAGAGACAACCCAATCCTCTTCTTCATATTCATCCTCATCCTTATCACCACGAGACATATTAGGTTCCATGGTAGGAGGTACCGTGGAACCCTTGGCCATAAGGCATATATGAGGACCGTGAGATAAAGATGAGAAGTTACTTGAGGCTCCTTTCAAGATCTTGTCTTGACCAATAGAATCTTTGGTTTCCTCTACATTGTTAGACACGCAACAACTAGAGGAAATAGAATCATTTTTATCATGGCCACAAGACAATGCAAGCATATCATCATTAGATTTTTTCAAGCAACTTACACATGATATGCAAGGACTATCAACACAAGCATGTAAATCATTTCTAGTGCTAGATGTGTTTGAGTCCGTAGATGAAACATTGCAATGAGATAGAGATGAAGAATCATTAATAGAAAGCTCAATATCAACATTGCAATTTTCATCACCACTCACCATATCATTACCTTGTGTCCTGACACACTTTGGTGAAGTGGATGAAGATGAGAACTCATCACGGCCGGAAGTGGAAGCAATGCAATCATCCTTAATAATATTGGACACATCATATTTATCTTGAATTTTTGTCCATAACTCATGAGCGTTCCAAAAAGGCAAGTATGGAAAAAGACCTACATCTCGCAAAGCATTCATAAGAACATTAGAAGCTTGAGAATTGAGATATAAATTTTTCTCATCCTCTAAAGATAGATTTTATGAATCCATAGGAGGAGAAAAACCTATATCTACAATTTTCTCCATATGAGGGTCAATGTCCCGAAAATGACTAAGCATGCAAATTTTCCAAACATCATAATTTGTGCCATCTAATATAAGAGTGTTATCGTGCACAAATCCTCTAGCCGACATCTTTACTCTCAAGGCGGTGAAGCCTAAGAATGAGAGACCTTGCTCTGGTACCAATTGAAAGGACACGGATGTCGCCTAGAGGGGGGTGAATAGGCAGTTTAAAACTTTTACGAGATGGGCTTAACAAATGCGGAATAAAACTAGCGTTTACTTTGTCAAGCCCAAAGCCTATATACTATGGTTCACCTATGTGCACCAACAACTTATGCTAAGCAATACAAGAAACTTATGTGATAGCAAGATATATAACTTCAAGCACGATGGCTATCACAAAGTAAAGTGCATAAGAAAGGAGCTCGGGTATAAAGATAACCGAGGCACGCGGGAGACGATGATGTACCCCGAAGTTCACACTCTTGCGAGTGCTACTCTCCGTTGGAGCGGTGTGGAGGACAAGTCACTCCAAAAGCACGAGGGCCACCGTATTCTCCTCGAGAATTCCCACCAAGAGGGATGTACTCGAACCACTATGTAACCTTAGGGAGGTTACCGAACCCGCACAAAGCTTGGGGCTATCTCCACAACTTAATTGGAGGCTCCCAACAAATTGTCACAAAGGCCTTGCCCTTGAAGAATCTAGACAACTTAATTGGAGTCCCCAAGAACACCACAAAGATGCCACAAAGGCCTAGAATCTGTCTAGGGTTCCAAGAACCCAAGAGTAACAACCTTCTTGCTTTCACTTCCACGAATCACCGTAGAAACCTCAAACCGATGCACCAAATGCAATGGCAAGAACACCACAAAGATGCTCAAGTACTTCTCTCTCAAATTCCAACAAAGCTACAAAAGCTATTGGGGGAATAAAAGAGGAAGAAGAAAATAAGAGGAGGAACACCAAATTTCTCCAAGATCTAGATCTAGTGGATTCCCCTCACAAAGAGAGGGATTTGATTGGTCAAGATGTAGATCTAGATCTCCTCTCTCTTTTTCCTCAAGAATATGCAAGAATCATGGGAGGAATCAAGAACTAGGGCAAGATTTGAAGGACAACAATGGAGGGGAGAGAGAGAGAGTGAACCCCCCCAGCCCAAGGAGGAAGAAGGGGGTCTTATATACCCCCTCCCAATGAAATATGACCGTTTGGGAGCTCCCAGGCCGGAAAATTCGTCCCCGGGCCGGATTATCCGCCCCCCGAAAATCGCCCCTGGACTCGGGCCGGATATTTGGCCGGATATTTGCCCGGAATTGGCATTCGGGCCGGATTATCCGCCCCCCTGAAAACTGCAGAAATACCAAAACTAAAACGGACATAACTTTAGCATCCGGACTCCGATTTTGATGATCTTGGGCTTGTTTTGAAGCTAGGAACAAGCTCTACAAGATCATGCAGGAAACCATCATAGTCCAACAAGGGAGGATAGAAACAAATGATGAAAGGTTTGACCTATCTAATAAAGACATACCGGTAAAACCTCCAATCTCGAAAATGCAACAAGTTGCCCATGCAAAAACCATTCTCAATGAACTAGAGCTTGTCATGAGAATAAGCACAAGCTCTAAAACATTACATGGATAAGATCCACATAAAACCAAGAAAGATGATGAACCAAACTCGAAAACGCAACAAGTGATCTATGCGAAATCCGTTTTCGATGAACTAGAGCTTGTCATGAGAATAAGCACAAGCTCTAAAACATCACATGGATAAGGTCCAAATAACAACCAAGAAAGATGATGCAAGGATGCAAAGGTTTGAGCTCTCTTCGAACGATACGATCGAGTTACTCACTCGAGAGCCCTCTTGATAGTACGGCAACTAAACTATAAACCGGTCTCCAACTACACTATGAGACCGGTGAGAAACAAACCCTATCAAGAGCAAACCTTATACTTGCGCATTCCACTTGAGCTCGATGATGACGATCTTGACCTCAACAAGATGGAACGCCTTTCTTGATTGTGCTTGCTTGACGAAGTCTTGTGGATTGCTCCCCCATAATCCACCATGGGAGAGCTTCTTCTCCGGCGCATCCCATGATCACCGTAAGGATGGCAAAACTCAAGGAAAGGATCTCTTCGAGATGGCTCATCTTGAACTTGCACTTCATTTCTTCATTCTTCATCATGTTGATGTTTTGAAGTAACTTGAGGGCTCACTTCATCTTCATCTTCAAGACATACTTGACACTTGATATCCTTTATCAATTTCTTCTTCTTGCAACCTTGAAGCCAACATATGGTTCAAACATTTCTTCATGGCAAGCTTCAAGCTTATGATCTCTTCGAGTTGGCTCATCTTGAACTTGCACTTCATTATGTTGATGTCTTGAAGTAACTTGAGGGCTGATACGCGTACAACACGCGTCCGTTGGGAACCCCAAGAGGAAGGTGTGATGCGTATAGCGGCAAGTTTTCCCTCAGTAAGAAACCAAGGTTTATCGAACCAGTAGGAGCCAAGAAGCACGTTGAAGGTTGATGGTGGCGGAGTGTAGTGCGGCGCAACACCAGGGATTCCGGCGCCAACATGGAACCTGCACAACACAACCAAATTACTTTGCCCCAATGTGATATTGAGGTTGTCAATCTCACCGGCTTGCTGTAACAAAGGATTAGATGTATAGTGTGGATGATGATTGTTTGCAAAGAACAGTAGAACGAGAATTGCAGTAGATTGTATTCGATGTAAAAGAATGGACCGGGGTCCAAAGTTCACTAGTGGTGTCTCTCCCATAAGATAAATAGCATGTTGGGTGAACAAATTACAGTTGGGCAATTGACAAATAAAGAGGGCATGACCATGCACATACATGTTATGATGAGTATTGTGAGATTTAATTGGGCATTACGACAAAGTACATAGACCGCTATCCAGCATGCATCTATGCCTAAAAAGTCCACCTTCAGGTTATCATCCGAACCCCCTCCAGTATTAAGTTGCAAACAACAGACAATTGCATTAAGTATGGTGCGTAATGTAATCAACAAATACATCCTTATACATAGCATTGATGTTTTATCCCTAGTGGCAACAGCACATCCACAACCTTAGAACTTTCTGCCACTGTCCCAGATTTAATGGAGGCATGAACCCACTATCGAGCATAAATACTCCCTCTTGGAGTTACAAGTAATGACTTGGCCAGAGCCTCTACTAATAACGGAGAGCATGCAAGATCATAAACAACACATAGATAATAGATTGATAATCAACATAGCATAGTATTCATTATTTATCGGATCCCAACAACCGCAACATGTAGCATTACAAATAGATGATCTTGATCATGTTAGGCAGCTCACAAGATCTAACAATGATAGCACAATTAGGAGAAGACAACCATCTAGCTACTGCTATGGACCCATAGTCCAGGGGTGAACAACTCACACATCACTCCGGAGGCGACCATGGCGGTGAAGAGTCCTCCGGGAGATGATTCCCCTCTCCGGCAGGGTGCCGGAGGCGATCTCCTGAATCCCCCGAGATGGGATTGGCGGCGGTGGCGTCTCTGGAAGGTTTTCCATATCGTGGCTCTCGGTACTGGAACTATTATCGACGAAGGCTTATGTAGGCGGAAGGGTAGGTCAGGGGGCGCCACGAGGGCCCCACACGCCAGGGCTGCGCGGCCCAAGCCTTGGCCGCGCCGCCCTGTTGTGTGGGCGCCTCGTCGCCCCACTTCGTTTCCCTTTCAGACTTCTGGAAGCTTCGTGGAAAAATAAGATCCTGGGCGTTGATTTCGTCAAATTCCGAGAATATTTCCTTACTAGGATTTCTGAAACCAAAAACAGCAGAAAACAGCAACTGGCTCTTCGGCATCTCGTTAATAGGTTAGTGCCGGAAAATGCATAAATATGACATAAAGTATGTATAAAACATGTGAGTATCATCATAAAAGTAGCATGGAACATAAGAAATTATCGATACGTTGAAGACGTATCAGCATTCCCAAGCTTAGTTCCTACTCGTCCCGAGTAGGTAAACGATAACAAAGATAATTTCTGAAGTGACATGCTATCATAATCTTGATCAATACTATTGTAAGCACATGTAATGAATGCAGCGATTCGAAGCAATGGTAAATACAATGAGTAAACAATTGAATCATATAGCAAAGACTTTTCATGAATAGTACTTTCAAGACAAGCATCAATAAGTCTTGCATAAGAGTTAACTCATTAAGCAATAAATTGAAAGTAAAGGTATTGAAGCAACACAAAGGAAGATTAAGTTTCAGCGGTTGCTTTCAACTTGTAACATGTATACCTCATGGATATTGTCAACATAAAGTAATATAATAAGTGCAATATGCAAGTATGTAAGAATCAATGCACAGTTAACACAAGTGTTTGCTTCTTGAGATAGAAGGAAGTAGGTAAACTGACTCAACATAAAAGTAGAAGAATGGCCGTTCGCAGAGGGAAACATTGATTGCTATATTTGTGCTAGAGCTTTTATTTTGAAAACAAGAAACAATTTTGTCAACGGTGGTAATAAAGCATATGTATTATGTAAATTATATCCTACAAGTTGCAAGCCTCATGCATAGTATACCAATAGTGCCCGCACCTTGTCCTAATTAGCTTGGATTACCTGGATTATCATCGCAATACATATGTTTTAACCAAGTATCACAAAGGGGTACCTCTATGCCACCTGTACAAAGGTCTAAGGAGAAAGCTCGCATTGGATTTCTCGCTTTTGATTGTTCTCAACTTAGACATCCATACCGGGACAACATAGACAACAGATAATGGACTCCTCTTTAATGCATAAGCATTTAGCAACAAATAATATTCTCATATGAGATTGAGGATAGTTATCCAAAACTGAAACTTCCACCATGGATCATGGCTTTAGTTAGCGGCCCAATGTTCTTCTCTAACAATATGCATACTCAAACCATTCAACTCATGGTAAATCGCTCTTACTTCAGACAAGACGAACATGCATAGCAACTCACATGATATTCAACAAAGTGTTGATGGCGTCCCCAGGAACATGGTTATCGCTCAACAAGCAACTTATAAGAGATAAGATGCATAAGTACATATTCAATACCACAATAGTTTTTAGGCTATTTGTCCCATGAGCTATATATTGCAAAGGCGAGGAATGGAAATTTAAAGGTAGCACTCAAGAAATTTACTTTGGAATGGCGGAGAAATACCAAGTAGTAGGTAGGTATGGTGGACACAAGTGGCACAGTGTTTGGCTCAAGGATTTGGATGCATGAGAAGTATTCCCTCTCAATACAAGGCTTAGGCTAGCAAGGTTATTTAAAGCAAACACAAGTATGAACCAGTACAGCAAAACTCACATAAAAGACATATTGTAAGCATTATAAGACTCTACACCGTCTTCCTTGTTGTTCGACCCATACTAGAAAATATCTAGACCTTAGAGAGACCAATCATGCAAACCAAATTTTAGCAAGCTCTATGTATTTCTTCACTAATAAGTGCAAAGTATATGATGCAAGAGCTTAAACATAAGCACAACAATTTACAAGTATCACATTATTCAAGATATTATACCAATTACCACATGTAGCATTTCCCGTTTCCAACCATATAACAATTTAACGAAGCAGTTTTAACCTTCGCCATGAACATTATGAGTAAAGCTAAGGACATATTTGTCCATATGCAACAGCGGAGCGTGTCTCTCTCCCACACAATGAATGCTAGCATCCAACTTTATTCAAACAAAACAAAAATAAAAACATACAGACGCTCCAAGTAAAGCGCATAAGATGTGATGGAATAAAAATGTAGTTTCACTAGAGGAACCTGATAATGTTGTCGATGAAGAAGGGGATGCCTTGGGCATCCCCAAGCTTAGATGCTTGAGTCTTCTTGAAATATGCAGGGATGAACCACCGGGGCATCCCCAAGCTTAGAGCTTTCACTCTCCTTGATCATATTGTATCATCCTCCTCTCTTGATCCTTGAAAACTTCCTCCACACCAAACTCAAAACAACTCATTAGAGGGTTAGTGCATAGTCAAAATTCACATGTTCAGAGGTGACATAATCATTCTTAACACTTATGGACATTGCACAAAGCTACTGAAAGTTAATGGAATAAAGAAATCCATCAAGCATAGCAAAACAGGCAATGGGAAATAAAAGGCAGAATCTGTCAAACAGAACAGTGCGTAAAGACGAATTTTTTAGGTGCACCAAACTTTCTCAGATGAAAATGCTCAAATTGAATGAAAGTTGCATACATCTCTGAGGATCACTCACGTAAATTGGCAGAATTTTCTGAGTTACCTACAGAGACTACTGCTCAAATTCGTAATAGCAAGAAATCTGTTTCTGCGCAGCAATCCAAATCTAGTATGAACCTTACTATCAAAGACTTTACTTGGCACAACAATGCAACAAAATTAAGATAAGGAGAGGTTGCTACAGTAGTAACAACTTCCAAGACTCAAATATAAAACAAAAGTACTGTAGTAAAATCATGGGTTGTCTCCCATAAGCGCTTTTCTTTAACGCCTTTCAGCTAGGCGCAGAAAGTGTGTATCAAGTGTTATCAAGAGACGAAGCATCAACATCATAATTTTTTCTAATGATAGAATCAAAAGGTAACTTCATTCTCTTTCTAGGGAAGTGTTCCATACCTTTCTTGAGAGGAAATTGATATTTAATATTACCTTCCTTCATGTCAATAATAGCACCAACAGTTCGAAGAAAAGGTCTTCCCAATATAATGGGGCAAGATGCATTGCATTCAATATCCAACACAACAAAATCAACGGGGACAAGGTTATTGTTAACTGTAATGCGAACATTATCAATCCTCCCCAAAGGTTTCTTTGTAGAATTATCAGCAAGATTAACATCCAAATAACAATTTTTCAATGGTGGCAAGTTAAGCATGTTATAGATTTTTCTAGGCATAACGGAAATACTTGCACCAAGATCACATAAAGCATTACAATCAAAGTCATTGACCTTCATCTTAATGATGGGCTCCCACCCATCCTCTAGCTTCCTAGGAATAGAAGCTTCACGTTCTAATTTCTCTTCTCTAGCTTTTATGAGAGCATTTGTAATATGTTTTGTAAAGGCCAAATTTATAGCACTAGCATTGGGACTCTTAGCAAGTTTTTGTAAGAACTTTATAACTTCAGAGATGTGGAAATAATCAAAATCTAAACCATTATAATGTAAAGCAATGGGATCATTGTCCCCAATGTTGGAAAAAATTTTAGCAGTTTTATCACAAGCAGTTTTAGCAGGTTCCGGCAGTTTTGCAGGCTTTGCATTAGAAGTGGAAACATTGCCAACACCAATTATTTTACCATTGATAGTAGGAGGTGTAGCAATATGTGGAGCATTAGCATTGCTAGTGGTGGTAATAGTCCAAACTTTAGCTATATTATCTTCTTTAGCATTTTCTTCTTTTTCCCACCTAGCACGCAATTCGGCCATCAATCTTATATTCTCATTAATTCTAACTTGGATGGCGTTTGCTGTAGCAAATGACTTAATATCTTTATCTTCTTTAGGCATAACTTTCAATTTCAAAAGATCAACATCAGCAGCAAGACTATCAACTTTAGAAGCAAGTATATCAATTTTCCCAAGCTTTTCTTCAACAGATTTGTTAAAAGCAGTTTGTGTACTAATAAATTCTTTAAGCATGGCTTCAAGTCCAGGGGGTGTATTCCTATTATTGTTGTAAGAATTCCCATAAGAATTGCCATAACCGTTACCATTATTATAAGGATATGGCCTATAGTTGTTACTATAATTATTTCGATAAGCATTGTTGTTGAAATTATTATTTTTAATGAAGTTCACATCAACATGTACTTCATGAGCAACCAATGAAGCTAACGGAACATTATTAGGATCAACATTAGTCCTACCATTCACAAGCATAGACATAATAGCATCAATCTTATCACTCAAGGAGGAGGTTTCTTCAACAGAATTTACCTTCTTACCTTGTGGAGCTCTTTCCGTGTGCCATTCAGAGTAATTAACCATCATATTATCAAGAAGCTTTGTTGCGGCGTCTAGAGTGATGGACATAAAGGTACCTCCAGCAGCTGAATCCAATAGGTTCCGTGAAGAAAAATTCAGTCCTGCATAAAAGGTTTGGATGATCATCCAAGTAGTCAGTCCATGGGTTGGGCAATTTTTAACCAAAGATTTCATTCTTTCCCATGCTTGGGCAACATGCTCAGTATCCAATTGCTTAAAATTCATTATGCTACTTCTCAAAGATATAATTTTAGCGGAAGGATAATATCTACCAATGAAAGCATCCTTACATTTAGTCCATGAATCAATACTATTCTTAGGCAAAGATAGCAACCAATCTTTAGCTCTTCCTCTTAATGAGAAAGGAAACAATTTTAATTTTATAATGTCACCATCTACATCCTTATACTTTTGCATTTCACATAGTTCAAAAAAATTATTGAGATGGGCAGCAGCATCATCAGAACTAACACCAGAAAATTGCTCTCTCATAACTAGATTTAGTAAAGCAGGTTTAATTTCAAAGAATTCTGCTGTAGTAGCAGGTGGAGCAATAGGTGTGCATAATAGATCATTATTATTTGTGTTTGTGAAGTCACACAACTTAGTATTTTCAGGAGTACCCATTTTAGCAATAGTAAATAAAGTAAACTAGATAAAGTAAATGCAAGTAACTAATTTTTTTGTGTTTTTTTTAATATGGCAAACAAGACAGTAAATAAAGTAAAGCTAGCAACTAATTTTTTTGTGTTTTGTTTTAGTGCAGCAAACAAAGAAGTAAATAAAAGTAAAGCAAGACAAAAAGAAAATAAAGAGATTGGAAGTGGAGACTCCCCTTGCAGCGTGTCTTGATCTCCCCGGCAGCGGCGCCAGAAAAAGAGCTTGATACGCGTACAACACGCGTCCGTTGGGAACCCCAAGAGGAAGGTGTGATGTGTATAGCGGCAAGTTTTCCCTCAGTAAGAAACCAAGGTTTATCGAACCAGTAGGAGCCAAGAAGCACGTTGAAGGTTGATGGCGGCGGAGTGTAGTGCGGCGCAACACCAGGGATTCCGGCGCCAACGTGGAACCTACACAACACAACCAAATTACTTTGCCCCAACGTGACAGTGAGGTTGTCAATCTCACCGGCTTGCTGTAACAAAGGATTAGATGTATAGTGTGGATGATGATTGTTTGCAGAGAACAGTAGAACGAGAATTGCAGTAGATTGTATTCGATGTAAAAGAATGGACCGGGGTCCACAGTTCACTAGTGGTGTCTCTCCCATAAGATAAATAGCATGTTGGGTGAACAAATTACAGTTGGGCAATTGACAAATAAAGAGGGCATGACCATGCACATACATGTTATGATGAGTATTGTGAGATTTAATTGGGCATTACGACAAAGTACATAGACCGCTATCCAGCATGCATCTATGCCTAAAAAGTCCACCTTCAGGTTATCATCCGAACCCCCTCCAGTATTAATTTGCAAACAACAGACAATTGCATTAAGTATGGTGCGTAATGTAATCAACAAATACATCCTTATACATAGCATTGATGTTTTATCCCTAGTGGCAACAGCACATCCACAACCTTAGAACTTTCTGTCACTGTCCCAGATTTAATGGAGGCATGAACCCACTATCGAGCATAAATACTCCCTCTTGGAGTTACAAGTAATGACTTGGCCAGAGCCTCTACTAATAACGGAGAGCATGCAAGATCATAAAGAACACATAGATAATAGATTGATAATCAACATAGCATAGTATTCATTATTCATCGGATCCCAACAAACACAACATGTAGCATTACAAATAGATGATCTTGATCATGTTAGGCAGCTCACAAGATCTAACAATGATAGCACAATTAGGAGAAGACAACCATCTAGCTACTGCTATGGACCCATAGTCCAGGGGTGAACTACTCACACATCACTCCGGAGGCGACCATGGCGGTGAAGAGTCCTCCGGGAGATGATTCCCCTCTCCGGCAGGGTGCCGGAGGCGATCTCCTGAATCCCCCGAGATGGGATTGGCGGCGGCAGCGTCTCTGGAAGGTTTTCCGTATCGTGGCTCTCGGTACTAGAACTATTATCGACGAAGGCTTATGTAGGCGGAACGGTAGGTCAGGGGGCGCCACGAGGGCCCCACACGCCAGGGCCGCGCGGCCCAAGCCTTGGCCGCGCCGCCCTGTTGTGTGGGCGCCTCGTCGCCCCACTTCGTTTCCCTTTCGGACTTCTGGAAGCTTCGTGGAAAAATAAGATCCTGGGTGTTGATTTCGTCCAATTCCGAGAATATTTCCTTACTAGGATTTCCGAAACCAAAAACAGCAGAAAACAGCAACTGGCTCTTCGGCATCTCGTTAATAGGTTAGTGCCGTAAAATGCATAAATATGACATAAAGTATGTATAAAACATGTGAGTATCATCATAAAAGTAGCATGGAACATAGGAAATTATCGATACGTTGGAGACGTATCAAGGGCTCACTTCATCTTCATCTTCAAGACATACTTGACACTTGATATCCTTCATCAATTTCTTCTTATTGCAACCTTGAAGCCAACAAATGGTTCAAGCATTGCCTATGGACAACACCTACAAATATAACTCAATGCAAACATTAGTCCATAGGGATTGTTATTAATTACCAAAATCACACATGGGGGCTCCATGCACTTTCAGTATCCTGTTCCTTGTATCGTAGAACGAATGAATGGTTCTTAAAACCAATGGTGTGTTAGTTTTGTAATGTGTGATGTTTGGTATGAATGAAAAAGTGTTGTTGGTTTTTACCCCCCCCCCCCTCAACACTACTCAAGTTTTCATGTTTTGAACTTTTCAAATTCTTATCCAAACAAACCCTAGAAAAATTCCCTCTCATCTTGTGACTTGCTATGAGTGTCCCAAGAAGAGGATGAAGACAGCCCCCAATACCACTGCTCCTGCCCAGCAACAGCGCCGTGTTTCAACTGGAAGGAACCCGAACAATCGCAACGGTCGTCTCTACCACATGAGTGCCACCAAAACTCAGGAAGCACCCAATGCCATGCCAAGTATGTCTCCTGTTAACCCAATTGCCCAATCTCTCTTAGGAACCTAACTTTTCTTAAATCTCGGGACGAGATTTTGTTTAAGGGGGAAGGATTTGTAACATCTCAAATTTTAAAACAAAGAGAAGATGAATTTCCCTTTTTCCAAAATTTGGAACCAACAAAAAACATTAATTGAGTTAGAGGTTGTGCATAGTACTCATGCTTATATGTTGTGATATTGCCTTGATGATGATGTGAAGTACTTTGAAATGCTCCTAAACCCTAAACCTTACTCTCCTTTTTACCCTCCAAGATAAAACAAAATAAAAAGAAATTAAATTAAAAAGAAAAGCCTATGTGAGCAAATAGTCATATTTACAAATAGTGAACTATGCCATCTTCTACCTGGTTTAGATGGTTTGAAAAACCTCAACAGACCCAACCTAGCACTTACCAACTAAATCAAAGGTGAAACAAAAATAAAATAAAAATATACATAGAGGCATATGTGGCATATAGCCATAATGGCAAATCTTGACCTAAGCCCTCATACCTTACCCAAATGGTTTGAAACCATTACTAAACCCCATCTAACCCTAAATGGACCCTAAACCATGCCCAAGTGAATCAAGTGAAACAAAATAGAAGAATAAGAAAAATGCAAATAACACGACATATGTGAGTGTATGGCCAATTTACAAATTTGAGCAAATGCCCCACTTTCTTTGTTTGAATTTCTTAAACACAACACTATACCATTTGAACACAAAACAATAAAATTTGGGTCAAAGAAAAGCAACACAAATCAAAGGAAAAATGAAAATCTAAGTTACATATGCTAATGGTCAAATCTGCCACTTTTAACATGTTACCTACTTTGAGCCCCTTTGGTTAATTTTTTTAAAACTAAACTTTCTAATATTTTTGCCCAGATCTATTGTACTCATAAAAGTGAACAACTTGGTCAAATTCAACCTTGCTGATTCAAAGTCAAACTCTTAATATAAGCATGCAAAGTGGCAACTTTGAAACAGATTCTAGATTGCCCCAAATTTTGGAATCTTCACAAACCAACTCCAAATTGCAAACCAAGACCACCAATTGATGCCAAACATTATTTATATCACAGCCATAAAGTATTTTTGCCAAATTCAAAGTCAAATGAGACCATTGCATCTCACATATGGTGATCACATAGTTGAATAAAAAGTACAACCACTATTCTACCCACTATTCCCCACCTCACTCCCCTTTTTCTTGTGCTTATCTATAGTGCACCTTGTACTCCAACAACTCCCAATGACATCACATTGCCTAGCCATGCTCACCATGACACAAGCTCTCTCCCTATGTCATGGCATATGTCACACATGTTGGCCATGATCTTTTGTGCATGCTCTAGCTCTCTCTAGCCTTGCCAACCATGTCACATACCTTGGCCTCACCTCACCCAAGCTTGCATTGCACTCATAGACCAAGAAAAATGCATAGAGGATCCATGCCATGGCCATGCCATCCCCTTGGTCACCACCACCATGCTCACCATGTCACCCTCCTCCCCTCTCTCTCTCTCACCTTGCCAACCTCCTCAACCCTATAAAAGGAGGCTTCCCCCACTCCAATTCTTCACACCACTTCACTCCTCTCCTCTACCTGATCCTCCTCAAGCAATCCCTCATCCCAATATCGTCCACAGAGCCCCAATCGATCGCCGGAGCGCCGTCAGTACTGCTGCAAGATCGCCGGAGCCAGGAGCAGCCCCAGGAGACGCCACTGGTATAAGGAGCCTTGCCATCCTCGACAACGCTGCCCTGCATCAACGCCGACGACCGCCGGACCTCCGGTGAGCTGCCGACCCCCTAGGCTCGCCGCCAGTGAGCCCGTGCTCATCGTCGACGATGACGCACGTGGACCATCGGATCCTGCTCTAATCATGCGGCTCACATAGATCATACCGTTTCGCTGTTTAAGTACCGCTGATAGTAGGTCCCGCTGTCAGGCGGCCTGCTCGTGCGAGACACGCAGTGGGCTAGGCCAACCGCGACTAAAGGTCTTTTTCAAAATTCAAAATCTTAAAAATACAAATAATATATCAAAAAAATCAAAAAATAAAACTAATTCAATTCAAAATGTTAAAAATACAAATAATATATCAAAAAATTCAGAAAATTAAAACTAATTCATTTCAAAATGTTAAAAATACAAATAATATATCAAAAAATTCAGAAAAATAAAACTAATTCAATTCAAAATCTTAAAATACAAATAATATATCAAAAATCCAGAAAAATAAAACTAATTAAATTCAAAATGTTAAAAATACAAATAATATATCAGAAAATTCAGAAAAATAAAACTAATTCATTTCAAAATCTTAAAAATACAAATAATACATCAAAAAACCAGAAAAATAAAACTAATTCATTTCAAAATCTTAAAAATACAAATAATATATCAAACTAATTCATTACCGCCCCCCTCTTCCCGCTAGTTCTTCCCGCCTCGGTCTTCCCGCGCCCTCCTCTTCCTGCCAGTTCTTCCCGCCCCCCTCTTCCCACCAGTTCTTCCCGGCCGCTTCTGCTTTGTCTTGTTCCTCCGATAGGGCGTCGTGCGCTACATGCTTTATCTCATCGAGCAGTGCGTCCACCCACGCGTCCTTATCCTGTCGACAGCTTTAGTCACGGTTGCACCCTCCAGCCGGGACTAAATCTTACCCAAACATCCTTATCTCACCGACAGTTTTCTTAGACGACACAAAACCACCTTTAGTCTCGGTTGCACCCACCAGCCGGGACTAAAGGTTAGATGACCAGCTCTGGATTCCTCTTCGATCTTCCCGCCATTTCTTCCATGTCTTCCCGCCTCTTTCTTCCCGCCACTTTCTTCCCGCCTCCTGTCTTCCCGCTCCCATTTTTCCCGCCATTTCTCACTACATATATGTAGCCCGGCTTGGCCAGCATTATCACATCTCTACAATCTCTCATCACTCTCTCATGGCTTCCACCGCACCCACTCTAACCTACCAGCAGGTGGAGGAGCTTTGCGCCTCGAACTACCCTTGCCCACCGGGCTACCGCGTCCCCGTCGGCTGGAGCCTAGGCGCCGGAGGCGTGCCGGTCCCTCCCGTCCCTCGGGGTACTACGCGCCGGGCGGCCATCACGAACCACTACTACCTCGATCTCACGCCAGAGCAGCGGATGAATCCCCGCTGGCATCCCGATAACCAGCATACTTGGGACACCTTCTTCATCAATCGGCGTGACAGGGTGCTCGCCAGGTATGAGGCGGATGGTCTGCCTCCTGGGAACTTCCACGAGGCCGGCCGTCGGCTATGGTGGTACGGCCGGACTCTACAGAGCGTCATGGACTACATCACGGCCGGCGATATCCCCCGCCTACGCTACCCTCGGTTCGAGCCACGAGCGCCGCCCGACGACAGCGACGACGACAGCAGCGACGACAACGGCGGCAACTTAGAAGGCGACGACTACCAGTACAACGGCGGCGAATATGAAGACTACGAGTATGCATATTATACGCCTAGGCAGGAGTATGACTAAGTCACTCCAAATTTCATGTATCATCAGTGGTATTTATGGCATGGCCAATCAATTTCGGCAATGCTAGATCCACCAAATACCATGCAATTACGGCTCCTCTAGTCCTTTTCCCATTATACGCCTACGCAGGAGTATGACTTAGTCACTCCAAATTTCATGTATCATCAGTGGTATCTCGAATCAATCGAATCATTCGAAAATGGACACCAAACACATCACAGATAATATAATTCACATGATTGATACGTCCAAAACGTATCTACTTTCCCGAACACTTTTGCTATTGTTTTGCCTCTAATTTGTGTATTTTGGATACAACTAACACGGACTAACGCTGTTTTCAGCAGAATTGCTCTGGTGTCTCGTTTTTGTGCAGAAATTCAACTTTCAGGAAAATCCCCGGAATTTATGTCGAAGGTCTTATTTTTCCAGAAGATTTACGGAGCCAGAAGGGCAAGCCTGGTGGAGGCCCGAGGCACCCACACACTAGGCCGGCGCGGCCCAGGAGGGGGGCGCGCCGCCCTAGCGTGTGGCCTCCTTGGCTGGCCTCCGACGCCCTCCTCTGGACTACTTAAGGGTTTCGATCTAAAAACGCGAGACGAGAAGTCGAAGTCGCCAGAAACCTCCCAGTACGCCGCCACTGTCGCGAAACTCCATCTCGGGACCAGAAACTCCGTTCTGGCACTCCGCCGGGACGGGGAATTGGAGGAGATCATCGCCATCATCACCACCGACTCCTCTCCATCGACCAGCAATGTTTCCCCCATCCATGTGTGAGTAATTCCCCCGCTGTAGGCTGAAGGGGATGGTAGGGATTGGATGAGATTGGTCATGTAATAGCATAAGATTGTTAGGGCATAGTGCCTAGTGTCCGTAATTGGTACTTTGATGATATTGTTGCAACTTGTTATGCTTAATGCTTGTCACTAGGGCCCGAGTGCCATGATCTCAGATCTGAACATGTTATTGTTTCATCATGATATGCATTGTTTTATGATCTTACCTGCAAGTTGTATACACATGTCGCTGTCCGGAACCCGAGGCCCCGAAGTGACAAAAATCGGGACAATCAGAGGGGATGGCAGTGATGTGAGGATCACATGTGTCCACGGAGTGTTAATGCTTTGCTCCGGTACTTTATTAAAAGGAGTACCTTAATATCCAGTAGATTCCCTAGAGGCCCAGCTGCCACCGGCTGGTAGGACAAAAGACGTTGTGCAAGTTTCTCATTGCGAGCACGTACGACTATATACGGAACACATGCCTATGGATTGCTTAGTACTTGGACACCGTTTTATTATTATCTGCAAATGCCCTGCTTTGATTGTTACATGAGTTTCTCTCATCCATGCAACGCCCGTCATCCATCCATGTGCCTACAGTATTTTAATCCTGTTGTTTACTATAATCACTACTGCTATCTTTGTTACTCTGCTGCTGTTATTTCCCCACTGCTACTGCTATAAACTGTTACTACTGATAAACTCTTGCGAGCAAGTCTGTTTCCAGGTGCAGCTGAATTGACAACTCCGCTGTTAAGGCTTTCAAGTATTCTTTGTCTCCCATTGTGTCGAATCAATAAATTGGGTTTTACTTCCCGCGAAGACTGTTGCGATCCCCTATACTTGTGGGTCATCAAGACTATTTTCTGGCGCCGTTGCCGGGGAGCATAGCTTTATTTGGAAGTTCACTTGGATATATATTGTTCGCTGCAAATTCTCCATCATGGGTAAATCTCGCGATCCTAAATTCTCCATATTACCATCCACTACAAGAAAAGGTACAACTCTGAGTACCTCTGCTACTCTTGATTCACCATCTGTGATAAGTCAACTTGTTTCACCGCCACAAGCTTCACTTGCTGGTACTTCTGCTGAATCTGAAAACTCTCATAATATTGATAATGTTTCTGATGTGCTTGATGATAGTGGTTCATTGGTATCTTTTCTAGATGCTACAATTGCCAGGTCTAGACAAATTGAAAATACTGAAACTCCTAATGCTGCTACACCTGTTAATTCACCTGAGTCTGTTGATTATTCTAGTGATGATCCTGATGAGGATTATGTGGAGCTTAATGATGATTTTATTGATAAATGCAATGCTATTACTGATGCAAGAAAAATTAAAAAGTTTCTCGCACAACATACTGTTAGATATAAGCTATCTCCTGATCCTAAATTTGCCACATCTCCTATAAACATTAAGGATAAAGATTATAATTTTTATCTTGATCTATCTCATATAGCTATTGTAGAGAAAACAACCTTTTGTGGTACTGAAAAAGAAAGTGTTGTAGAACATATGAATGAACTTTCTTCTAAGAGTAGCTTGTTTTCTGATGATGTCAAGATGCGTACTTATTTTGTTGCTAAATTTTTTCCTTTCTCATTAAAGGATGATGCTAAAACTTGGTATAATAATTTGCCTCCTGGCTCTATTAAAAGTCCAGGTGATTTGCTTAATGTTTTCTTTCGGAAATACTTTCCTGCTAGTGCTCAACATACTGCTTTACAGAAAATTTATAGCTTTGACCAGGAAGATGGAGAGAAATTTCCTGAAGCATGGGCAAGATTTTGCTCTCTTATCAGAGCTCGACCTGGACATGATTTGGAAAAGCATGATTTACTTGATATATTCTATAGTGGACTAACCGTTGAGTCTAGAGCATATTTGGATAGTTGTGCTGGTTGTGTTTTCAGGAAAAGAACTCCAGACGAAGCTGAAGAATTATTGGCTAAAATAGGCCGGAATCATGATGATTGGACTACACCTGAACCAACTCCGATGCCAATATTGAAGAAGAGGGGTTTGACTAAATTAAATGATGAAGATATGAGGGAAGCCAAGAAGTCTCTTAAGGAGAAAGGTATTAAATCCGAAGATGTGAAGAACTTACCTCCCATAGAAGATTTATGTAAGATAATTCCCCCTTCATCCATGATTGAGGTAAACTCCCTTCAACGCTTTACTAGGGAAGATATTCCGTATTCGAAACCTCCTGCTCAATGCTTAGATGAGTTTGATAATTATATTGTTAAGCAAGAAAATTTTAATATGAGAGTAGAGAATCATCTAATGGAAAATTCTCAAGCTATTAGCAATTTGCATGATATTGTGGAGAGAACTGATACGTCTCCGACGTATCGATAATTTCTTATGTTCCATGCCACATTATTGATGATATCTACATGTTTTATGCATACTTTATGTCATATTTATGCGTTTTCCGGAACTAACCTATTGACGAGATGCCGAAGGGCAGTTCTTTGTTCTGCTGTTTTTGGTTTCAGAAATCCTAGTAAGGAAATATTCTCGGAATTGGACGAAATCAACGCCCAGCATCTTAGAATCCCACGAAGCTTCCAGAACACCCGAGAGCCACCAGAGGAGGGCCTTGTGGGCCCCACACATGTGCCCGGCGCGGCCAGAGGGGGAGCCGCGCGCCCCTGTTGTGTCGCCGCCTCGTCAGCCTTCTGACGCCGCCTCTTCGCCTATAAGAAGTCCCTGACCTAAAACATCGATACGGAAAAGCCACGGTACGAGAAACCTTCCAGAGCCGCCGCCATCGCGAAGCCAAGATCTGGGGGACAGGAGTCTCTGTTCCGGCACGCCGCTGGGATGGGGAAGTGCCCCCGGAAGGCTTCTCCATCGACACCACCGCCATCTTCATCAACGCTGCTGTCTCCCATGAGGAGGGACTAGTTCTCCATCGAGGCTAAGGGCTGTACCGGTAGCTATGTGGTTCATCTCTCTCCCTATGTACTTCAATACAATAATCTCATGAGCTGCCTTACATGATTGAGATTCATATGATGATGCTTGTAATCTAGATGTCATTATGCTAGTCAAGTGGATTTTACTTATGTGATCTCCGGAGACTCCTTGTCCCACGTGTGTAAAGGTGACAGTGTGTGCACCGTGTGGGTCTCTGATGCGTGTGGTTGGCACGTCCGTTGGGAACCCCAAGAGGAAGGTGTGATGCGCACAGCGGCAAGTTTCCCTCAGTAAGAAACCAAGGTTTAATCGGACCAGTAGGAGTCAAGAAGCACGTTGAAGGTTGATGGCGGCGAGATGTAATGCGGCGCAACACCAGGGATTCCGGCGCCAACGTGAAACCTGCACAACACAACCAAAGTACTTTGCCCCAACGAAACAGTGAGGTTGTCAATCTCACCGGCTTGCTGTAACAAAGGATTAACCGTATTGTGTGGAAGATGATTGTTTGCAGAAAACAGTAGAACAAGTATTGCAGTAGATTGTATTTCAGTAAAGAGAATTGGACCGGGGTCCACAGTTCACTAGAGGTGTCTCTCCCATAAGACGAACAGCATGTTGGGTGAACAAATTACAGTTGGGCAATTGACAAATAAAGAGAGCATGACAATGCACATACATATCATGATGAGTATAGTGAGATTTAATTGGGCATTACGACAAAGTACATAGACCGCCATCCAACTGCATCTATGCCTAAAAAGTCCACCTTCAGGTTATCATCCGAACCCCTCCGGTATTAAGTTGCAAAGCAACAGACAATTGCATTTAGTATGGTGAGTAATGTAATCAACAACTTCATACTTAGTCATATAATCAATGTTTTATCCCAAGTGGCAACAGCACAACACAACCTTAGAACTTTCTGTCACATCGTCCCAGTGTCAATGCAGGCATGAACCCACTATCGAGCATAAGTACTCCCTCTTGGAGTTACAAGCATCTACTTGGCCGAGCATCTACTAGTAACGGAGAGCATGCAAGATCATAAACAACACATAAGCATAACTTTGATAATCAACATAACAAGTATTCTCTATTCATCGGATCCCAACAAACGCAACATATAGAATTACAGATAGATGATCTTGATCATGTTAGGCAGCTCACAAGATCCGACAATGATAGCACAATGGGGAGAAGACAACCATCTAGCTACTGCTATGGACCCATAGTCCAGGGGTAGACTACTCACACATCACACCGGAGGCGACCATGGCGGCGTAGAGTCCTCCGGGAGATGATTCCCCTCTCCGGCAGGGTGCCGGAGGCGATCTCCTGGATCCCCCGAGATGGGATCGGCGGCGGCGGCGTCTCTGGAAGGTTTTCCGTATCGTGGCTCTCCGTACTGGGGGTTTCGTCACGGAGGCTATTTGTAGGCGGAAGGGCAGGTCAAGAGGCGGCACGGGGACCCCACACCACAGGGCCGCGCGGCCAAGGGGGGGCCGCGCCGCCCTAGGGTGTGGCCCCCTCGTCGCCCCTCTTCGTCTCTCCTTCGGACTTCTGGAAGCTTCGTGGAAAAATAGGCCCCTGGGCTTTGATTTCGTCCAATTCCGAGAATATTTCCTTACTAGGATTTCTGAAACCAAAAACAGCAGAAAACAGCAAGAATCGGCACTTCGGCATCTTGTTAATAGGTTAGTTCCAGAAAATGCACGAATATGACATAAAGTGTGCATAAAACATGTAGATAACATCAATAATGTGGCATGGAACATAAGAAATTATCGATACGTCGGAGACGTATCAGCATCCCCAAGCTTAGTTCTGCTCGTCCCGAGCAGGTAAAACGATAACACAGATAATTTCTGGAGTGACATGCCATCATAATCTTGATCATACTATTTGTAAAGCATATGTAGTGAATGCAGCAATCAAAACAATATATATGACATGAGTAAACAAGTGAATCATAAAGCAAAGACTTTTCATGAATAGCACTTCAAGACAATCATCAATAAGTCTTGCATAAGAGTTAACTCATAAAGCAATAATTCAAAGTAAAGGCATTGAAGCAACACAAAAGAAGATTAAGTTTCAGCGGTTGCTTTCAACTTGTAACATGTATATCTCATGGATATTGTCAACATAGAGTAATATAATAAGTGTTGGATGCATGAGAAGTATTCCCTCTCGATACAAGGTTTAGGCTAGCAAGGCTTATTTGAAACAAACACAAGGATGAACCGGTGCAGCAAAACTCACATAAAAGACATATTGAAAACATTATAAGACTCTACACCGTCTTCCTTGTTGTTCAAACTCAATACTAGAAATTATCTAGACCTTAGAGAAACCAAATATGCAAACCAAATTTTAGCATGCTCTATATATTTCTTCATTAATGGGTGCAAAGCATATGATGCAAGAGCTTAATCATGAGCACAACAATTGCCAAGTATCACATTACCCAAGACATTAATAGCAATTACTACATGTATCATTTTCCAATTCCAACCATATAACAATTTAACGAAGGAGAAACTTCGCCATGAATACTATGAGTAGAAACCAAGGACATACTTGTCCATATGCTACAGCGGAGCGTGTCTCTCTCCCATAAAGTGAATGCTAGGATCCATTTTATTCACACAAAACAAAAAACAAAAACAAACCGACGCTCCAAGAAAAAGCACATAAGATGTGATGGAATAAAAATATAGTTTCAGGGGAGGAACCTGATAATGTTGTCGATGAAGAAGGGGATGCCTTGGGCATCCCCAAGCTTAGACGCTTGAGTCTTCTTGATATATGCAGGGGTGCACCACCGGGGGCATCTCCAAGCTTAGAGCTTTCACTCTCCTTGATCATGTTGCATCATACTCCTCTCTTGATCCTTGAAAACTTCCTCCACACCAAACTCGAAACAACTCATTAGAGGGTTAGTGCACAATATAAATTGACATATTCAGAGGTGACACAATCATTCTTAACACTTCTGGACATTGCATAATGCTACTGGACATTAGTGGATCAAAGAAATTCATCCAACATAGCAAAAGAGGCAATGCGAAATAAAAGGCAGAATCTTTCAAAACAGAACAGTTCGTATTGACGAATTTTAAAATGGCAACAGACTTGCTCAAATGAAAATGCTCAAATTGAATGAAAGTTGCGTACATATCTGAGGATCATGCACGTAAATTGGCTTAATTTTCTGAGCTACCTACAGGGAGGTGGACCCAGATTCGTGACAGCAAAGAAATCTGGAACTGCGCAGTAATCCAAATCTAGTACTTACTTTTCTATCAACGGCTTAACTTGGCACAACAAAACACAAAACTAAGATAAGGAGAGGTTGCTACAGTAGTAAACAACTTCCAAGACACAAAATAAAAACAAAGTACTGTAGGTAAAAACATGGGTTGTCTCCCATAAGCGCTTTTCTTTAACGCCTTTCAGCTAGGCGCAGAAAGTGTGCATCAAGTATTATCAAGAGACGAAGTGTCAACATCATAATTTGTTCTCATAATAGAATCAAAAGGTACCTTCATTCTCTTTCTAGGGAAGTGTTCCATACCTTTCTTGAGAGGAAATTGATATTTTATATTACCTTCCTTCATATCAATAATAGCACCAACAGTTCGAAGAAAAGGTCTTCCCAATATAATGGGAGAAGATGCATTGCATTCAATATCCAAGACAACAAAATCAACGGGGACAAGGTTATTGTTAACGGTAATGCGAACATTATCAACTTTCCCCAAAGGTTTCTTTGTAGAATGATCAGCAAGATTAACATCCAAATAACAATTTTTCAGCGGTGGCAAGTCAAGCATATTATAAATTTTCTTAGGCATAACAGAAATACTTGCACCAAGATCACATAAAGCATTACAATCAAAATCTTTAACCTTCATCTTAATGATGGGCTCCCAACCATCCTCTAGCTTTTTAGGAATAGAGGCTTCACGCTCTAGTTTCTCTTCTCTAGCTTTTATGAGAGCATTTGTAATATGATGCGTGAAAGCCAAATTTATAGCACTAGCATTAGGACTTTTAGCAAGTTTTTGCAAGAACTTTATAACTTCAGAGATGTGGCAATCATCAAAATTCAAACCATTATAATCTAAAGCAATGGGATCATCATCCCCAATGTTGGAAAAAATTTCAGCAGCTTTATCACAAAGTGCAGTTTCAGCTTTTAGCGATTTCAGCGGTTTTTCGCGCTTTGCATTAGAAGTGGAAACATTGCTAACACCAATTCTTTTATTAGTATTAGTAGGAGGTGCAGCAACATGTGTAGCATTAGCATTACTAGTGGTGGTAATAGTCCAAACTTTAGCTACATTCTTCTCTTTAGCTAGTTTTTCATTTTCTTCTCTATCCCACCTAGCACGCAGTTCAGCCATTAATCTTATATTCTCATTAATTCTAACTTGAATGGCATTTGCTGTAGTAACAATTTTATTATGATGATTCTCATTAGGCAAAACTTTTGATTTCAAAAGATCAACATCAGCAGCAAGACTATCGACTTTAGAAGCAAGTATATCGATTTTCCCAAGCTTTTCTTCAACAGATTTGTTAAAAGCAGTTTGTGTACTAATAAATTCTTTAAGCATGGCTTCAAGTCCAGGGGGTGAATTCCTATTATTGTTGTAAGAATTCCCATAAGAATTACCATAGCCGTTGCCATTATTATAAGGATATGGCCTATAGTTGTTACTAGAATTGTTCCGGTAAGCATTGTTGTTGAAATTATTATTTTTAATGAAGTTTACATCAACATGTTCTTCTTGTGCAACCAATGAAGCTAACGGAACATTATTAGGATCAATATTAGTCCTATCATTCACAAGCATAGACATAATAGCATCAATCTTATCACTCAAGGAAGAGGTTTCTTCGACAGAATTTACCTTCTTACCTTGTGGAGCTCTTTCCGTGTGCCATTCAGAGTAGTTGATCATCATATTATCAAGAAGCTTTGTTGCTTCACCAAGAGTGATGGACATAAAGGTACCTCCAGCAGCTGAATCCAATAAATTCCGTGAAGAAAAATTTAGTCCTGCATAGAAGGTTTGGATGATCATCCAAGTAGTCAGTCCATGGGTTGGGCAATTTTTAACCAGAGATTTCATTCTTTCCCAAGCTTGAGCAACATGTTCAGTATCTAATTGTTTAAAATTCATTATGCTACTCCTCAAAGATATAATTTTAGCAGGGGGATAATATCTACCAATAAAAGCATCCTTGCATTTAGTCCATGAATCAATACTATTCTTAGGCAGAGATAGCAACCAATCTTTAGCTCTTCCTCTTAATGAGAAAGGGAACAATTTTAGTTTAATAATATCACCATCTACATCTTTATATTTTTGCATTTCACATAGTTCAACAAAATTATTAAGATGGGCAGCAGCATCATCAGAACTAACACCAGAAAATTGCTCTCGCATAACAAGATTCAGTAGAGTAGGTTTAATTTCAAAGAATTCTGCTGTAGTAACAGGTGGAGCAATAGGTGTGCATAAGAAATCATTATTATTTGTGGCTGTGAAATCACACAACTTAGTATTTTCAGCGTTGGCCATTTTAGCAACAGTAAATAAAGCAAACTAGATAAAGTAAATGCAAGTAAACTAATTTTTTTGTGTTTTTGATATAGCAAACAAGATAACAAGTAAAGTAAAACTAGCAACTAATTTTTTTGTATTTTGATTTAGTGCAGCAAACAAAGTAGTAAATAAAACTAAGCAAGACAAAAACAAAGTAAAGAGATTGAGAAGTGGAGACTCCCCTTGCAGCGTGTCTTGATCTCCCCGGCAACGGCGCCAGAAATTTGCTTGATGCGTGTGGTTGGCACGTCCGTTGGGAACCCCAAGAGGAAGGTGTGATGCGCACAGCGGCAAGTTTCCCTCAGTAAGAAACCAAGGTTTAATCGGACCAGTAGGAGTCAAGAAGCACGTTGAAGGTTGATGGCGGCGAGATGTAATGCGGCGTAACACCAGGGATTCCGGCGCCAACGTGGAACCTGCACAACACAACCAAAGTACTTTGCCCCAACGAAACAGTGAGGTTGTCAATCTCACCGGCTTGCTGTAACAAAGGATTAACCGTATTGTGTGGAAGATGATTGTTTGCAGAAAACAGTAGAACAAGTATTGCAGTAGATTGTATTTTAGTAAAGAGAATTGGACCGGGGTCCACAGTTCACTAGAGGTGTCTCTCCCATAAGACGAACAGCATGTTGGGTGAACAAATTACAGTTGGGCAATTGACATATAAAGAGAGCATGACAATGCACATACATATCATGATGAGTATAGTGAGATTTAATTGGGCATTACGACAAAGTACATAGACCGCCATCCAACTGCATCTATGCCTAAAAAGTCCACCTTCAGGTTATCATCCGAACCCCCTCCAGTATTAAGTTGCAAAGCAACAGACAATTGCATTAAGTATGGTGCGTAATGTAATCAACAACTACATCCTTAGACATAGAATCAATGTTTTATCCCTAGTGGCAACAGCACAACACAACCTTAGAACTTTCTCACGTCCCGGTGTCAATGCAGGCATGAACCCACTATCGAGCATAAGTACTCCCTCTTGGAGTTACAAGCATCTACTTGGCCAGAGCATCTACTAGTAACGGAGAGCATGCAAGATCATAAACAACACATAAGCATAACTTTGATAATCAACATAACAAGTATTCTCTATTCATCGGATCCCAACAAACGCAACATATAGAATTACAGATAGATGATCTTGATCATGTTAGGCAGCTCACAAGATCCGACAATGATAGCACAATGGGGAGAAGACAACCATCTAGCTACTGCTATGGACCCATAGTCCAGGGGTAGACTACTCACACATCACACCGGAGGCGACCATGGCGGCGTAGAGTCCTCCGGGAGATGATTCCCCTCTCCGGCAGGGTGCCGGAGGCGATCTCCTGGATCCCCCGAGATGGGATCGGCGGCGGCGGCGTCTCTGGAAGGTTTTCCGTATCGTGGCTCTCCGTACTGGGGGTTTCGTCACGGAGGCTATTTGTAGGCGGAAGGGCAGGTCAAGAGGCGGCACGGGGACCCCACACCACAGGGCCGCGCGGCCAAGGGGGGGCCGCGCCGCCCTAGGGTGTGGCCCCCTCGTCGCCCCTCTTCGTCTCTCCTTCGGACTTCTGGAAGCTTCGTGGAAAAATAGGCCCCTGGGCTTTGATTTCGTCCAATTCCGAGAATATTTCCTTACTAGGATTTCTGAAACCAAAAATAGCAGAAAAACAAGCGGCACTTCGGCATCTTGTTAATAGGTTAGTTCCAGAAAATGCACGAATATGACATAAAGTGTGCATAAAACATGTAGATAACATCAATAATGTGGCATGGAACATAAGAAATTATCGATACGTCGGAGACGTATCAGTCTCTTAGGCTATATTTCACAGAATACTTATTCACTGAGTTATGATTTGAGTTGGATGTCTCTATGAAATTGTGGTGTGTTAGTACCTCCTGTGAATGCTCAAAGTGATAGCGTGGGGTGTTCATTAGTACTTGGGAATACATCTTTAAGGTTTGCCTACATGATGAATTAGAGTTCGTTATCTTGCCAGAGAGTAATTCGGAATAGCATAGTGATGTGCTTATATTTATATTCCTTTATGATTGCAATGTTGAGAGTTTCCACTAGTGAAAGTATGATCCCTAGGCCTTGTTCCTAAATACTGCTATCGCTGCTTGTTTATTGTTCTACTGCATATGTACTGTCCGCAATATTACCACCATCAACCACACGCCAGTCCTGGACGGCAAAGCACTTTTCTGGCACCGTTACTACTGCTCATACTTATTCATACCACATGTATTTCACTATCTCTTCGCCGAACTAGTGCACCTATTAGGTGTGTTGGGGACACAAGAGACTTCTTGCTTTGTGGTTGCAGGGTTGCATGAGAGGGATATCTTTGACCTCTTCCTCCCTGAGTTCGATAAACCTTGGGTGATCACTTAATGGAAACTTGCTGCTGTTCTACAAACCTCTGCTCTTGGAGGCCCAACACTGTCTACAAGAATAGAAGCACCCGTAGACATCAAGCACTTTTCTAGCGCCATTGCCGGGGAGGAAAGGTAAAAGGTACTCACACTCCGGATCTCGGCTACTAAGCTATTTTCGCCGTTGTAAGTACTCAAAGCTATTTCCTTTAGATCCTGCAATTGCATCTTTTTGTTTCTTGTTTACACTAGTTAGGAATAATGAAAAAACAACAAAAATATGAGAGATCTTTATGAACTTTATCTTGAATTAGGACATGATGTGTTTGAAGAGAGAATTAAAAAACCCATGGAACTTATGCATGCTAATGGGAATGTTATTAATATGAATGCTTTGAACACTATTGTTGCTAATGCTATGGAAAATTCTAAGCTTGGGGAAGCTGGTTTTGATGAGCATGATCTTTTTAGTCCCCCAAGCATTGAGGAGAAAATTTACTTTGATGATACTTTGCCTCCTATTTATGATGATTATAATGATAGTAGTCTTTTGGTGCCGCCTGTTATGGAGGATAAATTTGATTATGATTACAATATGCCTCCTATATTTGATGATAGCTACTTTGTTGAATTTGCTCCCACTACAACTAATAAAATTGATTATGCTTATGTGGAGAGTAATAATTTTATGCATGAGACTCATGATAAGAATGCTTTATGTGATAGTTATATTGTTGAGTTTGCTCATGATACTACTGAAAGTTATTGTGAGAGAGGAAAATATGGTTGTAGAAATTTTCATGTTACTAAAACACCTCTCTATGTGCTGAAATTTTTGAAGCTGCACTTGTTTTATCTTTCTATGCTTGTTGCATTATGCTTCATGAACTTGTTTATTTACAAGATTCCTTTTCATAGGAAGCATGTTAGGCTTAAATTTGTTTTGAATTTGCCTCTTGATGCTCTCTTTTGCTTCAAATACTATTTCTTGCGAGTGCATCATTAAAACTGCTGAGCCCATCTTAATGGCTATAAAGAAAGAACTTCTTGGGAGATAACCCATGTGTTTATTTTGCTACAGAAATTTTGTTTTAATTTTGTGTCTTGGAAGTTGTTACTACTGTAGCAACCTCTCCTTATCTTTATTTTATTGCATTGTTGTGCCAAGTAAAGTCTTTGATAGTAAGGTTGATACTAGATTTGGATTACTGCGCAGAAACAGATTTCTTGCTGTCACGAATCTGTGCCTAATTCTCTGTAGGTAACTCAGAAAATTATGCCAGTTTATGTGAGTGATCCTCAGATATGTACGCAACTTTCATTCAATTTGAGCATTTTCATTTGAGCAAGTCTGGTGCCTCAATAAAATTCGTCTTTACGGACTATTCTGTTTTGACAGATTCTGCCTTTTATTTCGCATTGCCTCTTTTGCTATGTGGGATGGAGGCTAAGAATAGATTCTAGCTAAGTAGGAGCTAGGTTTAGGAAGCTAGTTCCCTTCTATGGCTAAACTAGGTTTTCTCCTTGATGTATGTGGTATCTGACTCCTCTGACAGGGTCTTGTCTCTTGAAGTAGTTGTTGACTCCTCGGCCTTCGAGTTGCACTGTAGATACTCCTTCGATGCCTCCATATCTAAGCAGGGGATTTAAGAGTGGGATGAGTACGAGCGTACTCAACAAGTTCATTATAGGAAAGAGGTGTTTAATGCACTAGCTACGGCATTAGACCAGAAAGTCTAATACCAATGCAGGTTTTCATAACCATTTCTTCAAATGGTTGCTTTTATTCAGAAGAACTATGTCCGTCAGCCTTCACCGGTTTACTAGAACTTCATGGAGCTCCTTTCCGGCCGCGTTCGCAGTTCCATATCCCGGAACAGGGAGTGACAGGTCACGGTTCTTTACACTCTGCAGAGGTGTGTTGCTTTACCCATAAGAGATCTTAACCTTGGTGCCAACCAAGCTGCAGGCTTGTCCACACTTCCTATGGTGTGAGGCCCGGTATAAGGTCTAGCCAATCATGTTCCTCCGCTACCTCGAACACCCACCCTTTGTTGCATGCCCCGACCCTGGGTCCACGCCGGTCCCATTATTCCCATATATTTCAGGGTGGACCCCGGCCACGACGTCAATGCAGGGCTCTACCATACATTCCTACGCCGGTAGCTGCAACCCATCATAGACCGCAATACCGTGGGGACTTAGGACTCCCCAGCCTCACCGCTTGCTCCTTCGGGCGACAAGTGTACTACGGACAATGCCGTGGGGACTTAGGACTCCCCAGCCTCACCGCTTGCCCCCTTGGATTACAAGTGTACTACGGTAAAGCGCATCCGTTGATGAACGAGAGGTGGAAACACTTTTGACTACTCCGTCCCACTCCGGATCTTATGGTTAACACGGGTATTACGGCACAAGAATCACTGGCGATATTTGTTGTTTAATCCTAGATGGATATAAACCCTTGCAATGGAACCTCCACCATATCAACACAATCCATGGTTCCATTGCCCACCACATAGTCATATTCATAGTTATGAAAATAGTGGTTTTTGTTTTTATGCAATAGTGATAATCATAGTACTTTGCAAGTAATTTGATAAAGATACTCAAATGACATGAGCAAGTGATGAACTTGCCTTTCTTGACTGCAAGATTATGCAGGCAAGGTCTTCGATACGCAATAACTCCAAATTCTGAAATAGCATCATCGTCCGGTAAGGACGATGTTTAAAAGATTGGCAAGGATGCAATAATGCATAAGTATGAGATGCAATCGCTCTAAGCGTGATCTAACTCCGATGATTTAGGATTAGTGAGTTGTAATGATTGGTTTAGGGTGTGTTGCACTTTTAGAGTGATTTACAAACAAGGTTCTTATTCAGGGTTGTGTTGTTTTAGAATTATAAGCAGGTGGCAAAATGAATAGTAACAATCATACACAACCAGGAATAGTAGCTGTATAATAAGTAAAGAGCAGTTGTCAATTTTAAGTCCTATAATGCATGGTTGATGATTACTTATTATATAATTCAAAAGAATAACTTTTGAAGAACATGTTCTTTAATAAAGAACAAGTATGATAATTAGAGTTGCGGAGTTCTATGGTTTAATATGGTTTCATCTAGTTTCTGGAGTAAGTATCAGATGGATCACAACATAGTTGGATTCATCAACACCTAGGGTTGGTAAGGTTGAATTAAGCCTGAGCATTCTAAGTAATTATTCATACAAGGTTGCTATCAGGATTGGTTTATCTTATTGGTGATAGCTAGCTAGGGTTTATAGGTCCTTATAAGCCGGGTTGATGATGATTCCTTATTTTCTTCAAAAGAATAACTTTTGAAGAACATACTTCTTAAGTAATAAGAAGTATTACAATTAAGGTTGAGGTTGTCTTGTATTAGCCATTGGATCTCTAAGTAGAGAATGGTTGGTTCCTAAATAGAATGATTCATAAGTATCTCACACTAGTAGGGTTTAGTGGAACAGGGTGATGTAAAGTAAAATAGTAGGTATGGTTGCTGTTAGGGTTCATCACAATGGTGTGATGCAAAAATAGGAATGAATAAGGATGATGGCTTTGGTAATAGGATCTAGGGTTTTCACTTGGTTAACCCTACTTGATTATTTAGGTCTGATGAAGATGAACACATGGGATACCCATATATTAGTGATAGGTCTTCTACATTTTATGTGGTCAAGAAAGGTATTTAGTCGCTACTATGGTTCTACGCTTTGAAATAAGGTACCATGATCACATGCTCTAACCTAGGGTTTAGGTTAGAAGCAATTTAGGGTTCACATGTAATCATTGAACTAGGGTTCCTAGTTGAATTAGGGTTTTGGGTTTCACATGAAATGATAGGGTTGCAATATCATTCCATATGGAATTAGGGTTTGCTATTTACCATACAGTTCTATGATTAATAACTTCATTTTAAAGTTGAAGTTATTAGTAACTTGGAAATAAAAATAATATTGAATTTGGCATTTTATTATTTTTAACAATTAATAATTAAGGTAATTATTATTTAGGGTTTTAAATCCTCCTAATAAGGATTTAGTAAGTTAATAGTAAAGGAAAATTAATTTTAATGTTTTCCTTATTTACTTACTGGTTTTTATTTATTTTATGAAATCTTTACTAATTATTGAATTTTAATTGAATTTAGAATTAAAATTAAAAGCTTAAATAACAAGTATTAAATAATTGAATTTTTATTAAAAATAAAAATTTCATTTTATATTTTTATTGGATAGAGTTTATCTTTACAAGAATTTTGATATCTTATATTTGTTTTTCTGAGCTATTATGAATTTTCTAGATTTATTTGAAGTTGCAGCAGTTTTTGAATTTGAATTAAAATGATAAGAACTGCTAAACGCACCCAGGCTACTGCTACACAGGGTCACTGACAGGTGGACCTAAGCCACGTTGGCTGCCACATGGTGCCGATGTGGCAACCATGGGCTCTGCCGGCGGCCAGTGATCGACGGCGCCGGTGATTCCTGGTTCCCGCGGGGGCATGCGCGTGTGCGTTGGAACGAGCGTGTTGAGGCGAACCTCGTGGTGGTGGCGCCGCTCTCTATTGGTCATCGGAACCTCGTGGTGGTGGTGCCGCTCTCTATTCTTCCCCACCGGGACGCTGCAGCAGCAACAGCAGCTGCCGTCGCCACCAACGCCGCCACCAATGCCGCCACTGCAGCTGCTGTCCTCACAGACGCTATCCCTGCCGTTCGGTGGGCAGCTGCCGTCGCCACCAACACCGTAGCAGCGGCTGCTGCCGCCACCGATGCCGTCCCTGCCTTTCGGCGGTGTGGGAGCGACCTTGGCCCCGGGCTCTACATCGACACCGCCCGGGATGCCCTTCCACCATGTCCGTTTCCCTCCGTCGCCATCACCGCTTCCGACTTGGATCGCTATCCGCCACGTGTCGGCGGCGGTGAGGCTGCAGGCTGCTGCGCGCGGCCTCCTAGTGCGTCGGCGTGTGCGGGAGATGCGTGATCTGCAGCTGCAGCTCCTCCAAGTTGCGCTTCGTTGCGCAAGGGACCTCGATCTCGTCCGCTGCGTTGGGGATCTTGGGCGTGCGGTTTCCCCCACGGGCGGCGAACATGCTGTTTTTCCCGCGGGCAGCGACCTCAAAGTCTGCGCCATCGACAGTCATCCGGCGGGGAGAAGGCATGGTGTCACCGACAGGAGTGCACCGCGTAGCACCACTGCATTCCGCCGCTAGCCGCCGCGCGGGCTCCTTTTGTCCCGCTGGTTTCCATGGGATCCAGGTGGTTGTACAGGTGCACGTCCGACGGGCGGATGGTGTCCACTTTATGTTCAGGGGTCAACAATAAAGCGTCCCAGTTTATTTCAGGTTGAGAGTAATAAAACAACCCGAGATGTAAAAGGCTCGTTTTTAGGTATTAGGGTTGTGTTGCGTCGAGTCATGGTTTGTTTAGGTTGCAGCTCGAGGACGAGCTGCATGTCCAGGTGGGGTGTAGTGTTAGAGTACGTCATGGGCCTTGGCCCGTTAGTCTTATGGTTTGCTTAGGGGTCAAGTAAGCCTTGCTTGGGAGTCAAGTAAACCTCTCTATATATGGAGAGGAGATGTATCAATCTAATCAAGCAAGAATTAAGAAGGAAATACCTTCCCTCTTGCCCGGCCGTGGGCAAAAGGCCCCAGCCGGCCTTCTCGTGCCCTCGCAGCCCTCTCTCTCCCTCCCAAACCCTAGCAGTCACATAACACCCCGACCGCGACGTCAATGCAGGGCTCTACCATACATTCCTACACCGGTAGCTGCAACCCATCATAGACCGCAATACCGTGGGGACTTAGGACTCCCCAGCCTCACCGCTTGCTCCTTCGGGTGACAAGTGTACTACGGACAATGCCGTGGGGACTTAGGACTCCCCAGCCTCACCGCTTTCCCCCTTGGATTACAAGTGTACTACGGTAAAGCGCATCCGTTGATGAACGAGAGGTGGAAACACTTTTGACTACTTCGTCCCACTCCGGATCTTATGGTTAACACGGGTATTACGGCACAAGAATCACTGGCGATATTTGTTGTTTAATCCTAGATGGATATAAACCCTTGCAATGGAACCTCCACCATATCAACACAATCCATGGTTCCATTGCCCACCACATAGTCATATTCATAGTTATGAAAATAGTGGTTTTTGTTTTTATGCAATAGTGATAATCATAGTACTTTGCAAGTAATTTGATAAAGATACTCAAATGACATGAGCAAGTGATGAACTTGCCTTTCTTGACTGCAAGATTATGCAGGCAAGGTCTTCGATACGCAATAACTCCAAATTCTGAAATAGCATCATCGTTCGGTAAGGACGATGTTTAAAAGATTGGCAAGGATGCAATAATGCATAAGTATGAGATGCAATCGCTCTAAGCGTGATCTAACTCCGATGATTTAGGATTAGTGAGTTGTAATGATTGGTTTAGGGTGTGTTGCACTTTTAGAGTGATTTACAAACAAGGTTCTTATTCAGGGTTGTGTTGTTTTAGAATTATAAGCAGGTGGCAAAATGAATAGTAACAATCATACACAACCAGGAATAGTAGCTGTATAATAAGTAAAGAGCAGTTGTCAATTTTAAGTCCTATAATGCATGGTTGATGATTACTTATTATATAATTCAAAAGAATAACTTTTGAAGAACATGTTCTTTAATAAAGAACAAGTATGATAATTAGAGTTGCGGAGTTCTATGGTTTAATATGGTTTCATCTAGTTTCTGGAGTAAGTATCAGATGGATCACAACATAGTTGGATTCATCAACACCTAGGGTTGGTAAGGTTGAATTAAGCCTGAGCATTCTAAGTAATTATTCATACAAGGTTGCTATCAGGATTGGTTTATCTTATTGGTGATAGCTAGCTAGGGTTTATAGGTCCTTATAAGCCGGGTTGATGATGATTCCTTATTTTCTTCAAAAGAATAACTTTTGAAGAACATACTTCTTAAGTAATAAGAAGTATTACAATTAAGGTTGAGGTTGTCTTGTATTAGCCATTGGATCTCTAAGTAGAGAATGGTTGGTTCCTAAATAGAATGATTCATAAGTATCTCTCTGTCGGGGGGAAGACCCCGGGTAGGGCAATGGACGCGGAGCAGCCGGCTGGCCACTGGCCGGCTCGCGGCAAAGGCCGGCTGAGGAGCAGCCGGCTGGCGCCGTGGCCGGCTGGTCCGGAAGCCGGCTGGCTCTAGGTCCTAGTCGGCCTGGCTACGGCCACCAATGCTGTAGCTAGGCCGGCTTCTACAAGCCATATCCGACTGGGGGTCTGTACCTCAGACCGACTCGAGGCTGGCGAGTCTTGCACTGGAAGGAACCGGGTTGGTGATCCGGGTTCCCAAAGTCCACGCTGACTTCATCCTCCGTAAAGCGCGGGGCACTGTGGAGCAATAGTGCCACGCGCCGGACAGGCCATCATGGTCTACGATGATCCGTACTGGCTACAGTGGCTGACGGCGACAGGGACACCTCCTCTCCATACCGCTGACCTTGGCAGTCGGATGGGACAGGCCACGATGCCTCAACGGCTCCTGACGTCACCGCCTCGGGAAGGAGCGGAAGCCGGAGCCGGCCAAGCCGGCCAGTAAACTATAGGGTCTTATGTGTAAAGTGCCGGCGCCTATATAAGCCGCACTACCCCCTCTCGTGCAGGGGATCGATCATTCTCACTTCATTCTACCTTGAGCGCTGCCCTGAGAGAGAGACCATCGTCTCCCTTAGCCTCCCAGGAGCAGCCGGACACAGCTCTAGGAGCACCATTGTATTGTGTGATCATCATATACACTCATAGCAGGAGTAGAGGTTTTACCTCCATCGGAGGGCCTCGAACCTGGGTACGTCGCCGTGTCGCTCGTCCCCATACCCGCATCCGGATACCGCCGTGAGATCCCTCAGGAACCACTTCGATTAGCCACCCTATGGCATATGCCGTGACGATACCACGACATTTGGCGCCCACCGTGGGGCCTTCAGCATCCTCGGCCGGTGTCTTCATCCGGACGGGCCTCACCATCACTACCGGCGAGCGAGTCGCTTCAGGCTTGATCTGGAGATTCGGCTCCCTCGACTGCGTCAGCGACAACGCTGGCTGCTTCGCCTACCGGCCCTTCCCAGCCGGCGGCAGCGTCATCTCCTTCGGCGGCCTCGACGTCTACGTCACCACCGTCGCACCGCCGCGCTACCCGCGGCAGGTGCTGCGCTGCGCTAGCCCTCCTCCGCGAGCCAGCAGCAGCGCTCACGTCAGCCCCGCCGTCGTGCAAGTCATGATGGCTGGCGACGAGCTCCCCACCAAGAACCCGCGCACCCGCGACCCCAACCTGGAGCGCAACATCGACCCCAACGCCTCCGGCTCGGGCGCGAAGGCGCCACCGCCACCGTCCCGGCTGGACGAAGTCCGGGCGAAACTGAGCACCCCGCTCACGCCTGGCGGCGACCCCACCGCCATCGAGGCGGATTTGGAGGCGCACCGCCAGCTCCTCCTCAAGCAAACAGAAGAACTGGCTGCTGCTAAGCGCCAGATGGAGATCACCCAGCGCGAGTACAACCGCGCCCACGGCCTCACTCCAGGCGGCGACGACCCAAGCCGAGCCGGCCAGATCCGCCGCAGGGGCCGCGACCTTGGCGCCGAGATTGCCCGCGATGGCACTCCTTCGCCGGCTCCGTCCGCGGAGCTACCCATCTACAACATCCCCGACAAGAACATGCGCGCGGCACAAGCCGCCGCAGAAGAGCTGAACCGCCTCGAAGGCGAAGAGTTACGCCGCCAGACAAAGCGGGTGACTGAGCTGCTCAACGCAGCCACCAGGCAGGCGGCCGACCCCAGGTATGTCAATGCCCCCAGAGCTTCTCACGCTCGTGGAGCTGCAGGCAACGACAGGGAAGGCGCCAGGGACTCGGCCGAGTCCGCCTCCCCAGCACCAAGCCGGCACCGTGACTCCCGGGCCACGCACGCAAGCTCGAGCCGGCCGAGCCACCTGCCAGGCGGCAGCAGCCGCAGCCGGCCTCCTCCAAGCCGGAACCAGGAGCAAGACTCCGAGCACCGCCGCCAGCACCGGCCGGCTCCAGAAGCAAGCGGCGCGCGCCAGCCGGCACGCTCCCGGCTGGGCCCGCGCATCGAGCCCGCCGACGCCAGAGAACGCCTCGACCGGCTGGTCGAATCCCGCATTGCGGAAGAAGAAGCCCCAGCCGGCCCAAAGTGCTTCGGGCCCCGCATCGCCAACGAGCCCACGCTCGAGGGCTTCGTGCTTCCCCGCGACACTCCCAAGTACGACGGCACCGCCAAGCCGGAGGACTGGCTGCAGGACTACTCCACCGCAGTCGGCATCGCCAAAGGCAACAAGCGCTGGGCTGTGCGCTACTCCCCCCTCATGCTGGTCGGCTCCGCCCGCACATGGCTCAACAACCTGCCAGCCGGCAGCATAAACGGCTGGCTGGACTTTGAAGCGGCCTTCATCAGCAACTTCACCGGCACTTACCGCCGGCCGGGTCAGCCCCAACAGCTTGAGATGTGCAAGCAGGGCCCCGACGAGACGGATCGCGCGTACCTGACGCGCTGGTGCGAGATGCGCAACTCCTGCGAGGGCGTGCACGAGATCCAGGCCATCAGTTTCTTCATGGGAGGCTGTCGGCCCAACACCATGCTGTGGCACAAGCTACGCCGCAGTGACCCCAAGTCGATGGCCGCCTTGATGGCCATCGCCGACAAGTACGCGCTGGCTGAGGAAGCCGGCAAGGCGCCGGCTGACGTTTCACCGGCCCCCGCCAGGAGGGACAACAACAAGCCGGCCGAGGGCGCCTCGCACGGCAGCCGGCGGGACAACTACCGCGGCAAGCGTCACAGCGACCAGCCGGACCGCCGGTACGGCTCCGCCCACGTAGCCGCCGTGGCAGACAACGCGGCAGGCGGCAGCCGCCGCCAGAAGCAAGACCGGCAGTGGAAGCCGAAGTACACCTTCGAGCAGATGCTCGACTCCCCGTGCAAGTACCACAGCGGCAAGAACCCCTCCAACCACACCACCCGCGACTGCCACTTCATGAAGCGGCTGACAAGCGGTGAACCTCTCCCGCCTCCACCAGCCGGCGGGCCGGGTGGCCAAGCCGGCGCAGAGAACGCCAACCTCGAGCACCACGAGGCTAACCAAGTGCACCATGGCGGCCGATATCTGGCCGAAGATGCTACCTACATCATCTTCACCTCCGAGCCCGAGGACAAGACGAGCCAGCAGAGCCGTTCCCTCGAGGTCAACGCGGTCATACCGCCGGTCCCCCAGTACCTAAACTGGTCAGAGCAGGCCATCACTTTTGATCGCCACGACACACCGGCTGTCCTGCCGAAGCCGGGTAGCTACGCCATGGTCCTCGACCCCACCATCGGCACAACCCGGCGCAGCGTGCGTTTCTCGCGCGCCCTCATCGATGGCGGCAGCAGCATCAACATCCTCTACCGCGACACCGCCCGCAAGCTGGGCATCCAGGAGGCCGAGTTGCGCCCCACCCCCACCGTTTTCCATGGCATCGTGCCAGGCCACTGCTGCCAGCCGATCGGCCGGATCACGCTGGAGGTGATGTTCGGGAAGCCGAACCACTTCCGCACCGAGAGAATCGAGTTCGAGGTGGTGGACCTTGTGAGTCCCTACCACGCGCTCCTGGGCAGGCCGGCCCTGGCCAAGTTCATGGCGGTGCCCCACTATGGGTACCTGAAGATGAAGCTGCCTGGCCCCAAGGGGGTCATCACCATAGCCGGCGACTATCGCCGCTCCATGGACTGCACCACGCAGAGCTCCAAGATGGCCCAGACGCTGGTCATCGCCACTGAGAAGCAGCTCATCCACGACACCGTCGCCCTCGCCAAGGCCGCGCAGACAGACATGCCGGCTGCAGGCAACCCGGCTGGGACGACTCACTTCCAGCCGGCCGACAACACCAAGAAGATCCTGCTGGACCCGGCGCAGCCGGACAAGTACGTCACCATCGGTGCCGGCTTGAGCAAGAAATAGGAAATTGAGCTCACCAGCTTCCTCCGTGAGAATCGGGACATCTTCGCATGGACTCCAAGAGACATGCCGGGTGTACCGAGGGAGTTGGCTGAGCACCACCTCCACGTCCGGCCTGAAGCCAAGCCGGTGAAGCAGCCTCTCAGGCGCTTCGCCGAAGAACGAAGGAAGGCCATCGGTGAAGAAATCGCCCGGCTGCTGGCAGCCGGCTTCATCATGGAAGTACTGCACCCGGACTGGTTGGCGAACCCAGTCCTGGTCCTGAAGAAGAACGGCTCCTGGCGCATGTGTATCGACTACACCAGCCTGAACAAGGCGTGCCCGAAGGACCCCTTCCCCCTGCCGCGCATAGATCAAGTTATAGACTCGACTGCCGGCTGTGAACTGTTGTCTTTTCTAGATGCCTATTCAGGCTACCACCAGATTCCTTTGAATCCGGCTGATCAAATAAAGACTTCGTTCATTACCCCGTACGGGGCTTATTGCTACACGACTATGCCGTTCGGCTTGAAAAATGCAGGCGCCACCTACCAAAGGTGCATGCAAAAATGCTTGCAGGATCAAATCGGCAGAAACGTTCACGCATATGTGGATGATGTCGTTGTAAAGACCAAGGAGACGACTACCCTCCTTGATGACCTGAGAGAAACCTTCACCAATCTGAGAAGATTTCGGATGAAGCTCAACCCGGCCAAGTGCACATTCGGCGTGCCGTCTGGCCAGCTCCTTGGCTACCTTGTCTCTCAGTGAGGGATCGAAGCCAACCCGGAGAAGATCAGTGCCCTGGAGAAGATGGAACTGCCGCAGTGCCTCAAGGACGTCCAGAAGTTCGCTGGCTACCTGGCTTCCTTCAGCCGCTTCGTCAGCCGGCTGGGGGAGAAGGCACTGCCCCTGTATCAATTGATGAAGAAGGCGGACAAGTTCGTCTGGTCACCGCAGGCGGATGAAGCCTTCCGTGACTTGAAGCGCGTGCTCTCAACCGCGCCAATCCTTGCAACGCCGGCTTCGATGGAGCCGATGCTGTTGTACATCGCAGCCACCAATCGAGTGGTTAGCGTTGTCCTGGTGGTGGAGCGCAAAGAAGACGGCAGGGAGCAGCTGGTCCAGCGCCCAGTCTATTACCTTAGCGAAGTGCTCTCCCAGTCGAAGCAAAACTACCCCCACTACCAGAAGGTCACCTACGGCGTCTACATGGCGGCCAAGAAGCTCAAGCACTACTTCCAAGAACACCCCATCAAGGTGGTTGCCACAGCGCCCCTGGCGGAAATCATCGGCAGCAAGGATGCCAACGGCCGGGTTGCCAAGTGGGCCCTGGAGCTAGCCGCCCACACCATCCTCTACGAGCCACGCACAGCCATCAAGTCGCAGATCCTCGCGGACTTCTTCGTCGACTGGGCTGAGATGCAATACCTGCCGCCTATGCCGGATTCCACACATTGGAAGATGCACTTCGACGGCTCGAAGATGCGCAATGGCTTGGGAGCCGGCATCGTCATCACCTCTCCCAAGGGAGACCGGCTGGACTACGTCCTGCAGATCCACTTCACCGCATCCAACAATGTGGCGGAATATGAAGCGCTCATCCACGGGCTGAAGCTGGCCAAGGAGATTGGCGTGCGTCGCATACTCTGCTTCGGCGACTCCGACTTGGTCATACAACAAGCATCAGGCGACTGGGACGCGAAGGACGCCAACATGGCCTCATACCGCTTCCATGTCCAGCAGCTATCCGGCTTCTTCGACGGCTGCAAATTCCACCATGTGCCACGGGCAAACAACGAGGCGGCTGACGCCTTGTCCAAGATTGGCTCAACCCGGCAAGCCATTCCGCCGGGCATCGCCTTGGCGGTTCTCAAGAAGCCGTCCATCATACCGTCACCGGATTCGGATTCAATATTCATGCCGGCTGACCCGGGGGCTGCTCAGCCGAACCCGGGTGCTTCATCGCCCAAGTCGGGGGCTAACAAGCCGAACCCGCCGGCTACCATGCCGAACCCGGGGACTTCTCAGTCCAACCCGGGGGCTTCATCGCCAAACTCGGGGGCTAGCAAGCCGAACCCGCCGGCTAGCAAGCCGAACCCGGCGACCAGGCAGTCGAATCCGGAAGCTCCCACGCAGGAGGCCCTGTTGGTCAGCGTATTCGAGATAAGATGCGTACCTTCATGGGCACAAGAATTCCTCTCCTACCTCACCGACGGTGTGCTGCCTGATGATAGAGTCCAGGCCAGGCAGATTGAGAGAAGGGCCAAGGCCTATACAATCATCAACCACCAGCTGTACAAACGCAGCGTAAGTGGGGTGTTCCAGCGGTGCGTCGATCCGGCTGAAGGGATTGAACTCCTACGGGAAATCCACCAAGGAGAGTGCGGACATCACGCCTCATCCAGAGCCATAGTGGCCAAAGCCTTCCGGCACGGTTTTTATCGCCGACTGCGCTCAGAGACGCAGAAGAGTTGGTGAAGAAGTGCAACGGCTGTCAGCGCTTCGCAAAGAAGAGACACCAGCCGGCTTCCGCCTTGAAGACCATCCCCATCACATGGCCATTTGCCGTATGGGGCTTGGATATGGTAGGCCCATTCAGAACGGCGCGAGGCGGCATGACACACCTCTTGGTGATGATTGACAAATTCACCAAGTGGATCGAAGCCAAGCCAATCAAGAAGCTGGATGGCTCCACAGCCGTCACATTCCTCAAGGAAATCATTGTGAGATTCGGCTACCCCCACAGCATCATCACCGACAACGGCAGCAACTTCTCCCAAGGCATCTTCTCTCGCTATTGCGGGGAAATGGGGATCCGGATGGCCCTATCTTCTGTGGCGCACCCAGAGTCCAACGGACAAGTGGAAAAGGCTAACGGCTTAGTCCTAGCCGGCATCCGGCCCCGGCTGGTGGAGCCGCTTGAGCGAGCAGCCGGCTGCTGGATTGAAGAACTGCCCAATGTGCTGTGGAGCCTGCGCACAACAACAAACCGCTCAGTCGGCTTCACACCATTTTTCCTCGTATACGGGGCCGAAGCCGTCTTGCCGACTGATATCGAGCATGACGCGCCAAGGATCAAGCTCTACACAGAAGCCGAAGCCAAAGAAGCTCGCGAAGATGGAGTTGATCTGGTCGAAGAGGCCCGGCTGCTGGCTGCGTCCAGATCTACTATCTACCAGCAGAGCCTCCGACGCTATCACAGCCGGAAGGTCCAGCCCTTAGCATTCCGAGAAGGAGACCTAGTGCTCCGGCTGATCCAGCGGACAGCCGGACAGCATAAACTGTCATCCCCATGGGAGGGTCCCTTCATCGTGAGCAAGGCAGTAAGCAATGACTCCTACTATCTCATAGATGCCCAAGAGGCTAAGAAAAACAAGCCGGACAAGGCTGACGAGGAGACTAAACGTCCCTGGAATGTCAACTTGCTCCGCCCATTTTACACATGAGAGCAGGAATGTATGTATCCCTTGTATCCCTTTTGTAAGTTATGAAAAAGCACGCGCCAAGAGCGCCGTTTCCGACAAGTTTTTCGCGTACTCTACCTTGTTTTGCCAATTGGCTGGAACCCTCTCACGCGGTCGGCTCAGTAACGTGATCTGGTTTCCGACAGCCGGCTTCCGATCCAGCTACAGACCGCAACCCGGCTGTCCGGCTAGCGGGAGTAAGGCCTAGGGAGCCGGCACACGAAAAACGACTAAGGGAAAGAGTAAAAGCGAGTTGACTTGCAACTTTTCATAAAAAGTGTCGGATTGCCGAATTCAGCTCGTTCGACCGAAATACTGTCGGCCTCACCCAGCGGCCCGCTCTTGATCCGGCGATGGATCGCAAGTCGGACGTACGACCGGCAAGAGCACAGCCAAAGAGTGGGGCGGATGGGAAAAAGCGAACGAGTCGAAAGAAAGCAACTCGGCACACAAATGATTAACAAACACATTAAAGTGTGACTTAATTAAAGGACGATAATATTCATACATATGCACCCGGCATCCCGGGGATTTAATAAATTGTCTTGCATGAGCAACAAAAGAAGCAGGTAAACTAAGCCGGAGGGGCGTCAGCGGAGCCGGCTGCCGGGTCGTCTTCGGGCGCGTCTTCCACCTCCTCATCTTCCATATAGTCCTCATCGGATGGAGGAGGGTTCGGGTCCGCGAAGAAGACGCCCTTGTCGACGAAGTCGGCGATGGCGCTGGCTCGGGCAAGACGGGCGGTCTTGTGTTCGGCTGGGAGCTTGTCCTCCACGCCGGCTCGCCGGAACTCGAGCTGCCCCAGGTCCACCTCGTTGTACCAGGAGAGGACGAAGGACAGTGCCATGTCGGCGCCAGCGCGCGTGGCCGACTCCTTCCAGTCGAGGAAGCGATCCGGCGCACGCTCCATCAAGGAGACGAGGTTGGAGATATCTTGCGGCACCGCCTCCGCGGGCCACAGCATCGGCACCAGCTCCTCAGCCGCCTTCCGGAGCTCCCAGCCAAGCTTGGTGATGGGCTCGACGCGGGCAGCCATGGACGCCATATAGTCCTCCATGGTGAAGTACTCAGAGCTGCCCTCGCCAGTCGTCCGCCTCCTGGCATCGCGTGCAACGCCAACGGCTGCTAGCGCCGCATCCTGCGTCTCCGGGAAGGCCGCTGCAAGAAGAAACAAGTTAGAATTCATCGAAGCCGAAATAAGCTGAAAAATGCAAATTTTTGAAGTCCTAAGACAAAAGGAAAAGCCTGGCGGCAGCCGGCAAGAACCGACTGCCCCCAGCCCGAAGATGGAGATAGCGAAGAAATCAGAAGTTTCTGCCGCCGGCTGCCAACGAAAGCCGGCAGCCGACGGCCGAAAGCCGGCAAAGGGAAAGGAACATAGAGATGCACTCACCCGACAAGCCGCGATCAAGCACGCCAATCTCGTCCGTCCAGCGCTTGGCGGTAGCCGTCAGCTCCGTGGACTTGGTGGTGACCTCCTCCTGCAGCGCAAGCCGCTGCTTCTCCACCTCCGTCAGCCGCCGGCTCAGATCCTCCACCTTCTCCTTCTCCACCGTCCGAAGGGAGGCAAGCTCGGTGAGGTGGTTCTGCTCAAGCAGGCGCAGCCGCGTCAGCTCCTGCTCAGCCAGCTTAAGCTTGGTGGTGGCAGATCGGCCCGCCTCCTCGCTCTCGGCGCACTGGGCGCGAGCATCCCGGAGATCCGCCTCCAGCCGCGAGACCTTGGCGGCTTCAACTGCGAGGCAGCCGGAAAGAAACGTCAGCCAACGAAGACTAAAAAGAGAGAAGACATCGAGTCGGAAGAAGCAAGAGCTTACCCTTGGCGGCCTCCAGCTCGCGAGCCAAGTCGGCCCGGTCCAGCTTGGCCTTGTGATAGTGGGTCACGGCGCGATTGTACAGAGTGGTGCGCCGATCCATCACAGCCTAAGGAAAAAAGAAAAATCAGTCAGCTAGGCGAAACCCGGGCCGGCTCCAAGCAGCCGGCCCATGCCTCGGAGGGCTACCAGGATGACAACCAAATCAAAAAACAGATAAAGCTTACCTTGCCGGCTTCCTCCACCTTGGCAACGTTGGCCGCGGCCTCGGCAGCCATGGCCTTGAGGTTGGCCTGCAGGCTGGAGAAGAACATCTCCACCGATGCTTGGCCGGGGTTCCCCTCCCGGCTGGTCACCTCGTAGGAGTCAGCGCGGAGCCACGCCTGCTCCATGGTGGCAGCCGAGCCAAGGCTGGAGTCGGAGGCGGACGGCACGTGAAGAAGGAGAGCGCCCTTGGCCACGTGCAGGCCCTGCTGCGGCGCCGATGGGGCTCCCGTCCTCACCAGCGCGCGCGAGTCGGCGCCCTCTGTGCGCGCCGGCTCATCCCTTGCCGGCTCCTGCCTGGCCGGCTCCTCTATCGTCAGCTCCGGCGGTGGCGACGCTCCGGGCGCAGCAGATGGCCCAGCCGGCGCAGCTGTCTTCGGCGCCTGAGGTGCCCCCTCCGGGCTCTCATCCAGCACCACCACGCTTGGCCTGGTGCCGGCTCCGGTCGCAGCGGCGCAGCCCTGCCGGCTCCGGCTCCGATCGCGGACGGTGCAGCTCTGCCGGCTCCGGCTCCGGTTGAAGGCGGCATGCCCCGCCCGGCCCCGCAGCTGGGTCCAGAAGACGAGTCCGGCGCGGGAACATGTCATCCAGCGTCGGCTGCCGCGTCGGCTGCCGCGTCGGCTCGGCCCGCGTGCCGCGATCAGGCGCTGAGGCCAGCGGCACGGCGAAGGAAGGCGCCCCTGCGGGAGGCGGAGTACCCGCAGGCGGCGGCGGCGTAGGTGCGCGCGACGAAGGCTGTGGCGTCGGCTCCCTCCTTTGGCGCGGAGGCGGCGACACGACGCGCGGAGTCTGCCGGGAGCCGCCGCCCTGGGCAAACTTGATAGGAGCCCTAGCCGGACAAACAAGAAGAAGATAAGCATAAAGAGTAAGGAAAGAAAAGGAATCAAACAAGAAAGAGAAAGAGAGCTCACCCGGCCTGCTCCGGAACCTTCTTCGGCTGCTGCCGGCGGAGCTTCTTCGCCTTCGCCTCCAAGGCGGCAGTAGAGCGGGGCTCGCTGGCCCGCTTCTTCCCCTTGGGCGCGGAAGTCGCCGTGGTGCTTGGCGGCCGCGCGTGCAGAGGCACGGCGGGGATTGGCCCCGTGGCGGACGTCGCCGGCTCCTCGTCCTCCTGCTGCTCCGGTGAAGGGGGCGGATTGTGCTCCCCCTGGCCGCCTAGATCAGGCGCCTGCAGCAGGTCGTCGTTGCCGGCCTGGTCGCCGGCTTGGTCAGCCGGATCGACGTGATCCGGCGTCCACCTCCTCGTCGCCAGGTCGCCGTCCTTGGCGTTCTGGCGCTCAAAAAGCTAGAAAAACAGAAAACATGAGCAAACAACAAACCGGAAGTCGGCAGAAGCAAAAGGAAGTCGGCCTCGCAGCCGCAAGCCGGAAGCCGGCGAAAAACACAAAGCTTACCCGCTCGGGCGGGTGGTCCCTGTCGCGGGGCGCCAGCCCGTAGTTCCAGTCGTCCGGCATGTTTGCCTTGGTGATGTTATTCACCCGGCTGGCCACCTGGGCCTTGGAGAGCAGTGCCTTGGACGTCCGGTTCGGATCGAACCGGCCGGACATGTGCCCGATTTTGTGGGTGCGCATTTGGAGCGGCAGCACCCGGCGCTCGGCGATGGTGCAGAGGAGGTCTTCGGCGGTCAGCCCATTCTCGACGGCTGCCCCCAGGAAGTCCCAGAGCTGGTTCACCTCAGTGTCCGGATCCGTCGTGCGGGCGTTGTAGCTCCAGTTGATCCGGCTGACTGGAGGAGCCGGGTTGAACTCCGGCAAGTTGATCCGGTCGACGAGCTGCCCCTCGTTGCGCACGTAGAAGAATGACATCTGCCAATTCTTCACCGAGTCAACGGTGGGGATTTTGGGGAAGGGCGTACCAGGCCGGGTGTAGATCGAGGCGGCGCCGCAGGTCCGCAGGCGGCCCTAAGTGGTTTGGGCCTTGAGGTAGAACAGCCGGCTCCAGAAGTCGATATCCGGCCACAAGCCGGCGTAGGCCTCCATGAACGCCACGAAGCAGCTGAGGAGGACGCATGCGTTGGCCGGCAGGTGGTGCGGCTGCAGGCCGAAGTTGTCGAGGAATTGCCGGAAGAAGGTGGAGGCCGGCAGGCCCAGCCCGCGATCGAGATGCGCGCCGAAGACGACGCGCTCGCCGGGCTCCGGCTCGGGCTCCGTCTCCTCGCCGGGCACCCGCGTGACCACCGACCGCGGGATCCACCGGAGGCGCACCAACCGCTCGATGTCGTCCTCCCGCATGTACGAGCCCCTCCACGATCCGCTGGCGGAGGCCATTGTCGAGGCAGAAGATGAAGATGACCACGAGAGGCGAAAGGGCGAAGAAGAGCCTTGCGACGGCGGCGGCGATGACGGCGGCTGAGGACGCTCCGTTGAAACGCGGGGCCCCGTGGCGCCGGCTCGACGGAGTGGCGGCGGCGGATCGGCGGAGATTCGCCCGCCGGAGTTCGCCAGGGGAACGGCGGAGAAACTGCGCCGGAGTAGCGAGGAGCTCGAGCGAAGAGGGAGCGAAGCGGGAGCGCGAGGAGGAAGAAAGGGGCAAGTGGCCGCCTCGATGCCTCCCCCGCGGCATTTATAGCCTCCTGCCGCGGGCGGTTGGCCTCCAAGTGGCGAACGTGGGCCACGTCCCCGGATTTATTGCGCCGTAACTCCGCCCACGACCACAGCGGTTACCGAAAACGGCCACACCACGTCCCCCACTACCGCACCGGATCCGGAGGAGACATTGATGTGACCAGACGAACCGACCGCAGAGCCAGGCGTCAGACCGGTCAAGTCGGGTGCAGGACCCGAGGCGGCGGAGACTCCGGCGCGCCGCAAGCCGGAGCCGAACAATAAGTTCAACTCGGACCAAAAGTCATCAGCAAGGCGGAGACGCCACCAAAACTTGCGAGAAAGGAAAAGCTGCATAAGTGTAAATAGCGGCCGGCTAGAAGCAGCCGGCAGGAACGAGCCGGATGAGGGCACAGCCGGCTGAATGGAAATTCTCAGTCGGCCCCTCCAAGTGCCGTCAAGTATATTCGAGAAGCCAGGAAAACCTGCCTAGGTCCTTCTAAACGCAGGACCTTGCCAGCTTCGGGGGCTAATGTCGGGGGGAAGACCCCGGGTAGGGCAATGGATGCGGAGCAGCCGGCTGGCCACTGGCCGGCTCGCGGCAAAGGCCGGCTGAGGAGCAGCCGGCTGGCGCCGTGGCCGGCTGGTCCGGAAGCCGGCTGGCTCTAGGTCCTAGTCGGCCTGGCTACGGCCACCAATGCTGTAGCTGGGCCGGCTTCTACAAGCCATATCCGATCGGGGTCCAGACCTCAGACCGACTCGAGGCTGGCGAGTCTTGCACTGGAAGGAACCGGGTTGGTGATCCGGGTTCCCAAAGTCCACGCTGACTTCATCCTCCATAAAGCGCGGGGCACTGTGGAGCAATAGTGCCACGCGCCGGACAGGCCATCATGGTCTACGACGATCCGTACTGGCTACAGTGGCTGACGGCGACAGGGACACCTCCTCTCCATACCGCTGACCTTGGCAGTCGGATGGGACAGGCCACGATGCCTCAACGGCTCCTGACGTCACCGCCTCGGGAAGGAGCGGAAGCCGGAGCCGGCCAAGCCGGCCAGTAAACTATAGGGTCTTATGTGTAAAGTGCCGGCGCCTATATAAGCCGCAGTACCCCCTCTCGTGCAGGGGATCGATCATTCTCACTTCATTCTACCTTGAGCGCTGTCCTGAGAGAGAGACCATCGTCTCCCTTAGCCTCCCGGGAGCAGCCGGACACAGCTCTAGGAGCACCATTGTATTGTGTGATCATCATATACACTCATAGCAGGAGTAGAGGTTTTACCTCCATCGGAGGGCCTCGAACCTGGGTACGTCGCCGTGTCGCTCGTCCCCATACCCGCATCCGGATACCGCCGTGAGATCCCTCAGGAACCACTTCGATTAGCCACCCTATGGCATATGCCGTGACGATACCACGACACTCACACTAGTAGGGTTTAGTGGAACAGGGTGATGTAAAGTAAAATAGTAGGTATGGTTGCTATTAGGGTTCATCACAATGGTGTGATGCAAAAATAGGAATGAATAAGGATGATGGCTTTGGTAATAGGATCTAGGGTTTTCACTTGGTTAACCCTACTTGATTATTTAGGTCTGATGAAGATGAACACATGGGATACCCATATATTAGTGATAGGTCTTCTACATTTTATGTGGTCAAGAAAGGTATTTAGTCGCTACTATGGTTCTACGCTTTGAAATAAGGTACCATGATCACATGCTCTAACCTAGGGTTTAGGTTAGAAGCAATTTAGGGTTCACATGTAATCATTGAACTAGGGTTCCTAGTTGAATTAGGGTTTTGGGTTTCACATGAAATGATAGGGTTGTAATATCATTCCATATGGAATTAGGGTTTGCTATTTACCATACAGTTCTATGATTAATAACTTCATTTTAAAGTTGAAGTTATTAGTAACTTGGAAATAAAAATAATATTGAATTTGGCATTTTATTATTTTTAACAATTAATAATTAAGGTAATTATTATTTAGGGTTTTAAATCCTCCTAATAAGGATTTAGTAAGTTAATAGTAAAGGAAAATTAATTTTAATGTTTTCCTTATTTACTTACTGGTTTTTATTTATTTTATGAAATCTTTACTAATTATTGAATTTTAATTGAATTTAGAATTAAAATTAAAAGATTAAATAACAAGTATTAAATAATTGAATTTTTATTAAAAATAAAAATTTCATTTTATATTTTTATTGGATAGAGTTTATCTTTACAAGAATTTTGATATCTTATATTTGTTTTTCTGAGCTATTATGAATTTTCTAGATTTATTTGAAGTTGCAGCAGTTTTTGAATTTGAATTAAAATGATAAGAACTGCTAAACGCACCCAGGCTACTACTACACAGGGTCACTGACAGATGGACCTAAGCCACGTTGGCTGCCACATGGCGCCGATGTGGCAACCATGGGCTCTGCCGGCGGCCAGTGATCGACGGCGCCGGTGATTCCTGGTTCCCGCGGGGGCATGCGCGTGTGCGTTGGAACGAGCGTGTTGAGGCGAACCTCGTGGTGGTGGCGCCGCTCTCTATTGGTCATCGGAACCTCGCCGGCGATGATGAAATACGGCGGCAGATGGTGGTCGACGGTGACAGGACTGTACGGTTCGAACTAAGGCTCGATATGATGCTCACAAGATGCGCAATCTCACCTTGATGATTTTCTGTTGGTTGATGTGGTCGATCGAGGGCAGAAGCGATGAGGAGGTCGCCATTTCCCTCGCAGTACTGTGAAAGGGAACGGCCAAATTTCTGCTCCTCCAAGCTCCCCTTAACGCGTGATTGCACCTGGTGAATGAGAACGTCAGGGCGCTCCTCCTGAGCTCAACGGCGGCTCCAGGGGTGGTCGGAAATGGTGGGACGAGAGGAAGGCCGGCGAGCTAGGGTTTCAGGTTCTGGCTCAAACGAGACGAAGAGAGGTCAAATTGAGAGCTTCTACGCATTTTATAGGGTCACTGGCGTGTGCTGGCGGTCAACAACGCCGGCGGCGACCGCGGGACGTGGCCTTGGCGTCACGGTGGCGAGTTCCCGCGCCTCCAGTGATGAAGACGAAGACGACAACGTCTCCTTCGTATTTATCCACACGAAGAGGTACGCTGGGTCGTGGTGGGCTGTGCTGGGCTGAGTCTGCTGGGCTGCTTGGTGGGCTACACGGCCAGGTAAGGTCCTGGTAAGTCCTTTCTTCTTTTTCTCTTTTATTTATTTTCTGTTTTGTATTTCTATCTTGAATTCAGATTTGAATTCATATTTTAACTTTTTTCTGTTTTGCAGGTATTTGACAATTGGTATTAGGATTTGATAACAATGGTCATTGCATTATTTTATTGCTCAAGACAAATGTGTAATGCATGATTTTGTTTGTATCCTTGTGGTTTCTTTTTAAATTTTTAATTTAGCCATGAATTTATGTGGTCTTTGAAACTCCTTTTCCTCCTTGCAATACAACTTTCTTTTGAATTATTTAAAGTGTATAATTGGTGCTCAAAGCATTTTAAAGATTATTATGAGGTCTTGGTTTCTTAATTGAGAGTTTGTTTCACTTACATATTATTTTATGGGATCACCTATTTATTATAGTTTTGTAAATTCTCTTATAACCCCCTTTTAAGTTGAATAGTATTATTATCTTTGAAAATGTCTAGAGTAAATATTGTTCCCATAATGGTTTGGTCTTGATTACAAAGGTAAGTGGTTGATCACCTCACATGGTTTTAAATAAAGGGTTTCAACTATGTTCACCTTATGCTCCATAATTAAGTATATGATTTAACTAGTGAGTAATCCTAGGGTTCTAATCATATTCACCTAATGGAAATTGGTTTGAATCTCAATTATGGCCTGGTTTATATTGCAATCTCCCCTGACCATGATAAGGTGGTTACTTAATTAAAATTTCATGTGCTTCTCTAATTACCAAGGACTTGAGAATTGGTTTTATCTTCTACCAATTAACTTCTATTGTTAACCTCAATTTATCATTAAAGTAACTACATTGGTTATAGTTCTTTTTATAGTTAACTTTGGTCATATGAATGGATGGTTTCTCACCATATTAAGTATGGAGTTTTACTCTAAGGTTTTCTTATGTTTCTGAAGTGAAAGATAAGTGGAATGTAGATGTGGTAGAATTGTTCTTATGATCACCAAGTGATTCACAAGTTAAAGTTAGGATATAAGCTTAGGGTTGCTTACTATTGATCTCCCTATAATTTCATGTGGTGAATGATATCTACTTACCTTATTAGGTTTTAACTTATCCTCACATACATCAAGAGCATGACCATAGATTAGGCATGATCAACTTGTTCTTAATATCTCTACCTCAAATTCTTAGGGTTTATGATCATTACTCAATTTATAATGATGAAGGTTTGGCTTCCTAAGGTATCTCTCCTGAGTTAAGTTTCTCACTTCTAAGATCCAGTATTGACTTGATCAACTAAGGTATAATATCTCTCTTATAGTTTCTTGGGTGGACATGGCTATGGTTATCCCAATAGGTTATATCCCAGGAGAATGCCTGAGATATTCTGTTAGGGTTCTACTTAAACAATGTTGATACTATCATCTGGTTATATGGATAGTTCTCTCCCTCACATTCAAGTGTTGGCTTTAACATTCTTGAGGGTAACACCTTAGCTTGGGCTCTCTTATAAAGGAATGGTTTATTCTAGGGTTTATGTTATGTTCACAAGATCTCATTAGATAGTTAAGGGTTAAGTCTCCACCTAGATGCTTAGCTGGATTAGTTGCTGCTTTACTTCACCAATTCATGTATATAGTCTTGTTCCATTTAATATTAGGTTATCCCATCATTTCAAAGTGAAATGGTTTAAGTCCTAATACTTTAGTTTAAGAATTGTACTTGATTCTTAATTAGGTAAAACTAGGGTTAGTATAAATGGTCTCTCTCATTTGGGAAGGACTTCAATGCTAACCTAAGATTAGGCTCCATATATAGAGGTTGATGTGATCATCAATATCTATGGTTAACATAAATGGGTTCTCTCTCTAGGAAATATCTTGAATAGGATCCTAGGGTTCCTCTTAAAGATGATGATTTGAATACTTGGATGTATATCCAAGGTTTAACTCAAGGTTTGTTAATGCTTCTCTAATAATTATAATAGAACTCTCACCTCTCTAGGTTTGATGCTTAATTATGTGGAATAGAGAAGAATACATATTTCTAGAGTTGATCTCCATGTCATGTTTCCAAGAATGAAGTAAAATGAATACCATGAGGTTCATGGTAGGATCATGTATTAGTTTAAGACATGGAAAAGATAAGTCAAGAATGGTTTCTCCATTTTATTGTTACTTGATTTGCAATTGAATTGGTGTTCATATGTTAGGACCAGGATTACCATATTATAATCTTCTATAAGATCAAGTAATTGATCATTGAGTAAAGTGTTGTTGTGTTGATTATTAGTTCCATTTGATCTAACCCCTTAGATCAAATCACCTCTACCCAAAACAAAGTTTTAACATAGTCACATTGAGGTTTATAGCGCTTGACTTGATGAGCTACTTCAATTCCACCAAGGTCAAGTGAAACTTCAGTTACTGTGACTGTTTTACTTTAAAGCGCGAAAATTCCCCAGATTTTCTATGCTTGAATGCAATGCACACATCTGTTTCCTCTATTTTTGTAACCCCAATACCTGGGATATTACACCTAAAAACTATTGTGGTATTGAATATGTACTTATGCATTTTATTTCTTATAAGTTGCTTGTTGTGCGATAACCATGTTCCTGGGGACGCCATCAACTACTCTTTGTTGAATATCATGTGAGTTGCTATGCATGTCTGTCTTGTCTGAAGTAAGGGCGATTTACCATGAGTTGAATGGTTTGAGCATGCATACTGTTAGAGAAGAACATTGGGCCGCTAACTAAAGCCATGATCCATGGTGGAAGTTTCAGTTTTGGACAAATATCCTCAATCTCATATGAGAAAATTAATTGTTGTTGAATGCTTATGCATAAAAGAGGAGTCCATTATCTGTTGTCTATGTTGTCCCGGTATGGATGTCTAAGTTGAGAATAATCAAAAGCGAGAAATCCAATGCGAGCTTTCTCCTTAGACCTTTGTACAGGCGGCATAGAGGTACCCCTTTGTGACACTTGGTTAAAACATATGTATTGCAATGATAATCCAGGTAATCCGAGCTAATTAGGACAAGGTGCGGGCACTATTGGTAATCTATGCATGAGGCTTGCAACTTGTAGGATATAATTTACATAATGCATATGCTTTATTACTACCGTTGACAAAATTGTTTCTTGTTTTCAAAACCAAAGCTCTAGCACAAATATAGCAATCAATGCTTCCCTCTGCGAAGGGCCTTTCTTTTACTTTTATGTTGAGTCAGTTCACCTATCTCTCTCCACCTCAAGAAGCAAACACTTGTGTGAACTGTGCATTGATTCCTACATACTTGCATATTGCACTTGTTATATTACTTTGCATTGACAATATCCATGAGATATACATGTTACAAGTTGAAAGCAACCGCTGAAACTTAATCTTCCTTTGTGTTGCTTTAATGCCTTTACTATGAATTTATTGCTTTATGAGTTAACTCTTATGCAGGAATTATTGATGCTTGTCTTGAAAGTACTATTCATGAAAAGTCTTCGCTATATGATTCATTTGTTTACTCATGTCATTTACCATTTTTTTGATCGCTGCATTCATTACATATGCTTACAATAGTATGATCAAGGTTATGATGGCATGTCACTCCAGAAATTATCTTTGTTATCGTTTACCTGCTCGGGACGAGCAGAAACTAAGCTTGGGGATGCTGATACGTCTCCGACGTATTGATAATTTTTTATGTTCCATGCCACATTATTGATGATATCTACATGTTTTATGCATACTTTATGTCATATTTATGCGTTTTCCGGAACTAACCTATTGACGAGATGCCGAAGGGCCAGTTGCTGTTTTCTGCTGTTTTTGGTTTCAGAAATCCTAGTAAGGAAATATTATCGGAATTGGACGAAATCAACGCCCAGCATCTTAGAATCCCAAGAAGCTTCCAGAACACCCGAGAGCCACCAGAGGAGGGCCCTGTGGGCCCCACACATGTGCCCGGCGCGGCCAGAGGGGGAGCCGCGCCCCCCTGTTGTGTCGCCGCCTCGTCAGCCTTCTGACGCCGCCTCTTTGCCTATAAGAAGTCTCTGACCTAAAACATCGATACGGAAAAGCCACGGTACGAGAAACCTTCCAGAGCCGCCGCCATCGCGAAGCCAAGATCTGGGGGACAGGAGTCTCTGTTCCGGCACGCCGCCGGGACGGGGAAGTGCCCCCGGAAGGCTTCTCCATCGACACCACCGCCATCTTCATCAACGCTGCTGTCTCCCATGAGGAGGGAGTAGTTCTCCATCGAGGCTAAGGGCTGTACCGGTAGCTATGTGGTTCATCTCTCTCCCTATGTACTTCAATACAATAATCTCATGAGCTGCCTTACATGATTGAGATTCATATGATGATGCTTGTAATCTAGATGTCATTATGCTAGTTAACTCATAAAGCAATAATTCAAAGTAAAGGCATTGAAGCAACACAATGGAAGATTAAGTTTCAGCGGTTGCTTTCAACTTGTAACATGTATATCTCATGGATATTGTCAACATAGAGTAATATAACAAGTGCAATATGCAAGTATGTAGGAATCAATGCACAGTTCACACAAGTGTTTGCTTCTTGAGGTGGAGAGAAATAGGTGAACTGACTCAACATTGAAAGTAAAAGAATGGTCCTTCAAAGAGGAAAAGCATCGATTGCTATATTTGTGCTAGAGCTTTGATTTTGAAAACATGAAACAATTTTGTCAACGGTAGTAATAAAGCATATGTATCATGTAAATTATATCTTACAAGTTGCAAGCCTCATGCATAGTGTACTAATAGTGTCCGCACCTTGTCCTAATTAGCTTGGACTACCGGATCATCACAATGCACATGTGTTAACCAAGTGTCACAAAGGGGTACCTCTATGCCGCCTGTACAAAGGTCTAAGGAGAAAGCTCGCATTGGATTTCTCGCTATTGATTATTCTCAACTTAGACATCCATACCGGGACAACATAGACAACAGATAATGGACTCCTCTTTTATGCATAAGCATGTAACAACAATTAATAATTTTCTCATTTGAGATTGAGGATATATGTCCAAAACTGAAACTTCCACCATGGATCATGGCTTTAGTTAGCGGCCCAATGTTCTTCTCTAACAATATGCATGCTTAACCATAAGGTGGTAGATCGCTGTTACTTCAGACAAGACGAACATGCATAGCAACTCACATGAAATTCAACAAAGAGTAGTTGATGGCGTCCCCAGTGAACATGGTTATCGCACAACAAGCAACTTAATAAGAGATAAAGTGCATAATTACATATTCAATACCACAATAGTTTTTAAGCTATTTGTCCCATGAGCTATATATTGCAAAGGTGAATGATGGAATTTTAAAGGTAGCACTCAAGCTATTTACTTTAGAATGGCGGCAAATACCATGTAGTAGGTAGGTATGGTGGACACAAATGGCATAGTGGTTGGCTCAAGTATTTTGGATGCATGAGAAGTATTCCCTCTCGATACAAGGTTTAGGCTAGCAAGGCTTATTTGAAATAAACACAAGGATGAACCGGTGCAGCAAAACTCACATAAAAGACACATTGAAAACATTATAAGACTCTACACCGTCTTCCTTGTTGTTCAAACTCAATACTAGAAATTATCTAGACCTTAGAGAAACCAAATATGCAAACCAAATTTTAGCATGCTCTATGTATTTCTTCATTAATGGGTGCAAAGCATATGATGCAAGAGCTTAAACATGAGCACAACAATTTCCAAGTATCACATTACCCAAGACATTTATAGCAATTACTACATGTATCATTTTCCAATTCCAACCATATAACAATTTAACGAAGAAGAAACTTCGCCATGAATACTAAAAGCTAAGAACACATGTGTTCATATGCAACAGCGGAGCGTGTCTCTCTCCCACAAAAGCATGATGTAATCCAATTTATTCAAACACAAACAAAAATAAAAGCATACAGACGCTCCAAGTAAAGCACATAAGATGTGACCGAATAAAAATATAGTTTCAAGAGAAGGAACCTGATAATTTGTCGATGAAGAAGGGGATGCCTTGGGCATCCCCAAGCTTAGACGCTTGAGTCTTCTTGATATATGCAGGGGTGAACCACCGGGGCATCCCCAAACTTAGAGCTTTCACTCTCCTTGATCATAGTATATCATCCTCCTCTCTTGACCCTTGAAAACTTCCTTCACACCAAACTTCTCATAAACTTCATTAGAGGGGTTAGTACATAATCAAAAACTCACATGTTCAGAGGTGACACCATCATTCTTAACACTTCTGGACATTGCTCAAAGCTACTGGAAGGTAATGGAACAAAGAAATCCACCCAACACAGCGAAAGAAGCAATGCGAAATAAAAGGCAGAATCTGTCAAAACAGAACAGTCCGTAAAGACGAATTTCTAATAAATACTTCCGTTGCTCAGATCAGAAAACTCAAAACTAATGAAAGTTGCGTACATATCTGAGGAATACGCACGTAAATTGGCATATTTTTCTGATTTTTCTACAGAGAAAACAGCCCAGATTCGTGACAGATAGAAATCTATTTCTGCGCAGAAATCTAAATCTAGTATCAACCTTCGATTAGAGGCTTCACTTGGCACAACAAAACACAAAACTAAGATAAGGAGAGGTTGCTACAGTAGTAAACAACTTCCAAGACACAAATATAAAACAACATACTGTAGCAAAATAACACATGGGTTATCTCCCAAGAAGTTCTTTCTTTATAGCCATTAAGATGGGCTCAGCAGTTTTGATGATGCATTCGCAAGAAATAGTATTTGAAGCAAAAGAGAGCTTCAAGAGGCAACTTCAAAACACATTTAAGCCTAACATGCTTCCTATGCAAAGAAATCTTGTACACAAATGAATTCATGAAGAATAAAGTGACAAGCATAAGAGGATAAAACACGAGTAACTTCAAGATTCTCAACATAAAGAGGGGAAACTTAATATTATTAAGATGCATATAACCATATTTCCCTCTCTCATAATAACTTTCAGTAGCATCATTGATGAAATCCACAATATACCCATCACTTAAAACATTCTTATCATGGTTCATATGCATAGAAATATCATTAATTTTGACATAAGAAGAGTTATTCTCATTAATAGTAATTGGAGCAAGATTATTATCAAGAATTTGAACATGATAAACAAGTTGCATATTAAAAGAATTGTTTTTGGTAATCCAATCATGACTATGACAAGTTTCATAAGGATAGTTATAACCTATATCATAGCATTCTTTATAATAATCATCAAAGATCGGAGGCACAGTGTCATCATAAGAAATAGAATAATTATCTTTCACAGTCGGTTTATCCATAACCATACCATCATTGTTATTAGAAGGAGATGTATCAAGAACATAATGACCAGTAGCAAAAGGATTTTCAAACACCTCGTCCCCAAGCTTAGAGCTTTCTATATCATTATGGGAGGAAGCATGGATAGCACTGACACTATGGCAATTATTATCATCTTCAGAATTAGTTTCCCAGAGATTTGTAATATCAAAAGTAGTGTGCTCATTCAAATCATGATCGCTAATGTATGTAAAGGGCATAGGAAGATCATCGTATTCAGATTCATTATCACAATAATCATTAGGAGCAACATACTTACGGTTACTTAGCGTTATCTCATTCACGCTGGGATACGCCGTTACCTCTTTCTTTTTACTCTCCTTCTTCTTCTTCTTCTTTTTCGTTCCCTTCTTCTTCTTCTTCTCTTCCTTCTCCTCGTTTCCTTCTTTAGGAGGAAGAGGCTTGAAGGGTAGCTTGTCCGCATAACCTGTTTTACTTTCAGAAACAATAGAAGAAACTTGGGAGGATTCCTCCTTTCCATTAATTAGTTCAAAACACATGGCGGTCCTATCATATTTTGGCAAGGTGTCATCTTCTAAAATATTTTGTATGTAAGTATTTGTATGGCTATTATCAATGCAATAAGAAAAACACCCATGCAGGACATCATCAATATCAAGATCACTCATATGTAACAAAGAGATTTTTCTCGACTGTTCTTCACACCCCAAAAATACAGTAAGTTCATCATGCTGATTAGGAGTAATTTCATCATCACAATACAAATTTGCAGCACTCATTGGGTTCAAATTATCATTGGAGGAGCATTGAAAATTAAAATGACCCACTTCATGGCAAACTTCACAAATAAAAGGATAGAGGGCACAAACTTTTTTACCAAGATCATCTAGAGCCCTAAACCACTTTCTAGTTTTTTCATTAGTATGATGGATACAATATTCATCTTTGATTTGATTAATTCCACAAGGTCTATGTATTCCACAAAAATTAACATGCTTATAGGAAATAGCATTCTTAGGAGTTTGAGCATTCTTATTGCAATAATTAACAACAATTTCATTCTTCATGCAAGCCTCTTTAAAAGGTTCATGATACTTGTCAAAATTCTTCTTAGGCAATTCAAAATGAGAAGCAAAGGACTTATAAAGATTTGCAGCAACTTGAGAGTCAAGACCATAAGTAGCACTCATATTTCGAAATTTATCGGTATCCATAAAGGCTTCAATGCATTCATAATCATAATTTATACCTGACTCTTTACCTTTGTTGTTCTCCCATCCTTCAGCGTTGTCCTCAATCCGATCAAGAAGATCCCACCTAGCTTCAACCTCCTTGCTTGTGAAAGATCCCTCTGAACACGCGTCCAGATAGTCCTTGTGTTGTCCTGAAAGCCTCGCATAAAAATTATTAACAATAACATTACGGGGGAGCTCATGAATGGGACATTTGAGCATTAGTGATTTCAATCTCCCCCACGCTTGAGAAATACTCTCTCCATCACGAGGATAAAAGTTATAAATATAATTCCTATCAATATGCACTTCATGAGGAGGATAAAATTTAGAATAAAAGAGAGATGCAATTTCCTCCCAACCAAGAGAATGCCTATTCTCCAACAATTTATACCAATGCACCGCTTTACCAGACAGCGAAACGGAGAATAGCTTCTTCTTCACTTCATCCATAGAGATACCTGCACACTTGAATAACCCGCATAATTCGTGCAAAAACAGTAAATGATCTCTAGGATGGACAGTTCCATCCCCTTTATAGTGATTGTCCATAACACGTTCAATAATTTTCATAGGTATTTTATACGGAATACTTTCAGCAGGTGGATTCAAAATATCAGAAGCATCATTAGAGTTATCGCATATGGAAGATAAAGCATTATCAGAACAAATTTTCTCCCCTAAAGATGGGAAGCTAAAAAGATCACAAAAACTAGCTCCCCCAAGCTTAGACTTCTCCATAGCATTAGCAGTAATTGCATTCATACTAATAATATCGCTACTAACATGCAAATAAGGTTCCATAGGTTTTTTAATTTTCGCATCAAACAATTCTAAATCAGGAAAAAGATTAAAAAGCTCACCAATTTTTTTGTTGTTTTCCATTATGCCTAACTAGTGTAAAACAAGAAACAAAAATATGCAATTGCAGGATCTAAAGGAAATAGCTTCGAGTACTTACGACGGCGGAAAATAGCTTGGTAGCCGAGGTCCGGAGTGTGAGTACCTTTTACCTTTCCTCCCCGGCAACGGTGCCAGAAAATAGCTTGATGTCTACTTCCCCCTCCTTTCCCTGTAGACAGTGTTGGGCCTCCAAGAGCAGAGGTTTGTAGAACAGCAGCAAGTTTTCCCTTAAGTGGATCACCCAAGGTTTATCGAACTCAGGGAGGAAGAGGTCAAAGATATCCCTCTCATGCAACCCTGCAACCACAAAGCAAGAAGTCTCTTGTGTCCCCAACACACCTAATAGGTGCACTAGTTCGGCGAAGAGATAGTGAAATACAGGTGGTATAAATATATAGTAGCAAGAGTAACGGTGCCGTAAAATAGCTTGTGGCGTGTAGTTGATGGTGGTAGTATTGCAGCAGTAGTAACACAAGAAACAAGAAACAAGCAGCGATAGCAGTATTTAGGAACAAGGCCTAGGGATTACACTTTCACTAGTGGACACTCTCAACATTGATCACATAACGAATGATAAATGCATACTCTACACTTTTGTTGGATGATGAACACATTGCGTAGGATTACACGAACCCTCAATGCCGGAGTTAACAAGCTCCACAATAATGTTCATGTTTTAGTAACCTTATAGTGTAAGATAGATCAAAAGACTAAACCAAGTACTAGCATAGCATGCACACTGTCACCTTCATGCATATGTAGGAGGAATAGATCACATCAATATTATCATAGCAATAGTTAACTTCGCAATCTACAAGAGATCATGATCATAGCATAAACCAAGTACTAACACGGTGCACACACTGTCACCTTTACACACGTGCAGGAGGAATAAAACTACTTTAATAACATTGCTAGAGTAGCACATAGATAAATTGTGATACAAACACATATGAATCACAATCATGTAAAGCAGCTCATGAGATTATTGTATTGAGGTACATGGGAGAGAGATGAACCACATAGCTACAGCGGAGCCCTCAGCCTCGGGGGTGGATTACTCCCTCCTCATCATGGAGGCAGCGATGGCGGTGAAGATGGCGGTGAAGACGGCGGTGGAGATGGCTCCGGGGGCAATTCCCCGTCCCGGCAGGGTGCCGGAACAGCGACTTCTGTCCCCCGAATTGGAGTTTCGCGATGTGGCGGCGCCCCTGGAGTCTTTCTGGAGTTTCGTCAATTGGTACTGCGTTTTTAGGTCGAAAGGGGTTTTATAGGCGAAGAGGCGGCGCAGGGGGGCACCTGGGGGCGCCACACCCTAGGCCGGCGCGGCCAGGGTCTGGCCCGCGCCGCCATGTGGTGTGGTGGCCCCCTGGCCCCTCTCCGACTCTTCTTCGGTGTTCTGGAGCCTTCCGGGAAAAATAGGAGGTTTGGCGTTGATTTCGTCCAATTCCGAGAATATTGCCCGAACTGCCTTTCTGGAACCAAAAACAGCAGAAAACAGCAACTGGCCTTTCGGCATCTTGTTAATAGGTTAGTTCCAGAAAATGCACGAATATGACATAAAGTGTGCATAAAACATGTAGATAACATCAATAATGTGGCATGGAACATAAGAAATTATCGATACGTCGGAGATGTATCAGTGATCCACTTAAGGGAAACTTGCTGCTATTCTACAAACCTCTGCTCTTGGAGGCCCAACACTGTCTACAGGAATAGAAGCACCCGTAGACATCAAGAACCTCCAATGATGTTAAGATGCTTGTTAAACATTTTCATATGGTTCAAACTCTAATTGATCAACTCACTAAAGTGCAAAATGACTTGTTAAAAAATAATTCTAAAGAGAAACATGCTTATGAAGTAACAACTAGAGGCGGTGTTTCTACTCAGGATCCTCTATATCCTGAAGGGCATCCCAAAAGAGTTGAACAAGATTCTCAACGAATTGAACCTAGTGCTCCTTCTAAGAAAAAGAAGAAGAAACATAAAAATGTTGTAGAATCCTCTGAACCTGTTAATGATCCTAATAGTATTTCTATTTCTGATGCTGAAACTGAAAGTGGTAATGAACATGATAATGATAATGATAAGAATGATGCTTCTGATAAAGAAGAGGTTGAAGCTGAACCTGAAAAGCATGCTAAAAATAAAAAGTATACTAAAGAAGATTTTATTGCTAAGAAACATGGTAATGAAAGGGAACCTTGGGTCCAAAAGCAAATGCCTTTTCCTGCTAAGAAACTAAAATCAAAGGAAGAAGAACACTATAATAAGTTTTGCGATTGGATGAAACCTTTATTCTTGCAAATCCCTTTGACTGATGCTATTAAATTGCCTCCTTATTCAAAGTATATGAAAGATATTGTATCTAACAAAAGGAAAATTCCTAATGAGGAGATTTCCACTATGCTTGCTAATTACTCTTTCAACGGCAAAGTTCCAAAGAAGTTGGGTGATCCAAGTATACCGACCATTCCTTATTCTATTAAGAATAATTATGTTAGAACTACTCTATGTGATTTGGGAGCGGGTGTTAGTGTTATGCCTTTTTCTCTTTATAAGAGACTTTATTTGGATAAGTTGATACCTACTGATATATCTTTGCAAATGGCTGATAAATCTACTGCTATTCCTGTTGGTATATGTGAGGATGTTCCTGTTCAAGTTACTAATAACTGCTTGATATTAACTGATTTTGTTGTGTTGGAAATGCCCGAAGATGATAATATGTCTATTATTCTTGGGAGACCTTTTCTTAACATCGCAGGGGCTGTTATTGATTGCAATAAAGGAAAAGTTAAGGTTTAGGGTATATCAAGTGTTATCTCGCTTGCCCGTATTTGAATAGCAAAACATAAATGCTCAGGCACCTCTGAAGTTCATAGAAAGTGTGTATCAAGTGTTATCAAGAGACGAAGCATCAACATCATAATTTTTTCTAATGATAGAATCAAAAGGTAACTTCATTCTCTTTCTAGGGAAGTGTTCCATACCTTTCTTGAGAGGAAATTGATATTTAATATTACTTTCCTTCATGTCAATAATAGCACCAACAGTTCGAAGAAAAGGTCTTCCCAATATAATGGGGCAAGATGCATTGCATTCAATATCCAGCACAACAAAATCAACGGGGACAAGGTTATTGTTAACCGTAATGCGAACATTATCAATCCTCCCCAAAGGTTTCTTTGTAGAATTATCAGCAAGATTAACATCCAAATAACAATTTTTCAATGGTGGCAAGTTAAGCATGTTATAGATTTTTCTAGGCATAACGGAAATACTTGCACCAAGATCACATAAAGCATTACAATCAAAGTCATTGACCTTCATCTTAATGATGGGCTCCCACCCATCCTCTAGCTTCCTAGGAATAGAAGCTTCACGTTCTAATTTCTCATCTCTAGCTTTTATGAGAGCATTTGTAATATGTTTTGTAAAGGCCAAATTTATAGCACTAGCATTGGGACTCATAGCAAGTTTTTGTAAGAACTTTATAACTTCAGAGATGTGTCAATAATCAAAATCTAAACCATTATAATGTAAAGCAATGGGATCATTGTCCCCAATGTTGGAAAAAAATTCAGCAGTTTTATCACAAGCAGTTTTAGCAGATTCCGGCAGTTTTGCAGGCTTTGCATTAGAAGTAGAAACATTGCCAACACCAATTATTTTACCATTGATAGTAGGAGGTGTAGCAATATGTGGAGCATTAGCATTGCTAGTGGTGGTAATAGTCCAAACTTTAGCTATATTATCTTCTTTAGCATTTTCTTCTTTTTCCCACCTAGCACGCAATTCGGCCATCAATCTTATATTCTCATTAATTCTAACTTGGATGGCGTTTGCTGTAGAAAATGACTTAATATGTTTATCTTCATTAGGCATAACTTTCAATTTCAAAAGATCAACATCAGCAGCAAGACTATCAACTTTAGAAGCAAGTATATCAATTTTCCCAAGCTTTTCTTCAACAGATTTGTTAAAAGCAGTTTGTGTACTAATAAATTCTTTAAGCATGGCTTCAAGTCCAGGGGGTGTATTCCTATTATTGTTGTAAGAATTCCCATAAGAATTACCATAACCGTTACCATTATTATAAGGATATGGCCTATAGTTGTTACTATAATTATTCCGATAAGCATTGTTGTTGAAATTATTATTTTTAATGAAGTTCACATCAACATGTACTTCTTGAGCAACCAATGAAGCTAACGGAACATTATTAGGATCAACATTAGTCCTACCATTCACAAGCATAGACATAATAGCATCAATCTTATCACTCAAGGAGGAGGTTTCTTCAACAGAATTTACCTTCTTACCTTGTGGAGCTCTTTCTGTGTGCCATTCAGAGTAATTAACCATCATATTATCAAGAAGCTTTGTTGCGGCGCCTAGAGTGATGGACATAAAGGTACCTCCAGCAGCTGAATCCAATAGGTTCCGTGAAGAAAAATTCAGTCATGCATAAATGGTTTGGATGATCATCCAAGTAGTCAGTCCATGGGTTGGGCAATTTTTAACCAAAGATTTCATTCTTTCCCATGCTTTGGCAACATGCTCAGTATCCAATTGCTTAAAATTCATTATGCTACTTCTCAAAGATATAATTTTAGCGGGAGGATAATATCTACCAATGAAAGCATCCTTACATTTAGTCCATGAATCAATACTATTCTTAGGCAAAGATAGCAACCAATCTTTAGCTCTTCCTCTTAATGAGAAAGGAAACAATTTTAATTTTATAATGTCACCATCTACATCCTTATACTTTTGCATTTCATATAGTTCAACAAAATTATTGAGATGGGCAGCAGCATCATCAGAACTAACACCAGAAAATTGCTCTCTCATAACTAGATTTAGTAAAGCAGGTTTAATTTCAAAGAATTCTGCTGTAGTAGCAGGTGGAGCAATAGGTGTGCATAATAAATCATTATTATTTGTGTTTGTGAAGTCACACAACTTAGTATTTTCAGGAGTACCCATTTTAGCAATAGTAAATAAAGTAAACTAGATAAAGTAAATGCAAGTAACTAATTTTTTTGTGTTTTTTTTAATATGGCAAACAAGACAGTAAATAAAGTAAAGCTAGCAACTAATTTTTTTGTGTTTTGTTTTAGTGCAGCAAACAAAGAAGTAAATAAAAGTAAAGCAAGACAAAAAGAAAATAAAGAGATTGGAAGTGGAGACTCCCCTTGCAGCGTGTCTTGATCTCCCCGGCAGCGGCGCCAGAAAAAGAGCTTGATACGTGTACAACACGCGTCCGTTGGGAACCCCAAGAGGAAGGTGTGATGTGTATAGCGGCAAGTTTTCCCTCAGTAAGAAACCAAGGTTTATCGAACCAGTAGGAGCCAAGAAGCACGTTGAAGGTTGATGGCGGCGGAGTGTAGTGCGGCGCAACACCAGGGATTCCGGCGCCAACGTGGAACCTACACAACACAACCAAATTACTTTGCCCCAACGTGACAGTGAGGTTGTCAATCTCACCGGCTTGCTGTAACAAAGGATTAGATGTATAGTGTGGATGATGATTGTTTGCAGAGAACAGTAGAACGAGAATTGCGATGATTGTATTCGATGTAAAAGAATGGACCGGGGTCCACAGTTCACTAGTGGTGTCTCTCCCATAAGATAAATAGCATGTTGGGTGAACAAATTACAGTTGGGCAATTGACAAATAAAGAGGGCATGACCATGCACATACATGTTATGATGAGTATTGTGAGATTTAATTGGGCATTACGACAAAGTACATAGACCGCTATCCAGCATGCATCTATGCCTAAAAAGTCCACCTTCAGGTTATCATCCGAACCCCCTCCAGTATTAATTTGCAAACAACAGACAATTGCATTAAGTATGGTGCATAATGTAATCAACAAATACATCCTTATACATAGCATTGATGTTTTATCCCTAGTGGCAACAGCACATCCACAACCTTAGAACTTTCATCACTTGTCCTGCATTTAATGGAGGCATGAACCCACTATCGAGCATAAATACTCCCTCTTGGAGTGACAAGTAATGACTTGGCCAGAGCCTCTACTAATAACGGAGAGCATGCAAGATCATAAACAACACATAGATAATAGATTGATAATCAACATAGCATAGTATTCATTATTCATCGGATCCCAACAAACGCAACATGTAGCATTACAAATAGATGATCTTGATCATGTTAGGCAGCTCACAAGATCTAACAATGATAGCACAATTAGGAGAAGACAACCATCTAGCTACTGCTATGGACCCATAGTCCAGGGGTGAACTACTCACACATCACTCCGGAGGCGACCATGGTGGTGAAGAGTCCTCCGGTAGATGATTCCCCTCTCCGGCAGGGTGCCGGAGGCGATCTCCTGAATCCCCCGAGATGGGATTGGCGGCGGCAGCGTCTCTGGAAGGTTTTCCGTATCGTGGCTCTCGGTACTGGAACTATTATCGACGAAGGCTTATGTAGACGGAAGGGTAGGTCAGGGGGCGCCACGAGGGCCCCACACGCCAGGGCCGCGCGGCCCAAGCCTTGGCCGCGCCGCCCTGTTGTGTGGGCGCCTCGTCGCCCCACTTCGTTTCCCTTTCGGACTTCTAGAAGCTTCGTGGAAAAATAAGATCCTGGGTGTTGATTTCATCCAATTCCGAGATTATTTCCTTACTAGGATTTCTGAAACCAAAAACAGCAGAAAACAGCAACTGGCTCTTCGGCATCTCTTTAATAGGTTAGTGCTGTAAAATGCATAAATATGACATAAAGTATGTATAAAACATGTGAGTATCATCATAAAAGTAGCATGGAACATAAGAAATTATCGATACGTTGGAGACGTATCAAGGGCTCACTTCATCTTCATCTTCAAGACATACTTGACACTTGATATCCTTCATCAATTTCTTCTTATTGCAACCTTGAAGCCAACAAATGGTTCAAGCATTGCCTATGGACAACACCTACAAATATAACTCAATGCAAACATTAGTCCATAGGGATTGTCATTAATTACCAAAATCACACATGGGGGCTCCATGCACTTTCAGTATCATGTCCCTTGTATCGTAGAACGAATGAATGGTTCTTAAAACCAATGGCGTGTTAGTTTTGTAATGTGTGATGTTTGGTATGAATGAAAAAGTGTTGTTGGTTTTTACCCCCCTCAACACTACTCAAGTTTTCATGTTTTGAACTTTTCAAATTCTTATCCAAACAAACCCTAGAAAAATTCCCTCTCATCTTGTGACTTTCTATGAGTGTCCCAAGAAGAGGATGAAGACAGCCCCCAATACCACTGCCCCTGCCCAGCAACAGCGCCGTGTTTCAACTGGAAGGAACCCGAACAATCGCAACGGTCGTCTCTACCACATGAGTGCCACCGAAACTCAGGAAGCACCCAATGCCATGCCAAGTATGTCTCCTGTTAACCCAATTTCCCAATCTCTCTTAGGAACCTAACTTTTCTTAAATCTCGGGACGAGATTTTGTTTAAGGGGGAAGGATTTGTAACATCTCAAATTTTAAAACAAAGAGAAGATGAATTTCCCTTTTTCCAAAATTTGGAACCAACAAAAAACTTTAATTGAGTTAGAGGTTGTGCATATTACTCATGCTTATATGTTGTGATATTGCCTTGATGATGATGTGAAGTACTTTGAAATGCTCCTAAACCCTAAACCTTACTCTCCTTTTTACCCTCCAAGATAAAACAAAATAAAAAGAAATTAAATTAAAAAGAAAAGCCTATGTGAGCAAATAGTCATATTTACAAATAGTGAACTATGCCATTTTCTACCTGGTTTGGATGGTTTGAAAAACCTCAACAGACCCAACCTAGCACTTACCAACTAAATCAAAGGTGAAACAAAAATAAAATAAAAATATACATAGAGGCATATGTGGCATATAGCCATAATGGCAAATCTTGACCTAAGCCCTCATACCTTACCCAAATGGTTTGAAACCATTACTAAACCCCATCTAACCCTAAATGGACCCTAAACCATGCCCAAGTGAATCAAGTGAAACAAAATAGAAGAATAAGAAAAATGCAAATAACACGACATATGTGAGTGTATGGCCAATTTACAAATTTGAGCAAATGCCCCACTTTCTTTGTTTGAATTTCTTAAACACAACACTATACCATTTGAACACAAAACAACAAAATTTGGGTCAAAGAAAAGCAACACAAATCAAAGGAAAAATGAAAATCTAAGTTACATATGCTAATGGTCAAATCTGCCACCTTTAACATGTTACCTACTTTGAGCCCCTTTGGTTAATTTTTTTAAAACTAAACTTTCTAATATTTTTGCCCAAATCTATTGTACTCATAAAAGTGAACAACTTGGTCAAATTCAACCTTCCTGATTCAAAGTCAAACTCTTAATATAAGCATGCAAAGTGGCAACTTTGAAACAGATTCTAGATTGCCCCAAATTTTGGAATCTTCACAAACCAACTCCAAATTGCAAACCAAGACCACCAATTGATGCCAAACATTATTTATATCACAGCCATAAAGTATTTTTGCCAAATTCAAAGTCAAATGAGACCATTGCATCTCACATATGGTGATCACATAGTTGAATAAAAAGTACAACCACTATTCTACCCACTATTCCCCACCTCACTCCCCTTTTTCTTGTGCTTATCTATAGTGCACCTTGTACTCCAACAACTCCCAATGACATCACAGTGCCTAGCCATGCTCACCATGACACAAGCTCTCTCCCTATGTCATGGCATATGTCACACATGTTGGCTATGATCTTTTGTGCATGCTCTAGCTCTCTCTAGCCTTGCCAACCATGTCACATACCTTGGCCTCACCTCACCCAAGCTTGCATTGCACTCATAGACCAAGAAAAATGCATAGAGGATCCATGCCATGGCCATGCCATCCCCTTGGTCACCACCACCATGCTCACCATGTCACCCTCCTCCCCTCTCTCTCTCACCTTGCCAACCTCCTCAACCCTATAAAAGGAGGCTTCCCCCACTCCAATTCTTCACACCACTTCACTCCTCTCCTCTCCCTGATCCTCCTCAAGCAATCCCTCGTCCCAATATCATCCACAGATCCCCAATCGATCGCCAGAGCACCGTCAGTACTGCTGCAAGATCGCCGGAGCCAGGAGCAGCCCCAGGAGACGCCACTGGTATAAGGAGCCTTGCCATCCTCGACAACGCTGCCCTGCATCAACGCCGACGACCGCCGGACCTCCGGTGAGCTGCCGACCCCCTAGGCTCGCCGCCAGTGAGCCCGTGCTTGTCGTCGACGATGACGCACGTGGACCGTCGGATCCTGCTCTAATCATGCGGCTCACATAGATCATACCGTTTCGCTGTTTAAGTAACGCTGATAGTAGGTCCCGCTGTCAGGCGGCCTGCTCGTGCGAGACACGCAGTGGGCTAGGCCAACCGCGACTAAAGGTCTTTTTCAAAATTCAAAATCATAAAAATACAAATAATATATCAAAAAAATCAAAAAATAAAACTAATTCAATTCAAAATGTTAAAAATACAAATAATATATCAAAAAATTCAGAAAATTAAAACTAATTTATTTCAAAATGTTAAAAATACAAATAATATATCAAAAAATTTAGAAAAATAAAACTAATTCAATTCAAAATCTTAAAATACAAATAATATATCAAAAATCCAGAAAAATAAAACTAATTAAATTCAAAATGTTAAAAATACAAATAATATATCAAAAAATTCAGAAAAATAAAACTAATTCATTTCAAAATCTTAAAAATACAAATAATACATCAAAAAATCAGAAAAATAAAACTAATTCATTTCAAAATCTTAAAAATACAAATAATATATCAAACTAATTCATTACCGCCCCCCCTCTTCCCGCTAGTTCTTCCCGCCTCTGTCTTCCTGCGCCCTCCTCTTCCTGCCAGTTCTTCCCGCCCCCCTCTTCCCACCAGTTCTTCCCGGCCGCTTCTGCTTTGTCTTGTTCCACCGATAGGGCGTCGTGCGCTACATGCTTTATCTCATCGAGCAGTGCGTCCACCCACGCGTCCTTATCCTGTCGACAGCTTTAGTCATGGTTGCACCCTCCAGCTGGGACTAAATCTTACCCAAACGTCCTTATCTCACCGACAGTTTTCTTAGACGACACAAAACCACCTTTAGTCTCGGTTGCACCCACCAGCCGGGACTAAAGGTTAGATGACCAGCTCTGGATTCCTCTTCGATCTTCCCGCCATTTCTTCCATGTCTTCCCGCCACTTTCTTCCCGCCTCCTGTCTTCCCGCTCCCATTTTTCCCGCCATTTCTCACTACATATATGTAGCCCGGCTTGGCCAGCATTATCACATCTCTACAATCTCTCATCACTCTCTCATGGCTTCCACCGCACCCACTCTAACCTACCAGCAGGTGGAGGAGCTTTGCGCCTCGAACTACCCTTGCCCACCGGGCTACCGCGTCCCCGCCGGCTGGAGCCTAAGTGCCGGGGGCGTGCCGGTCCCTCCCGTCCCTCAGGGTACTACGCGCCGGGCGGCCATCACGAACCACTACTACCTCGATCTCACGCCGGAGCAGCGGATGAATCCCCGCTGGCATCCCGATAACCAGCATACTTGGGACGCCTTCTTCATCAATCGGCGTGACAGGGCGCTCGCCAGGCATGAGGCGGACGGTCTGCCTCCTGGGAACTTCCACGAGGCCGGCCGTCGGCTATGGTGGTACGGCCGGACTCTACAGAGCGTCATGGACTACATCACGGCCGGCGATATCCCCCGCCTGCGCTACCCTCGGTTCGAGCCACGAGCGCCGCCCGATGACAGCGACGACGACAGCAGCGACGACAACGGCGGAAACTTAGAAGGCGACGACTACCAGTACAACGGCGGCGAATATGAAGACTACGAGTATGCATATTATACGCCTAGGCAGGAGTATGACTAAGTCACTCCAAATTTCATGTATCATCAGTGGTATTTATGGCATGGCCAATCAATTTCGGCAATGCTAGATCCACCAAATCCCATGCAATTACTGCTCCTCTAGTCCTTTTCCCATTATACGCCTACGCAGGAGTATGATTTAGTCACTCCAAATTTCATGTATCATCAGTGGTATCTCGAATCAATCGAATCATTCGAAAATGGACACCAAACACATCACAGATAATATAATTCACATGATTGATACGTCCAAAACGTATCTACTTTCCCGAACACTTTTGCTATTGTTTTGCCTCTAATTTGTGTATTTTGGATACAACTAACACGGACTAACGCTGTTTTCAGCAGAATTGCTCTGGTGTCTCGTTTTTGGGCAGAAATTCAACTTTCAGGAAAATCCCCGGAATTTATGTCGAAGGTCTTATTTTTCCAGAAGATTTACGGAGCCAGAAGGGCAAGCCTGGTGGAGGCCCGAGGCCCCCACACACTAGGCCGGCGCGGCCCAGGAGGGGGGCGCGCCGCCCTAGCGTGTGGTCTCCTTGGCTGGCCTCCGACGCCCTCCTCTGCACTACTTAAGGGTTTCGATCTAAAAACGTGAGACGAGAAGTCGAAGTTGCCAGAAACCTCCCAGTACGCCGCCACTGTCGCGAAACTCCATCTCGGGACCAGAAACTCCGTTCTGGCACTCCGCCGGGACGGGGAATTGGAGGAGATCATCGCCATCCTCACCACCGACGCCTCTCCATCGACCAGCAATGTTTCCCCCATCCATGTGTGAGTAATTCCCCCGCTGTAGGCTGAAGGGGATGGTAGGGATTGGATGAGATTGGTCATGTAATAGTATAAGATTGTTAGGGCATAGTGCCTAGTGTCCGTAATTGGTACTTTGATGATATTGTTGCAACTTGTTATGCTTAATGCTTGTCACTAGGGCCCGAGTGCCATGATCTCAGATCTGAACATGTTATTGTTTCATCATGATATGCATTGTTTTATGATCTTACCTGCAAGTTGTATACACATGTCGCTGTCCAGAACCCGAGGCCCCAAAGTGACAGAAATCGGGACAACCGGAGGGAATGGCAGTGATGTGAGGATCACATGTGTCCACGGAGTGTTAATGCTTTGCTCCGGTACTTTATTAAAAAGAGTACCTTAATATCCAGTAGATTCCCTAGAGGCCCGGCTGCCACCGGCTGGTAGGACAAAAGATGTTGTGCAAGTTTCTCATTGCGAGCACGTACGACTATATACGGAACACATGCCTATGGATTGCTTAGTACTTGGACACCGTTTTATTATTATCTGCAAATGCCCTGCTTTGATTGTTACATGAGTTTCTCTCATCCATGCAACGCCCGTCATCCATCCATGTGCCTACAGTATTTTAATCCTGCTGTTTACTATAATCACTACTGCTGTCTTTGTTACTCTGCTGCTGTTATTTCCCCACTGCTACTGCTATAAATCACATTAATCGATAAACTCTTGCGAGCAAGTCTGTTTCCAGGTGCAGCTGAATTGACAACTCCGCTATTAAGGCTTTCAAGTATTCTTTGTCTCCCCTTGTGTCGAATCAATAAATTGGGTTTTACTTCCCGCGAAGACTGTTGCGATCCCCTATACTTGTGGGTCATCAAGACTATTTTCTGGCGCCGTTGCCGGGGAGCATAGCTTTATTTGGAAGTTCACTTGGATATATATTGTTCGCTGCAAATTCTCCATCATGGGTAAATCTCGCGATCCTAAATTCGCCATATTACCATCCACTACAAGAAAAGGTACAACTCTGAGTACCTCTGCTACTCTTGATTCACCATCTGTGATAAGTCAACTTGTTTCACCACCACAAGCTTCACTTGCTGGTACTTTTGCTGAATCTGAAAACTCTCATAATATTGATAATGTTTCTGATGTGCTTGATGATAGTGGTTCATTGGGATCTTTTCTAGATGCTACAATTGCTAGGTCTAGACAAATTGAAAATACTGAAACTCCTAATGCTGCTACACCTGTTAATTCACCAGAGTCTGTTGATTATTCTAGTGGTGATCCTGATGAGGATTATGTGGAGCTTAATGATAATTTTATTGATAAATGCAATGCTATTACTGATGCAAGAAAAATTAAAAAGTTTCTCGCACAACATACTGTTAGATATAAGCTATCTCCTGATCCTAAATTTGCCACATCTCCTATAAACATTAAGGATAAAGATTATAATTTTTATCTTGATCTATCTCATATAGCTATTGTAGAGAAAAAACCCTTTTGTGGTACTGAAAAAGAAAGTGTTGTAGAACATATGAATGAACTTTCTTCTAAGAGTAGCTTGTTTTCTGATGATGTCAAGATGCGTACTTATTTTGTTGCTAAATTTTTTCCTTTCTCATTAAAGGATGATGCTAAAACTTGGTATAATAATTTGCCTCCGGGCTCTATTAAAAGTCCAGGTGATTTGCTTAATGTTTTCTTTCGGAAATACTTTCCTGCTAGTGCTCAACATGCTGCTTTACAGAAAATTTATAGCTTGGACCAGGAAGATGGGGAGAAATTGCCTGAAGCATGGGCAAGATTTTGCTCTCTTATCAGAGCTCGACCTGGACATGATTTGGAAAAGCATGATTTACTTGATATATTCTATAGTGGACTAACCGTTGAGTCTAGAGCATATTTGGATAGTTGTGCTGGTTGTGTTTTCAGGAAAAGAAATCCAGATGAAGCTGAAGAATTATTGGCTAAAATAGGCCGGAATCATGATGATTGGACTACACCTGAACCAACTCCGACGCCAATATTGAAGAAGAGGGGTTTGATTAAATTAAATGATGAAGATATGAGGGAAGCCAAGAAGCCTCTTAAGGAGAAAGGTATTAAATCCGAAGATGTGAAGAACTTACCTCCCATAGAAGATTTATGTAAGATAATTCCCCCTTCATCCATGATTGAGGTAAACTCCCTTCAACGCTTTACTAGGGAAGATATTCCGTATTCGAAACCTCCTGCTCAATGCTTAGATGAGTTTGATAATTATATTGTTAAGCAAGAAAATTTTAATATGAGAGTAGAGAATCATCTAATGGAAAATTCTCAAGCTATTAGCAATTTGCATGATATTGTGGAGAGAACTGATACGTCTCCGACGTATCGATAATTTCTTATGTTCCATGCCACATTATTGATGATATCTACATGTTTTATGCATACTTTATGTCATATTTATGCGTTTTCCGGAACTAACCTATTGACGAGATGCCGAAGGGCCAGTTGCTGTTTTCTGCTGTTTTTGGTTTCAGAAATCCTAGTAAGGAAATATTCTCGGAATTGGACGAAATCAACGCCCAGCATCTTAGAATCCCACGAAGCTTCCTGAACACCCGGGAGCCACCAGAGGAGGGCCCTGTGGGCCCCACACAAGTGCCCGGCGCGGCCAGAGGGGGAGCCGCGCCCCCCTGTTGTGTCGCCGCCTCGTCAGCCTTCTGACGCCGCCTCTTCGCCTATAAGAAGTCCCTGACCTAAAACATCGATACGGAAAAGCCACGGTACGAGAAACCTTCCAGAGCCATCGCCATCGCGAAGCCAAGATCTGGGGGACAGGAGTCTCTGTTCCGGCACGCCGCCGGGATGGGGAAGTGCCCCCGGAAGGCTTCTCCATCGACACCACCGCCATCTTCATCAACGCTGCTGACTCCTATGAGGAGGGAGTAGTTCTCCATCGAGGCTAAGGGTTGTACCGGTAGCTATGTGGTTCATCTCTCTCCCTATGTACTTCAATACAATAATCTCATGAGCTACCTTACATGATTGAGATTCATATGATGATGCTTGTAATCTAGATGTCATTATGCTAGTCAAGTGGATTTTACTTATGTGATCTCCGGAGACTCCTTGTCCCACGTGTGTAAAGGTGACAGTGTGTGCACCGTGTGGGTCTCTTAGGCTATATTTCACAGAATACTTATTCACTGAGTTATGATTTGAGTTGGATGTCTCTATGAAATTGTGGTGTGTTAGTACCTCCTGTGAATGCTCAAAGTGATAGCGTCGGGTGTTCATTAGTACTTGGGAATACATCTTTAAGGTTTGCCTACATGATGAATTAGAGTTTGTTATCTTGCCAGAGAGTAATTCGGAATAGCATAGTGAAGTGCTTATATTTATATTCCTTTATGATTGCAATGTTGAGAGTTTCCACTAGTGAAAGTATGATCCCTAGGCCTTGTTCCTAAATACTGCTATCGCTGCTTGTTTACTGTTCTACTGCATCTGTAATGTCCACAATATTACCACCATCAACCACACGCCAGTCCTGGACGGCAAAGCACTTTTCTGGCGCTGTTACTACTGCTCATACTTATTCATACCACCTGTATTTCACTATCTCTTCGCCGAACTAGTGCACCTATTAGGTGTGTTGGGGACACAAGAGACTTCTTGCTTTGTGGTTGCAGGGTTGCATGAGAGGGATATCTTTGACCTCTTCCTCCCTGAGTTCGATAAACCTTGGGTGATCCACTTAAGGGAAACTTGCTGCTGTTCTACAAACCTCTGCTCTTGGAGGCCCAATACTGTCTACAAGAATAGAAGCACCCGTAGACATCAAGCACTTTTCTGGCGCCGTTGCCGGGGAGGAAAGGTAAAAGGTACTCACACTCCGGATCTCGGCTACTAAGCTATTTTCGCCATTGTAAGTACTCAAAGCTATTTCCTTTAGATCCTGCAATTGCATCTTTTTGTTTCTTGTTTACACTAGTTAGGCATAATGAAAAACAACAAAAATATGAGAGATCTTTATGAACTTTATCTTGAATTAGGACATGATGTGTTTGAAGAGAGAATTAAAAAACCCATGGAACTTTATATGCATGCTAATGGGAATGTTATTAATATGAATGCTTTGCACACTATTGTTGCTAATGCTATGGAAAATTCTAAGCTTGGGGAAGCTGGTTTTGATGAGCATGATCTTTTTAGTCCCCCAAGCATTGAGGAGAAAATTTACTTTGATGATACTTTGCCTCCTATTTATGATGATTATAATGATAGTAGTCTTTTGGTGCCGCCTGTTATGGAGGATAAATTTGATTATGATTACAATATGCCTCCTATATTTGATGATAGCTACTTTGTTGAATTTGCTCCCACTACAACTAATAAAATTGATTATGCTTATGTGGAGAGTAATAATTTTATGCATGAGACTCATGATAAGAATGCTTTATGTGATAGTTATATTGTTGAGTTTGCTCATGATACTACTGAAAGTTATTATGAGAGAGGAAAATATGGTTGTAGAAATTTTCATGTTACTAAAACACCTCTCTATGTGCTGAAATTTTTGAAGCTGCACTTGTTTTATCTTTCTATGCTTGTTGCATTATGCTTCATGAACTTGTTTATTTACAAGATTCCTTTTCATAGGAAGCATGTTAGGCTTAAATTTGTTTTGAATTTGCCTCTTGATGCTCTCTTTTGCTTCAAATACTATTTCTTGCGAGTGCATCATTAAAACTGCTGAGCCCATCTTAATGGCTATAAAGAAAGAACTTCTTGGGACATAACCCATGTGTTTATTTTGCTACAGCAATTTTGTTTTAATTTTGTGTCTTGGAAGTTGTTACTACTGTAGCAACCACTTCTTATCTTTATTTTATTGCATTGTTGTGTGATACGTCTCCGACGTATCGATAATTTCTTATGTTCCACGCCACATTATTGATGATATCTACATGTTTTATGCATACTTTATGTCATTATTATGCGTTTTACGGAACTAACCTATTGACGAAATGCCGAAGGGCCAGTTGCTGTTTTCTGCTGTTTTTGGTTTCAGAAATCCTAGTAAGGAAATATTCTCGGAATCGGACGAAATCAACGCCCAGCATCTTAGAATTCCACGAAGCTTCCAGAACACCCGAGAGCCACCAGAGGAGAGCCACAGGGGGCCCACACATGGGGCTGGCGCGGCCAGGCTAGGGCCCACGCCCCCCTATTGTGTGGCGGCTCCGTACCCCCTCCGACTCCGCCTCTTCGCCTATTTAAGCCTCCTCGACCTAAATCTTCAATACGAAAAAGCCACGGTACCGAAAACCATCCAGAGCCGCCGCCATCGCGAAGCCAAGATCTGGGGGACAGGAGTCTCTGTTCTGGCACGCCGCCGGGACGGGGAAGTGCCCCCGGAAGGCTTCTCCATCGACACCACTGCCATCTTCATCAACGCTGCTGTCTCCCATGAGGAGGGAGTAGTTCTCCATCGAGGCTCGGGGCTATACCGGTAGCTATGTGGTTAATCTCTCTCCTATGTACTTTAATACAATAATCTCATGAGCTGCCTTACATGATTGAGATTCATATGATGATGCTTGTAATCTAGATGTCATTATGCTAGACAAGTGGATTTTACTTATGTGATCTCCGGAGACTCCTTGTCCCACGTGTGTAAAGGTGACAGTGTGTGCACCGTGTGGGTCTCTTAGGCTATATTTCACAGAATACTTATTCACTGTTATGAATAGCATAGTGAAGTGCTTATTTATATCCCTTTATGATTGCAATGTGTTTTGTATCACTATTCATCTATGTGCTACTCTAGTGATGTTATTAAAGTAGTTTATTCCTCCTGCACGGTGTAATGATGACAGTGTGTGCATCGTGTAGTACTTGGCGTATGCTATGATTGTGATCTCTTGTAGATTATGAAGTTAACTATTACTATGATGGTATTGATGTGATCTATTCCTCCTTTCATAGTGTGATGGTAACAGTGTGCATGCTATGTTAGTACTTGGTTTGGTTGTGTTGATCTATCTTGCACTCTAAGGTTATTTAAATATGAATATCGAATATTGTGGAGCTTGTTAACTCCGGCATTGAGGGTTCATGTAATCCTACACAATTAGTGGTGTTCATCATCCAACAAGAGGGAGTGTAGAGTCTAGCATCTATCTATTTATTCTGTTATGTGATCAATGTTGAGAGTGTCCACTAGTGAAAGTATGATCCCTAGGCCTTGTTTCCAATACTGTTATCGCTGCTTGTTTACTGTTCTACTGCATCTGTACTGTCCGCAATATTACCACCATTTCCTCCCTCGTCAACTGCACGCCAGCAAGCACTTTTCTGGCACCGTTACTACTGCTCATACTTATTCATACCACCTGTATTTCACTATCTCTTCGCCGAACTAGTGCACCTATTAGGTGTGTTGGGGACACAAGAGACTTCTTGCTTTGTGGTTGCAGGGTTGCATGAGAGGGATATCTTTGACCTCTTCCTCCCTGAGTTCGATAAACCTTGGGTGATCCACTTAAGGGAAACTTGCTGTTGTTCTACAAACCACTGCTCTTGGAGGCCCAACACTGTCTACAAGAATAGAAGCACCCGTAGACATCAAGCACTTTTCTGGCGCCGTTGCCGGGGAGGAAAGGTAAAAGGTACTCACACTCCGGATCTCGGCTACCAAGCTATTTTCCGGCGCCGTTGTAAGTACTCGAAGCTATTTCCTTTAGATCCTGCAATTGCATCTTTTTGTTTCTTGTTTTACACTAGTTAGGCATAATGGAATACAAATATGAGCTTTTTAATTTATTTCCTAAGTTAAGACATGAATTGTGTGATGCGAAATTAAAGAACCTATGGAGCCTCAATTGCATGCTAGTAGCAATGTTATTAGTATGAACGCAATCACTGCTAATGCTATGGATAAGTCTAAGCTTGGGGAAGCTAGTTTTTGTGATCTTTTTAGTTTCCCATCTTTAGGGGAGAAAATTTGTTCTGATAATGCTTTATCTCCCATACGCGATAACTCTGATGATGCTTGTGATATTTTAAATCCACCAACTGCAAGTACTGCTTTTAAGATACCCATGAAAATTATTGAACGTGTTATTGATAACCGCTATAAAGGGGATGGAACTGTCCATCCTGGAGATCATTTACTGTTTTTGCATGAATTATGCGGGTTATTCAAGTGTGCAGTTATCTCTATGGATGAAGTGAGGAAGAAGCTATTCTCTTTTTCGCTGTCTGGTAAAGCGGCGCATTGGTATAAATTGTTGAAGAATAGTCATTCTCTTGGTTGGGAGGAAATTGCATCTCTCTTTTATTCTAAATTTTATCCTCCTCATGAAGTGCATATTGATAGGAATTATATTTATAACTTTTATCCTCGTGATGAAGAGAGTATTTCTCAAGCGTGGGGGAGATTGAAGTCACTAATGCTCAAATGTCCCATTCATGAGCTCCCCCGTAATGTTATTGTTAATAATTTTTATGCGAGGCTTTCAGGACAACACAAGGACTATCTGGATGCCTGTTCGGAGGGATCTTTCACAAGCAAGGAGGTTGAAGCTAGGTGGGATCTTCTTGATCGGATTGAGGAGAACGCTGAAGGATGGGAGAACAACAAAGGTGAAGAGTCAGGTATAAATTATGATTATGAATGCATTGAATCTTTTATGGATACTAATAAATTTCAAAATATGAGTGCTACTTATGGTCTTGACTCTCAAGTTGCTGCAAATCTTTATAAAGCCTTTGCTTCTCATTTTGAATTGCCTAAAAATAATTTTGATAAGTATCATGAACCTTTCAAAGAGGCTTGCATGAAGGATGAAATTGTTGTTAATGATTGCAATAAGCATGCTCAAACTCCTAAGAATGCTATTTCCTATAAACATGTTAATTTTTGTGGAATGCATAGACCCTGTGGAATTAATCAAATTGAAGATGAATATTGTATCCATCATATTAATGAAAAAACTAGAAAGTGGTTTAGGGCTCTAGATGATCTTGGTAAAAAAGTGTGTGCCCTCTATCCTTTTATTTGTGAACTTTGCCATGGAGTGGGACATTTTAATTTTCAATGCTCCTCCAATGATAATTTGAACCCCATGAGTGCTACAAGTTGGTATTGTGATGATGAAATTACTCCTAATCAGCATGATGAACTTACTTTATTTTTGTGGTGTGAAGAGCTCTCAAGAAAAATCTCTTTGTTACATATGAGTGATCTTGATATTGATGACGTCATGCATGGGTGTTTTTCTTATTGCATTGATAATAGCCATACAAATACTTACATACAAAATATTTTAGAAGATGACACCTTACCAAAATATGATAGGACCGCTGTGTGTTTTGAACTAATTAATGAAAAGGAGGAATCCTCCCAAGTTTCTTCTATTGTTTCTGAAAGTAAATCAGGTTATGCGTACACGCCACCCTTCAAGCCTCTTCCTCCTAAAGAAGGGAACGAGGAGAAGGAAGAGAAGAAGAAGAAGAAGAAGAAGAAGAAGAAGAAGAAGAAGAAGGGAACGAAGAAGAAGAAGAAGAAGAAGAAGAAGAAGGAGAATAAAGAGAAAGAGGTAACGGCATATCCCCGCGTGAATGAGATAACGCTAGGTAACCGTAAGTATGTTGCTCCTAATGATTATTATGATAATGAATCTGAATACAATGATCTTCCTATGCCCTTTACATACATTAGTGATCATGATTTGAATGAGCACACTACTTTTGATATTGCAAATCTCTGGGAAACTAATTCTGAAAATGAAGATGATAATAATTGCCATAGTATCAGTGCTATCCATGCTTCCTCCCATAATGATATAGAAAGCTCTAAGCTTGGGGAAGAGGTGTTTGAAAATCCTTTTGCTACTGATCATTATTTGTTTGATACATCTCCTTCTAATAACAATGATGGTATGGACACAGATAAACCGACTGTGAAAGATAACTATTCTATTTCTTATGATGACACTGTGCCTCCGACCTTTGATGATTATTATAAAGAATGCTATGATATAGGTTATAACTATCCTTATGAAACTTGTCATAGTCATGATTGGATTACCAAAAACAATTCCCTTAATATGCAACTTGTTTACCATGTTCAAATTCTTGATAATAATCTTGCTCCAATTACTATTAATGAGAATAACTCTTCTTATGCCAAAATTAATGATACTTCTATGCATATGAACCATGATAAGAATGTTTTAAGTGATGGGTATATTGTGGATTTCATCAATGATGAAAGTTATTATGAGAGAGGGAAACATAGTTATATGCATCTTAATAATATTAAGTTTCCCCTCTTTATGTTGAGAATCTTGAAGTTACTTGTGTTTTATCCTCTTATGCTTGTCACTTTGTTCTTCATGAATTCATTTGTGTACAAGATTCCTTTGCATAGGAAGTGGGTTAGACTTAAATGTGTTTTGAATTTGCCTCTTGATGCTCTCTTTTTGCTTCAAATACTATTTCTTGCGAGTGCATCATTAAAACTGCTGAGCCCATCTTAATGGCTATAAAGAAAGAACTTCTTGGGAGATAACCCATGTGTTTATTTTGCTACAGTAACTTTGTTTTATATTTGAGTCTTGGAAGTTGTTACTACTGTAGCAAACTCTCCTTATCTTAGTTTTATTGCATTGTTGTGCCAAGTAAAGTCGTTGATAGTAAGGTTCATACTAGATTTGGATTACTGCGCAGAAACAGATTTCTTTGCTGTCACGAATCTGGGCCTAATTCTCTGTAGGTAACTCAGAAAATTATGCCAATTTACGTGAGTGATCCTCAGATATGTACGCAACTTTCATTCAATTTGAGCATTTTCATTTGAGCAAGTCTGGTGCCTCAATAAAATTCGTCTTTACGAACTGTTCTGTTTTGACAGATTCTGCCTTTTATTTCGCATTGCCTGTTTTGCTATGCTTGATGGATTTTTCTATTCCATTGACTTTCAGTAGCTTTGTACAATGTCCAGAAGTGTTAAGAATGATTATGTCACCTCTGAACATATAAATTTTGATTGTGCACTAACCCTCTAATGAGTTGTTTTGAGTTTGGTGTGGAGGAAGTTTTCAAGGATCAAGAGAGGGAGATGATACAATATGATCAAGGAGAGTGAAAGCTCTAAGCTTGGGGATGCCCCGGTGGTTCATCCCTGCATATATCAAGAAGACTCAAGCGTCTAAGCTTGGGGATGCCCAAGGCATCCCCTTCTTCATCGACAACATTATCAGGTTCCTCCCCTGAAACTATATTTTTATTCCATCACATCTTATGTACTTTACTTGGAGCGTCTGTTTGTTTTTTGTTTTTTGTTTTGTTTGAATAAAATGGATCCTAGCATTCTTTGTGTGGGAGAGAGACACGCTCCGCTGTTGCATATGGACAAATATGTCCTTAGGCTTTACTCATAATATTCATGGCGAAGGTTGAATCTTCTTCATTAAATTGTTAAATGGTTGGAATCGGAAAATGATACATGTAGTAATTGCTAAAATGTCTTGGATAATGTGATACTTGGCAATTGTTGTGCTCATGTCTAAGCTCTTGCATCATATACTTTGCACCTATTAATGAAGAAATACGTAGAGCTTGCTAAAATTTGGTTTGCATAATTGGTCTCTCTAAGGTCTAGATAATTTCTAGTATTGAGTTTGCACAACAAGGAAGACAGTGTAGAGTCTTATAATGTTTACAATATGTCTTTTATGTGAGTTTTGCTGCACCGGTTCATCCTTGTGTTTGTTTCAAATAAACCTTGCTAGCCTAAACCTTGTATCGAGAGGGATTACTTCTCATGCATCCAAAATCCTTGAGCCAACTACTATGCCATTTGTGTCCACCATACCTACCTACTACATGGTATTTCTCCGCCATTCCAAAGTAAATTTCTTGAGTGCTACCTTTAAAATTTCCATTCTTTACCTTTGCAATATATAGCTCATGGGACAAATAGCCTAAAAACTATTGTGGTATTGAATATGTACTTATGCACTTTATCTCTTATTAAGTTGCTTGTTGTGCGATAACCATGTTCCTGGGGACGCCATCAACTACTCTTTGTTGAATATCATGTGAGTTGCTATGCATGTCCGTCTTGTCTGAAGTAAGGGAGATTTACCGCTAGAATGGTTACAGCATGCATAATGTTAGAGAAGAACATTGGGCCGCTAACTAAAGCCATGATCCATGGTGGAAGTTTCAGTTTTGGACAAATATCCTCAATCTCATATGAGAAAATTAACTGTTGTTGAATGCTTATGCATAAAAGAGGATTCCATTATCTGTTGTCTATGTTGTCCCGGTATGGATGTCTAAGTTGAGAATAATAAATAGCGAGAAATCCGATGCGAGCTTTCTCCTTAGACGTTTGTACAGGCGGCATAGAGGTACCCCTTTGTGACACTTGGTTAAAACATATGCATTGCAATGATAATCCAGGTAATCCGAGCTAATTAGGACAAGGTGCGGGCACTATTAGTATACTATGCATGAGGCTTGCAACTTGTAGGATATAATTTACATAACACATATGCTTTATTACTACCGTTGACAAAATTGTTTCTTGTTTTCAAAACCAAAGCTCTGGCACAAATATAGCAATCAATGCTTCCCTCTGCGAAGGGCCATTCTTCTACTTTTATGTTGAGTCAGTTCACCTATTTCTCTCCATCTCAAGAAGCAAACACTTGTGTGAACTGTGCATTGATTCTTACATGCTTGCTTATTGCACTTGTTATATTGCTTTGCATTGACAACTATCCATGAGATATACATGTTACAAGTTGAAAGCAACCGCTGAAACTTAATCTTCCTTTGTGTTGCTTAAACGCCTTTACTAAGAATTTATTGCTTTATGAGTTAAATCTTATGCAAGACTTATTGATGCTTGTCTTGAAATTACTATTCATGAAAAGTCTTTGCTATATGATTCAGTTGTTTACTCATTGTCTTTACCATTGCTTTGAATCGCTGCATTCATCTCATATGCTTTACAATAGTATGATTAAGATCATGTTGGTAGCATGTCACTTCAGAAATTATCTTTGTTATCGTTTACCTGCTCGGGACGAGCAGAAACTAAGCTTGGGGATGCTGATACGTCTCCGACGTATCGATAATTTCTTATGTTCCATGCCACATTATTGATGATATCTACATGTTTTATGCATACTTTATGTCATTATTATGCGTTTTCCGGAACTAACCTATTGATGAGATGCCGAAGGGCCAGTTGCTGTTTTCTGCTGTTTTTGGTTTCAGAAATCCTAGTAAGGAAATAATCTCGGAATCGGACGAAATCAACGCCCAGCATCTTAGAATTCCACGAAGCTTCCAGAACACCCGAAAGCCACCAGAGGAGAGCCACATGGGGCTGGCGCGGCCAGGCTAGGGCCCGCGCCCCCCTATTGTGTGGTGGCTCCGTACCCCCTCCGACTCCGCCTCTTCGCCTATTTAAGCCTCCTCGACCTAAATCTTCGATACGAAAAAGCCACGGTACGGAAAACCATCCAGAGCCGCCGCCATCGCGAAGCCAAGATCTGGGGGACAAGAGTCTCTGTTCCGGCACGCCGCCGGGACGGGGAAGTGCCCCCGGAAGGCTTCTCCATCGACACCACCGCCATCTTCATCAACGCTGCTGTCTCCCATGAGGAGGGAGTAGTTCTCCATCGAGGCTCGGGGCTGTACCGGTAGCTATGTGGTTAATCTCTCTCCTATGTACTTCAATACAATAATCTCATGAGCTGCCTTACATGATTGAGATTCATATGATGATGCTTGTAATCTAGATGTCATTATGCTAGTCAAGTGGATTTTACTTATGTGATCTCCGGAGACTCCTTGTCCCACGTGTGTAAAGGTGACAGTGTGTGCACCATGTGGGTCTCTTAGGCTATATTTCACAGAATACTTATTCACTGTTATGAATAGCATAGTGAAGTGCTTATTTATATCCCTTTATGATTGCAATGTGTTTTGTATCACTATTCATCTATGTGCTACTCTAGTGATGTTATTAAAGTAGTTTATTCCTCCTGCACGGTGTAATGATGACAGTGTGTGCATCGTGTAGTACTTGGCGTATGCTATGATTGTGATCTCTTGTAGATTATGAAGTTAACTATTACTATGATGGTATTGATGTGATCTATTCCTCCTTTCATAGTGTGATGGTAACAGTGTGCATGCTATGTTAGTACTTGGTTTGGTTGTGTTGATCTATCTTGCACTCTAAGGTTATTTAAATATGAATATCGAATATTGTGGAGCTTGTTAACTCCGGCATTGAGGGTTCGTGTAATCCTACACAATTAGTGGTGTTCATCATCCAACAAGAGAGTGTAGAGTCTAGCATCTATCTGTTTATTCTATTATGTGATCAATGTTGAGAGTATCCACTAGTGAAAGTATGATCCCTAGGCCTTGTTTCCAATACTGTTATCGCTGCTTGTTTACTGTTCTACTGCATCTGTACTGTCCGCAATATTACCACCATTTCCTCCCTCGTCAACTGCACGCCAGCAAGCACTTTTCTAGCGCCGTTACTACTGCTCATACTTATTCATACCACCTGTATTTCACTATCTCTTCGCCGAACTAGTGCACCTATTAGGTGTGTTGGGGACACAAGAGACTTCTTGCTTTGTGGTTGCAGGGTTGCATGAGAGGGATATCTTTGACCTCTTCCTCCCTGAGTTCGATAAACCTTGGGTGATCCACTTAAGGGAAACTTGCTGCTGTTCTACAAACCTCTGCTCTTGGAGGCCCAACACTATCTACAAGATAGAAGCACCCGTAGACATCATTGTGCCAAGTATATTCTTTGATAGTAAGGTTGATACTAGATTTGGATTACTGTGCAGAAACAGATTTCTTGCTGTCACGAATCTGGGCCTAATTCTCTGTAGGTAACTCAGAAAATTATGTTAATTTACGTGAGTGATCCTCAGATATGTACGCAACTTTCATTCAATTTGAGCATTTTCATTTGAGCAAGTCTGGTGCCTCAATAAAATTCGTCTTTACGGACTGTTCTGTTTTGACAGATTCTGCCTTTTATTTCGCATTGCCTCTTTTGCTATGTGGGATGGATTTCTTTGTTCCATTAACTTCCAGTAGCTTTGAGCAATGTCCATAAGTGTTAAGAATGATTGTGTCACCTCTGAACATGGGAGTTTTTGATTATGCACTAACCCTCTAATGAGTTGTTTCGAGTTTGGTGTGGAGGAAGTTTTCAAGGGTCAAGAGAGGAGGATGATACAATATGATCAAGGAGAGTGAAAGCTCTAAGCTTGGGGATGCCCCGGTGGTTCACCCCTGCATATTTCAAGAAGACTCAAGCGTCTAAGCTTGGGGATGCCCAAGGCATCCCCTTCTTCATCGACAAATTATCAGGTTCCTCCCTTGAAACTATATTTTTATTCGGTCACATCTTATGTATTTTACTTGGAGCGTCTGTTTGTTTTCATTTTTGTTTTTGTTTGAATAAATGCTTGTGTGGGAGAGAGACACGCTCCGCTGGTTCATATGAACACATGTGTTCTTAGCTTTTAATTTTCATGGCGAAGGTTGAAACTGCTTCGTTAATTGTTGTATGGTTGGAAACAGAAAATGCTACATGTGGTAATTGGTATGGTGTCTTGAATAACTTGATACTTGGCAATTGTTGTGCTCATGTTTAAGCTCTTGCATCATATACTTTGCACCTATTAATGAAGAAATACATAGAGCTTGCTAAAATTTGGTTTGCATAATTGGTCTCTCTAAGGTCTAGATAATTTCTAGTAAAGAGTTTGAACAACAAGGAAGACGGTGTAGAGTCTTATAATGTTTACAATATGTCTTTTATGTGAGTTTTGCTGCACCGGTTCATCCTTGTGTTTGTTTCAAATAGCCTTGCTAGCCTAAACCTTGTATCGAGAGGGGATACTTCTCATGCATCCAAATCCTTGAGCCAAACACTATGCCATTTGTGTCCACCATACCTACCTACTACATGGTATTTCTCCGCCATTCCAAAGTAAATTGCTTGAGTGCTACCTTTAAAATTTCTATCCTCTACCTTTGCAATATATAGCTCATGGGACAAATAGCCTAATGTGGTGACCCGGCATACCACTGCATGGTGTAGTATGCAAGTCTGATATAACACCAATGAAACACCATTCCACTAGTATTATATCGCTCAGAGTGGTACAACAGAAACATATGCGGGTCCAAGGCATGTCTATAGAATTACAACATTGACTCTGTTACATAAGATCATCATAGCCTCCTACTTTACAATGAGGTAAAACTGCAAATAAACTCCAGAAGAACGACTCGTAGTCTAATTCTATCACGAACTCTATTTGTAGAGTATTTAACTAGCTATAGAGGCGAAGAATAGATTCTAGCTAAGTAGGAGCTAGGTTTAGGAAGCTAGTTCCCTTCTATGGCTAAACTAGGTTTTCTCCTTGATCTATGTGGTATCTGACTCCTCTGACAGGGTCTTGTCTCTTGAAGTAGTTGTTGACTCCTCGGCCTTCGAGTTGCACTGTAGATACTCCTTCGATGCCTCCATATCTAAGCAGGGGATTTAAGAGTGGGATGAGTACGAGCGTACTCAACAAGTTCATTATAGGAAAGAGGTGTTTAATGCACTAGCTACGGCATTAGACCAGAAAGTCTAATACCAATGCAGGTTTTCATAACCATTTCTTCAAAAGGTTGCTTTTATTCAGAAGAACTATGTCCGTCAGCCTTCACCGGTTTACTAGAACTTCATGGAGCTCCTTTCTGGCTGCGTTCGCAGTTCCATATCCCGGAACAGGGAGTGACAGGTCACGGTTCTTTACACTCTGCAGAGGTGTGTTGCTTTACCCATAAGAGATCTTAACCTTGGTGCCAACCAAGCTACAGGCTTGTCCACACTTCCTATGGTGTGAGGCCCGGTATAAGGTCTAGCCAATCATGTTCCTCTGCTACCTCGAACACCCACCCTTTGTTGCATGCCCCGACCCTGGGTCCACGCCGGTCCCATTATTCCCATATATTTCAGGGTGGACCCCGACCACGACGTCAATGCAGGGCTCTACCATACATTCCTACACCGGTAGCTGCAACCCATCATAGACCACAATACCGTGGGGACTTAGGACTCCCCAGCCTCACCGCTTGCTCCTTCGGGCTACAAGTGTACTACGGACAATGCCGTGGGGACTTAGGACTCCCCAGCCTCACCGCTTGCCCCCTTGGATTACAAGTGTACTACGGTAAAGCGCATCTGTTGATGAACGAGAGGTGGAAACACTTTTGACTACTCCGTCCTGATACGTCTCCGACGTATCGATAATTTCTTATGTTCCATGCCACATTATTGATGTTATCTACATGTTTTATGCACACTTTATGTCATATTCGTGCATTTTCTGGAACTAACCTATTAACAAGATGCCGAAGTGCCGCCTCGTTTTCTGCTGTTTTTGGTTTCAGAAATCCTAGTAACGAAATATTCTCGGAATCGGACGAAATCAACGCCCAAGTTCCTATTTTCACCGGAAGCATCCGTAACACCCGGAAGGACCAGAGGGGGCATCGGGCCCCCAGACCATAGGCCGGCGCGGCCCAGGCCCTGGCCGCGCCGCCCTATGGTGTCGTCACCCCTTCGACCCTCCTGCGCCGCCTCTTCGCCTATATAAAGCCCCTGGATCGAAAACCCTGATACGATCGACGAAAACCACAGAAACCTTCCAGAGCCGCCGCCATCGCGACGCCAAGATCTGGGGGACAGGAGTCTCTGTTCCGGCATGCTGCCGGAGCGGGGAAGTGCCCCCGGAAGGCTTCTCCATCGACACCGCTGCCATCTCCACCGCCATCTTCATCACCGCTGCTGCTCCCATGAGGAGGGAGTAGTTCTCCATCGAGGCTCGGGGCTGTACCGGTAGCTATGTGGTTAATCTCTCTCCCATGTACCTCAATACAATGATCTCATGAGCTGCTTTACATGATTGAGATTCATATGAGTTTTGTATCACTACTATCTATGTGCTACTCTAGCAAAGTTATTAAAGTAGTTCTATTCCTCATGCACGTGTGTAAAGGTGACAGTGTGTGCACCGTGTTAGTACTTGGTTTATGCTATGATCATGATCTCTTGAAGATTGCGAAGTTAACTATTGCTATGATAATATTGATGTGATCTATTCCTCCTACATATGCATGAAGGTGACAGTGTGCATGCTATGCTAGTACTTGGTTTAGTCTTTTGATCTATCTTACACTAAAGGTTACTAAAATATGAGCATTATTGTGGAGCTTGTTAACTCCGGCATTGAGGGTTCGTGTAATCCTACGCAATGTGTTCATCATCCAACAAAAGTGTAGAGTATGCATTTATCTATTCTGTTATGTGATCAATGTTGAGAGTGTCCACTAGTGAAAGTGTAATCCCTAGGCCTTGTTTCTAAATACTGCTATCGCTGCTTGTTTACTGTTTTACTGTGTTACTACTGCTGCAATTCTACCACCATCAACTACACGCCAGCAAGCTATTTTTTGGCACCGTTGCTACTGCTCATACTTATTCATACCACCTGTATTTCACTATCTCTTCGCCGAACTAGTGCACCTATTAGGTGTGTTGGGGACACAAGAGACTTCTTGCTTTGTGATTGCAGGGTTGCATGAGAGGGATATCTTTGACCTCTTCCTCCCTGAGTTCGATAAACCTTGGGTGATCCACTTAAGGGAAAACTTGCTGCTGTTCTACAAACCTCTGCTCTTGGAGGCCCAACACTGTCTACAGGAAAGGAGGGGGAACGTAGACATCAAGCTATTTTCTGGCGCCGTTGCCGGGGACCAGAAAGCTACACAACAGGAATTTCCTCCCTCGTCAACCACGCGCCAGTCCTGGACAGCATCAAGCTACTTTTCTGGCGCCGTTGCCGGGGAGGAAATGTAAAAGGTACTCACACTCCGGACCTCGGCTACTAAGCTATTTCCCGGCGCTGTAAGTACTCGAAGCTATTTCCTTTAGATCCTGCAATTGCAACTTTTTGTTTCTTGTTTTACACTAGTAAGGCATAATGGAAAACATCTGTGAGCTCTTTGTACTATTTCCTGAGTCAAGACATGAATGGTTTAATGCGAAAATTAAAAAACCCATGGAACATGTTAGTATGAACACTTTGAATACCATTGTTGCTAATGATATGGAAAATTCTAAGCTTGGGGAAGCTGGCTTTGATGAGCATGATATTTTTAGTCCCCCAAGCATTGAGGAGAAAATTTTCTTTGATGATACTTTGCCTCCCATTTATGATGATTATAATGATAGTAGTCTTTTGTTACCACCTGTTATGGAGGATGAATTTGATTATGAATACAATATGCCTCCTATATTTGATGATGAGAATAATAATGATAGCTACTTTGTTGAATTTGCTCCCACTGCAACTAATAAAATTGATTATGCCTATGTGGAGAGTAATAATTTTATGCATGAGACTCATGATAAGAATGTTTCATTTGATAGTTATATTGTTGAGTTTGCTCATGTTGCTACTGAAAGTTATTATGAGAGAGGAAAATATGGTTGTAGAAATTTTCATGTTACTAAAATACCTCTCTATGTGCTGAAATTTTTGAAGCTACACTTGTTTTATCTTCCTATGCTTGTTACTTTGCTCTTCATGAACTTGTTTCTTTACAAGATTCCTATGCATAGGAAGCATGTTAGACTTAAATTTGTTTTGAATTTGCCTCTTGATGCTCTCTTTTGCTTCAAATATTATTTCTTGCGAGTGCATCATTAAAACTGCTGAGCCCATCTTAATGGCTATAAAGAAAAGAACTTCTTGGGAGATAACCCATGTGTTATTTTGCTACAGTACTTTGTTTTATATTTGTGTCTTGGAAGTTGTTTACTACTGTAGCAACCTCTCCTTATCTTAGTTTTGTGTTTTGTTGTGCCAAGTAAAGCCGTTGATAGAAAAGTAAGTACTAGATTTGGATTACTGTGCAGTTCCAGATTTCTTTGCTGTCACGAATCTGGGTCCACCTCCCTGTAGGTAGCTCAGAAAATTAAGCCAATTTACGTGCATGATCCTCAGATATGTACGCAACTTTCATTCAATTTGAGCATTTTCATTTGAGCAAGTCTGGTGCCATTTTAAAATTCGTCAATACGAACAGTTCTGTTTTGACAGATTCTGCCTTTTATTTCGCGTTGCCTCTTTTGCTATGTTGGATGAATTTCTTTGATCCACTAATGTCCAGTAGCATTATGCAATGTCCAGAAGTGTTAAGAATGCTTGTGTCACCTCTGAATATGTTAATTTTTATTGTGCACTAACCCTCTAATGAGTTGTTTCGAGTTTGGTGTGGAGGAAGTTTTCAAGGATCAAGAGAGGAGTATGATGCAACATGATCAAGGAGAGTGAAAGCTCTAAGCTTGGGGATGCCCCGGTGGTTCACCCCTGCATATATTAAGAAGACTCAAGCGTCTAAGCTTGGGGATGCCCAAGGCATCCCCTTCTTCATCGACAACATTATCAGGTTCCTCCCCTGAAACTATATTTTTATTCCATCACATCTTATGTGCTTTTCTTGGAGCGTCGGTTTGTTTTTGTTTTTTGTTTTGTTTGAATAAAATGGATCCTAGCATTCACTTTATGGGAGAGAGACACGCTCCGCTGTAGCATATGGACAAGTATGTCCTTAGTTTCTACTCATAGTATTCATGGCGAAGTTTCTCCTTCGTTAAATTGTTATATGGTTGGAATTGGAAAATGATACATGTAGTAATTGCTATTAATGTCTTGGGTAATGTGATACTTGGCAATTGTTGTGCTCATGATTAAGCTCTTGCATCATATGCTTTGCACCCATTAATGAAGAAATACATAGAGCATGCTAAATTTGGTTTGCATATTTGGTTTCTCTAAGGTCTAGATAATTTCTAGTATTGAGTTTGAACAACAAGGAAGACGGTGTAGAGTCTTATAATGTTTTCAATATGTCTTTTATGTGAGTTTTGCTGCACCGGTTCATCCTTGTGTTTGTTTCAAATAAGCCTTGCTAGCCTAAACCTTGTATCGAGAGGGAATACTTCTCATGCATCCAAAATACTTGAGCCAACCACTATGCCATTTGTGTCCACCATACCTACCTACTACATGGTATTTTCCGCCATTCCAAAGTAAATTGCTTGAGTGCTACCTTTAAAATTCCATCATTCGCCTTTGCAATATATAGCTCATGGGACAAATAGCTTAAAAACTATTGTGGAATTGAATATGTAATTATGCACTTTATCTCTTATTAAGTTGCTTGTTGTGCGATAACCATGTTCACTGGGGACGCCATCAACTATTCATTGTTGAATTTCATGTGAGTTGCTATGCATGTCCGTCTTGTCTGAAGTAAGAGAGATCTACCACCCTATGGTTAAGCATGCATATTGTTAGAGAAGAACATTGGGCCGCTAACTAAAGCCATGATCCATGGTGGAAGTTTCAGTTTTGGACATATATCCTCAATCTCAAATGAGAAAATTATTAATTGTTGTTACATGCTTATGCATAAAAGAGGAGTCCATTATCTGTTGTCTATGTTGTCCCGGTATGGATGTCTAAGTTGAAGAATAATCAATAGCGAGAAATCCAATGCGAGCTTTCTCCTTAGACCTTTGTACAGGCGGCATAGAGGTACCCCTTTGTGACACTTGGTTAAAACATGTGCATTGTGATGATCCGGTAGTCCAAGCTAATTAGGACAAGGTGCGGGCACTATTAGTATACTATGCATGAGACTTGCAACTTATAAGATATAGTTTACATGATGCATATGCTTTATTACTACCGTTGACAAAATTGTTTCATGTTTTCAAAATCAAAGCTCTAGCACAAATACAGCAATCGATGCTTTTCCTCTATGGAGGACCATTCTTTTACTTTTATGTTGAGTCAGTTCACCTATTTCTCTCCACCTCAAGAAGCAAACACTTGTGTGAACTGTGCATTGATTCTTATATACTTGCATATTGCACTTATTATATTACTCTATGTTGACAATATCCATGAAATATACATGTTACAAGTTGAAAGCAACCGCTGAAACTTAATCTTCCTTTGTGTTGCTTCAATACCTTTACTTTGAATTATTGCTTTATGAGTTAACTCTTATGCAAGACTTATTGATGCTTGTCTTGAAGTGCTATTCATGAAAAGTCTTTGCTTTATGATTCACTTGTTTACTCATGTCATTACCATTGTCTTGGGTTGCTGCATTCACTACATATGCTTTACAAATAGTATGATCAAGGTTATGATGGCATGTCACTCCAGAAATTATCTGTGTTATCGTTTTACCTGCTCGGGACGAGCAGAACTAAGCTTGGGGATGCTGATACGTCTCCGACGTATCGATAATTTCTTATGTTCCATGCCACATTATTGATGTTATCTACATGTTTTATGCACACTTTATGTCATATTCGTGCATTTTCTGGAACTAACCTATTAACAAGATGCCGAAGTGCCAGTTCATGTTTTCTGCTGTTTTTGGTTTCAGAAATCCTAGTAACGAAATATTCTCGGAATCGGACGAAATCAACGCCCAAGTTCCTATTTTCACCGGAAGCATCCAGAACACCCGGGAAGGACCAGAGGGGGGGCACTGGGCCCCCAGACCATAGGCCGGCGCGGCCCAGGCCCTGGCCGCGCCGCCCTATGGTGTCGTCACCCCTTCGACCCTCCTGCGCCGCCTCTTCGCCTATATAAAGCCCCTGGATCGAAAACCCTGATACGATCGACGAAAACCACAGAAACCTTCCAGAGCCGCCGCCATCGCGACGCCAAGATCTGGGGGACAGGAGTCTCTGTTCCGGCACGCTGCCGGAGCGGGGAAGTGCCCCCGGAAGGCTTCTCCATCGACACCGCTGCCATCTCCACCGCCATCTTCATCACCGCTGCTGCTCCCATGAGGAGGGAGTAGTTCTCCATCGAGGCTCGGGGCTGTACCGGTAGCTATGTGGTTAATCTCTCTCCCATGTACCTCAATACAATGATCTCATGAGCTGCTTTACATGATTGAGATTCATATGAGTTTTGTATCACTACTATCTATGTGCTACTCTAGCAAAGTTATTAAAGTAGTTCTATTCCTCCTGCACGTGTGTAAAGGTGACAGTGTGTGCACCGTGTTAGTACTTGGTTTATGCTATGATCATGATCTCTTGAAGATTGCGAAGTTAACTATTGCTATGATAATATTGATGTGATCTATTCCTCCTACATATGCATGAAGGTGACAGTGTGCATGCTATGCTAGTACTTGGTTTAGTCTTTTGATCTATCTTACACTAAAGGTTACTAAAATATGAGCATTATTGTGGAGCTTGTTAACTCCGGCATTGAGGGTTCGTGTAATCCTACGCAATGTGTTCATCATCCAACAAAAGTGTAGAGTATGCATTTATCTATTCTGTTATGTGATCAATGTTGAGAGTGTCCACTAGTGAAAGTGCAATCCCTAGGCCTTGTTTCTAAATACTGCTATCGCTGCTTGTTTACTGTTTTACTGTGTTACTACTGCTGCAATTCTACCACCATCAACTACACGCCAGCAAGCTATTTTCTGGCACCGTTGCTACTGCTCATACTTATTCATACCACCTGTATTTCACTATCTCTTCGCCGAACTAGTGCACCTATTAGGTGTGTTGGGGACACAAGAGACTTCTTGCTTTGTGATTGCAGGGTTGCATGAGAGGGATATCTTTGACCTCTTCCTCCCTGAGTTCGATAAACCTTGGGTGATCCACTTAAGGGAAAACTTGCTGCTGTTCTACAAACCTCTGCTCTTGGAGGCCCAACACTGTCTACAGGAAAGGAGGGGGAACGTAGACATCACGTCCCACTCTGGATCTTATGGTTAACACGGGTATTACGGCACAAGAATCACTGGCGACATTTGTTGTTTAATCCTAGATGGATATAAACCCTTGCAATGGAACCTCCACCATATCAACACAATCCATGGTTCCATTGCCCACCACATAGTCATATTCATAGTTATGAAAATAGTGGTTTTTGTTTTTATGCAATAGTGATAATCATAGTACTTTGCAAGTAATTTGATAAAGATACTCAAATGACATGAGAAAGTGATGAACTTGCCTTTCTTGACTGCAAGATTATGCAGGCAAGGTCTTCGATACGCAATAACTCCAAATTCTGAAATAGCATCATCGTCCGGTAAGGACGATGTTTAAAAGATTGGCAAGGATGCAATAATGCAAAAGTATGAGATGCAATCGCTCTAAGCGTGATCTAACTCCGATGATTTAGGATTAGTGAGTTGTAATGATTGGTTTAGGGTGTGTTGCACTTTTAGAGTGATTTACAAACAAGGTTCTTATTCAGGGTTGTGTTGTTTTAGAATTATAAGCAGGTGGCAAAATGAATAGTAACAATCATACACAACCAGGAATAGTAGCTGTATAATAAGTAAAGAGCAGTTGTCAATTTTAAGTCCTATAATGCATGGTTGATGATTACTTATTATATAATTCAAAAGAATAACTTTTGATGAACATGTTCTTTAATAAAGAACAAGTATGATAATTAGAGTTGTGGAGTTCTATGGTTTAATATGGTTTCATCTAGTTTCTGGAGTAAGTATCAGATGGATCACAACATAGTTGGATTCATCAACACCTAGGGTTGGTAAGGTTGAATTAAGCCTGAGCATTCTAAGTAATTATTCATACAAGGTTGCTATCAGGATTGGTTTATCTTATTGGTGATAGCTAGCTAGGGTTTATAGGTCCTTATAAGCCGGTTGATGATTCCTTATTTTCTTCAAAAGAATAACTTTTGAAGAACATACTTCTTAAGTAACAAGAAGTATTACAATTAAGGTTGAGGTTGTCTTGTATTAGCCATTGGATCTCTAAGTAGAGAATGGTTGGTTCCTAAATAGAATGATTCATAAGTATCTCACACTAGTAGGGTTTAGTGGAACAGGGTGATGTAAAGTAAAATAGTAGGTATGGTTGCTGTTAGGGTTCATCACAATGGTGTGATGCAAAAATAGGAATGAATAAGGATGATGGCTTTGGTAATAGGATCTAGGGTTTTCACTTGGTTAACCCTACTTGATTATTTAGGTCTGATGAAGATGAACACATGGGATACCCATATATTAGTGATAGGTCTTCTACATTTTATGTGGTCAAGAAAGGTATTTAGTCGCTACTATGGTTCTATGCTTTGAAATAAGGTACCATGATCACATGCTCTAACCTAGGGTTTAGGTTAGAAGCAATTTAGGGTTCACATGTAATCATTGAACTAGGGTTCCTAGTTGAATTAGGGTTTTCGGTTTCACATGAAATGATAGGGTTGTAATATCATTCCATATGGAATTAGGGTTTGCTATTTACCATACAGTTCTATGATTAATAACTTCATTTTAAAGTTGAAGTTATTAGTAACTTGGAAATAAAAATAATATTGAATTTGGCATTTTATTATTTTTAACAATTAATAATTAAGGTAATTATTATTTAGGGTTTTAAATCCTCCTAATAAGGATTTAGTAAGTTAATAGTAAAGGAAAATTAATTTTAATGTTTTCCTTATTTACTTACTGGTTTTTATTTATTTTATGAAATCTTTACTAATTATTGAATTTTAATTGAATTTAGAATTAAAATTAAAAGCTTAAATAACAAGTATTAAATAATTGAATTTTTATTAAAAATAAAAATTTCATTTTATATTTTTATTGGATAGAGTTTATCTTTACAAGAATTTTGATATCTTATATTTGTTTTTCTAAGCTATTATGAATTTTCTAGATTTATTTGAAGTTGCAGTAGTTTTTGAATTTGAATTAAAATGATAAGAACTGCTAAACGCACCCAGGCTACTGCTACACAGGGTCACTGACAGGTGGACCTAAGCCATGTTGGCTCCACATGGCGCCGATGTGGCAACCATGGGCTCTGCCAGCGGCCAGTGATCGACGGCGCCGGTGATTCCTGGTTCCCGCGGGGGCATGCGCGTGTGCGTTGGAACGAGCGTGTTGAGGCGAACCTCGTGGTGGTGGCGCCGCTCTCTATTGGTAATCGGAACCTCGCCGGCGATGATGAAATACGGCGGCAGATGGTGGTCGACGGTGACAGGACTGTACGGTTCGATCTAAGGCTCGATATGATGCTCACAAGATGCGCAATCTCACCTTGATGATTTTCTGTTGGTTGATGTGGTCGATCGAGGGCGGAAGCGACGAGGAGGTCGCCATTTCCCTCGCAGTACTGCGAAAGGGAACGGCCAAATTTCCGCTCCTCCAAGCTCCCCTTAACGCGTGATTGCACCTGGTGAATGAGAACGTCAGGGCGCTCCTCCTGAGCTCAACGGCGGCTCCAGGGGTGGTCGGAAATGGTGGGATAAGAGGAAGGCCGGCGAGCTAGGGATTCGGGTTCTGGCGCAAATGAGACGAAGAGAGGTCAAATTGAGAGCTTCTACGCATTTTATAGGGTCACTGGCGTGTGCTGGCGGTCAACAACGCCGGCGGCGACCGCGGGACGTGGCCTTGGCGTCGCGGTGGCGAGTTCCCGCGCCTCCAGTGACGAAGACGAAGACGACGACGTCTCCTTCATATTTATCCACGCGAAGAGGTACGCTGGGCCGTGGTGGGCTGTGCTGGGCTGAGTCTGCTGGGCTGCTTGGTGGGCTACACGGCCAGGTAAGGTCCTGGTAAGTCCTTTCTTCTTTTTCTCTTTTATTTATTTTCTGTTTTGTATTTCTATCTTGAATTCAGATTTGAATTCATATTTTAACTTTTTTCTGTTTTGCAGGTATTTGACAATTGGTATTAGGATTTGATAACAATGGTCATTGCATTATTTTATTGCTCAAGACAAATGTGTAATGCATGATTTTGTTTGTATCCTTGTGGTTTCTTTTTAAATTTTTAATTTAGCCATGAATTTATGTGGTCTTTGAAACTCCTTTTCCTCCTTGCAATACAACTTTCTTTTGAATTATTTAAAGTGTATAATTGGTGCTAAAAGCATTTTAAAGATTATTATGAGGTATTGGTTTCTTAATTGAGAGTTTGTTTCACTTACATATTATTTTATGGGATCACCTAATTATTATAGTTTTGTAAATTCTCTTATAACCCCCTTTTAAGTTGAACACTATTATTATCTTTGAAAATGTCTAGAGTAAATATTGTTCCCATAATGGTTTGGTCTTGATTACAAAGGTAAGTGGTTGATCACCTCACATGGTTTTAAATAAAGGGTTTCAACTATGTTCACCTTATGCTCCATAATTAAGTATAGGATTTAACTAGTGAGTAATCCTAGGGTTCTAATCATATTCACCTAATGGAAATTGGTTTGAATCTGAATTATGGCCTGGTTTATATTGGAATCTCCCCTGACCATGATAAGGTGGTTACTTAATTAAAATTTCATGTGCTTCTCTAATTACCAAGGACTTGAGAATTGGTTTTATCTTCTACCAATTAACTTCTATTGTTAACCTCAATTTATCATTAAAGTAACTACATTGGTTATAGTTCTTTTTATAGTTAACTTTGGTCATATGAATGGATGGTTTCTCACCATATTAAGTATGGAGTTTTACTCTAAGGTTTTCTTATGTTTCTGAAGTGAAAGATAAGTGGAATGTAGATGTGGTAGAATTGTACTATGATCACCAAGTGATTCACAAGTTAAAGTTAGGATATAAGCTTAGGGTTGCTTACTATTGATCTCCCTATAATTTCATGTGGTGAATGATATCTACTTACCCTATTAGGTTTTAACTTATCCTCACGTACATCAAGAGCATGACCATAGATTAGGCATGATCAACTTGTTCTTAATATCTCTACCTCAAATTCTTAGGGTTTATGATCATTACTCAATTTATAATGATCAAGGTTTGGCTTCCTAAGGTATCTCCTCCTGAGTTAAGTTTCTCACTTCTAAGATCCAGTATTGACTTGATCAACTAAGGTATAATATCTCTCTTATAGTTTCTTGGGTGGACATGGCTATGGTTATCTCAATAGGTTATATCCCAGGAGAATGCCTGAGATATTCTGTTAGGGTTCTACTTAAACAATGTTGATACTATCATCTGGTTATATGGATAGTTCTCTCCCTCACATTCAAGTGTTGGCTTTAACATTCTTGAGGGTAACACCTTAGCTTGGGCTCTCTTATAAAGGAATGGTTTATTCTAGGGTTTATGTTATGTTCACAAGATCTCATTAGATAGTTAAGGGTTAAGTCTCCACCTAGATGCTTAGTTGGATTAGTTGCTGCTTTACTTCACCAATTCATGTATATAGTCTTGTTCCATTTAATATTAGGTTATCCCATCATTTCAAAGTGAAATGGTTTAAGTCCTAATACTTTAGTTTAAGAATTGTACTTGATTCTTAATTAGGTAAAACTAGGGTTAGTATAAATGGTCTCTCTCATTTGGGAAGGACTTCAATGCTAACCTAAGATTAGGCTCCATATATAGAGGTTGATGTGATCATCAATATCTATGGTTAACATAAATGGGTTCTCTCTCTAGGAAATATCTTGAATAGGATCCTAGGGTTCCTCTTAAAGATGATGATTTGAATACTTGGATGTATATCCAAGGTTTAACTCAAGGTTTGTTAATGCTTCTCTAATAATTATAATAGAACTCTCACCTCTCTAGGTTTGATGCTTAATTATGTGGAATAGAGAAGAATACATATTTCTAGAGTTGATCTCCATGTCATGTTTCCAAGAATGAAGTAAAATGAATACCATGAGGTTCATGGTAGGATCATGTATTAGTTTAAGACATGGAAAAGATAAGTCAAGAATGGTTTCTCCATTTTATTGTTACTTGATTTGCAATTGAATTGGTGTTCATATGTTAGGACCAGGATTACCATATTATAATCTTCTATAAGATCAAGTAATTGATCATTGAGTAAAGTGTTGTTGTGTTGATTATTAGTTCCATTTGATCTAACCCCTTAGATCAAATCACCTCTACCCAAAACAAAGTTTTAACATAGTCACATTGAGGTTTATAGCGCTTGACTTGATGAGCTACTTCAATTCCACCAAGGTCAAGTGAAACTTCAGTTACTGTGACTATTTTACTTTAAAGCGCGAAAATTCCCCAGATTTTCTATGCATGAATGCAATGCACACATCTGTTTCCTCTATTTTTGTAACCTCAATACCTGGGATATTACAGTCTCTACCCCTTAAACTAAACTTCGACCTCGAAGTTTGAACTCTCTCATGTTTTTGAAGTGTGGTTCTAACTTATGCAGACTTAAACTTTTCTCGAACTCCGTAATGATCTTACTGGATATAATTGAATATATCCCTTTGTCCAGATTCTTCCTAGAATCCATTAGGGTTGGTCTCTGAACCATGACTCTTACTTTGATTCTTTGATTTCTTCCAACTCTATAAGCTTGTTTCCTTTCTCATTGAAGATTCAATGATTGGGACTTCTTCTTGTCCTAACAGTCTTAATTGAGGACTAATTGGATAACATTCTCCTATTTGATAAAATAGGTCTTTGTTTTCCTTTACTACCCAAAACTGCAGTAATGATACTTGTTAAGGTACTTAACATGGAAATAATCATGATGGTTCATTCCTCTAAGAATGGATTAGACTCATTTAGTCCATCCAATCATGGATTATGGTTGATACCTCTAACTATTTTATTTCTTTTAGGTTCCATGAAAGGAATCTTTCAGTTAGTCTTTAATTTTGGTATGGTCAATCTTCTTCGGTCTTGGCCTTCTTGAGCTATATTTGGTCTCCTATATTTCCTTCTTCCAACTTCATTAAGCTTAGCTTACTTGAGCTTTCGTACTTCTGAGTAAATCTTACTCACTTTCTCAAGTTATACTCCACTTCTTACTTCCTCGAGGTATAAACCTCATCTTCTGGTCTGACATCTTTCTGAAAGTAGTGTTCCTTAATCTTATGAAAATAAGATCGAACTTCCTCTCAGTTCAGATCTTCTTCTTCAATCTAGCTCAAAATATTGAGTCATTGTACATCCAACTCAATCTTTACTCTACCCCTTAGAGTTCTCTTATGGTCTTCAACTCCTATTATTCCAATCATTGGAATTATGGTTAGAATATTGGTCTAGGTCTAGCTTATGGTTTGTATTCTTCTAAGATCTTGCGAAGAATGTTTGTGGTGTATCCACTCCATTGTAGACATCCAATGTGAATCCTTTGACTAAATGGTTATAGGTCAGTGTTATTTGGCTAACATAGTTTTATTTGTTCACAATTTATTGGTACAAATAATCCAATGGTGGACTACTTGATACCAATTGCAGCTATTTTTTATCTAAAAATGGATTCTATTATAGGTTCTGATCAACTGAACGAGACATCTTCTACACTATCTCGCAGTATTGATCCTATATCAACTATAGTCTTCTGATACCAACTATGGTCTTCTTACATCTGCTATGATTTCATATCTCATCTTCCTTTTTGGAGGGTTTATTGTTGCAAGAAAACCACTAGCTGATACTATGAATATAGTTTCCTAAGTGATTTCCCATGCATTCCCTCTTCTATAATGTTTATGGTTCTACTTCTATTTCACCATAATCATTATATTTCTCACCTACATGCCTCTTATGTACTAAAGTACTCCTCTGTTGATGTTAAGCATGATTTTATATGAGTACTTGTTTCAAAATATTGTGGTTACTTCCCACAACTTTGCTTCCTTTCTCTGATGAACCTTCATCTTGTCTTCGGAATCTTCCAGAATTCGTCGCTTCCTCACACGAATACTATTACCCTCTAGATCTATAGCATCAAGTAAGGACTTGATATTGCAACATGCATTTGCATATCAACGTCAAACTTTATGTATGGATCTAGTCAAACAATGAAAATCCAATAAAATCCAAGAAGATTCAGCTTTTGTGCTTATAATACACATCATCGTAAGCCTGAATATAATAGTTGAGTATGACATCTCTAAACATCAGGCTGAAATGTGTAGTATATAACACCACATAAGATAGGTTTATATCGTGATACTTAGCACGAGTATATGGGATTCAACTATTTGTCTCAACCTTTACCTTAATTGCACATTTGCAATGAGATAAACTTGAAACAAAGTGGTTTGGGATGGTTAAGGTTAACCTAATTTTCTTTGGAAGTACTACTTAACTTAGTATTATACCATATATAAGTGCTATTGAGGACTATTTTGTATGATACTTCTAGTTCTAATATGGTTACTCTGAATACATATTTATTAGGATATACTCCCTCCGTTCCAAAATATAAGGCGTCTAAGGTTTGGTCAGAAGTCAAACTTTACAAACTTTGACCAAATATTTAGGAAAAAATATTTACATCTACAATATCGAATTGACATATTAATAAAATATACTTTAGGGTGAATCTATTGATAATAATTTAGTATTGTAAATGTTAATATTTTTGTGTATAAACTTGGTCAAACTTTAAACACGTTGACTTTTGACCAAACCTTAGGCGCCTTATATTTTGGGACGGAGGGAGTAGTTCCTATACTTCTAAGTGTTTCTACCATAAGCATATGGTCATGATGTGCTTGGCACACTTCCCATATTTTTGGAACACAATTCTTGCACTAATGTTTTGCACTTGGCTTCTTATTGTACTCCTCTTAATTAATTATGAGGTTCTAGTCCATCACATAATGATTCTCAGGTGAATCATATATGATTACTATCACTACTCTGTAAGTAGACATGTTTTATTTCTATCTCTCTTACTTACCTCTCATGATTGACTCATCATGGTCTATACTACCTCATATAACTCATAGTTATCACTTACTAGCAACTGTTTCACAAGTTTGGATAGATTTTACTTACCCATTACTTGTCTGGATCTACATCTTCTATTAGGATATCTTAATGATTATCATCACTTGATATTACTTCTAGTACAGGTCTGAGTAATTCTTATTTAATTATATCATGTGTTGGTACACATCTTCCACTAGGATATCTTCCTTATGGTTGTATCCTCTCTTTGGACTACCATGTATTGTATACCAACTGTGGGCTACTCATCTATTGTTTTAAGGGCTTAATGGTGTCCTAAATGTTTGGGATTAGCTAACTATCTTTACTTAGGAAAGATAGGTAGGAAAGGTTGACTCAAGTGTGTCAGGATTATTCTCAAGTGAATATCCATCTCAAGTCATAAGAAGTATTTGGTGTACCTAGGACAACTACCTATAGACACTACCAATTCTATAGGTCTCCTTTAAAGGGTTTTAATCCTAGGGTCAAAGCATTTGCTCTGATACCAACTGTGGTGACCCGGCATACCACTGCATGGTGTAGTATGCAAGTCTGATATAACACCAATGAAACACCGTTCCACTAGTATTATATCGCTCAGAGTGGTACAACAGAAACATATGCGGGTCCAAGGCATGCCTATAGAATTACAACATTGACTCTGTTACATAAGATCATCATAGCCTCCTACTTTACAATGAAGTAAAACTGCAAATAAACTCCAGAAGAACGACTCGTAGTCTAATTCTATCACGAACTCTATTTGTAGAGTATTTAACTAGCTATAGAGGCTAAGAATAGATTCTAGCTAAGTAGGAGCTAGGTTTAGGAAGCTAGTTACCTTCTATGGCTAAACTAGGTTTTCTCCTTGATGTATGTGGTATCTGACTCCTCTGACAGGGTCTTGTCTCTTGAAGTAGTTGTTGACTCCTCGACCTTCGAGTTGCACTGTAGATACTCCTTCGATGCCTCCATATCTAAGCAGGGGATTTAAGAGTGGGATGAGTACGAGCGTACTCAACAAGTTCATTATAGGAAAGAGGTGTTTAATGCACTAGCTACGGCATTAGACCAGAAAGTCTAATACCAATGCAGGTTTTCATAACCATTTCTTCAAAAGGTTGCTTTTATTCAGAAGAACTATGTCCGTCAGCCTTCACCGGTTTACTAGAACTTCATGGAGCTCCTTTCCGGCCGCTGTCATAGCCTCCATATCCCGAACAGGAGTGACAGGTCACGGTTCTTTACACTCTGCAGAGGTGTGTTGCTTTACCCATAAGAGATCTTAACCTTGGTGCCAACCAAGCTGCAGGCTTGTCCACACTTCCTATGGTGTGAGGCCCGGTATAAGGTCTAGCCAATCATGTTCCTCCGCTACCTCGAATACCCACCCTTTGTTGCATGCCCCGACCCTGGGTCCACGCCGGTCCCATTATTCCATATATTTCAGGGTGGACCCCGACCACGACGTCAATGCAGGGCTCTACCATACATTCCTACGCCGGTAGCTGCAACCCATCATAGACCGCAATACCGTGGGGACTTAGGACTCCCCAGCCTCACCGCTTGCTCCTTCGAGCGACAAGTGTACTACGGACAATGCCGTGGGGACTTAGGACTCCCCAGCCTCACCGCTTGCCCCCTTGGATTACAAGTGTACTACGGTAAAGCGCATCCGTTGATGAACGAGAGGTGGAAACACTTTTGACTACTCCGGCCCACTCCGGATCTTATGGTTAACACGGGTATTACGGCACAAGAATCATCAAGACATTTGTTGTTTAATCCTAGATGGATATAAACCCTTGCAATGGAACCTCCACCATATCAACACAATCCATGGTTCCATTGCCCACCACATAGTCATATTCATAGTTATGAAAATAGTGGTTTTTGTTTTTATGCAATAGTGATAATCATAGTACTTTGCAAGTAATTTTATAAAGATACTCAAATGACATGAGCAAGTGATGAACTTGCCTTTCTTGACTGCAAGATTATGCAGGCAAGGTCTTCGATACGCAATAACTCCAAATTCTGAAATAGCATCATCGTCCGGTAAGGACGATGTTTAAAAGATTGGCAAGGATGCAATAATGCATAAGTATGAGATGCAATCGCTCTAAGCGTGATCTAACTCCGATGATTTAGGATTAGTGAGTTGTAATGATTGGTTTAGGGTGTGTTTCACTTTTAGAGTGATTTACAAACAAGGTTCTTATTCAGGGTTGTGTTGTTTTAGAATTATAAGAAGGTGGCAAAATGAATAGTAACAATCATACACAACGAGGAATAATAGTTGTATAATAAGTAAAGAGCAGTTGTCAATTTTAAGTCCTATAATGCATGGTTGATGATTACTTATTATATAATTCAAAAGAATAACTTTTGAAGAACATGTTCTTTAATAAAGAACAAGTATGATAATTAGAGTTGTGGAGTTCTATGGTTTAATATGGTTTCATCTAGTTTCTGGAGTAAGTATCAGATGGATCACAACATAATTGGATTCATCAACACCTAGGGTTGGTAAGGTTGAATTAAGCCTGAGCATTCTAAGTAATTATTCATACAAGGTTGCTATCAGGATTGGTTTATCTTATTGGTGATAGCTAGCTAGGGTTTATAGGTCCTTATAAGCCGGGTTGATGATGATTCCTTATTTTCTTCAAAAGAATAACTTTTGAAGAACATACTTCTTAAGTAATAAGAAGTATTACAATTAAGGTTGAGGTTGTCTTGTATTAGCCATTGGATCTCTAAGTAGAGAATGGTTGGTTCCTAAATAGAATGATTCATAAGTATCTCACACTAGTAGGGTTTAGTGGAACAGGGTGATGTAAAGTAAAATAGTAGGTATGGTTGCTGTTAGGGTTCATCACAATGGTGTGATGCAAAAATAGGAATGAATAAGGATGATGGCTTTGGTAATAGGATCTAGGGTTTTCACTTGGTTAACCCTACTTGATTATTTAGGTCTGATGAAGATGAACACATGGGATACCCATATATTAGTGATAGGTCTTCTACATTTTATGTGGTCAAGAAAGGTATTTAGTCGCTACTATGGTTCTATGCTTTGAAATAAGGTACCATGATCACATGCTCTAACCTAGGGTTTAGGTTAGAAGCAATTTAGGGTTCACATGTAATCATTGAACTAGGGTTCCTAGTTGAATTAGGGTTTTCGGTTTCACATGAAATGATAGGGTTGTAATATCATTCCATATGGAATTAGGGTTTGCTATTTACCATACAGTTCTATGATTAATAACTTCATTTTAAAGTTGAAGTTATTAGTAACTTGGAAATAAAAATAATATTGAATTTGGCATTTTATTATTTTTAACAATTAATAATTAAGGTAATTATTATTTAGGGTTTTAAATCCTCCTAATAAGGATTTAGTAAGTTAATAGTAAAGGAAAATTAATTTTAATGTTTTCCTTATTTACTTACTGGTTTTTATTTATTTTATGAAATCTTTACTAATTATTGAATTTTAATTGAATTTAGAATTAAAATTAAAAGCTTAAATAACAAGTATTAAATAATTGAATTTTTATTAAAAATAAAAATTTCATTTTATATTTTTATTGGATAGAGTTTATCTTTACAAGAATTTTGATATCTTATATTTGTTTTTCTGAGCTATTATGAATTTTCTAGATTTATTTGAAGTTGCAACAGTTTTTGAATTTGAATTAAAATGATAAGAACTGCTAAACGCACCCAGGCTACTGCTACATAGGGTCACTGACAGGTGGACCTAAGCCACGTTGGCTGCCACATGGCGCCGATGTGGCAACCATGGGCTCTGCCGGTGGCCAGTGATCGACGGCGCCGGTGATTCCTGGTTCCCGCGGGGGCATGCGCGTGTGCGTTGGAACGAGCGTGTTGAGGCGAACCTCGTGGTGGTGGCGCCGCTCTCTATTGGTCATCGGAACCTCGCCGGTGATGATGAAATACGGCCGCAGATGGTGGTCGACGGTGACAGGACTGTACGGTTCGATCTAAGGCTCGATATGATGCTCACAAGATGCGCAATCTCACCTTGATGATTTTCTGTTGGTTGATGTGGTCGATCGAGGGCGGAAGTGACGAGGAGGTCGCCATTTCCCTCGCAGTATTGCGAAAGGGAACGGCCAAATTTCCGCTCCTCCAAGCTCCCCTTAACGCGTGATTGCACCTGGTGAATGAGAACGTCAGGGCGCTCCTCCTGAGCTCAACGGCGGCTCCAGGGGTGGTCGGAAATGGTGGGACGAGAGGAAGGCCGGCAAGCTAGGGTTTCGGGTTCTGGCGCAAATGAGACGAAGAGAGGTCAAATTGAGAGCTTCTACGCATTTTATATGGTCACTGGCGTGTGCTGGCGGTCAACAACGCCGGCGGTGACCGCGGGACGTGGCCTTGGCGCCGCGGTGGCGAGTTCCCGCGCCTCCAGTGACGAAGACGAAGACGACGATGTCTCCTTCGTATTTATCCACGCGAAGAGGTACGCTGGGCCGTGGTGGGCTGTGCTGGGCTGAGTCTGCTGGGCTGCTTGGTGGGCTACACGGCCAGGTAAGGTCCTGGTAAGTCCTTTCTTCTTTTTCTCTTTTATTTATTTTCTGTTTTGTATTTCTATCTTGAATTCAGATTTGAATTCATATTTTAACTTTTTTCTATTTTGCAGGTATTTGACAATTGGTATTAGGATTTGATAACAATGGTCATTGCATTATTTTATTGCTCAAGACAAATGTGTAATGCATGATTTTGTTTGTATCCTTGTGGTTTCTTTTTAAATTTTTAATTTAGCCATGAATTTATGTGGTCTTTGAAACTCCTTTTCCTCCTTGCAATACAACTTTCTTTTGAATTATTTAAAGTGTATAATTGGTGCTAAAAGCATTTTAAAGATTATTATGAGGTCGTGGTTTCTTAATTGAGAGTTTGTTTCACTTACATATTATTTTATGGGATCACCTATTTATTATAGTTTTGTAAATTCTCTTATAGCCCCCTTTTAAGTTGAACACTACTATTATCTCTGAAAATGTCTAGAGTAAATATTGTTCCCATAATGGTTTGGTCTTGATTACAAAGGTAAGTGGTTGATCACCTCACATGGTTTTAAATAAAGGGTTTCAACTATGTTCACCTTATGCTCCATAATTAAGTATAGGATTTAACTAGTGAGTAATCCTAGGGTTCTAATCATATTCACCTAATGGAAATTGGTTTGAATCTCAATTATGGCCTGGTTTATATTGCAATCTCCCCTGACCATGATAAGGTGGTTACTTAATTAAAATTTCATGTGCTTCTCTAATTACCAAGGACTTGAGAATTGGTTTTATCTTCTACCAATTAACTTCTATTGTTAACCTCAATTTATCATTAAAGTAACTACATTGGTTATAGTTCTTTTTATAGTTAACTTTGGTCATATGAATGGATGGTTTCTCACCATATTAAGTATGGAGTTTTACTCTAAGGTTTTCTTATGTTTCTGAAGTGAAAGATAAGTGGAATGTAGATGTGGTAGAATTGTACTTATGATCACCAAGTGATTCACAAGTTAAAGTTAGGATATAAGCTTAGGGTTGCTTACTATTGATCTCCCTATAATTTCATGTGGTGAATGATATCTACTTACCCTATTAGGTTTTAACTTATCCTCACATACATCAAGAGCATGACCATAGATTAGGCATGATCAACTTATTCTTAATATCTCTACCTCAAATTCTTAGGGTTTATGATCATTACTCAATTTATAATGATCAAGGTTTGGCTTCCTAAGGTATCTCTCCTGAGTTAAGTTTCTCACTTCTAAGATCCAGTATTGACTTGATCAACTAACGTATAATATCTCTCTTATAGTTTCTTGGGTGGACATGGCTATGTTTATCTCAATAGGTTATATCCCAGGAGAATGCTTGAGATATTCTGGTAGGGTTCTACTTAAACAATGTTGATACTATCATCTGGTTATATGGATAGTTCTCTCCCTCACATTCAAGTGTTGGCTTTAACATTCTTGAGGGTAACACCTTAGCTTGGGCTCTCTTATAAAGGAATGGTTTATTCTAGGGTTTATGTTATGTTCACAAGATCTCATTAGATAGTTAAGGGTTAAGTCTCCACCTAGATGCTTAGTTGGATTAGTTGCTGCTTTACTTCACCAATTCATGTATATAGTCTTGTTCCATTTAATATTAGGTTATCCCATCATTTCAAAGTGAAATGGTTTAAGTCCTAATACTTTAGTTTAAGAATTGTACTTGATTCTTAATTAGGTAAAACTAGGGTTAGTATAAATGGTCTCTCTCATTTGGGAAGGACTTCAATGCTAACCTAAGATTAGGCTCCATATATAGAGGTTGATGTGATCATCAATATCTATGGTTAACATAAATGGGTTCTCTCTCTAGGAAATATCTTGAATAGGATCCTACGGTTCCTCTTAAAGATGATGATTTGAATACTTGGATGTATATCCAAGGTTTAACTCAAGGTTTGTTAATGCTTCTCTAATAATTATAATAGAACTCTCACCTCTCTAGGTTTGATGCTTAATTATGTGGAATAGAGAAGAATACATATTTCTAGAGTTGATCTCCATGTCATGTTTCCAAGAATGAAGTAAAATGAATACCATGAGGTTCATGATAGGATCATGTATTAGTTTAAGACATGGAAAAGATAAGTCAAGAATGGTTTCTCCATTTTATTGTTACTTGATTTGCAATTGAATTGGTGTTCATATGTTAGGACCAGGATTACCATATTATAATCTTCTATAAGATCAAGTAATTGATCATTGAGTAAAGTGTTGTTGTGTTGATTATTAGTTCCATTTGATCTAACCCCTTAGATCAAATCACCTCTACCCAAAACAAAGTTTTAACATAGTCACATTGAGGTTTATAGCGCTTGACTTGATGAGCTACTTCAATTCCACCAAGGTCAAGTGAAACTTCGCCATCGTGGACTGCTTTTACTTTAAAGCGCGAAAATTCCCCAGATTTTCTATGCATGAATGCAATGCACACATCTGTTTCCTCTATTTTTTTAACCCCAATACCTGGGATATTACACCTAAAAACTATTGTGGTATTGAATATGTACTTATGCATTTTATTTCTTATAAGTTGCTTGTTGTGCGATAACCATGTTCCTGGGGACGCCATCAACTACTCTTTGTTGAATATCATGTGAGTTGCTATGCATGTCCGTCTTGTCTGAAGTAAGGGTGATTTACCATGAGTTTAATGGTTTGAGCATGCATACTGTTAGAGAAGAACATTTGGCCGCTAACTAAAGCCATGATCCATGGTGGAAGTTTCAGTTTTGGACAAATATCCTCAGTCTCATATGAGAAAATTAATTGTTGTTGAATGCTTATGCATAAAAGAGGAGTCCATTATATGTTGTCTATGTTGTCCCGGTATGGATGTCTAAGTTGAGAATAATCAAAAGCGAGAAATCCAATGCGAGCTTTCTCCTTAGACCTTTGTACAGGCGGCATAGAGGTACCCCTTTGTGACACTTGGTTAAAACATATGTATTGCAATGATAATCCAGGTAATCCGAGCTAATTAGGACAAGGTGCGGGCACTATTGGTAATCTATGCATGAGGCTTGCAACTTGTAGGATATAATTTACATAATGCATATGCTTTATTACTACCGTTGACAAAATTGTTTCTTATTTTCAAAACCAAAGCTCTAGCACAAATATAGCAATCAATGCTTCCCTCAACGAAGGGCCTTTCTTTTACTTTTATGTTGAGTCAGTTCACCTATCTCTCTCCACCTCAAGAAGCAAACACTTGTGTGAACTTTGCATTGATTCCTACATACTTGCATATTGCACTTGTTATATTACTTTGCATTGACAATATCCATGAGATATACATGTTACAAGTTGAAAGCAACCGCTGAAACTTAATCTTCCTTTGTGTTGCTTCAATGCCTTTACTATGAATTTATTGCTTTATGAGTTAACTCTTATGCAAGACTTATTGATGCTTGTCTTGAAAGTACTATTCATGAAAAGTCTTTGCTATATGATTCATTTGTTTACTCATGTCATTTACCATTGTTTTGATCGCTGCATTCATTACATATGCTTACAATAGTATGATCAAGGTTATGATGGCATGTCACTCCAGAAATTATCTTTGTTATCGTTTACCTGCTCGGGACGAGCAGAAACTAAGCTTGGGGATGCTGATACGTCTCCGACGTATCAATAATTTCTTATGTTCCATGCCACATTATTGATGATATCTACATGTTTTATGCATACTTTGTGTCATATTTATGCGTTTTCCGGAACTAACCTATTGACGAGATGCCGAAGGGCCAGTTGCTGTTTTCTGCTGTTTTTGGTTTCAGAAATCCTAGTAAGGAAATATTCTCGGAATTGGACGAAATCAACGCCCAGCATCTTAGAATCCCACGAAGCTTCCAGAACACCCGAGAGCCACCAGAGGAGGGCCCTGTGGGCCCCACACATGTGCCCGGCGCGGCCAGAGGGGGAGCCGCGCCCCCCTGTTGTGTCGCCGCCTCGTCAGCCTTCTGACGCCGCCTCTTCGCCTATAAGAAGTCTCTGACCTAAAACATCGATACGGAAAAGCCACGGTACGAGAAACCTTCCAGAGCCGCCGCCATCGCGAAGCCAAGATCTGGGGGACAGGAGTCTCTGTTCCGGCACGCCGCCGGGATGGGGAAGTGCCCCCGGAAGGCTTCTCCATCGACACCACCGCCATCTTCATCAACGCTGTTGTCTCCCATGAGGAGGGAGTAGTTCTCCATCGAGGCTAAGGGCTATACCGGTAGCTATGTGGTTCATCTCTCTCCCTATGTACTTCAATACAATAATCTCATGAGCTGCCTTACATGATTGAGATTCATATGATGATGCTTGTAATCTAGATGTCATTATGCTAGTCAAGTGGATTTTACTTATGTGATCTCCGGAGACTCCTTGTCCCACGTGTGTAAAGGTGACAGTGTGTGCACCGTGTGGGTCTCTTAGGCTATATTTCACAGAATACTTATTCACTGAGTTATGATTTGAGTTGGATGTCTCTATGAAATTGTGGTTTGTTAGTACCTCCTGTGAATGCTCAAAGTGACAGCGTGGGGTGTTCATTAGTACTTGGGAATACATCTTTAAGGTTTGCCTACATGATGAATTAGAGTTCGTTATCTTGCCAGAGAGTAATTCGGAATAGCATAGTGAAGTGCTTATATTTATATTCCTTTATGATTGCAATGTTGAGAGTTTCCACTAGTGAAAGTATGATCCCTAGGCCTTGTTCCTAAATACTGCTATCGCTGCTTGTTTACTGTTCTACTGCATCTCTACAGTCCGCAATATTACCACCATCAACCACACGCCAGTCCTGGACGGCAAAGCACTTTTCTGGCGCCGTTACTACTGCTCATACTTATTCATACCACCTGTATTTCACTATCTCTTCGCCGAACTAGTGCACCTATTAGGTGTGTTGGGGACACAAGAGACTTCTTGCTTTGTGGTTGCAGGGTTGCATGAGAGGGATATCTTTGACCTCTTCCTCCCTGAGTTCGATAAACCTTGGGTGATCCACTTAAGGGAAACTTGCTGCTGTTCTACAAACCTCTGCTCTTGGAGGCCCAACACTGTCTACAAGAATAGAAGCACCCGTAGACATCAAGAACCTCCAATGATGTTAAGATGCTTGTTAAACATTTTCATATGGTTCAAACTCAAATTGATCAACTCACTAAAGTGCAAAATGACTTGTTAAAACATAATTCTAAAGAGAAACATGCTTATGAAGTAACAACTAGAGGCGGTGTTTCTACTCAGGATCCTCTATATCCTGAAGGGCATTCCAAAAGAGTTGAACAAGATTCTCAACGAATTGAACCTAGTGCTCCTTCTAAGAAAAAGAAGAAGAAACATAAAAATGTTGTAGAATCCTCTGAACCTGTTAATGATCCTAATAGTATTTCTATTTCTGATGCTGAAACTGAAAGTGGTAATGAACATGATAATGATAATGATAAGAATGATGCTTCTGATAAAGAAGAGGTTGAAGCTGAACCTGAAAAGAATGCTAAAAATAAAAAGTACACTAAAGAAGATTTTATTGCTAAGAAACATGGTAATGAAAGGGAACCTTGGGTCCAAAAGCAAATGCCTTTTCCTGCTAAGAAACTAAAATCAAAGGAAGAAGAACACTATAATAAGTTTTGCGATTGGATGAAACCTTTATTCTTGCAAATCCCTTTGACTGATGCTATTAAATTGCCTCCTTATTCAAAGTATATGAAAGATATTGTATCTAACAAAAGGAAAATTCCTAATGAGGAGATTTCCACTATGCTTGCTAATTACTCTTTCAATGGCAAAGTTCCGAAGAAGTTGGGTGATCCAGGTATACCGACCATTCCTTGTTCTATTAAGAATAATTATGTTAGAACTGCTCTATGTGATTTGGGAGCGGGTGTTAGTGTTATGCCTTTTTCTCTTTATAAGAGACTTTATTTGGATAAGTTGATACATACTGATATATCTTTGCAAATGGCAGATAAATCTACTGCTATTCCTGTTGGTATATGTGAGGATGTTCCTGTTCAAGTTACTAATAACTGCTTGATATTAACTAATTTTATTGTGTTGGAAATGCCCGAAGATGATAATATGTCTATTATTTTTGGGAGACCTTTTCTTAACACCGCAGGGGCTGTTATTGATTGCAATAAAGGAAAAGTTACTTTCAATGTTGATGACAAGGAGCATACCGTCTATTTCCCCAAGAGGATTGATAAAGTATGTGGAGTTAATATCATTTCTAATGTGAGAACTATCAAAGTTGGAACTATTGATTGTCCTATATATGAGCCTAAAGAAGGATATCCCATATCAATACAATTCAAGGTAACATGATTGATTTGAGGTTTATTTCTTCATATGTTATGTAAAATTTATTTGGTGGCAAGACTTGATCCACCTTGTTAACAAATACATTTTATATGCATAGAGGAGCTAAAAACATTTCTTTCTTCCTCCACACTTGTTTACTTTCTGTAGCAATACCTTTGTATCTTTACTTTATTGCGTTATTGTGCCAAGTAAAGTCTCTAATAGAAAGTTGATGTAGATTTGGATTTCTGCGCAGAAACAGATTTTTAGCTGTCACGAATGTGAGTTTTTCTCTCTCTAGAAGAATCTAAAAAATCTGTAAAAATTCACGTGTGATCCTCGGATATGTACGCAACTTTCATTAGTTTTGAGTTTTCTGATTTGAGCAACGGAAGTACCTCGAAAAAATTCGTCTTTACTGGCTGTCCTGTTTTGGCAGATTCTGTCTCTGTTTTTTTTTTGCATTGTCTCTTGTGGACTTTAAGTAAGGCTTTCTAGACGTGGAGAGCTGTAGCTAATGTTTTATTGAGTTCTTGCAATGTGTCACTATAGTACTAAAGTGGATTAAAGTTTTTGAGTACTAACCCCTCTAATGAAGTTTATGAGAAGTTTGGTGTGGCAGACGTTTTCAAGAATCAAGAGAGAAGGGTGATATAATGCGATCAAGAAGAGTAAAAAGCCTAAGCTTGGGGGGAAGGTATACCGGCATCACTCATTCTTTGCATATTATGGTTGCTGGATACTTGTATATACTTTTTTAGTTTCTTTAAGTGGTTTTCTAATAAGAGGGAGATGATATTTGTGGAAGTGCTGCCTGAAAACAGATTCTGGACTGTTACCAAAAAAATTCTCAAAAACAGCCAGAACGTTATTTTGCGAAGCCAATTTTTCTGCATGTCCCCAATGTTGTTATCTAACTTTCATTAGTTGAACACTTTTCGATTTGAGCAGCGGAAGAATTTCTTAAAAATCGATTACTGTACTGCCGTCAAGTTTGACGAATTCCTGCTGCTTTGTGTTTATGTGACTCTTCTAGTTTTCATTTTTTTGTTTTTGCTTTGTTTCTTTCCTAAAACACAAAAAGACCAAAAATATTTCTGTTGTTTCTCTTCACCATTTGTTTATTTTGGTTTCTTGCTCTTATTTTGCTTTATTTGCTATCGTTAGTTTGCTATAAGAAAATCCAAAAAGATTTTGCTTTGTTTGCTTGTTTCCAATTCGAAAAAACCAAAAATATTTGCTGTTCTTCTTTGGTTTTGTAAAGTTCATCATGAGTTCAATGGTCTTCGGTGGCTGGAGCGTGGTTTTCATTTCATATTATTCAAGCTACACAAGTGAAAGGCAATAATGACGATCTACGACAATTCGACTGTGGTGAGAGGCTGGTATGAACTCTATTTGTTTTCATTTTTGTACATATACTCATCCATGTGAGCATGCTTAGTTGGTTCATATGAGGTATATGTCATTTAAGAAAGTCTAGTAGTTCATGATCTCTCATGTTTAGCTCCAGTTTATTAATATGAGTAGCTGATGGCGTGTAACTCACACGTTCGTTGGGAACCCCAAGAGGAAGGTATGATGCGCACAGCAGCAAGTTTTCCCTCAGAAAGAAACCAAGGTTTATCGAACCAGGAGGAGCCAAAAAGCACGTTGAAGGTTGATGGTGGCGGGATGTAGTGCGGCGCAACACCAGGGATTCCGGCGCCAACGTGGAACCTGCACAACACAACCAAAGTACTTTGCCCCAACGAAACAGTGAGGATGTCAATCTCACCGGCTTGCTGTAACAAAGGATTAACCGTATTGTGTGGAAGATGATTGTTTGCAGAAAACAGTAGAACAGTATTGCAGTAGATTGTATTTCAGTAAAGAGAATTGGACTGGGGTCCACAGTTCACTAGAGGTGTCTCTCCCATAAGACAAACAGCATGTTGGGTGAACAAATTACAGTTGGGCAATTGACAAATAAAGAGGGCATGACCATGCACATACATATCATGATGAGTATAGTGAGATTTAATTGGGCATTACGACAAAGTACATAGACCGCCATCCAACTGCATCTATGCCTAAAAAGTCCACCTTCAGGTTATCATCCGAACCCCCTCCAGTATTAAGTTGCTAACAACAGACAATTGCATTAAGTATTGCGCGTAATGTAACTAGTGACTACATCCTTGAACATAGCACTAATGTTTTATCCCTAGTGGCAACAGCACATCCATAACCTTAGAGGTTCTTGTCACCCCTCCAGATTCACGGAGACATGAACCCACTATCGAGCATAAATACTCCCTCTTGGAGTTACTAGCATCAACTTGGCCAGAGCATCTACTAATAACAGAGAGCATGCAAGATCATAAACAACACATAGATATAACTTTGATAATCAACATAACAAGTATTCTCTATTCATCGGATCCCAACAAACGCAACATATAGAATTACAGATAGATGATCTTGATCATGTTAGGCAGCTCACAAGATCCGACAATGATAGCACAATGGGGAGAAGACAACCATCTAGCTACTGCTATGGACCCATAGTCCAGGGGTAGACTACTCACACATCACACCGGAGGCGACCATGGTGGCGTAGAGTCCTCCGGGAGATGATTCCCCTCTCCGGCAGGGTGCCGAAGGCGATCTCCTGGATCCCCCGAGATGGGATCGGCGTTGGCGGCGTCTCTGGAAGGTTTTCCGTATCGTGGCTCTCGGTACTGGGGGTTTCGTCACGGAGGCTATTTGTAGGCGGAAGGGCAGGTCAAGAGGCGGCACGGGGGCCCCACACCACAGGGCCGCGCGGCCAAGGGGGGGGCCGCGCCGCCCTAGGGTGTGGCCCCCTCGTGGCCCCTCTTCGTCTCTCCTTCGGACTTCTGGAAGCTTCGTGGAAAAATAGGCCCCTGGGCTTTGATTTCATCCAATTCCGAGAATATTTCCTTACTAGGATTTCTGAAACCAAAAACAGCAGAAAACAGCAACTGGCACTTCGGCATCTTGTTAATAGGTTAGTTCCAGAAAATGCACGAATATGACATAAAGTGTGCATAAAACATGTAGATAACATCAATAATATGGCATGGAACATAAGAAATTATCGATACATCGGAGACGTATCAGCATCCCCAAGCTTAGTTCTGCTCGTCCCGAGCAGGTAAAACGATAACACAGATAATTTCTGGAGTGACATGCCATCATAATCTTGATCATACTATTTGTAAAGCATATGTAGTGAATGCAGCGATCAAAACAATGTATATGACATGAGTAAACAAGTGAATCATAAAGCAAAGACTTTTCATGAATAGCACTTCAAGACAAGCATCAATAAGTCTTGCATAAGAGTTAACTCATAAAGCAATAATTCATAGTAAAGGTATTGAAGCAACACAAAAGAAGATTAAGTTTTAGCGGTTGCTTTCAACTTGTAACATGTATATCTCATGGATATTGTCAACATAGAGTAATATAATAAATGCAATAGGCAAATATGTAGGAATCAATGCACAGTTCACACAAGTGTTTGCTTCTTGAGGTGGAGAGAAATAGGTGAACTGACTCAACATTGAAAGTAAAAGAATGGTCCTCCATAGAGGAAAAGCATTGATTGCTATATTTGTGCTAGAGCTTTGATTTTGAAAACATGAAACAATTTTGTCAACGGTAGTAATAAAGCATATGCATCATGTAAATTATATCTTATAAGTTGCAAGCCTCATGCATAGTGTACCAATAGTGCCCGCACCTTGTCCTAATTAGCTTGGACTACCTGGATTATCACCGCAATACATATGCTTTAACCAAGTTTCACAAAGGGGTACCTCTATGCCACCTGTACAAAGGTCTAAGGAGAAAGCTCGCATTTGGATTTCTCGCTTTTGATTATTCTCAACTTAGACATCCATACCGGGACAACATAGACAACAGATAATGGACTCCTCTTTTAATGCTTTAAGCATTCAACAACAATTAATTCTTTTCTCATTAGAGATTTGAGGATGTTTGTCCAAAACTGAAACTTCCACCATGGATCATGGCTTTAGTTAGCGGCCCAATGTTCTTCTCTAACAATATGCATGCTCAAACCATTCAACTCAGTGTAGATCGCCCTTACTTCAGACAAGACGAACATGCATAGCAACTCACATGAAATTCAACAATGAAAAGTTGATGGCGTCCCCAGTAAACATGGTTATCGCACAACAAGCAACTTAATAAGAGATAAAGTGCATAATTACATATTCAATACCACAATAGTTTTTAAGCTATTTGTCCCATGAGCTATATATTGCAAAGGTGAATGATGGAATTTTAAAGGTAGCACTCAAGCAATTTACTTTGGAATGGCGGAAAATACCATGTAGTAGGTAGGTATAGTGGACACAAATGGCATAGTGGTTGGCTCAAGTATTTTGGATGCATGAGAAGTATTCCCTCTCGATACAAGGTTTAGGCTAGCAAGGCTTATTTGAAACAAACACAAGGATGAACCGGTGCAGCAAAACTCACATAAAAGACATATTGAAAACATTATAAGACTCTACACCGTCTTCCTTGTTGTTCAAACTCAATACTAGAAATTATCTAGACCTTAGAGAAACCAAATATGCAAACCAAATTTTAGCATGCTCTATGTATTTCTTCATTAATGGGTGCAAAGCATATGATGCAAGAGCTTAAACATGAGCACAACAATTGCCAAGTATCACATTACCCAAGACATTTATAGCAATTACTACATGTATCATTTTCCAATTCCAACCATATAACAATTTAACGAAGGAGAAACTTCGCCATGAATACTATGAGTAGAAACCAAGGACATACTTGTCCATATGCTACAGCGGAGCGTGTCTCTCTCCCATAAAGTGAATGCTAGGATCCATTTTATTCAAACGAAACAAAAAACAAAAACAAACCGACGCTCCAAGAAAAAGCACATAAGATGTGATGGAATAAAAATATAGTTTCAGGGGAGGAACCTGATAATGTTGTCGATGAAGAAGGGGATGCCTTGGGCATCCCCAAGCTTAGATGCTTGAGTCTTCTTGATATATGCAGGGGTGAACCACCGGGGCATCCCCAAGCTTAGAGCTTTCACTCTCCTTGATCATGTTGCATCATACTCCTCTCTTGATCCTTGAAAACTTCCTCCACACCAAACTCGAAACAACTCATTAGAGGGTTAGTGCACAATATAAATTGACATATTCAGAGGTGACACAATCATTCTTAACACTTCTGGACATTGCATAATGCTACTGGACATTAGTGGATCAAAGAAATTCATCCAACATAGCAAAAGAGGCAATGCGAAATAAAAGGCAGAATCTGTCAAAACAGAACAGTTCGTATTGACGAATTTTAAAATGGCAACAGACTTGCTCAAATGAAAATGCTCAAATTGAATGAAAGTTGCGTACATATCTGAGGATCATGCACGTAAATTGGCTTAATTTTCTGAGCTTCCTACAGGGAGGTGGACTCAGATTCGTGACAGAAAAGAAATCTGGAACTGTGCAGTAATCCAAATCTAGTACTTACTTTTCTATCAACGGCTTAACTTGGCACAACAAAACACAAAACTAAGATAAGGAGAGGTTGCTACAGTAGTAAACAACTTTCAAGACACAAAATAAAAACAAAGTACTGTAGGTAAAAACATGGGTTGTCTCCCATAAGCGCTTTTCTTTAACGCCTTTCAGCTAGGCACAGAAAGTGTGTATCAAGTATTATCAAGAGACGAAGTGTCAACATCATAATTTGTTCTCATAATAGAATCAAAAGGGTACTTCATTCTCTTTCTAGGGAAGTGTTCCATACCTTTCTTGAGAGGAAATTGATATTTTATATTACCTTCCTTCATATCAATGATAGCACCAACAGTTCGAAGAAAAGGTCTTCCCAATATAATGGGACAAGATGCATTGCATTCAATATCCAAGACAACAAAATCAACGGGGACAAGGTTATTGTTAACGGTAATGCGAACATTATCAACTTTACCCAAAGGTTTCTTTGTAGAATGATCAGCAAGATTAACATCCAAATAACAATTTTTCAGCGGTGGCAAGTCAAGCATATTATAAATTTTCTTAGGCATAACAGAAATACTTGCACCAAGATCACATAAAGCATTACAATCAAAATCTTTAACCTTCATCTTAATGATGGGCTCCCAACCATCCTCTAACTTTTTAGGAATAGAGGCTTCACGCTCTAGTTTCTCTTCTCTAGCTTTTATGAGAGCATTTGTAATATGATGCGTGAAAGCCAAATTTATAGCACTAGCATTAGGACTTTTAGCAAGTTTTTGCAAGAACTTTATAACTTCAGAGATGTGGCAATCATCAAAATTCAAACCATTATAATCTAAAGCAATGGGATCATCATCCCCAATGTTGGAAAAAATTTCAGCAGCTTTATCACGTGCAGTTTCAGCAGCTTTAGCAGTTTCAGGCAGTTTTTCGCGCTTTGCATTAGAAGTGGAAACATTGCTAACACCAATTCTTTTATTATTAATGGTAGGAGGTGCAGCAACATGTGTAGCATTAGCATTACTAGTGGTGGTAATAGTCCAAACTTTAGCTACATTCTTCTCTTTAGCTAGTTTTTCATTTTCTTCTCTATCCCACCTAGCACGCAGTTCAGCCATTAATCTTATATTCTCATTAATTCTAACTTGAATGGCATTTGCTGTAGTAACAATTTTATTATGATGATTCTCATTAGGCAAAACTTTTGATTTCAAAAGATCAACATCAGCAGCAAGACTATCGACTTTAGAAGCAAGTATATCAATTTTCCCAAGCTTTTCTTCAACAGATTTGTTAAAAGCAGTTTGTGTACTAATAAATTCTTTAAGCATGGCTTCAAGTCCAGGGGGTGAACTCCTATTATTGTTGTAAGAATTCCCATAAGAATTGCCATAGCCGTTGCCATTATTATAAGGATATGGCCTATAGTTGTTACTAGAATTGTTCCGGTAAGCATTGTTGTTGAAATTATTATTTTTAATGAAGTTTACATCAACATGTTCTTCTTGTGCAACCAATGAAGCTAACGGAACATTATTAGGATCAATATTAGTCCTATCATTCACAAGCATAGACATAATAGCATCAATCTTATCACTCAAGGAAGAGGCTTCTTCATTGCAATTTACCTTCTTACCTTGTGGAGCTCTTTCCGTGTGCCATTCAGAGTAATTGATCATCATATTATCAAGAAGCTTTGTTGCTTCACCAAGAGTGATGGACATAAAGGTACCTCCAGCAGCTGAATCCAATAAATTCCGTGAAGAAAAATTTAGTCCTGCATAGAAGGTTTGGATGATCATCCAAGTAGTCACCCATGGGTTGGGCAATTTTTAACCAAAGATTTCATTCTTTCCCAAGCTTGAGCAACATGTTCAGTATCTAATTGTTTAAAATTCATTATGCTACTCCTCAAAGATATAATTTTAGCAGGGGGATAATATCTACCAATAAAAGCATCCTTGCATTTAGTCCATGAATCAATACTATTCTTAGGCAGAGATAGCAACCAATCTTTAGCTCTTCCTCTTAATGAGAAAGGGAACAATTTTAGTTTAATAATATCACCATCTACATCTTTATACTTTTGCATTTCACATAGTTCAACAAAATTATTGAGATGGGCAGCAGCATCATCAGAACTAACACTGGAAAATTGCTCTCGCATAACAAGATTCAAGAAAGCAGGTTTAATTTCAAAGAATTCTGCTGTAGTAGCAGGTGGAGCAATAGGTGTGCATAAGAAATCATTATTATTTGTGGTTGTGAAGTCACACAACTTAGTATTTTCAGCGTTGGCCATTTTAGCAACAGTAAATAAAGCAAACTAGATAAAGTAAATGCAAGTAAACTAATTTTTTTGTGTTTTTGATATAGCAAACAAGATAGCAAATAAAGTAAAACTAGCAACTAATTTTTTTGTATTTTGATTTAGTGCAGCAAACAAAGTAGTAAATAAAACTAAGCAAGCCAAAAACAAAGTAAAGAGATTGAGAAGTGGAGACTCCCCTTGCAGCGTGTCTTGATCTCCCCGGCAACGGCGCCAGAAAAAGAGCTTGATGGCATGTAACTCACACGTTCGTTGGGAACCCCAAGAGGAAGGTATGATGCGCACAGCAGCAAGTTTTCCCTCGAAAGAAACCAAGGTTTATCGAACCAGGAGGAGCCAAGAAGCACGTTGAAGGTTGATGGCGGCGGGATGTAGTGCGGCGCAACACCAGGGATTCCGGCGCCAACGTGGAACCTGCACAACAAAACCAAAGTACTTTGCCCCAACGAAACAGTGAGGTTGTCAATCTCACCGGCTTGCTGTAACAAAGGATTAACCGTATTGTATGGAAGATGATTGTTTGCAGAAAACAGTAGAACAAAGATTGCAAGAGATTGTATTTCAAGAAAGAGAATTGGACCGGGGTCCACAGTTCACTAGAGGTGTCTCTCCCATAAGACAAACAGCATGTTGGGTGAACAAATTACAGTTGGGCAATTGACAAATAAAGAGGGCATGACCATGCACATACATATCATGATGAGTATAGTGAGATTTAATTGGGCATTATGACAAAGTACATAGACCGCCATCCAACTGCATCTATGCCTAAAAAGTCCACCTTCAAGGTTATCATCCGAACCCTCCAGTATTAAGTTGCTAACAACAGACAATTGCATTAAGTATTGCGCGTAATGTAACTAGTGACTACATCCTTGAACATAGCACTAATGTTTTATCCCTAGTGGCAACAGCACATCCATAACCTTAGAGGTTCTTGTCACCCCTCCAGATTCACTGAGACATGAACCCACTATCGAGCATAAATACTCCCTCTTGGAGTTACTAGCATCAACTTGGCCAGAGCATCTACTAATAACGGAGAGCATGCAAGATCATAAACAACACATAGATATAACTTTGATAATCAACATAACAAGTATTCTCTATTCATCGGATCCCAACAAACGCAACATATAGAATTACAGATAGATGATCTTGATCATGTTAGGCAGCTCACAAGATCCGACAATGATAGCACAATGGGGAGAAAACAACCATCTAGCTACTGCTATGGACCCATAGTCCAGGGGTAGACTACTCACACATCACACGGAGGTGACCATGGTGGCGTAGAGTCCTCCGGGAGATGATTCCCCTCTCGGCAGGTGCCGAAGGCGATCTCCTGGATCCCCGAGATGGGATCGGCGTTGGCGGCGTCTCCGGAAGGTTTTCCGTATCGTGGCTCTCGCATCGGGGGTTTCGTCACGGAGGCTATTTGTAGGCGGAAGGGCAGGTCAAGAGGCGGCACGGGGGCCCCACACCACAGGGCCGCGCGGCCAAGGGGGGGGCCGCGCCGCCCTAGGGTGTGGCCCCTCCGTGGCCCCTCTTCGTCTCTCCTTCGGACTTCTGGAAGCTTCGTGGAAAAATAGGCCCCTGGGCTTTGATTTCGTCCAATTCCGAGAATATTTCCTTACTAGGATTTCTGAAACCAAAAACAGCAGAAAACAGCAACTGGCACTTCGGCATCTTGTTAATAGGTTAGTTCCAGAAAATGCACGAATATGACATAAAGTGTGCATAAAACATGTAGATAACATCAATAATGTGGCATGGAACATAAGAAATTATCGATACGTCGGAGACGTATCAGCATCCCCAAGCTTAGTTCTGCTCGTCCCGAGCAGGTAAAACGATAACACAGATAATTTCTGGAGTGACATGCCATCATAATCTTGATCATACTATTTGTAAAGCATATGTAGTGAATGCAGCGATCAAAACAATGTATATGACATGAGTAAACAAGTGAATCATAAAGCAAAGACTTTTCATGAATAGCACTTCAAGACAAGCATCAATAAGTCTTGCATAAGAGTTAACTCATAAAGCAATAATTCATAGTAAAGGTATTGAAGCAACACAAAAGAAGATTAAGTTTTAGCGGTTGCTTTCAACTTGTAACATGTATATCTCATGGATATTGTCAACATAGAGTAATATAATAAATGCAATAGGCAAATATGTAGGAATCAATGCACAGTTCGCACAAGTGTTTGCTTATTGAGGTGGAGAGAAATAGGTGAACTGACTCAACATTGAAAGTAAAAGAATGGTCCTCCATAGAGGAAAAGCATTGATTGCTATATTTGTGCTAGAGCTTTGATTTTGAAAACATGAAACAATTTTGTCAACGGTAATAATAAAGCATATGCATCATGTAAATTATATCTTATAAGTTGCAAGCCTCATGCATAGTGTACCAATAGTGCCCGCACCTTGTCCTAATTAGCTTGGACTACCTGGATTATCACCGCAATACATATGCTTTAACCAAGTTTCACAAAGGGGTACCTCTATGCCGCCTGTACAAAGGTCTAAGGAGAAAGCTCGCATTTGGATTTCTCGCTTTTGATTATTCTCAACTTAGACATCCATACCGGGACAACATAGACAACAGATAATGGACTCCTCTTTTAATGCTTTAAGCATTCAACAACAATTAATTCTTTTCTCATTAGAGATTTGAGGATGTTTGTCCAAAACTGAAACTTCCACCATGGATCATGGCTTTAGTTAGCGGCCCAATGTTCTTCTCTAACAATATGCATGCTCAAACCATTCAACTCAGTGTAGATCGCCCTTACTTCAGACAAGATGAACATGCATAGCAACTCACATGAAATTCAACAATGAAAAGTTGATGGCGTCCCCAGTAAACATGGTTATCGCACAACAAGCAACTTAATAAGAGATAAAGTGCATAATTACATATTCAATACCACAATAGTTTTTAAGCTATTTGTCCCATGAGCTATATATTGCAAAGGTGAATGATGGAATTTTAAAGGTAGCACTCAAGCAATTTACTTTGGAATGGCGGAAAATACCATGTAGTAGGTAGGTATAGTGGACACAAATGGCATAGTGGTTGGCTCAAGTATTTTGGATGCATGAGAAGTATTCCCTCTCGATACAAGGTTTAGGCTAGCAAGGCTTATTTGAAACAAACACAAGGATGAACCGGTGCAGCAAAACTCACATAAAAGACATATTGAAAACATTATAAGACTCTACACCGTCTTCCTTGTTGTTCAAACTCAATACTAGAAATTATCTAGACCTTAGAGAAACCAAATATGCAAACCAAATTTTAGCATGCTCTATGTATTTCTTCATTAATGGGTGCAAAGCATATGATGCAAGAGCTTAAACATGAGCACAACAATTGCCAAGTATCACATTACCCAAGACATTTATAGCAATTACTACGTGTATCATTTTCCAATTCCAACCATATAACAATTTAACGAAGGAGAAACTTCGCCATGAATACTATGAGTAGAAACCAAGGACATACTTGTCCATATGCTACAACGGAGCGTGTCTCTCTCCCATAAAGTGAATGCTAGGATCCATTTTATTCAAACGAAACAAAAAACAAAAACAAACCGACGCTCCAAGAAAAAGCACATAAGATGTGATGGAATAAAAATATAGTTTCAGGGGAGGAACCTGATAATGTTGTCGATGAAGAAGGGGATGCCTTGGGCATCCCCAAGCTTAGACGCTTGAGTCTTCTTGATATATGCAGGGGTGAACCACCGGGGCATCCCCAAGCTTAGAGCTTTCACTCTCCTTGATCATGTTGCATCATACTCCTCTCTTGATCCTTGAAAACTTCCTCCACACCAAACTCGAAACAACTCATTAGAGGGTTAGTGCACAATATAAATTGACATATTCAGAGGTGACACAATCATTCTTAACACTTCTGGACATTGCATAATGCTACTGGACATTAGTGGATCAAAGAAATTCATCCAACATAGCAAAAGAGGCAATGCGAAATAAAAGGCAGAATCTGTCAAAACAGAACAGTTCGTATTGACGAATTTTAAAATGGCACCAGACTTGCTCAAATGAAAATGCTCAAATTGAATGAAAGTTGCGTACATATCTGCGGATCATGCACGTAAATTGGCTTAATTTTCTGAGCTTCCTACAGGGAGGTGGACTCAGATTCGTGACAGCAAAGAAATCTTGAACTGTGCAGTAATCCAAATCTAGTACTTACTTTTCTATCAACGGCTTAACTTGGCACAACAAAACACAAAACTAAGATAAGGAGAGGTTGCTACAGTAGTAAACAACTTTCAAGACACAAAATAAAAACAAAGTACTGTAGGTAAAAACATGGGTTGTCTCCCATAAGCGCTTTTCTTTAACGCCTTTCAGCTAGGCGCAGAAAGTGTGTATCAAGTATTATCAAGAGACGAAGTGTCAACATCATAATTTGTTCTCATAATAGAATCAAAAGGGTACTTCATTCTCTTTCTAGGGAAGTGTTCCATACCTTTCTTGAGAGGAAATTGATATTTTATATTACCTTCCTTCATATCAATGATAGCACCAACAGTTCGAAGAAAAGGTCTTCCCAATATAATGGGACAAGATGCATTGCATTCAATATCCAAGACAACAAAATCAACGGGGACAAGGTTATTGTTAACGGTAATGCGAACATTATCAACTTTACCCAAAGGTTTCTTTGTAGAATGATCAGCAAGATTAACATCCAAATAACAATTTTTCAGCGGTGGCAAGTCAAGCATATTATAAATTTTCTTAGGCATAACAGAAATACTTGCACCAAGATCACATAAAGCATTACAATCAAAATCTTTAACCTTCATCTTAATGATGGGCTCCCAACCATCCTCTAACTTTTTAGGAATAGAGGCTTCACGCTCTAGTTTCTCTTCTCTAGCTTTTATGAGAGCATTTGTAATATGATGCGTGAAAGCCAAATTTATAGCACTAGCATTAGGACTTTTAGCAAGTTTTTGCAAGAACTTTATAACTTCAGAGATGTGGCAATCATCAAAATTCAAACCATTATAATCTAAAGCAATGGGATCATCATCCCCAATGTTGGAAAAAATTTCAGCAGCTTTATCACAGTGCAGTTTCAAAGCAGTTTTAGCGCTTTCAGTGCGCTTTTTCGCGCTTTGCATTAGAAGTGGAAACATTGCTAACACCAATTCTTTTATTATTAATGGTAGGAGGTGCATAAACATGTGTAGCATTAGCATTACTAGTGGTGGTAATAGTCCAAACTTTAGCTACATTCTTCTCTTTAGCTAGTTTTTCATTTTCTTCTCTATCCCACCTAGCACGCAGTTCAGCCATTAATCTTATATTCTCATTAATTCTAACTTGAATGGCATTTGCTGTAGTAACAATTTTATTATGATGATTCTCATTAGGCAAAACTTTTGATTTCAAAAGATCAACATCAGCAGCAAGACTATCGACTTTAGAAGCAAGTATATCAATTTTCCCAAGCTTTTCTTCAACAGATTTGTTAAAAGCAGTTTGTGTACTAATAAATTCTTTAAGCATGGCTTCAAGTCCAGGGGGTGAACTCCTATTATTGTTGTAAGAATTCCCATAAGAATTGCCATAGCCGTTGCCATTATTATAAGGATATGGCCTATAGTTGTTACTAGAATTGTTCCGGTAAGCATTGTTGTTGAAATTATTATTTTTAATGAAGTTTACATCAACATGTTCTTCTTGTGCAACCAATGAAGCTAACGGAACATTATTAGGATCAATATTAGTCCTATCATTCACAAGCATAGACATAATAGCATCAATCTTATCACTCAAGGAAGAGGCTTCTTCGACAGAATTTACCTTCTTACCTTGTGGAGCTCTTTCCGTGTGCCATTCAGAGTAATTGATCATCATATTATCAAGAAGCTTTGTTGCTTCACCAAGAGTGATGGACATAAAGGTACCTCCAGCAGCTGAATCCAATAAATTCCGTGAAGAAAAATTTAGTCCTGCATAGAAGGTTTGGATGATCATCCAAGTAGTCAGTCCATGGGTTGGGCAATTTTTAACCAAAGATTTCATTCTTTCCCAAGCTTGAGCAACATGTTCAGTATCTAATTGTTTAAAATTCATTATGCTACTCCTCAAAGATATAATTTTAGCAGGGGATAATATCTACCAATAAAAGCATCCTTGCATTTAGTCCATGAATCAATACTATTCTTAGTGAGATAGCAACCAATCTTTAGCTCTTCCTCTTAATGAGAAAGGGAACAATTTTAGTTTAATAATATCACCATCTACATCTTTATACTTTTGCATTTCACATAGTTCAACAAAATTATTGAGATGGGCAGCAGCATCATCAGAACTAACACCAGAAAATTGCTCTCGCATAACAAGATTCAGTAAAGCAGGTTTAATTTCAAAGAATTCTGCTGTAGTAGCAGGTGGAGCAATAGGTGTGCATAAGAAATCATTATTATTTGTGGTTGTGAAGTCACACAACTTAGTATTTTCAGCGTTGGCCATTTTAGCAACAGTAAATAAAGCAAACTAGATAAAGTAAATGCAAGTAAACTAATTTTTTTGTGTTTTTGATATAGCAAACAAGATAGCAAATAAAGTAAAACTAGCAACTAATTTTTTGTATTTTGATTTAGTGCAGCAAACAAAGTAGTAAATAAAACTAAGCAAGACAAAAACAAAGTAAAGAGATTGAGAAGTGGAGACTCCCCTTGCAGCGTGTCTTGATCTCCCCAGCAACGGCGCCAGAAAAAGAGCTTGATGGCGTGTAACTCACACGTTCGTTGGGAACCCCAAGAGGAAGGTATGATGCGCACAGCAGCAAGTTTTCCCTCAGAAAGAAACCAAGGTTTATCGAACCAGGAGGAGCCAAGAAGCACGTTGAAGGTTGATGGCGGCGGGATGTAGTGCGGCGCAACACCAGGGATTCGGCGCCAACGTGGAACCTACACAACACAACCAAAGTACTTTGCCCCAACGAAACAAGTGAGGTTGTCAATCTCACCGGCTTGCTGTAACAAAGGATTAACCGTATTGTGTGGAAGATGATTGTTTGCAAAAAAAGAGAACAAGATGGCAAGAGATTGTATTTCAAGAAAGAGAATTGGACCGGGGTCCACAGTTCACTAGAGGTGTCTCTCCCATAAGACAAACAAAGCATGTTGGGTGAACAAATTACAGTTGGGCAATTGACAAATAAAGAGGGCATGACCATGCACATACATATCATGATGAGTATAGTGAGATTTAATTGGGCATTACGACAAAGTACATAGACCGCCATCCAACTGCATCTATGCCTAAAAAGTCCACCTTCAGGTTATCATCCGAACCCCCTCCAGTATTAAGTTGCTAACAACAGACAATTGCATTAAGTATTGCGCGTAATGTAACTAGTGACTACATCCTTGAACATAGCACTAATGTTTTATCCCTAGTGGCAACAGCACATCCATAACCTTAGAGGTTCTTGTCACCCCTCCAGATTCACGGAGACATGAACCCACTATCGAGCATAAATACTCCCTCTTGGAGTTACTAGCATCAACTTGGCCAGAGCATCTACTAATAACGGAGAGCATGCAAGATCATAAACAACACATAGATATAACTTTGATAATCAACATAACAAGTATTCTCTATTCATCGGATCCCAACAAACGCAACATATAGAATTACAGATAGATGATCTTGATCATGTTAGGCAGCTCACAAGATCCGACAATGATAGCACAATGGGGAGAAGACAACCATCTAGCTACTGCTATGGACCCATAGTCCAGGGGTAGACTACTCACACATCACACCGGAGGCGACCATGGCGGCGTAGAGTCCTCCGGGAGATGATTCCCCTCTCCGGCAGGGTGCCGAAGGCGATCTCCTGGATCCCCCGAGATGGGATCGGCGTTGGCGGCGTCTCTGGAAGGTTTTCCGTATCGTGGCTCTCGGTACTGGGGGTTTCGTCACGGAGGCTATTTGTAGGCGGAAGGGCAGGTCAAGAGGCGGCACGGGGGCCCCACACCACAGGGCCGCGCGGCCAAGGGGGGCCGCGCCGCCCTAGGGTGTGGCCCCCTCGTGGCCCCTCTTCGTCTCTCCTTCGGACTTCTGGAAGCTTCGTGGAAAAATAGGCCCCTGGGCTTTGATTTCGTCCAATTCCGAGAATATTTCCTTACTAGGATTTCTGAAACCAAAAACAGCAGAAAATAGCAACTGGCACTTCGGCATCTTGTTAATAGGTTAGTTCCAGAAAATGCACGAATATGACATAAAGTGTGCATAAAACATGTAGATAACATCAATAATGTGGCATGGAACATAAGAAATTATCGATACGTCGGAGACGTATCAGTAGCATGTCATGGATGTTTGCTTGCATTGTTTTATTCATAAATAGGTATGACATTGTGGTATCCTCCTCTGAATAATTCATTTGAATCGACTTGGCACATGCTCACGCATGCATATGACTGAACAAAAGTCAATTAAGCCTCGATGATTTACTTTGCTTCAGAGTTCTTGTATCACTTTTATGCCTCCGTTAATTTATTTTGCCGCAAGCATGATTATGAGAGTGACTGCTCTCTTGATTTGTCGCTCCCCAGTCTATTGCTAGCCTTCACTTGTACTGAGCGGGAACACTGCTCGTACTTCCAAACCCCTGAAAACCAAGTTGTTCCAAAGTGTCCACCATAAATACCTATGCATGGCATTTCAAACCATTCCAAGTAAATTCTCATGCGCTACCTTTAAACCTTCAAAATGCTTCTCAATTTGTGTTAATGTTTTATAGCTCATGAGGAAGTATGTGGTGTTTATCTTTCAACCTTGTCATTTACTCTTGACGGACTTTCATAATGTACTAGTGGCACATCCGCTTATCCAATAATTTTGCAAAAAGAGCTGTCAACGGGGTTCCCAGCCCCAATTAATCAAACTTCATTAATAATTCTCTTCACATGTTTTGCCCTGATTCATCAGTAAGCAACTTAATTTTGCAAATAGACACTCCTCCATGGTATGAGATTGATGGAAGGCACCCGAGGATTCGGTTAGCCATGGCTTGTGTAAGCAAAGGTTGGGGGGAGTGTCACCTATAATAAAACTAAAATACGTGTGTAAACAAAAGAGAAGAGGGATGATCTACCTTGTTGGTAGAAATAACGTCCTTCATGGGAGCCGCTCTTGAAAGTCTGGTTGGCGAGGTAGTTGGTGTACCCATTACCATTCGTTGACAACAACAAACACCTCTCAAAATAATTTTACTCCTGTTTTAAAAATGAAAAGCTCTAGCGCATGTTAATCCCTGCTTCCCTCTGCGAAGGGTCAATCTTTTACTTTCACGTTGTGTCTCCATCCTTTCTTTGAGCACTTTCTTGAGAGCACAACTGTCATTCTTAGTATAATATGCTTGTCCCAAAATATGATTGACTGTGGTATAACTTTGATGCTTTTATCTTTGACAAATTCTATTTCTAGTCTTTCTATGAACTTCAGAGGTGCCTGAGCATTTATGTTTTGCTATTCAAATACGGGCAAGCGAGATACCACTTTATCATATCCTTTTATGAACATTGCAATCCTGCTGATAGACATGATTCATGATGCTTATTATTAATTTGTTGGTACCTTTCCATGATTGACATAGCTATTGGATGATCTTATTTGCATGTATCTTATTATGAATTGCCTAAGCACTTTTCCATGTCATGAGAATATTTACATCATATGAGCAAATGTGTTCATGAAAGTTCTTTTATCGCACTCAGTTGTTAACTGAATTGCTTGAGGACAAGCAATAAGCTAAGCTTGGGGGGAGTTGATACGTCCAAAACGTATCTACTTTCCCGAACACTTTTGCTATTGTTTTGCCTCTAATTTGTGTATTTTGGATACAACTAACACGGACTAACGCTGTTTTCAGCAGAATTGCTCTGGTGTCTCGTTTTTGTGCAGAAATTCAACTTTCAGGAAAATCCCCGGAATTTATGTCGAAGGTCTTATTTTTCCAGAAGATTTACCGAGCCAGAAGGGCAAGCCTGGTGGAGGCCCGAGGCCCCCACACACTAGGTTGGCGCGGCCCAGGAGGGGGGCGCGCCGCCCTAGCGTGTGGCCTCCTTGGCTGGCCTCCGACGCCCTCCTCTGGACTACTTAAGGGTTTCGATCTAAAAACGCGAGACGAGAAGTCGAAGTCGCCAGAAACCTCCCAGTACGCCGCCACCGTCGCGAAACTCCATCTCGGGACCAGAAACTCCGTTCTGGCACTCCGCCGGGACGGGGAATTGGAGGAGATCATCGCCATCATCACCACTGACGCCTCTCCATCAACCAGCAATGTTTCCCCCATCCATGTGTGAGTAATTCCCCCGCTGTAGGCTGAAGGGGATGGTAGGGATTGGATGAGATTGGTCATGTAATAGCATAAGATTGTTAGGGCATAGTGCCTAGTGTCCGTAATTGGTACTTTGATGATATTGTTGCAACTTGTTATGCTTAATGCTTGTCACTAGGGCCCGAGTGCCATGATCTCAGATCTGAACATGTTATTGTTTCATCATGATATGCATTGTTTTATGATCTTACCTGCAAGTTGTATACACATTTCGCTGTCCGGAACCCGAGGCCCCGAAGTGACAGAAATCGGGACAACCGGAGGGGATGGCAGTGATGTGAGGATCACATGTGTTCACGGAGTGTTAATGCTTTGCTCCGGTACTTTATTAAAGGAGTACCTTAATATCCAGTAGATTCCCTAGAGGCCCGGCTGCCACTGGCTGGTAGGACAAAAGATGTTGTGGAAGTTTCTCATTGCGAGCACGTACGACTATATACGGAACACATGCCTATGGATTGCTTAGTACTTGGGCACCGTTTTATTATTATCTGCAAATGCCCTGCTTTGATTGTTACATGAGTTTCTCTCATCCATGCAACGCCCGTCATCCATCCCTGTGCCTACAGTATTTTAATCCTGCTGTTTACTATAATCACTACTGCTGTCTTTGTTACTCACTCTTCATTATTTCCCCACTGCTACTGCTATAAACTGTTACTACTGATAAACTCTTGCGAGCAAGTCTGTTTCCAGGTGCAGCTGAATTGACAACTCCGATGTTAAGGCTTTCAACTATTCTTTGTCTCCCCTTGTGTCGAATCAATAAATTGGGTTTTACTTCCCGCGAAGACTGTTGCGATCCCCTATACTTGTGAGTCATCAATGATCCATTCAACAAAGTTTGGTACAATAAATTATTACACATCATTTCTTCCCTTGTGTCCCTGCTTGCTTACGATTGGGCCGTATCCATGGAGTATCCTTGTTATTTAACTTAATGCTTGGGTCGGTGTTCACTTTGAAGGGTGGAATTTCACCAAACATATTATAATCTTCTGACATGTCTGTCTTGTCCTCCACTCCCACGATGTTTCTTTTCCCTGAAAGAACAATGTGGCGCTTTGGATCATCGCATGATGTACTGATCGTTTTCTTATCTTTCCGTTTCCTCGGTTTGCTACTCATGTCCTTCACATAGAAAACCTGAGCGACATCTTTCGCTAGGACAAATGGTTCGTCAAGGTAACCAAGATTGTTGAAATCCACCATTGTCATTCCGTATTGCTGGTCCACCTTTACCCCACCTCCTGTTAGCTTGAACCATTTGAACCGGAACAAAGGGACCTTAAAGGAGGGTCCATAGTCAAGTTCCCATATATCCTCTATGTAACCATAATATGTGACCTTTTGCCCATTCTCGGTTGCTGCATCAAAGCGGACACCACTGTTTTGGTTGGTGCTTTTTTTATCTTGGGCGATCGTGTAAAATGTATTCTCATCTATCTCGTACCCTTGGAAAGTCGTTATAGTCGAAGATGGTGTCTTGGCCAACATGTACAGCTGATCTACAACATCATCGTCATTCATTAAATGTTTTCTCAACCAACTGCCGAAAGTCTCCATGTGGGCCTTCGTAATCCAGGATTCAGGCTTCCCCGGGTTGTCCTCGCGTAAAATATTCTTGTGTTTCTCAAAGTACGGAGCCACCAAGCTAGAATTGGCCGTCCATACATATCGTTGATTTCCTTCCGATCGTGCCTTTTCCACTTAGTCTCCCCTCGTTCCGCGATCGAGGAAGACCAATCGGCTTAAGGTCAGAAACAAAGTCAACACAAAACTCAATTACCTCCTCATTTCCATAGCCCTTGGCAATGCTTCCTTCTGGCCTAGCACAATTACGAACATATTTCTTTAATACTCCCATGAACCTCTCAAAGGGGAACATATTGTGTAGAAATACAGGACCGAGGATGGAAATCTCTTCGACTAGGTGAACCAGGAGGTGCGTCATAATATTGAAGAAGGATGGCGGGAACACCAACTCGAAACTGACAAGACATTGGACCACATCGTTCTGTAGCCGTGGTAGATCTTCTGGATTGATTACCTTCTGAGAGATTGCATTGAGGAATGCACATAGCTTCACAATGGCTACTCGAACATTTTTCGATAGGAGCCCCCTCAAAGCAATCGGAAGCAATTGCGTCATAATCACGTGGCAGTCGTGAGACTTCAGGTTTTGGAACTTTTTGTCCGCCATGTTTATTATTCCCTTTATATTCGATGAGAATCCAAACGGGACCTTCGTACTGCTCACGCATTCAAAAAAGATGACCTTCTCTTCTTTGGTCAGAGCGTAGCTGGCACGACCTTGAAACCATTCCGGATGCCGGTCATTAGGGTCTTTCAAACATTGCTGGTCCTGCCGTGCTTCCTTTGTATCATTTGTCTTCCCATACACGCCCAAGAAGCTTAGGAGGTTCACGCAAATATTCTTCGTGACACGCATCACGTCGATTGCAGAGCGGACATCTAGGACTTTCCAATATTCTAGCTCCCAGAATATAGATTTCTTCTTCCACATGGGTGCGTGCCCGTCAGCTCCCTGTGGAACTGATTGTCCGCCAGGACCCTTTTCAAAGATGACTTTCAAATCCTTGACCATATCAAATACCTCAGCACCAGTACGTTTCGCAGGCTTCGGCCGATGATCTGCCTTGCCGTTGTAATGCTTGCCTTTTGATACGTCTCAAACGTATCTATAATTTCTTATGTTCCATGCTACTTTTATGATGATACTCACATGTTTTATACACACTTTATGTCATTATTATGCATTTTCCGGCACTAACCTATTGACGAGATGCCGAAGAGCCAGTTGTTGTTTTCTGCTGTTTTTGGTTTCAGAAATCCTTCAAAGGAAATATTCTCGGAATTGGACGAAATCGACGCCCAGGGTCTTATTTTTCCACGGAGCTTCCAGAAGACCGAAGGAGATACGAAGTGGGGCCACGAGATGGCGACACACCAAGGCGGCGCGACCAAGGAGGGGCCCGCGCCGCCCTAGTGTGTGGGCCCCTCGTGACGCCTCCAACCCTACCCTTCCGCCTACTTAAAGCCTCTGCCGCGAAAACACCTGTACCGAGAGCCACGATACAGAAAACCTTCCAGAGACGCAGCCGCCGCCAATCCCATCTCGGGGGATTCAGGAGATCGCCTCCGGCACCCTGCCGGAGAGGGGAATCATCTCCCGGAGAACTCTTCATCACCACGATCGCCTCCGGATTGATGTGTGAGTAGTTCATCCTTGGACTATGGGTCCATCGCAGTAGCTAGATGGTTGTCTTCTCCACATTGTGCTATCATGTTTGATCTTGTGAGCTGCCTATCATGATCAAGATCATCTATTTGTAATGCTACATGTTGTGTTTGTTGGGATCCGATGAATATGGAATACTATGTCAAGTTGATTATCAATCTATCATATATGTGTTTTTTATGTTCTTGCATGCTCTCCGTTGCTAGTAGAGGCTCTGGCCAAGTTGATACTTGTGACTCCAAGAGGGAGTATTTATGCTCGATAGTGGGTTCATACCTCCATTGAATCTGGGACAGTGATAGAAAGTTCTAAGGTTGTGGATGTGCTATTGCCACTAGGGATAAAACATCAATGCTTTGTCTAAGGATATTTGTGTTGATTACATTACGCACCATACTTAATGCAATTGTCTGTTGTTTGCAACTTAATACTGGAAGGGGTGCGGATGCTAACCCGAAGGTGGACTTTTTAGGCATAGATGCATGCTGGATAGCGGTCTATGTACTTTGTCGTAATGCCCTGATTAAATATCATAGTAGTCATCGTGATATGTATGTGCATTGTTATGCCCTCTCTATTTGTCAATTTCCCAACTGTAATTTGTTCACCCAACATGCTATTTCTTATTGGAGAGACACCACTAGTGAACTGTGGACCCCGGTCCATTCTTTACATCTGAAATACAATCTACTGCAATACTTGTTCTTTACTGTTCTTCGCAAACAAACATCATCTTCCACACTATACATCTAATCCTTTGTTTACAGCAAGCCGGTGAGATTGACAACCTCACTGTTACGTTGGGGCAAAGTACTTTGATTGTGTTGTGCAGGTTCCACGTTGGCACCGGAATCCCTGGTGTTGCGCCGCACTACACTCCTTCACCAACGACCTTCACGTGATCCTTGACTCCTACTGGTTCGATAAACCTTGGTTTCTTACTGAGGGAAACTTGCTGCTGTACGCATCACACCTTCCACTTGGGGTTCCCAACGGGCGTGTGCTCTACGCGTATCAAGCTAAATTTCTGGCGCCGTTGCCGGGGAGATCAAGACACGCTGCAAGGGGAGTCTCTCACATCCAATCTCTTTACTTTGTTTATTGTCTTGCTTTATTTTATTTTATTTTTTGTTTTATTTGCTTTCTTTATATCAAAAACACACAAAAAATTGTTACTTGTTTTACTTTACTTAATTCCATGCATGTTTTTATTTCACTAGTTAGGCTTAATGGAAACAACAAAAATATTATAGATCTTTATAGTATTTATCTTGAGTTAGGACATGAGGTGTTTGAAGAGAAAATTAAAAAACCTATGGAACTTTATATGTGTGCTAATGGCAATGTTATTAGTATGAATGCTTTGAACACCATTGTTGCTAATGCTATGGAAAATTCTAAGCTTGGGGAAGCTGGTTTTGATGAGCATGATATTTCTAGTCCCCCAAGCATGGAGGAGAAAATTTACTTTGATGATACTTTACCTCCTATATATGATGATTATGGTGATGAGAATAATAATGATAGCTATTTTATTCAATTAATAGTAATGACTATGCTTATGTGGAGAGTAATAATTTTATGCATGTAGCTCATGATAAGAATGTTTCATGTGATAGTTATATTGTTGAGTTTGTTCATGATGCTACTGAAAATCTTTATGAGAGAGGACAACATGGTTGTTTTCCTATGCTTATTGCATTATGCTTACATGACTTGTTTATTTACAAGATTCCTTTTCATAGGAAGTGGGTTAGACTTAAAAGTGTTTCTTATTTGCTTTTGATGCTCTCTTTTGCTTCAACTCTTATTTCTTGCGAGAGCATCATTAAAATTACTGAGCCCATCTTAATGGCTATAAAAAAAGCACTTCTTGGGAGATAACCCATGTTTTATTTTGCTACTGTTTTGTTGTGTCTTGGAAGTTGTTACTACTGTATCAACCTCTCCTTATCTTTATTTTATTGCATTGTTGTGCCAAGTAAAGTCTTTGATAGTAGGGTTGATACTAGATTTGGATTACTGCGCAGAAACAGATTTCTTACTGTCACAAAATTGAGCAGCCCCGTCTGTAGGTAACTCAGAAAAATCTGCCAATTTACGTGCGTGATCCTCAGATATGTACGCAATTTTCATTCAATTTGAGCTTTTTCATCTGATCAAATTAAGTGCCCCAGAAAAATTTGTCTTTACGGATTGTTCTGTTTTGACAGATTTTGCCTTTTATTTCGCATTGCCTATTTTGCTATGTTTGATGGATTTGTTTGTTCCATTAACTTTCAGTAGCTTTGTGCAATGTCCAGAAGTGTTAAGAATGATTATGTCACCTCTGAATATGTGAATTTTTGATTATGCACTAACCCTCTAATGAGTTTGTTTTGAGTTTGGTGTGGAGGAAGTTTTCAAGGGTCAAGAGAGGAGGATGATACAATATGATCAAGAAGAGTGAAAATTCTAAGCTTGGGGATGCCCCCATGGTTCATCCCTGCATATTTTAAGAAGACTCAAGCATCTAAGCTTGGGGATGCCCAAGGCATCCCTTCTTCCTCGACAACTTATCAGGTCACCTCTAGTGAAACTATATTTTTATTCCGTCACATCTTATGTGCTTTACTTGGAGCGTCTGTTTGTTTTTTTTTTTGTTTTTTTTTTGAATAAAATCGGATCCTATCATTCTTTGTGTGGGAGAGAGAAATGCTCCGCTGTTGCATATGAACACATGTGTTCTTAGCATTACTTTTAATGTTCATGGCGAAGGATGAAACTGCTTCGTTCATTATTATGGTTGGAAACGGAAAATGCTTCATGTGGTAAATGGTATAATGTCTTGAATAATTTGATACTTGGCAATTGTTGTGCTCATATAGATCATGTTTAAGCTCTTGCATCATGTACTTTGCACCTATTAATGAAGAACTACATAGAGCTTGTTAAAATTTGGTTTGCATGATTGGTCTCTCTAGAGTCTAGATATTTTCTGGTGAGGTGTTTGAACAACAAGGAAGACAATGTAGAGTCTTATAATGCTTGCAATATGTTCTTATGTAAGTTTTGCTATACCGGTTCATACTTGTGTTTGCTTCAAACAACCTTGCTAGCCTAAGCATTGTATTGAGAGGGAATACTTCTCGTGCATCCAAATCCTTGAGCTAAAAACTATGCCATTTGTGTCCACCATACCTACCTAACACATGGTATTTCTCTGCCATTCCAAAGTAAATTACTTGAGTGCTACCTTTAAAATTCCATTCTTTGTCTTTGCAATATATAGCTCATGGGAAAATAGCCTTAACAACTATTGTGGTATTGAATATGCAACGTATGTATCTTATTTCTTATAAGTTGCTTGTTGAGCGGTAACCATGTTTCTGGGGACGCCATCAACTATTACACCTTTGTTGAATATCATGTGAGTTGCTATGCATGTTCGTCTTGTCTGAAGTAAGGGCGATTTATCATGATCCAATGGTTTGAGTATGCATATTGTTAGAGAAGAACATTGGGCCGCTAACTAAAGCCATGTATCATGGTGGAAGTTTCAGTTTGGACACTAATCCTCAATCTCTTATGAGAATATTATCTGTTGTTGAATGCTTATGCATTAAAGAGGAGTCCATTATCTGTTTTCTATGTTGTCCCGGTATGGATGTCTAAGTTGAGAACAATCAAAAGCGAGAAATCCAATGCGAACCTTCTCCTTAGACCTTTGTACTGGCGGCATAGAGGTACCCCTTTGTGACACTTGGTTGAAACATATGCTATGCAATGATAATCCATGTAAATCCAAGCTAATTAGGACAAGGTGCGAGCACTATTGGTAATCTATGCATGAGGCTTGCAACTTATAGGATGTCTTATGCATAACACATATGCTTTATTACTACCGTTGAAAAAATTGTTTCTATGTTTTCAAAATAAAAGCTCTAGCACAAAAATAGTAATCCATGCTTCCCTCTGTGAAGGCCCATTCTTTTACTTTATGTTGAGTCAGTTTACCTACTTCTTTCTATCTTAGAAGCAAACACTTGTGTCAACTGTGTGCATTGATTGCTACATACTTGCTTATTTGCATTCATCATATTACTTTGTGTTGACAATTATCCATGAGATATACATGTTGAAGTTGAAAGCAACCGCTGAAACTTATATCTTCCTTTGTGTTGCTTCAAAGCTTTCTACTATGAATTTATTGCTTTATGAGTTAACTCTTATGCAAGACTTATTGGTGCTTGTCTTGAAAGTACTATTCATGAAAAGTCTTTGTTATATGATTCAGTTGTTTACTCATTGTCTTTACCATTGCTTCGAATCGCTGCATTCATCTCATATGCTTTACAATAGTATTGATCAAGATTATGATAGCATGTCACTTCAGAAATTATCTTTGTTATCGTTTACCTACTCGAGGGCGAGTAGGAACTAAGCTTGGGGATGCTTGATACGCCTCAAACGTATCTATAATTTCTTATGTTCCATGCTACTTTTATGATGATACTCACATGTTTTATACACACTTTATGTCATTATTATGCATTTTCCGGCACTAACCTATTGACGAGATGCCGAAGAGCCAGTTGTTGTTTTCTCCTGTTTTTGGTTTCAGAAATCCTACAAAGGAAATATTCTCGGAATTGGATGAAATCAACGCCTAGGGTCTTATTTTTCCACGGAGCTTCCAGAAGACCGAAGGAGATACGAAGTGGGGCCACGAGGTGGCGACACACCAAGGCGGCGCGGCCAAGGAGGGTCCGGCGCCGCCCTAGTGTGTGGGCCCCTTGTGACGCCTCCAACCCTACCCTTCCGCCTACTTAAAGCCTCCATCGCGAAAACACCTGTACCGAGAACCACGATACGGAAAACCTTCCAGAGACGCAGCCGCCGCCAATCCCATCTCGGGGGATTCAGGAGATCGCCTCCGGCACCCTGCCGGAGAGGGGAATCATCTCTCGGAGGATTCTTCATCACCATGATCGCCTCCGAATTGATGTGTGAGTAGTTCATCCTTGGACTATGGGTCCATAGCAGTAGCTAGATGGTTGTCTTCTCCTCATTGTGCTATCATGTTAGATCTTGTGAGCTGCCTATCATGATCAAGATCATCTATTTGTAATGCTACATGTTGTGTTTGTTGGGATCCGATGAATATGGAATACTATGTCAAGTTGATTATCAATCTATCATATATGTGTTGTTTATGTTCTTGCATGCTCTCCGTTGCTACTAGAGGCTCTGGCCAAGTTGATACTTGTGACTCCAAGAGGGAGTATTTATGCTCGATAGTGGGTTCATGCCTCCATTGAATCTGGGATAGTGATAGAAAGTTCTAAGGTTGTGGATGTGCTGTTGCCACTAGGGATAAAACATCAATGCTTTGTCTAAGGATATTTGTGTTGATTACATTACGCACCATACTTAATGCAATTGTCTGTTGTTTGCAACTTAATACTGGAAGGGGTGCGGATGCTAACCCGAAGGTGGACTTTTTAGGCATAGATGCATGCTGGATAGCGGTCTATGTACTTTGTCGTAATGCCCTGATTAAATCTCATAGTAGTCATCGTGATATGTATGTGCATTGTTATGCCCTCTCTATTTGTCAATTTCCCAACTGTAATTTGTTCACCCAACATGCTATTTCTTATTGGAGAGACACCACTAGTGAACTGTGGACCCCGGTCCATTCTTTACATCTGAAATACAATCTACTGCAATACTTGTTCTTTACTGTTCTTCGCAAACAAACATCATCTTCCACACTATACATCTAATCCTTTGTTTACATCAAGCCAGTGAGATTGACAACCTCACTGTTACGTTGGGGCAAAGTACTTTGATTGTGTTGTGCAGGTTCCACGTTGGCGCCGGAATCCCTGGTGTTGCGCCGCACTACACTCCGTCACCAACGACCTTCACGTGATCCTTGACTCCTACTGGTTCGATAAACCTTGGTTTCTTACTGAGGGAAACCTGCTGCTGTACGCATCACACCTTCCACTTGGGGTTCCCAACGGGCGTGTGCTGTACGTGTATCACCTTTCTTTCTTACTGGATGAATTTTTGGAAGAAATCGACGATGCCCAAGGTACACGTTCTTCTTACAATTTGGCAAATATACATTTTCAGTCTCATGTAAGCAGTGCGTGCATGCATTGTATCCCTTATTTGACAGTCCTGAAAGGTTACTAAGAGCAGGTCAATCGTTGATGGTTACGAAAAGCAACGCTCGTAGGTCAAATTCCTCTTCTTTGTGCTCATCCCACACACGTACACCAGGTCTGCCCCACAACTGTAAAGTTCATCAACTAATGGCCTTAGGTACACATCGATGTCGTTGCCGGGTTTCTTCGGACCTTGGATGAGCATTGGCATCATAATGAACTTCCGCTTCATGCACAACCAAGGAGGAAGGTTGTAGATGCATAGAGTCACAGGCCAGGTGCTATGGCTGGAGCTCTGCTCCTCGCCAAAAGGATTCGTGCCATCTGTACTTAGACCAAATCTTATGTTCCTTGCGTCAGATGCAAAATCTTTGAACTCTCTGTCGATTTTCTCCATTGCATTCCATCTGCGGGGTGTCTCAACTCCCCGTCCGACTTACGGTCCTCTTTGTGCCATCGCAACAACTTGGCATGCTCTTTGTTCCTAAACAGACGTTTCAACCGTGGTATTATAGGAGCATACCACATCACCTTGGCGGGAACCCTCTTCCTAGGTTTCTGGCCCTCAACATCGTCACCAGGGTCATCGCCTCTGATCTTATAACGCAATGCAGTGCATACCGGGCATTCATTCAAATTCTCAAATTCACCGCGGTAGAGGATGCAGTCGTTGATGCATGCATGTATCTTCAGAACCTCTAAACCTAGAGGGCAGACAACCTTCTTTGCTTCGTACGTACTGGCGGGCAACTCGTTATTCTTTGGAAACATATTCTTCAACATTTTCAACAAGTTTTCAAATCCCGAGTCAGCTACACCTTCTTGTGCCTTCCATTTCAGCAAATCCACTGTGCAGCCCAGCTTTTCAGACCATTATCGCATCCGGGGTACAGCGACTTTTTGTGATTCTCTAACATGCGATCCAAATTCTCCCTCTCCTTTTCAGTTTTGCAGCTTCTCCGTGCATCAGCAATGGTCCTACCAAGATCATCAACGGGCTCATCACGTGCCTCTTCTTCACCTTCCCCACCTTCAGCATCCTCCATGAAAGTATCACCGAAATGATCAAGATAGTTGTCATCGATGAAATCATTCCTTTCTTCATCTTCTTCCATTATAACCCCTCTTTCTCCATGCTTGGTCCAACAATTATAGCTTGGCATGAAACCCTGCCGAAGCAGGTGCATGTGAACATCTCTTGAGGAAGAGTAACCCTTCTGATTCTTACATGCAACACATGGACAGATAACAAAACCCCCTGCTTGTTCGCATTAGTCACTACGAGGAAATCTTTAAAACCCGTAGTGAACTCGCCGGAGAGTCGGTTACCGTACATCCATTGCCGATTCATCTGCATTATTATAATATAAAATATATAATTAACCATCATGCATTTGTTAAACTAACTAGCTAGAAATAATAGAAATTAAACAATGAACTACACACATGCATATTTTATCAATGACACATGAAAGGTTCAAGTTGCTAACCGCGATCGAGGAGGAAAAAATAAATGAGGAAGCTCAAGTGTGGCTCCGACACTTCATATCATGTTTGTTTCATGCTCTTGGGGCATTTCATCAAACACCTTGTGTGCATAAGAGGAACCAAAAGCAAACCTAACACCCCCTTGTGAAGTTTGTGAAGAGAAGTGGCACCAACTGGCTAAGTGAGCCTGCTGGATGGGTATATATAGGGGAGGGGCTTTAGTCGCGGTTTGCCTGGCAAACCGCGACTAAAGGTGCCCGAAGACCTTTAGTCGCGGTTGGCCCTCACGTGCACCAGCTGGCCACCGAGCGCCCTGGGCCCAGGTCTTTGGTCGCGGTTCGTCTCCCGAACTGCGACTAAAGGTCCCATTAGTCACAGTTTGAAATATTTGGGGACTAATGGGGCTGGATGGAAGACCCTTTTTCCACCAGTGTAGCAGTTCTTTGTTCCAAGTTACTTCGAGGTATATAATTATGTATATATTTCAATCAAGATCGAAGATTTACTCTAACGACTACTTAGATACTATGTCACGGGATGTCTGTCCACTACCCTCGTAACTGAAGATATGCATACATCTGAATGGGATGTGTATAAATGAAGCTAGAGACTTGCTGTGAGGAGATCATATTGTGTGACGCCAAGTGCTTGAAGATATGCATATATGTGAATGAGATTTATGTGCATAGATTAACCTAGGGAGTTGCTGTGAGGGAGATCATGCTGTCGGACGCCAAGTGGTTGAATCACATGAACGATGGTACTGGTAGATTTCAATGCAGGTATGTACAAGTACTGTCCTTTTCTTTTCACATATTTAACCTAGGCATCGTATAAGAGAGCAAATATGTATGTCTGCTTTCAAGATTGCATTGAGGAGATTATGTGTTCTAATGGAGAATCGGTTTGAACACTTCCCAGATCGTAATACTATATTCTACTTGTAGAATTTACTTTTGGCCAGAACAAAGAAATACTGTAGCATTGTTCTTCGACACTTTAAATTTGGTGATCGGCCTAAATCATCTAAATTTTCTCTTGGTACCTGAGTAGCAAAATTGATGAAAAATTGATCATCCAGAAAATATATGTTTTTGCAGGTATGTACAAGTATTGTCCTTTTCTTTTCACATATTTAACCTAGGCATCATATAAGAGAGCAAATATGTATTTCTGCTTTCAAGATTGCTTTGAGGAGATTATGGGTTCTAATGGAGAATCGGTTTGAACACTTCCCAGTTCGTAATACTATATTCTACATGCAGAATTTAGTTTTGGCCAGAACAAAGAAATACTATAGCATTGTTCTTGGACACTTTAAATTTGGTGATCGGCCTAAAGCATCTAAATTTTCTCTTGGTACGTGAGTAGCAAAATTGATGAAAAATTGATCATCGAGCAAATATATATTTTGGCTTCCAAATTTTCCCCCAAAGTCCAAATATGTGCGTGCCACTTAGCTTTAAAAAAGTGTTGTAAGGCCATCATAATATTCAGTTCATGACATCAAATTAAAAAGCATACTGTGTACAACAATACTCACATAGTAGTTATGTTGTGCCGTGAAGAAAAAAGGTTGAAATGTTATTTTTTGTTTGTATTTATGTTTTATGTAAATTTAGACTTTGGGGCAAATTTTGGATCGTCTGATGTTTTTGACGAAAAGTTTATTTTTTCAACTCCCGGTGCAACGCACGGGCATGTGTACTAGTAATAATAAAGGAGCTAAGGTTTCTGCCAAAATTTTCGTCCAACTTTTGTTTGAATAGATTTACCCTCCCACCAAATTACATAATACATCAAAGTGCCATTCTACCGGGTCACACCTTTGTTCTTGCTTCTCGCCGACCGCCCCAGATCCGGAAGCCAAATCCAAATCCAATTCTAATCGTACCGGCGTGAGAAACCCAAGACAAGCCAGATCTCACATAAATATTCCTAACCCTCTCCCCAAACCAAGCCAAACCCGACGGATCTGATCTCCCCAAAATTCCGGCACAAAAAATCGCAGGCTCAAGGATGTGTTGCCATGGGAAGATGTCAATCATATCACCAGTGCGGAAGAGAGAAGATGTGGATTGGAAGCCTGAGCGAGGGTGGATGTCCATTTGTTTGGACAACGAATCCCCTCCCCTGCATCCGGTGCTCGCTCGTGACGGCTAATGGCGGGCAGCGACGTTCGGCGACAGCGTGTAGCGCTAGCAGCGGAGGGAGATCGAGGCCAGTTCTTTTATTTTTCTTCTCCGCCGAACGAACGGCGACACAAACCAACAGGAGCTGTGCTGCGCCACCACCGATAACCTCCCCGACCTCCCGTCGTCCTCCTCCGGCGAGGTAACATCCACGTCTGCCGGGAACAGGAGTTACGGACGCGGGACTCCAGGTACTTCCCCTCATTTTTCTTCCCCTCGTGGCCGCCTCTGTCTCCTGGCCGGCGGCGGCCGTGGACTAGGGCCGACTGCAGGAGTGAGAGGCGAGCGGAGCAGGAGGCGGGTGGGAAGCGGCGGAGAATTCCCTTCTCGCTCACTTTCTTGCTCGTTGGTCATTGCTGATTTCCCCTCCCTTTCTGATCTGTTTTTCTCTCTAAACTGCAGCCATCCATCCACTCCACGGCATCAGCGGCGGCGGGCGCTAGGTCCCTGCTGGTAGTGGAGGTGGCCTTGGCAGCCGACGTGAAGAAGTAGGAAACTAAGAATTCATCTCTGGATGATTTTCCAATTCCCAAAAGTTTTTCTGGAAGTAGAGATTATGATCGAATCTGAGGCAACGAGCCGAACCCCGTGTATCGCTAGAGCCATGAGCGACTTCAGATGGGCGACGACTTCCTCTTCGGATCGCCGCCGGTCGCTCGGAGAAGCCAGGCCGAGGGCCATGGCTGCTGAGGGGAGCGCCATCCGCAACTGTTGTCCCCATTACTGATCGATGCCGAGTTCGCCAACACTTGCGGCTATTCGCTTATTGAAGACAACATCCCATGTTTCAATTTCTAACTAGCGCAGTGGCCAACCTCTCTCTGGCGCGATGAATCTGGCACGTTTACCTCCGGGTTGAGGGGTGTTCTTGCCACCAGCCATCGTTTCGTTTCCTTCTTCATGAGGGAGACGTGCTGCTACATTTTCCATCCTCAGGTTAATTCCATTCTCTATTACTGTATTGCTATTCCACAGTGTCCTTCTCACAGCTAGCTTAATAGGTTGGTTCCTGTTAAGCTTCATGCACTAGCCACTTGAACCAAAAGTCCGAACTGATGGAAAGGGCTAGGCAATCTACTTATACACTTCACAACACCCCCACTCGCGTGTGACGAGAGAAGAGAAAGTCAACACGTGAAAGAAGAAGAGCACACCAAAACAGCGGTAGCTAAAGAGGGGGGCAACAACAATTTTTAGGCTTAATTGCGAAAATCATGTGAAAGCCAGGATTTGAACTTGAGACCTAGGGCTCTGATACCATGTTAAGCTTCATGCACTAGCCACTTGAACCAAAAGTACGAACTGATGAAAAAGGTTAGGCAATCTACTTATACACTTCACAACAGTTCCCACTAGGTGCTGAACAAAATTCCGGCCTAAGCAAAGTTCTATTCTTGTATAAGATATGCACCGTGGATTTTGAGGAGAGAGATTATGCATCAGTCCTAAATCCTATCAGCTTGCACCGAATAGGCTTTTAAATTGCACTTGGGATATAATGGGGTGTTACTGGCATTTATTTTCTTTCGGCTGGACATCTCTCTGATCAGAAGCATGGTTGCTTCCTCAATGCAAAATCTGGTAGTACATTGACTGATTTATTAAATATATTAAACTTTGTTTTTGTGACAAATTATGCATCCTTCAGAAACTTAATTGAAACTATCAGGTTACATCATAGCGTGTATTCTTATTGTCAAGATGCAAATCGTGTCAGAGTCATATCCATTATAGGATAATAATTGCTATTCATTTGTTGTTGCTTAACAGATTCATATTTTATTACCTACTAGGTGAATGCCCGTGCGTTGCTACGGTCCTATCTTTTGCACACATGTGTATAAACTACTCAGATAGTACCAAATTTATAACATAGATACTTCATGAAAATGTCCTTACAGTATGATCCTCGATTGTGTGTCATGTTTCTTAAATTGCAATCTCCTCTATATCTAATCTATCTCACTCCAACTGATTCCCTAAGACGCACACCATATTTTCAACGTCTTTATTTTCCTGCCATCAAAGAGTCACTCCTTGTTGGTGACTTTGAAAAATATATTTTCGAAAAATCTATCTTTTTGTTCAGTAGTTCTTAACTACAGCAGTAAGAGTAGTTAAATAATAGAGCAGCTGCCAGAAAATAGAAGTAAACAATAAATATAGCAAGCAATAGCCAGTAAAATAGCAAAAAAAAATCCTCTGTTGTCAACTCTTTTGATCCTTCTCACTATCGTCGGGCGCTGATAGAGCACGGGTTTCTAATAATAAGCTAATAAAGCATGAACCCACTTGAGCAAATCACATAACCGATCTAAGCAATTATGAAAACACAATTGCACTAACAGGTACTTCCATACACAAACAGATGCAATCATATCTCTTTAAACTATAGCTAAATACCCATGATTTGCTACAAATCACGATTAAAAAATTAGCTAGCATGGCTGGGAACTATCACGCTAGACCTAATTTCTTGATGGCTTGGTACACGAGCGTCCCTTACCAGCACAGCTAGCATACGCCAGTTGCCCACGTGAGATTTCCCCCATCAAGTAGGTCATCATTGAAGCATGGAGTGTATGTTAACCGATATGATGGTTTTGCAAGCCGTGGCACAACAGCAACAGTCAAAGGCGCAACAAAGTCTGACTTGCGTGTGTAAGGAAGAGGCAGATCTGGTCGTACGAGGAACTGCCCATAACGCAAACCCTTTTTGATGAACTTCAACATGTAGCAACCTGTAGAACAAAATGAAGGTGTCACGCGCTGCAAGCACCGAAGGATAAGCATACAAAGATCAATTCATTTCTCTCAATCTGGGGCCTCCTTATTTGCTCCCATTCCCATATTAAGAAATGAACTGCTGAAATGCGAGGGAAAAGGCAGGACCCAAGATGTTGTATCCGAAAAAGAAGATGTGTCTGACTGCGAGACGCTCGCCAGGCGAGGCGACCAAGACCCGCGCCGGCGGGGAAGGGCTCCGCGGCGGTGCGGAGGGTGAGAGGAAGGAGCGGAGGGCCCGCTCTGCTCGTCGGCAAGGGACTCGCCGGCGACTCCGCGCGCAGCTCGTGGGGGGTCTCGGTGGGGAGAATCCCTTCGCGGTTCTCTGCTCTGAAGCGTCGGGCTCGGAAGAGGAGGGCTCAGAAGCAGCTGCGCGCGTCGCGCCTTCGGAGGGGGCTGAGCCATGGCTGGATGGGCGGTCGGACGGCGATGCGGAGCTCCCCGGCGGCGATGGGTTGCGGCCCTCTCCGCTGCTTGTGCTAGGGACGGCGCCAGATCTGGCGTCGACGGTGGATTTTCCGCCCTTGCCTGCCCGGGAGGAGGGTGCGGTTACTGCGTCAGGGCAGCGTGGGCAATCCGGTAGGGACGTCGTGGTTCCCACTTCTTGCAGGATCGGGGAGATCCTCATCTCCTGGCGGCCGGAGCGTGACGGGACGCCGGCGCCGGAGGCGGCGGCGGTGGGGCAGGACTGGGGGCTAGGGTTCTCCAAGAGACGCGCGTCGGCCTCGTCGTTGGTGGGCCGGGCCCCATTTCCCCCTGGGCCTGGTGGGCCGGCCTCGGGGATTCTGCTCGGGGCGGGGACAGCCTCGCAGCCCACTCGGTCCGCAAACAGCACCGATGGATGCCACGTACCCCATGGGCAAACTTGTGCGGTTCCGATGCGTGGGGGACGTTCGGGAGCGGGCTCGGACGGTTCTGCCCCTGGCTCGCAGGTACTTAAGTGGCGCTGGTGCCCGGTCGGAACCCTAAATCAGTCCCTAGGGTTTCCAGCCGCCACTCGAGATCTACAGCGCAGAGGCCTCACTGCTCTCTCCCTCTCCCGCCACCCCTGAGTCCGTTTGAGCGCCGCCGCCGCATGGATCGCGACCGCAGGGGGAAGCGCCGCTTCGACGAGCTCGGTGAAGGGAGCGATGGCTGGCGCCGCGACCAAGATCTCCGCCAGAAGTTGGATAGGGAGCAGGAGGAGCAACGTCGACAGCAAAAGGAGCGGGACCGAGAGTTCTAGCGGAGAGACGAAGAGCTCCGCGCAAGGGAATGGCGTGGCAGGGAGCAGCGACGCCCACCGGCCCAGTTTCCGCGAGGGCGCGATGCGGGCCGGGGGGAAGGGAGGCCGGAGCGAGCGGCGTGCCAAGGTTCTGCGTCAAGGGGGTCCGAAGCTGGTGGCGGAGATGCGAAACACATTACCTGCTACAACTGTGGGAAGCAAGGTCATGTGCAGGCGGAGTGCAAGGATGAAGCGTTCTGCATCAAGTGCAACAAGACCGGCCACCTCTCAGCGATGTGTGCTGCGCTGAGCAGGGCGGCGGAGCCTTTCTGGGCGGGCTACGGGAACCCTGGGGCGGGGTTTGTGTGCCTGGAGGTCCCAGAGGAGGAACTTCTTCCTCCGGCTCCCAATGCGGCAAGGGTGACGCTGAGTCAGGGTATGCTTTCGGCGGAGCAGCTGGAGGATGAGCTGAAGGACCTGGTGGACGAAGAGTGGTGCTGGAACGTGCAGGAGCTTAGCGCTGGGGAGTTCGCCACTTCCTTCCCATCCAAGGAGAGTCTGCGCATGGCGATTCGTGGCGGTGGTCTCAATCTGCCGAACTGCAACATCCGTGCGGTAGTGCGGGCAGCGGTGGGGGACCCGGCGGCGGCGGAGCGTCTTGACGAAGTCTGGGTGAAGCTGTTCGATGTGCCACCTCCATACAGGCACCCGGTGCGCATCCTGATGGCGGCAAGAGAACTGGGACGCCCCATTGGGGTGGATGATCAATCCCTGGAGCTGTCCTCTGCTCCGGTTCGCCTGCTCGTGGGCTGCAGGAACCCCGCTCAGCTTCCACCCCATCTGCTGATGTTTGTCAATTCCCAAGGTTTCAAGGTCAGAGTGCAGGTGGAAGGGGCTGCTGGTGCGGGACCATCCGCCCCTCCACCTCCACCACATCCGGCGATCGATGACAAGGAAGAAGATGGCGATGAGTCTGAGGGAGAAGGCTGGGACGGCAGGCGTGGCAAGCACTTAAGAAAGGATAAGGATTTTGAGGCGCCTCGCCCAGGGAAAGACGGGGCTCCCAAACATAAATCAGTTGACATCGGCCCCGCTGCGGAGCCCCAGGACAAGGTGGCCCCGACGATCCCGCCCTCGGCCCTCAGCCAATATGGGTCAAACCTGTTGGGGAAGGGGGACATCTTCCCCATTCTGAAGACTTTGCTCACTCCGGCGGAGGGCTCGGCCTCGTCGCAAGATGTAGCAGTGGACGCGGAGGGGGACCAGCCGCCCCTGTCCCCGTCGTTGCTGACCGACTCGGCCACCCCTGATTGTCTTGTGACGCCGGGCCTGGACGGCCACACTGAAGGAAAGGCGGAGGTGGGCTTGAGCCCCACGTGGGAAACAAATCCGAACCTGATGAGGGAGAAGGAGCGTCGCAGCAAGAGCAACAAGGATCGACCATCGCTGGCACACAACATTGAAGGAAAGGAGGTGGCGATGCAGCTGATCTTCGAGGACGGGGAGCAGCGGGAGAACGTGGAGATGAGGGGAACCATTCCCATGGAGGGGGCGGTCATCGGAGAGCTGGCGGCGCAGGTGGCAAGGGCGCCTCGCACCAAGTCCAAGTCCGGCGGACCGTCGCGCAAAAGCAGGCGCGGGGCAACTGCTTCAGCAGAGCCGGTGCTGCAGAGGGCGATGGCGCGCGTCCAGAAGAAAACCCCAGGTACCTCCCCTTCTCCCATCCCCAAACCTCTATCCCGTTTTGCGGTTTTCCCAGACGTTTCCGATGAACATCTTTTGGCTGTGGCCAAAGACAGCTGCATTGTTTTCCCTTCGGCTGCTGGCAACCCGGCACCGTTGCTTTCTATCATCCGAGCGAAGGAACTTGCTCAAGCGGAGCTTGCGCTAGCCCGGGACAGGCTAGCTGCGGAACAGGCGGCCACACGTTCTGCGGAAGGAAGGGAAGATGTGCTTGAACCTTCGGAGGCAACAGGGGTTGCTTCCCAAAAGGAGACGACAGCCTCAGAGAGTTCGGGGGGTAGAAAGAAGAAAGACATCCTGGCGGTCAGGAAGAAGCGGGTTTACAAGAAGACCGCGGTGGTCGGAACGAGAGTCCTAACCCGCCAAGCACGGGGTCGCAAGACCGGATCCCAATGAGAGTGCTGTTTTGGAACATCAGGGGTTTTGGCGTAGGGGGCGCCGAACCCTGCTAAAAGATTACCTCCGGATACACAAGATTGATATTGTTTGCCTACAAGAGACTATCAAGCAGGATTTCTCGGATCAGGAACTTAGAAGCCTCGAGGTGGGGGATAAATTCTTCTGGTGCTGGCTCCCAGCGAATGGGCACTCGGGTGGGATGCTGCTGGGCCTTAGGGATAGCGTGTTTGATGTGGGGAGAGTCTCTCTTGGTCAGTTCTTCATCAGCGCGTCTATTTTGTGCAGAGCTGACAACTTCAAGTTTGAGATCATCGGGGTGTACGGACCAGCTGACCATGCTTTTACACAAGAGTTCCTGCAGGAAATTTCAGCAAGGGTGGCAGCCTCGGACCTTCCTATCCTCATGGGGGGGATTTCAACCTGCTGCGGGACGCTGCAGATAAGAATAATGACAGAATCAACTGGGCAAGGATGGATGTCTTCAATGATAACATCGCTTCCTGGGGTCTACGGGAGATTCCGCGCACGGGGGCGCGCTACACTTGGACGAACAAGCGCCTAAACCCTGTCAGGTGTGTTCTGGATAGGGTGCTCATCGCCCCAGAGCTTGACACCCATTTCCCTCTCTGTTCCCTGATGGCAGAAACCAGCTTGGGCTCAGATCACACTCCGCTGATTTTAGACTCGGGCCAAGACTTACAATGTGCTTCCAATAGATTCTTCTTTGAGTCTGGGTGGATGGAATTACCGACCTTTACTGATATGTTTGCTGCTATTTGGGGTGAGCTCGCTGCCAAGGCTCGAGGAAGGGACGTCCTCGACTGGTGGAACTTCATGAGTGGTGGTGTGAGGACGAAGCTCAAAGGCTGGAATGCGAACAGGAAGGTTGAGGCAAACGCCGTCAAGGCGGCGCTTCTGCAACAAATCAAAGGCTTGGACGAGAAAGCAGACTCGCTGGGGCTGGATGGTGAGGAATGGGCATTCCGCTATCACCTCGAAGATCAAATCCTGGCCATTTTTAGGGATGAAGAAGAATGCTGGAGACAAAGGGGGAGAGTCAGATGGCTTTTGCAAGGAGATTCCAACACGGCGTATTTTCACGCTGTGGCCAACGGCAGACGCAGGAAGTGCTGTATTTTGAGATTGCTCACAGACAATGGCCCGATTTTGGATAAGAGACAGATTCAGGAACACATTTACGACTTCTACCGTCGGCTCCTGGGATCGACCGACACAAGGGTGTGCTCGCTGGATCCAGGGGCGTGGGGGGAGGAGGACAGAGTTTCTTCCCAGGAGAATGAGGAAGTCATGCGCACTTTTTCTCAAGAGGAGTTGGATAATCTGGTGCAGGAGATGAAATCTGACACGGCTCCAGGTCCTGATGGCCTCCCGGTCCAATTCTTCAAGAAATTCTGGCCACTGATCAGGATGGGAGTGTTACACATTATCAATGATTTCTTGCTGGGAAGAATCGACATCTCCAGGCTCAACTTTGGGGTTCTATCTCTGATCCCTAAGGTCTAGGGAGCTGACCACATCGCCCAGTTCCGGCCGATAGCGCTTATCAACGTGATCTTCAAGATGGTTTCAAAGGCGGTGGCCACCAAGCTGGATCCGATCGCCAACAGGGTGATTAGTCCCAATCAGACGGCGTTCATCAAGGGCAGGTTTATTCTGGATGGGATCCTTGCTCTGCATGAGGTTGTCCATGAGGTTAAAGCCAGAAGGGAGGCGTGTATCCTGTTAAAATTGGACTTTGAAAAAGCTTACGACAGGGTCAATTGGGATTTCCTCAAGGAGGTCCTCAGATGCAAAGGCTTCGAATCTGGGGCTGTTCATCGTATCATGCAGCTTGTGTCTGGTGGTCAGACAGCAATTTCTATCAATGGCGAAGTGGGCCCGTTCTTCAGAAATAAGAGGGGAGTCCGGCAAGGGGACCCGCTCTCCCCTCTTCTGTTCAACTTCATGGCAGAAGCTCTCTCCGTCATTTTGACCAAAGCTAACACTGCCGGGCACATTGCGGGGGTTGTGCCACACTTGATCCCTGGGGGAATCACGCACCTTCAGTATGCGAACGATACGATCATCATGATCCAGGATGATGACCAGCAGATTACCAACCTCAAGTTCATCCTTATGTGCTTTGAGGACATGTCGGGACTAAAGATTAATTATCACAAATCTGAGGTGATTATCATGGGGAGATCATCTGAGCGGCAACAGAAGGTGGCAGATCAGTTGAATTGCAAACTGGGGGAGTTCCCGTTCATCTATCTCGGGCTTCCTATCTCGGATAGAGCGCTGACCATGGAACAATGGTTGTTCCTGGTAAGAAAACTGGCTGCCAAAGTGGAACCTTGGTGGGGCAAATTCATGTCGTCGGGAGGGCGGCTGATCTTGTCCAACGCTTGCCTCGCCAATCTTCCTACGTACGCGATGGGCCTATTCTTGCTGCAAGACGGCATCCACGCCAAATTTGACTCACACAGAGCAAGGTTTTACTGGGAAGGGGTGGGCCCTAAGAGGAAGTTTCACCTAGTCAATTGGCCGGCAGTATGTAGACCTAAGGACTGTGGGGGCCTGGGGATTGTCAATTCCAGGCTCATGAATGTGGCCCTTCTTCTAAAATGGGTTTGGAAGATGTACCAGGATGGAAACCAACTGTGGAGACAACTGATCAATGCAAAATACCCCAGCGCTGATGACATCTTCACGGCCTCCGGCCAGCGGGGTTCCCAGTTTTGGCGCAGTATTCACAAAATAAAGCATCTGTTCAAGTTAGGCGCTAAGCACTCCATAAGGGACGGACGCCGCACTAGGTTTTGGATGGATCGCTGGGTGGGGGATGCACCTCTTAAAGACAGGTTCCCAGGGTTGTTCAGTATCGCCTGCTCGCAAATGGACTCCGTGGCCCATGTGTGCGGTTCCAATGAACCGCTGAGATTCCGAAGACAGTTGGATCAGATGCTAGCCAGATCCCTTGAAGAGTTACAGTCCTTGATCGACTCTACCGTGCTCGTGGAAGGCCCGGATAAGGTGTCCTGGCGCTTCGAGAGTGACGGGATTTTTTCAGTTAAATCCATGTATGCGCGACTGTCCCAAGGGGCGACTGTGGCGCATTTCAAGGATGTGTGGGCAGCGAAAGTTCCGCTTAAGATCCGTATCTTTTCATGGCAGTTAGTCCTCGATCGTCTCCCTTCTAGTGCCAACATTCAATCCAGGCATGGCCCGGGCAACGGCAACTGCTCTCTCTGCGGGGAAAGAGAGACGGCGGACCACATTTTCTTCACCTGTCCTTTGGCAATGTTTGCCTGGAGCGTCCTCAGACAAATTCTTCAATGCAGCTGGTGCCCTGCTTCCTTCCCGCAGTTCTTTGCGATCGTATCTAATTTCGCGGGCCGGGCACGTAGAACGATTTGGAGCCTTTTTCTGGCTCAATCCTGGGCGCTTTGGCTTATCAGGAATAAATTGACCATGGAATCTAAACTCATTCGACACCCTGCTGACATTATTTTTAAAACCCTGTTTTGTTTGCAGCAGTGGCTCATCCTGGCGAAACCTCTGGACCGTCCCTGGCTTAGGTGGCTGATATCCGAGCTTAGACGGGTGCACGCTCTCCATCTTCCAGACGACGCCTGAGGCTGCTCCTTGTCTTCGTCATTCCAGGGGGAGGATGTCGACTTGTCTGCGTTTGCTGGTTCTCGGTCTGTTAGGGGAGGCCGACCCCAGTTTATTTGCTATTCGTACTTTCATGGCTAAGCTGTATGCCGCAGCATGTAATGAACCTTGCTGACCTTGCTGGGCTTTATTAATTTAAAGTCGGGCACTTAGTGCCTTTTATCTAAAAAAAAAAGATGTTGTATCCTTACCTTTCGTGGTAGTGCTGGATCGCCTCGCAATGGGCAAACTGGTACAGCTCTCTAATTGCACCATTATAGCGTAGCGACCTTGCTCCACCTTGCATCCCCAGGGGAGCAGAGCAAATTGTAGGGATGCACAAGAATCGCAATGGAGGTCAAACTGTCAGCTTATCATTTAGCCCTAGACATACATGTGTTTGATGAAGGACAACATTCTAAGCTACAAAAGTGTATAGTGTTGTTGGTTCTGTGAATGAAGTTCAAGTCAAACAAGAAAAAAACATTATACTAAAAGAGCTACCTAGAGTGTTGGCTTTCAAAAGAGTACCTCCTACCCCAATGTGTGCTACAGGAACTCGATGTAAAAAGTTGTATGGACCAGAGATTGAAAGTTACATATATCACATGGAAAAAATCATGAGTTTACAATATAATCATTAACCATTTAAATACATGGGGAAATCACTAAATAAAACAAACTACAGCAGCAGGCAGCGACAAAATTACCTTGCACTTGTCCCATGCATATGCGTACACCAGAAAATTACTTTGCACCCTATGAGCAAAAAGGGCAGATCCTTCTCCATTATCTGCTTCAGTGCTACCATCTGTTCCATCCAATATTTCTAATTGCTCAAGACTATCATGTTTATGTACTCCGACAGGAACTTGATGGCAACTTTCTGGTCATTTTCCAGCTTTCCCTGCATAATTCAGAACAGAGTCTGAGCACTCAAGAATATGGCTTATACAAGTGCTAGAGTGACAATAATCACTTCAGTATGAAGAGTGTAATCTGTGTCTTTCCAATAATTCTGGACTAAGACATGATTGTTATAAGTGATATTTCAAAGTTTTTAGTGTACAAACTGGCAAATGAACCTACCAGGTAGACGTAGCCAAAGTACACATGCCTATGTTTGTTTCTTGAGCAGAAATTCCTTGTGGCCTTTCTAGTGGAGGAGTAGATCTTCACGTTTTCGTAGAATGCTATGTGTGTGAATGGAATAGTGTGATTCTGGAGGTTTTCTTGATGCTTAAAAAACAAAAGCTAACGAGATATGCACATATATGTGATGTTGTCTTCATATGTGCAGTTCCCTAGTAGAGTAGTAGAAAAAGGGAAAAAGGGATAATCTTCAGAGCTTGATCCCAAGAAAATTGAAACAGGTATAGTTGTACATGTCAAAAGTACTTACTTCTCCATGTAGGACATCTCATGAATTATTTCCCTAATCTTAATCAAATGAGCATAATCGTTGGTTCAACATGCAGAATAATTACAATCCAGGAAGCTGGTTTCATAGCTGTGTAAGTCATCTGCCTGCCTGAAATCTAAGCCAGACAGAGTCATCTTCCCTGAAAGCAGCACAAGAACAATTCCATGGCTTCTGTCAAAATATACGGCACAATATATCAAAGGCAACAAGTATTTCATTGTCTTGCTCCTCAAGTACTGCTTGAGACCATCGTAGTTCCTCCAATGTGAGTGTTCAGATTTCATTGTCTTGCTCCTCAGAGCTTCCTGTAGAATTTCAGAGCAGGGTTAATAGTTAGGTTTGATATGGGGAAAATAATCAGTCTGGATACAAAAATACAACTACACCTCCTCCGTAACTCTGTATACGGGAGTCATGACTTTCACTCCTTGCCGCGATTCTTGCGCCATGGCGGGCTCCTTGCGCACGCGTCCCTTCCGCCAGCCGCGGCCGTCAAACGAGGGCCCCCTTCGCCACCACATCGGCCACCATAGCCGCGCATGGAGCTCCGCCGCCTACCCTGCCCTTGGTTGCTTGTCGTGGGGCGACCGGACATGGGATCCAGCGCGAGCATGGTGTCGGCCGGCAATCGCGTCCCTCGGGTTGATGAGGGGAAGCAGAGGGTGAGATCTTGGGCGTGGGATGACCAGCCGATGGTGTCCCGCGACGTGGGTGGTAGAGGCGGCGGCATCATGATTGGATCCAGAGAGAGAGAATGGAGATCAGGTGGAGGCGCACGACGAGAGGTGGGTCGGGACTCGGGAGGGAAATTTCCACGAGCGGGGTAGGGCATAAGATCAGACGGTAGATTTTTGGTGCAAAACATTAGACGGCCTGAATTGTTTTAATGACGACCACCAAAGTGCGTTGAGTGTCAAACGACCAACTCCCATTTAATAGTAAAGATATATCTAAAATACCAGTTCACTTTTATGTTTTCTTGCAATAATTCACCCAATCTGTTACTTGATGGAAGAACCTCGATACCCATGTTCCTGTTTTAATTCAATTCTTCATTTTTGTTTTTTATTTAACATATTATTGTGCTCTTTTTCATTTTATAATATCAAAAGTAGTGCACGTGTTATGGATAAATATCACTTTTAAAATATATTTAATTATGCGGATCGCAAGTTGGCAAAAGACGATGATTAAAAAAACACATAGCCCCGGCGCCATTATGTCGGGACTTCCAGTATCCCTATTGTTGAAGGATTGAAATATAAGATCTAGAAATTTCGTGCCAGCACACGATAATTCAGTTAGGCCGGTCAGCTTTGAGCCAAAAATTGAGTAGTGATAATGTTTTTAAACTAACCAATTTTAAAACTCTCGATCCATAGCTTTTCTAATCAGCGACCTTTTTTCACCAACACTAAGTGTAGACGGGACATGTGTGTTGCAAACCATCATAACAAGTCTCTATAATTACAATGCCGAATGGAGCATGCAACAAGTTTAAATTACATAGAGGTGGTGGCTACAGGGTGCCCGGTTACTAGTTTGTCTTACGGAGTGCCCCCCCTGTCGGAATGGAATCTTTCCTAAAATAGCATGTGGGCCCTACTTTCCAGTGGTGGTTCCCTCAGGTGCTTGGGCATTGAAATCCAGAAGCAACTGTGCTGCAGTATCATCATGCAAGATGTCATTATTGAGGTTTGAGTGGGATCCTGATGCATACAACTGAAGCTTTGTTAGAGCATCTGGAGTTGAATCAGAACAAGCAGATGGATTAGTTGCAGTAGCAGCAATCACTGTTGTCCCATGAGCTTCTCCATTTCTCTATGCAGATGTTTCTTCAGCAGGACCATGTGATAAAATGTTGTCAGATTGGCAATGCACAGAACATATCTTCTTGTGAGGCACAACTTCTTTAATTACAATTTCTTCAAGAACATCAGGCACAGTATGCACAGATTTCCTCTTCCTTAATGTGTCCTCCTTGACATTTGGGACTGGAAGATCTTCTTCTTGACAAGTATTCTCGATGGGAGCACGTGCCTTTCTTGTTCTCTTAGGTTTGGTTTTTATAACATGCTCAACAACTTGTTCTTCAATTTGTTTGGAAGATGGTCCTTGCACTTCTAGTGTTTGGATGAAGGTTGCGACACCATCTTCAAATAGGGTACACATGTTGATCACGGCTGGCATGTACCTCTCCAAGTCCTAAGAAATATATGAAACACAATGATCAAATAAAAAAAATGCCTAATTGAAAAAACAAAAAGGTAAAATAATAACAGATGCAGACAGAAGTAAAACCGGCTTACCTCATCTGTATAACTGCCACGAAGATGACGCCGGATGAACATATCAACCACAGATGGATCAGTGGTAAACATAGAAGGATTACGCCTGAAATGAGCCTTAGAAGGATTACGCCTGAAATGAGCCTTCAGCTGCACATGTATACAACAAAATTCATCAATGTCAGAGATGGTAGCATGTAAAAAAAGAAAGAAAAGCTGAAACAAACATAATGTAATGACGGGGTAGATTCAACAGGTACATACCGGCAATGCACCAAAAGATCCATCAGTTTTCCTATCCAAATCAGATACAAGTGAGATTAGACTGTTCGTCCAGATTGCGCAGCGAGGTAAATCATCTGGAAGATTTACTGCATTTGTCTCCAGCGAATCAACATAAATAATCTGTAAATGCAAAAATTATTAATACCCCCATAATTTACATGCTACTAACGCTTATAAAACAACTAAATGGTTAAAAAAGGTGAAGATGAAATGTAGTTTAGTTTGGAACACGTACCATAAGATATGGCATGCAAGCCTTGAACCAATTTTTCTTGTCCTTTGCTTTTGCAGTTTGGATAAGAATATCAATTATGAACCTGGGCCAATTCAAGGTTTTGATGGCTTCTACGTTTATCACAGGAGGGTAACATTTTGGATTGACTTTTATGCCGGTGGTTGGAGCAAACACTGAACTAATCATGTATATGATGAACTTTCTGAGATATGCATCATCTGCAGGGTAAGATGGGCCTAGTTCCTTCTCAAGATCTGAAACATTTGGCTGCACGCCATCTGTGATTCCAAGCATGTTCAGAATGAGACTAGTAGCATCAACATCTAGCCGATAAGGAACGACAGAACTTCCATTAGGTACTCCCAAAACATTCACAACAGACTCAGAAGTTACAGGTATCTTGTCCCTTTCACCAAAGTCCAGCACACAGTTGTCTTGATCAAAGCAACCCATCAGAAACCTGCACAACTTAGGAATAAGCTTGGAACACTTCATCTTAATCATTCCTCCAAAATCTGACTGTATTAGCAAATTCTTCTGGTCTTCAGTCATATTCTTGAGAACTCTAACAAGCTTCATGGGAGATGACCGATTGAAAAGATTACTCTGCCATTAAAACATCACCCATATGAGTCAGTAGTTCAGAAAAGCATTGATATATTACAAAATGCAGAAAAAAGAAAAACATAAAGTTAAAGTACCTAGTTCTTAACTTTGAGCACCTCTTTTCCAGGCTCAGCTTCTTCCACATTTGCAGTTGGAACTTGAACATTTTCTTCTATTATTGGTGCATGTTTCATATGCTCCTCCTTAGCTACTTCTTTGTGCACCCCTGTTTCATCCGCCATTCCTTTCAACTTGAGCCTCCTCCTCATCGCGCTGAGTTTTGAGTGTGCTTCCTTCACAGGATTTTTCGGTGTGCGAGAGGACTTCTACAAAACAGAAACACAAAGTAAAAAAAAGGAGTAAGATGCAAACACATAAGATACAAAAAAGGAGTAAAAAAGGATTAACTCGTTGGTCCATACCATTTGGGGACAAGATATTTTGGTGGACACAGTATAATCACCACCCTGTAACAGAAAACAACGGAATCAGTAGAAAGCATGGATGTAATAGAAGTACATTTATGTTGATTAAATTCCAAAAATTACAAAAAATGCAGGTAAAAACAACTAAGAAAGAATACCAACAATAAAAAATACATCCAATGATGATTCATGACCTATGCTTAGGCTACCAGTATGTATTAACTAATGGAAATATACATCCAGTATAGTCTACTTAATTCCAAACATATATTCATCCCATCATGTATTAACTCCTGGGAAAGTACATCCAAATATGGTACACTCATGTGTCTGGGATGTATTAACTCCCACAAATAAACATCCAATTATGATATGCAATACTTAATTCAAAAAATATTTCATCCTGGGAAGTATATACTGTTGGGATGTATTAACTACTTGAAATATACATCCAACATGGTACACTCATGTGTCTAGGATGTATTAACTCCCACAAATAAACATCCAATTATGATATACTTAATTCAAGAGATATATAATCCTTGGATGTATATACTGCTGGAGGTATTCATCCTAGGATGTATTTACTACTCGAAAATATACATACCAACGAGTACAATTGCAAGATGAAATTGATATAGCTAAATTGTACTACATGAATAACTGAGCTAAATTGATATAGCGTGCAACTTGTCGAAACATTACTGGTGCAAACCACAAAAACCATGTTGTCTACTGCAACCCGCAAAATTACTTGAGATATCTTCCAAATTCTTAGGGTCCTTCCTCTGGATCTTGTTCCCCCAAAATTACTGCAAAAACCACAAAGCTACTGCATCAAACTAAACAGTACAGGTGCATACAATCTACTGCAAAAACCACAAACCTACTGCATCAAACTAAACAGTACAGGTGCATAATAGCCCATGGATACAGAAAAACCACAAAGCTATGAACAATACAACACCCATATACAACAGGAACGCAACCCCAATTTCACCAGAATGACACATAAAATTGGTCCTAACATTGGGAGCGAAAATTAGGAGCGAAAATTGAGTGAAATTGGGAGCGAAATTAGGAGTGCCTACAGATAAAACAACAGGACTACGGTCATAGGAGGAACTAGAGCCTCGAACAACAGTCGCTCACCAACTGCAGGACTCGAACGAGAAGATGAACGCAAAAATCACTCACCGCCACGGCTCGAAACGGTCGATTCGCAAGGGGCGACGTGGAACAGGTTCGAAAATGCGACGTCCGCCAGCCTCAGACCACTCCAATCGCCGGCCGGCGCCGCCGATACAACCCTCGAAGCAAAACAACTCCGGGACCTACCGCTTGGATGCACAGGCCTAGACGAGGAATCTGCGATGCAGCCTAGGCGAGCATAGCCGGAAACCCCCGCCGGGGCTTCTGCCCGAAGAGCTCGCCGCCGGTAGGTGGAGATCTAGTGGAGGTCGTCGCCGCGGAGCGGATCAGAGCGAGACAGCGGAGAGCGGAGGAAGGCAGATAATGGGGGAGAATGGGGATGGACACGAACTTCTATTTCGAACGAGAAGAAAAAAGAAAAGGAGAAAACACAGTGGACGTTGCTTTGGACTGTAGCGCCGCTTGCTCCGCACCGCACAATTTTGATCCGACGACGCGGAAAGTGGAGCATGCTGTAAGACACGGCAGAGCCCAGTTACGGAATAGATTTTGCGTACATCAAAGTGCCATTCTACCGGGTCGCTCCTTTGTTCTTGCTTCTCGCCGACCGCCCCAGATCCGGAAGCCAAATCCAAATCCAATTCTAATCGTACCGGCTTGAGAAACCCAAGCCAAGCCAGATCTCACATAAATATTCCTAACCCTTTCCCCAAACCAAGCCAAACCCGACGGATCTGATCTCCCCAAAATTCCGGCACAAAAAATCGCAGGCTCAAGGATGTGTTGCCATGGGAAGATGTCAATCATATCACTAGTGCGGAAGAGAGAAGATGTGGATTGGAAGCCTGAGCGAGGGTGGATGTCCATTTGTTTGGACAACGAATCCCCTCCCCTGCATCCGGTGCTCGCTCGTGACGGCTAATGGCGGGCAGCGACGTTCGGCGACAGCGCGTAGCGCTAGCAGCGGAGGGAGATCGAGGCCGGTTCCTTTATTTTTCTTCTCTGCCGAATGAACGGTGACACAAACCAACAGGAGCTGTGCTGCGCCACCGCCGATAACCTCCCCGACCTCCCGTCGTCCTCCTCCGGCGAGGTAACATCCACGTCTGCCGGGTAGAGGAGTTACGGACGCGGGACTCCAGGTACTTCCCCTCATTTTTCTTCCCCTCGTGGCCGCCTCTGTCTCCTGGCCGGCGGCGGCCGTGGACTAGGGCCGACTGCAGGAGTGAGAGGCGAGCGGAGCAGGAGGCTGGTGGGAAGCGGCGGAGGATTCCCTTCTCGCTCACTTTCTTGCTCGTTGGTCATTGCTGATTTCCCCTCCCTTTCTGATCTGTTTTTCTCTCTAAACTGCAGCCATCCATCCACTCCACGGCATCAGCGGCGGCGGGCGCTAGGTCCCTGCTGGTAGTGGAGGTGGCCTGGCAGCCGACGTGAAGAAGTAGGAAACTAAGAATTCATCTCTGGATGATTTTCCAATTCCCAAAAGTTTTTCTGGAAGTAGAGATTATGATCGAATCTGAGGCAACGAGCCGAACCCCGCGTATCGCTAGAGCCATGAGCGACTTCAGATGGGCGACGACTTCCTCTTCGGATCGCCGCCGGTCACCCGGAGAAGCCAGGCCGAGGGCCATGGCTGCTGAGGGGAGCGCCATCCACAACTGTTGTCCCCATTACTGATCGATGCCGAGTTCGCCTACACTTGCGGCTATTCGCTTATTGAAGACAACATCCTGTGTTTCAATTTCTAACTAGCGTAGTGGCCTGCCCAACCTCTCTCTGACGCGATGAATCTGGCACGTTTACCTCCGGGTTGAGGGGTGTTCTTGCCACCAGCCATCGTTTCGTTTCCTTCTTCCTGAGGGAGACGTGCTGCTACCTTTTCCATCCTCAGGTTAATTCCATTCTCTATTACTGTATTGCTATTCCACAGTATCCTTCTCACAGCTAGCTTAATAGGTTGGTTCCTGTTAAGCTTCATGCACTAGCCACTTGAACCAAAAGTCCGAACTGATGGAAAGGGCTAGGCAATCTACTTATACACTTCACAACACCCCCACTCGTGTGTGACGAGAGAAGAGAAAGTCAACACGTGAAAGAAGAAGAGCACACTGAAACAACGGTAGCTAAAGAGGGGGGCAACAACAATTTTTAGGCTTAATTGCGAAAATCATGTGAAAGCCAGGATTTGAACTTGAGACCTAGGGCTCTGATACCATGTTAAGCTTCATGCACTAGCCACTTGAACCAAAAGTCCGAACTGATGGAAAGGGTTAGGCAATCTACTTATACACTTCACAAGAGTTCCCACTGGTTGCTTAACAAAATTCCGGCCTAAGCAAAGTTCTATTCTTGTATAAGAGATGCACCGTGGATTTTGAGGAGAGAGATTATGCATCAGTCCTAAATCCTATCAGCTTGCACCGAATAGGCTTTTAAATTGCACTTGGGATATAATGGGGTGTTACTGGCATTTATTTTCTTTCGGCTGGACATCTCTCTGATCAGAAGCATGGTTGCTTCCTCAATGCAAAATCTGGTAGTACATTGACTGATTTATTAAATATATTAAACTTTGTTTTTGTGACAAATTATGCATCCTTCAGAAACTTAACTGAAACTATCAGGTTACATCATAGCAGTAACATTATCTATATATAATCACTACATGTATTCTTATTGTCAAGATGCAAATCGTGTCAGAGTCATATCCATTATAGGATAATAATTGCTATTCATTTGTTGTTGCTTAACAGATTCATATTTTATTACCTATATATCTAAAATACCAGTTCACTTTTATGTTTTCTTGCAACAATTCACCCAATCTGTTACTTGATGGAAGAACCTCGATACCCATGTTCCTGTTTTAATTCAATTCTTCATTTTTGTTTTTTATTTAACATATTATTGTGCTCTTTTTCATTTTATAATATCAAAAGTAGTGCATGTGTTATGGATAAATATCACTTTTAAAATATATTTAATTATGCGGATCGCAAGTTGGCAAAAGACGATGATTAAAAAAACACATAGCCCCGGCGCCATTATGTCGGGACTTCCAGTATCCCTATTGTTGAAGGATTGAAATATAAGATCTAGAAATTTCGTGGCAGCACACGATAATTCAGTTAGGCCGGTCAGCTTTGAGCCAAAAATTGAGTAGTGATTATGTTTTTAAACTAACCAATTTTAAAACTCTCGATCCATAGCTTTTCTATCAGCGACCTTTTTTCACCAACACTAAGTGTAGACGGGACATGTGTGTTGCAAACCATCATAACAAGTCTCTATAATTACAATGCCGAATGGAGCATGCAACAAGTTTAAATTACATAGAGGTGGTGGCGACAACCATGTGTGGTATTACAATTCAGTGTGCAGCGGGAGCCTCGCAAGCTCATCTTTTAGGATTAAACATGTTTATAATGAATATGAGAAAATGTGAAAACCTTCGTTAAACCTTCGTCAATGATGTCACATACGAGAAATGTTATCACGGATGATTTATTGTTGTGAATTTCCTCACTCCCGATGCAACGCACGGACACTTTTGCTAGTCTTTCCAAATTGCTTTCACAAATCGCCTTAAACGTCAGGCAAGACTAACGTGCGCCATCCGGTCACCCCTTGACGTCTCGCGCTGTGGTTTCATACCTTCTTAATGCTGCAATCCCCTCAAGATTCAAGACCCTCTAGGAAAAAAATCATCTTGCCTACCTAGAATATCTCACACCTTGATTTCTCTCCGCCACCAACACCGTCGGTTTTCCCTGGAGTCTACCCTTCCTCTGACGCTCCCATCGATTGCCATGATGCCGGTGCCGCTGTGTGTGATCTAGGCGAAGGAAAATACGAAGACGGCGGCTGCACGCTGATTACCTTAAGCGAAGAGTGCGGCCAGGCGCACGGTGGGCACGGCGGTGACGAGCGAATACGAAGACCGCGGCTGCATGCTGATGGGTGTCTTCAAGCGACGAGCGCGGCAGGGAGCATGGTGTATATTTTGGCGATGGGAGAATACGAAGACGGTGTTTGTGTTGGATAATTAGGCGTAATTTCCATGATTAATTCCAGAATATTAAGTATGACGACAATAACTACTAACATGTGAAAGTCGAACATACTAGATGCAGTGATCAACATGAACAGTAGTAGAGCAAACAATACAACATCCATCGCTAAATAGATCGAGATATGTCGCACGTACCGATCTGGTGGAGGTGGCGGTGAAGGTGTAGCAGACGATGTCGCAGCAGTAACGTTGTTGATGACAACGTTGTTGACGACGGGTGATACGTCTCCGACGTATCGATAATTTCTTATGTTCCATGCCACATTATTGATGATATCTACATGTTTTATGCACACTTTATGTCACATTCGTGCATTTTCTGGAACTAACCTATTAACAAGTTGCCGAAGTGCCAGTTGCTGTTTTCTGCTGTTTTTGGTTTCAGAAATCCTAGTAAGGAAATATTCTCGGAATTGGACGAAATCAACGCCCAGGGTCCTATTTTGTCACGAAGCTTCCAGAAGACCGAAGAGGAAACGAAGTGGGGCCACGAGGTGGCCAAACCACAGGGCGGCGCGGCCCAAGCCCTGGCCGCGCCGACCTATGGTGTGGGCCCCTCGTGACGCCCCTTGACCTGCCCTTCCGCCTACAAATAGCCTTCGTCGCGAAACCCCCAGTACCGAGAGCCATGATACGGAAAACCTTCCAGAGACGCCGTCGCCGCCAATCCCATCTCGGGGGATTCAGGAGATCGCCTCCGGCACCCTGCCGGAGAGGGGAATCACCTCCCGGAGGACTCTACGCCGCCATGGTCGCCTCTGGAGTGATGTGTGAGTAGTCTACCCCTGGACTATGGGTCCATAGCAGTAGCTAGATGGTTGTCTTCTCCCCATTGTGCTTAATTGTCGGGTCTTGTGAGCTGCCGAACATGATCAAGATCATCTATCTGTAATTCTATATGTTGCGTTTGTTGGGATCCGATGAATAGAGAATACTTGTTATGTTGATTATCAATTTATGTCTATGTGTTGTTTATGATCTTGCATGCTCTCCGTTATTAGTAGATGCTCTGGCCAAGTTGATGCTAGTAACTCCAAGAGGGAGTATTTATGCTCTATAGTGGGTTCATGTCTCCGTGAATCTGGGGGAGTGAGAGAAACCTCTAAGATTATGGATGTGCTGTTGCCACTAGGGATAAAACATTGGTGCTATGTTCGAGGATGTAGTCACTGATTACATTACGCGCAATACTTAATGCAATTGTCTGTTGTTAGCAACTTAATACTGGAGGGGGTTCGGATGATAACCTGAAGGTGGACTTTTTAGGCATAGATGCATGCTGGATAGCGGTCTATGTACTTTGTCGTAATGCCCAATTAAATCTCACAGTACTCATCATAATATGTATGTGCATGGTCATGCCCTCTCTATTTGTCAATTGCACAACTGTAATTTGTTCACCCAACATGCTGTTTATCTTATGGGAGAGACACCTCTAGCGAACTGTGGACCCCGGTCCAATTCTCTATACTGAAATACAATCTCTTGTAATATCGTTTCATCTGTTTTCTGCAAACAATCATCATCCACACTATACATCTAATCCTTTGTTACAACAAGCCGGTGAGATTGACAACCTCGCTGTTTCGTTGGGGCAAAGTACTTGGTTTGTGTTGTGCAGGTTCCACGTTGGCGCCGGAATCCCTGGTGTTGCGCCGCACTACATCTCGTCGTCATCAACCTTCAACGTGCTTCTTGACTCCTACTGGTTCGATAAACCTTGGTTTCTAACTGAGGGAAACTTGCCGCTATACGCATCACAACTTCCACTTGGGGTTCCCAACGGTCGCGTGCTGTACGCGTGTCAACGGGGACGATGAGTCGAAGTAGACGACGTTGAAAATGAAGGTAGGCAGCACCGCCCGACTTGGACGGAAGGCGACCCGTGACGAAGAACTTGAAGAGTCGCGCAGAGCGCTTCCCAAAAACCTAATTCGCCCTCTCCCGTACAGGATCGCAAGGACGAGCGGTTCCGGAGACCTGCTCTCCCGTTCGCCGATGCACGTCGGCGCGCGGGATGGAGTAGGCTACGATGGTGGCACAAGCAGAGAGAGGTGGAAACCCTAACTCGTGTATTAGAAGGATGAAGGATGAAGTACGAGCGCAAGATCTCTGCCTCGCTCTACGCGCTCAGCGGCGTGTCGGAGTGCCTCCGAATGCGCCTGAGCAACGCCGACAATCGTGCCGGCCACGGGCTGGCGCTCTCCGGCCTGATAGATGCGTGCATGAAGAAGAAGCAACAAAACCAAGAATTCGAAAGCCACACCGAAGTCGTGGCGGTAGAGGCGAGCGACGTGAGGGAGCTCCGACGGCGCGCTGAGGTGCTGGTGGCAGACGGGCGAGGATCTCGTCGGCCACGAACTCGTCTCCGAAGATGACGACGGCCTGGTCGTCGTGGGTTGCCTCGGGCGCCATGTTTCTTGCAGGACCAACGTAGAACACCGACGGCCGGCCTATATATGACAGACACGTATGTATGTACTGTGAAGAAACACATAATCGATGCCTGGGGTTGTCTTTGTGCTGCGCATGCAAAACCAACTCTGCGCAGAGGAAATATATAAGGAAAACGCTTCCGATCCGGCGACCGATTGCTCGCCAGCGATCGATCGTCCTGGCTCGCTCCCACACGGTCCTACATGGACCTAGTTTTTTGGCCCAAAATTGGAGTGTTTTTTTAAGAAATCTACATTGTTGTTTCCAGATTGTAACAATTACATAAAAAATTTATTGTAAACTCACACGATATATCTTTGTAATATTTTTCTAAGTGATATGTTACGAAAATGTGTGTTTCTTGATATGTTGTAAACGCATGACTTTTTTGTTGTAATTTTTTATGATTTTTGATGTAATTGTTTTAGTCATGGACACTTTTTTCGTAGAGATGTTGTATATATTCATTAGTTTTGTAACAATTACGCATAAAAGTTATAGAGAAAGCATATCATAGATGTTGTAATGTTTACCTGGACGTTTGGCATAAATTATTTTGTTGTAATCGCCAATAATTTTTGGTAAAAATAGCTGGTGATTTTTGTTGTAATTGGATATATATATAATGTGTTATTTTTAACCAATTTTTCACAGCCATGAACACATGTTTTTGTTGTTATAGCTTTTGATTTTTATTGTAATTGATGTCAATTTTTGTTGTAAACCAACCTATAGCAAAATAATTGTTGTTTAACCACTTTTTTATAAGACTATTTGTTTACATTTTTTATAACTTTTTTTTATTGTAATACTACATATTTTTTGTAAGCGGAGTGAGAGATTTTGTTGCAATACTATGTATGAGATTCGAATCAGTCATCGAGTGGCAGTTTTATCGTAAATATTGAGAAGGTCAGGCTCAAAGAAACATACCCTTTCGGGTTAACTGGGGATGTAAGGACTGCGGGTTGAGTTTACAAAAAGTAGGGGGCAAATCACAAAATTCATGTTACAGTTCATTCTACCCGTCGGATCGCCATCGGACGACGCGGAGGACGACCGATTTTTGCCTCCCTATCCGGCGCGCGACGCGTAGCGTTCACCAATATATAAGGGCATCTCAAGCTGAGCGACCGTTTTCGTTCGCCGTGACCGAAAATGCGTCTGGCACCAGTTCCAACGGGGCGATGCAAAGTGATCGAGTCGTCCGCGGAGACGCAAACCTGGCCCAAATATGCGCCTCAGATGCGTCTCTGCGGACGTCCGGAAACGTCCGCTCGCGTCTGGCGGATGTTCGTCGGGCCCGCCTGGCAGCGACCCTGCGTCGATGCGTTTTCTCAAACGCGCCAGCGACTGCGCCGCTGCGTCGCTTCGGCACTCTGCGCCACGTTAATGGCGACGATGCCTCGGCTGCCGAGCGGCCGCCCACCTCCACCAACCACGTTAATGGCGACGCCACGCGTCCCGCGGCCACCTCATGCCACCGGCCTATATAAAGGGGCGCACCTTCTTCTTCCTCATCCACTCCTCCAAAGGAAACCCTAGCCGCCGCAAAGCTCGTTCATAGCGCCGCCTAGGTGTTCCTGCGACGCAGCCAAGCCCGCGAGGAAGTCCATGGCCGGTCCTGGTGGCCGGCGAGGCGGTCGAGGCCGCAGCCCTGGGCGCCCCCGTGGCCGGGGCAGGGGACGCCGTGGTGGAGCAGCTACGGCCCCACGCTCGCCGTCGCTTGCGCCCTCCTCGTCCTCGCAGGAGGAGCGCTGCTTCGAATTCCTCCTCCGCATCAACGACGACCCACTCGCCATCAAGCGGCTACCGGACCAGTTCGCCGAGTTCGTCGACGGCGTCGAGCCGACGCAGTTGCAGCTCCGGGAGGCTAGCTGCAACTTCTGCCGCTGGACCGTGGAGGTCCTGTTCGACGGGCATGGCAAGATGTACCTGCACACGGGGTGGGACAAGTTCGCTCGTGACCTCGACCTCGAGCCAGGCTGCCAGCTCACCTTCCTCTACGAGGGGGATGTCGAGATGATCGTCAAGGTGTTCGACGACACGGTCTGCCGCAGGCACTACCACACCGACGACTCCGGCTCCGACACCGATAGTTAGAACGTCGAGTGTTCTTTCTTTGCAGCGAATCTGGCTACGGGCCAGACGAAGCCAGTAGTCGAGGTTTCTGGATGTTCGCCTCATCGGTAGAACCAACAAGGGCACCATATCCTCCCGCTGGATTTTCCAGTTTCGGTGATTGGGTGTGCCCTCGAATGTTCTTTCTTTGCAGTGAACATACGAAAATCAACACAACTGGCTTTTTTTTTTTTTAAATTTTTATATTTGTGTCGACCATGGTTCAAACTATGTGTTAGTTTATGTGAACCATGTTCCAAACTATGTGTTAGTTTGTGTAAAATCATGTTTCAAAATGTAATATTTGAAACTATGTTTAATTAATGGAGAAGAGGGAAAAAAAAGAAAAAAAAATAATGCGTCACCCCGCAGGAGCAGACCCCAGACGCAAACGGACGCGCGAGCAAAAACGATCATTTTAGCATCCGCATCGCGACGCAAACGGACGGTACCAGACCATAAAAATGCATGCAGGCAGGGACGTCTCGGCCGGAGTTGGAGTCCTGCTCAGCTTTCTTGGGGCCTGCGAAAAGAAGTGGTGCCGACGCATGTGGATTTAATTTGTTTCCGATACGACTTCGATTAGCACATGCACAGCAGTACAAAGTGATCTCTTCTCGGACGGAGAAAAACGTAAATCTATCCATTCATCACTGGCTGACCACTTTCAGGCGAACAGCGTGCTCGCTCGTCTCGGCCGCGCGGTGACTCCTTTTTTTTTTGTTTTTTGAACAACGCGCGGTGACTCCTAACTCACTCCCCCTCGAGTCTCCGGTGACCAGCCGACGAGCCTCCCCTGCCCCTTCCCCTCCCCCCTCCGGTCAGATCCTCGCACGGGGCGGCGGCGGCACTCCCGGGGCCCGAGCGGCACGGTGCTGCCCCTCCCCTGCCCCTTCCCCTTCCCCCTCCGGTCAGATCCGAGTGCGGCGCGGCAGCGCACGGGGCTGCGGTGGCACGGCCGGGGCCCGAGCGGCGTGGTGCGGCACCACCTCCCCTACCCCTTCCCCTCCCCCTCCGGTCAGATCCGAGCACGGGACGGCGGTGCGGTGGCCCCTCCCTTGCCCGGTTGCCCCTTCCCCTCCCACCTCCGTTGGTGAATCCGGAGCTCCGGCTGCGCAGCTAAGGTTCTACCTCCTCTAGACGGCTAGGGTTAGGGTTAGGGTTAGGGTTAGTGTTAGCCTGTTAGGGTTAGGGTTAGTTATTAGTAGTTCTTTAGTGTAGTTTAGTTTAGTTAGTTTAATTAGGGTTAGGGTTAGTGTTAGTTCTTAGTGCTGTCTCTTCTCTCTGTACTTAGTCTATATTTAATAATTTTGCCATTTAGCCAATTTATATTTCTTCTTATGTTAATCATTTTGCCAAAAGAATCTAGATATATAATAATCGAAAACCCTCAAATGCTCCCGAGCTCCAGTGATCTCGGTTTTTTTTTAAATAAAAAATTCTATTTTTAGGATTCCGAAAATTCTGCAAAAAAATGGGCACAAACTTGTACACATTTCGATCGTAAGGTAGAAATTTCAACTAAAAATACGTTGTATTTTGGTAAATACAAAAAAGACAAATTTCTGACAAAAATGGTAGTTGTTTTACTCCTATATGCTGTCAGATTTTTTTTTCTGTAGCCCAAATCAGAACGAGTTTTGTGCTGAAACTTGCTGCGGGTATTATGACCATGTATATGTATCCCCAGATTTTTTTTTTTTGGATTTTTTTGAAACTCAAAAATAGAAATTCCATTTTTTTTCAAAAAGTGAGAGCACCGGAGCTCGGGAGCACGGAATCTGCTCTGATAATAATCTAGTTTTTTAATTACTCCTTTAAGAGCTTCAAAAAAGGAAAACATGAACATGGGCAGGCTGGAAAGAACATATGTAAGCTGGACATGTGAAGGTATACAGATCATCTAGCTAGTTGCTATTGTGTTCTTTGACATGTTGTTTCTGCAGACATTTTGAGGACTGGAGAAGCAATGAAAGGGTTAGTGCATCTGTGGAGCACATGGGGCATACAAATCATGGTCCTCGCAAGCTTCACGCTGCAGCTATGGCTCCTCATCTGTGGCGGGATCCGGCGGCGTAGCTCCTCCATGGTGTTGAGGGCTTCTCTCTGGCTGGCTTACCTGATGGCTGACTCCACAGCGATATATGCGCTGGGCCATCTCTCAATCATCAGCAGGTCAAGCGAGCACCAGCTGGTGGCGTTCTGGGCACCTTTCCTGCTGCTGCACCTCGGTGGCCCGGACAACATCACTGCCTTCGCGCTCGAAGACAACAGCCTGTGGTTGCGCCACCTGCAAACTCTTGTCGTGCAGGTCCTAGGAGCTGCTTATGTCATCAACAAATATATGTCTAGTGGTGGAATCTTGCTCCTTCTGGCCAGCATCTCCATGTTCGTTGCTGGTCTTGTGAAGTATGGTGAGAGGATATGGGCACTCAAGTGTGGTGGCATGAGTAGCATCCGTGACAGGTTCAACAAGTGGGGTGTCACTGGCAGGGTTAAACCTTATCGATTTGTCGTGGAGGGAAAGAGCGAAGAGGAGATCCTGCTTGAAGCTCACTACAGCTTCGCAGCCTGCATGTGCGTCTTCCTTGATGTCACGTTGGAGGAGGCTCAGATCGAGGGTTTACATGCCATTGATCCAGGGTATTCCTTTGGAGAAGTTGTTGTGGGGGAGGACATATACAAGTTGCTCGAGCTGGAGCTGTCTCTGATGTACGACATCCTGTACACCAAGGCAGCGGTCATGCACACTTGGTATGGCTTCTGCATCCATCTTACTTCGTTACTTGGCACGGCTGCTGCATTCCTCTTGTTTCAGCTCAGCATCAGAGGAGGCAGGGCAGATTACAACACGGCCGATGTGATTATTAGTTATGTTTTGCTTGTTGGAGCTTTGGTCCTGGAGACTATATCAGTGTGTAGGGCAGTATTTTCGAGCTGGACATGCTCTTTCTTTCACCGCAACACACAGAGAGATTCCACCGACAGTGGGACTCTTGCTTTGGCAAAATGGCTTCTTCATGTCTTGGTTTCGGTTCGCCGCCCTGTCAAGCCGGCAAGCAGGAGACTGTGGAGGGACTCCCTTGGGCAGTATAATCTGCTCCATCTATGCTACCGCGACACGACTGAGCCATGGAGCAGACTGACTACAAAGATGGGCCTCGGGGAGTGGTGGAACAGGTCGCATTTCCAGGGCACTTTCTCAGGCACTGACTCTTTGTCAACAAGTGATCTCAGGAATCTGGTGTTGCAAGCGCTGCCTCCGCCAGAAACTGCTGATTTAAACTCAAGAGGCCGCATGATGCTGGAAAAATTTGAAGCATACAAGGACTTTGCTCGATGGAGTGTGAGCATTGACTTCCACCAGAGCATCCTTGTATGGCACATGGTGACCGATCTGTTTATCGAGGTATATGACGCTGGCCATGAATCAAAGCTTGTTGAAGCGACAAGGGTGCTATCCAATTACATGATGTTCCTGCTCGTTGTAAAACCCGACATGCTGCCAGGCCGTGCACACCACAATTTATATCTCGACGTGTCCAACAATTTTGAGGCCTTTTGGCCTGTTAAGGACAGCACGGTGATGGGATCTCCCAGAAGCTGGAACCTGTGCCATATGATCAAGGAATTGTTCCAACATGAAGGCCCCACCAATTTCTCCAGGACCCCACAGAGAAAGAAGATTGCCGAGAAGCTGTTTAATTCATTTGAATCTTATTCAACGGTACGTGCTCTATCGTGGCTGCTTTACTTTACTTACACACTGTTTTAAATTGCTTATTTCTTCTTGGGACAATGGCTCTAGCTCTGCCAATTTATTGATTGTAATTTTATCTTTCAGATATTCTCTGAAGCACATCGCATTAGTAAACTTTTTTTTTTTGCAATAAAGAAGATTTTAGGATTTTCTCACCTGCTTAGATTTTTACATATCCAGCAGGACTAGCAACACATACTCAAAAGCTAACTGAAATGAAAATAGAAAAGGCGCATGAGCTTCATGGTTTAGTTTTTTTAGATAAATGGACAAGTCTCCGGCTGTTTACATTGTTCAATGCATGCATACAACCACAGTCCGACATTATTGCATAATTCTCAACGTAAACCAAATGCAGATTGGGCTTGTGATTAAATGGCCACCTATTGTTGGCAAAGACTTGCATCGCTTTGCAAAGAGTCTTTACTTGAGAAGAAGGTTTGGTTTCCAAAGAGTCTTTGCTTGGATTACACTAGTGTGCATCAACATTCGTTTTAATAGACTACTGAGAATTAATTGTATATTTGCAACTTCGGAGTTCAACCCAAATAACATTATTCATGATGCCAAATGCGCTAACTAGGTTCCTCTTGTCTCAGGAATCGATTGATCCAGGCATAGATCCACGCAGAGGACGGTTCCGTATGACAGGCAATTCGTGTGCAGCCTTGCTCGCCAAAGAGCTTCGTGACTTGGGTAGGTCTGACACGTTAGAATTGATCTTCGGAGTGTGGGTGGAGGTGATGATTTATGCCGCGGAACATTGCAGTAGGGATTCGCATGCCAGACAGCTCAATAGCGGTGGTGAGTTCATTACCATCGTGTGGCTTCTCGTACACCACCTAATGCAGGCCGCAAGATATAACAAATATGTCCGAAATCCACATGCGTAGACCCACACGCACCATACAGTTATTTTTGCAATTATTGTTCACTCTAGTTAAATGTGATTAGGTATACCTTATTTGGACTGTTGAGTCAAAATGGTGTTGCGAACCCGTCCAGGAACTGCGCATCTCACATTTACTTGTGAGCTGTGACATTGGTGTTCTAGAATTGTTTAGCATATTGGGTGGCGGCCTTTGCATATTATTTAGCCTATGACGTGATGCACGTCCTGCTCGAGATTTTTGTCGTATAACCTCGTTCTAGACGTGTTGGGAGAATAGTGAGGTTATACCACCGAAATCAAGAGTGAATACGTATATGTCATCATAAACCAAATAATGCAACGGCTTTCATTCTTCGGTGAATTTAGGAACTATCTTACCCTGTGCGATTTTTATATGGTTTGGTTTAATGAATGGAGAAAGGTGTTAGGTTTCACGGTGTATGCACACACACGAGTGATGCTGAAGCTCTTGATTTATTTCTCTACGTAATAGCTTAGCTTACAAGTGATGAGTACATGTCCTTATATAGGACTCAGGAACCGTCTATCCTAGGAACCGTCTATCCTAGAGATGGAGTTCAAGTTTGATTTGAACTCTACTACCTTAGCTACTAAGCAACGGCTGAGTTCAAGTTTGTTTTGAACTCTACTACCTTAGCTACTAAGCAACGGCTGAGTAGTTGAACTCAGCCGTTGCTTAGTAGCTAAGGTAGTAGAGTTCAAAACAAACTTGAACTCAGCCGTTGCTTAGTAGCTAAGGTAGTAGAGTTCAAATCAAATTTGAACTCCATGTGCTTAGTAGCTAAGGTAGTAGAGTTCAAAACAAACTTGAACTCAGCCGTTGCTTAGTAGCTAAGGTAGTAGAGTTCAAATCAAATTTGAACTCCATCTCTAGGATAGACGGTTCCTAGGATAGACGGTTCCTGAGTCCTATATAAGGACATGTACTCATCACTTGTAAGCTAAGCTATTACGTAGAGAAATAAATCAAGAGCTTCAGCATCACTCGTGTGTGTGCATACACCGTGAAACCTAACAATTGGTATCAGAGCCTCATGGTTCGGGGCCATGGCGAGCGGTGAGTCCGTGGCGAGCCCGGCGGATGTGGAGGCGGCGCGCTGTGACGTCGTGCGCACGGCGGCATGGAGGCGTTGCACAGCAGTATGGAGGCTGCGGCGGCCGTGGCGCAGTGGCCTCATACCAGCACTAGAGCACCAGGTTGGGAGATGTCGGCACCACCACCTCTCCAGCAGCGGCGTGCGTCCGCAACCCCTCCTCCGGCAAACGAGCGACGGCGATCGCCAAGTCGGGGACGGAGCAGGGTGCGACACGGCGGGGGTCGAGGTCGTGGTACAGCGGGAGGTGATCCGCGAGATGACTAACGGCGGAGGCGGCGGTACGAGCCTCGTCTTCCCGATGCTCAAGCGCGGAGACTACACCAACTGGGCCATGGTGATGGAGGTGAACCTGCAGGCAGCATCGCTCTGGGACGCGATCGAGGACGCCGCAGTCTCTCGGCGAGAGGACAAGCACGCCTTGGCGGCACTGCTCCGCGTCTAGGTTGTACGTGGCCATGGCGGGTGTTCCGGGTGGAGGCTTGAGAGGCAACGACGATGGTGGTGACCAAGGTTTGGTTGCGGCAAGGTCATGTTAGTCGGCTCCGTTCCGGCGTGTCTGAATGTCTTCGTGGTGGTCTCCTCTTGCTGCGAAGTCGAAGCTGCCCTAGGGCGGTGTACGATGACCTTCGAGGGGCGGTCCGGTGAAGGCCTTTTTCGGCACTTGTCTTGCGCATCCCCTCTCCGAGGCTCGTCTTCAGAATCGGAGCTGCCGGTCTCTCCTCGAAGAGCCATCTGTTTGGCATAGGCCGCCTTGAGCTTCTTAGCTTTTGTGGGTAGCCAGGGTGGCTAGGTGTGCCCATGGCGGGTGTGCCCAGCTTGTATGTATCCGGTCCACGTCGTGCGTCTGAGCGCGTTGGTGATCTGTTGAAGGCCTGCGGCGTTGTGCGCGTTGGAACGCGTTGTGCGTGCGGCCGGTATGTGCGGATCAAGCAGCCAAGTGCGCGTCTCAAGATGAAGTGGCAGGAAGAAGTTGCGGCGTTGGTCGCCGTTGAACAAGGAGATACTGGAGACGAGGAAGAAGATGACAAGATTAGGGGGGTGATTGTTAGCCTAAATATAATCTTGTCATGGTGTGATCTGCATACGTAGGTTGAGTGCAGGCTGTAGTGTGAATAGCACACATAGGTTGTGTGCTTGCTGCGTGTGAGAACATGGCACATGAGTTGTGTGCAGCTGTCTTCAAGTTGGCTTTGACTAGCAGTCTCCAAGTTGGATTAGACTAGTAGAAGCCAACTAGACATTAGTTGTCTAGGTCGGTTACTGTAGCACCGACTTAAAGCCTCTATATAAGGAGAGGCACCCCATATGGAGAGTAAGTTGTAAGCCAAGATGTAGCATATGTTGCTATATAATAGTGGAAGAGCATTTGTTGCTCAAGCAAGTTTCTCCCCCGTTCTCCTTGCTCATGTGTGTGTCCACTAAGAATGTGCTGAGAGATTGAGAGAAGGCTGCACCCAACATTTAGTATGGGTAGGAGCTAACAAAAGGATGGTGCACACTAAAGAATAGAGTCATGTCTTTGGTTTCATGTAGCTTTGGCAGGTTTGAAAATGAATATAGACGATCTGTTTATCCCACATTCGTATCTGGTAAAATACTAACATATGCATATTTTGTCATTCGATTGACAATTTTATGATACACTAGTACACATTCAACCTTGTTAAAAGTATAAGTCCTGGGTCATATTTGGATATCATTATAGATTATGATAATCTAGATAATAGCTAGAGAAGCAGAACCCAACAAGTGCAATTTTATGTGAAACCTCTCGTCTCAATCGGGCCACATCCACCTGGGCGACCCGGGAGGTGACTCCGCCTCTCCTTCAAGCACCCAGCCCAATCCATAGGCGAGGCTGTCATCCACCTGGGCCAGCGACAGCGGGCTGCGGTGGCCGCTGCTCCGTCTTCCCTAGTCCTCCTCCCTTTGCTCTCTCCTTGCCCCTCCCTCTCCCACACTGGCGCCGCCGCTGAGTCGCCTTCCAACCGGGTGCCCGCCTCTTGCTGCCGTCATGCTGGTCGGATCCGCCTCCTGTCCCTGCCCCACTGGGCCCTTGCCTCCTGCCGCCTCCCTGCGGACCGGATCCGGTTGGGTGCTGGCTGGTGCCGCTCCGGGTTGCTTTGCAGTGGGGGTCAATTCCTGGGTTGGCTAGTGAAAGTTTGTTGACAGCGACTAGTTTAGCCTATCGAGGGCGTTATTGTTACCACCTTATCCATTAGATTTGTAAAAGGTTTGGCCGTTGGTCCGATGGTGATGATGCTGTGACCGTCTTTTTTTTTTCTTCTGAAGACACCATCAGTTGTGCCCCTTGTGATGGCAGGTGTAGTCGGGTTGTCATAGGCCTTCTATCCTTCCACTTGGAGTGGATTTTTTTTGTGGCGTGCAACGGTGTGATGAGAAGTTTCTCTTTTCATATTTACTATTATCATGATTCGTAAACCGCGGTTTACTCTGTAGTTGTAATGTCCTACTTTTTGAATGCAAAATGCGACTTGTATCGCGTTTTAAAAATAAACTAGGCAAAATGTCCGTGCGTCGCAACGGGTTAAAAAGTTGTCAAATTTAGTACCGCGCTTCGTTGCGGGTTGATGGTTTATTGTCCGTTAGAATCACCTAAAACACAGTTTTATAAGGAACTAGCAAATATGCCCGTGCGTTGCAACGAGAGCACAGAGCAAAATATTAAACATTAATGATTAAATAAGGTCGAGATTTTTTTTAATGAAGATCATGACATTTCATTAATCTATGGATACTTTTTGGTCTAGTCTATTAAATCTGTCCCACAGAGTAAACGTCGTCTGTGCTTACGAGGTGGTACTACTACGCCCCGGCTCTTTTTATTTTAATTTGAGATACAAGTGAAGATAAAGCGGAAGCTTCCTCCAGGAGCGGACCATTTCCTAGTAGAGGACTCACGGCCTACTTTTCCCCTCCACCCCTCTCGACCTCCTACAGTAACCTTGAGGGGCGATTTGCTCTGACCGGGCCGCCGACGACCTCTCCGCCGGAGTAGCTGGCCGGAGCTGGTCTAGGTTAGGCGCCGGGGTAGTTTTAGGTCTCCTCTGTAGTCTTTCTTCTAGTTTTCGGCGGTTGCCGGTGTTTGGGCGTATGCCCGTAGTGTAGGCGAAGCCATGGATCTCCTCCGCCGGATCCTGGCTGTTCTAGGGCTGCTGCTTGTCCTGCTGTTGCTCCTCTGGTTGGAGGGTGGTCTGGGCAGCGGCGCCGCCGCCTACTTCAATAAGAAGGTGGTCTCGAGATCTAATCTCCCTGGCTATGTGGTGGAGATGCTCCAAACCGGCCATGGTGGCGAGGAGGAGTGTTGCATCGGTATAGCAAGGTTTGCTGTCTTCTTTCTCCAGGCCGGCCGTGGTGGTGAGGTGGAGGAGAAGACTGGTGAGCCATTTTTCTCTCTGGAGTTTGGATCTCATCCTCTGTATCAAAGCTGCTGCTTCTGGAAGAGCTTACCGTCCCGCTCCCTGGCCGGCCGTGGAGGCGAGGAGGGAGCTGCTGGGGTGGCTTTTCTGAACCAGCTGCCAAGATGCTTGCCTTCGAGGTGCTATGGAGCCTTGCGTTGCAAGCTCCTTCGAGCGGAATACACGACGACGCAGCTCGTCGTCGTCATCTTTGGCCAGCAGGGTGGCCCAACCTCTTCCTCCTTCTTGGAGGCCTTGATCGGATTCTTCTGTCGGAGCTCGACGGGGTGCTTTCTCTAAGTGGTTCGTCCCCGGAGACAGCTCAATGGCCGGCGGCAAGAATTATTCGCCGGAGTGGAGCTCACGAGCACTCAGCTCTCTGGTCTCGGCGGCGACGCCTTGAGATCGCCGGCGATCGGTGGCGGAGGCATCCAAGCACTGGATTGCTTTTTATTATTTTGTGCGAGGGTGTTTTTTGCAATTTCGAAGGCCCTTACTTCAAATTTGTGGTTTCTTTGTGCGAGGGATGTTAAAGGGCCTTTGTGTAAAATGTACCTGCCACATGTTTATTGAAGTTCTCTGGGGTCTTCCAGACCCCACTGTTGTGCAAAAAAAAAGTGAAGATAAAGCTGCTGCAATTAAGTTTTACAATGCTGATTTGGATGTGACATTTTCTAATGTTGTCGAGGTATGTCAAACACTATTTCTCTTTTTGTTAAGCATTTACTCAGTAACATTATTTTACTACCTGGGTACTTCACCCGCATTGCTTCTGAAATAAATTGTGTTTTGTGCCAAATTACTGTTGAACAGAACTTTCTATGTCACTACAGGAAAACCGATATTTGCTTAGCGGGATCGAAATATCTGCCTAGCATAGCAAATGAAAATAATGCCTCAAACCTATTAGACGTCCCTGGAAAATCAGCACGAGGATTTCATTGCTGTAAGTCAGACATCGACACTTTAAAAAAAATCTTTTTTTTTCTCGAAACAGTTTTCTTCCTCTTACAAATTAAGGGGGATATAAATACGTACACACGTACGTGTATAGGAATATAGGATACCCCCCTCGTCACGAATTCGCATTTGCCCTCTAAAAATCGTAAATGTGTGGGCGATTGAGAGCCTTGCACAGTAAAATACTACTCGCTACATACAAGGTAGGTACTAGTATCTCTTTCGTGTACACGTGCCAAGAGAGAAAGAGGGAGTGAACCATGAAATCTAGAAGACCGACGCAGAGATTCTACAACGGTGTGGTGTCCCAGGCTTATCCAACGGCCACGGACATGCTAAGATGCGTGCTGTTCATTTTACACAAAACAACCTGCACTTGTCCACTTTCTTTCCCATATAGTAGCCAATGTGTACCGTGTACATCTCATGGGAGCAGAGGAGGCGCATAGCGGCTGGAGCACGATGCCGGCGGCCGGAGTATGGCTTCGGCGGCAACGTCGGTGGAGGTGGATATTGCTGGGTCCTGGTCAAGGGTCCAAATCCATGGGTTATTTTTCCCCTTTCATGTTTTGCCGATCTGATTTCTATCTTTCCCCTACGTGATTGGTTTCCATGTTTTTAAGATCTGATTTGTTTCTGTTTAATTCTTCTAATATGGATTTGGTCCAAGATCTGATTTCCTTCTGTTTGATACTTCCAATATGGTTTTGATTTAAGTCTGATTTGCTTCCATCTATGGTTCATGTAATTTTCTTTGAATCCGGCCAGTTCCTTCTCCATTCTTTCTACATATAAAATTTAAAAATATGCATATCTAGGATGGTTGATTCTGTTGCTACATGGAATGGGAGAGAGAAAAATACCATGGACGAAACACATGGAGGAGGAAAAAAAGTCCGAAAAACAGTCCATAGAAGGAGGGTCCAAATCCAACTAATTTTGGTGTGTATCCATAATATCTGAACATAATCCCATTGATTTAGATGTTAATCCTTACAAGCTCTTGGTCCTCTTCATCCTCCGTGGTTTCTGTGAGGGGTGTCGAAGTTTTCTCTTCTTTTGATTTTTTCTGCACCTTTTTTGGCTTCGTGGATCTCTCCGCTATTTCTTCCCAAAATACTCCTGGCGGGATTGGAAGGCACTGCGACCCGATGTTTGCGAGGACATCAGCTTCGTCGTTGTTCAATCTACTGATGTGATTTACCTCGCATCCATCAAATAACTTCTCGAGCTCATTATACACCTCCGTGTATGCTACCATGCTATCATTGACTGCGTCACATTGGTTCATAACTTGCTGAGCCACCAATTGTGAGTCGCCAAAGATTTTTAATCGAGTTGCACCGCAAGCTTTCGCCATCTTCATCCCGTGTATGAGGGCTTCATATTCTGCTTCATTGTTAGATGCGTTAGGGAACGTCATCCGAAGGATGTATTTCAACTTGTCGCCTTCAGGTGATATGAGTACTACTCCTGCGCCAGCTCCTTCTAGTCTTTTGGACCCATCAAAGTTCATGGTCCAGGTTCTCGACAAGTCTGGGGGTCCTGTGTTTTGCAACTCCATCCACTCTGCGATGAAGTCCGGCAGAACTTGCGACTTGATTGCTTTTCTTTTTTCATACGTGATGTCCCGAGGGGAAAGTTCTATTCCCCAAAGGGAGACACGACCCGTAGCTTCTGGATTGTTTAGTATATTTGACAAGGGAGCTTCATTGACCACTATGATCGGGTGTGCCGAAAAATAGTGGCGCAATTTTCGTGCTGTTGTGAACACTCCATATGCTAGCTTTTGGTACTGAGGGTACCTTTGTTTTGATGGCGATAAAACTTCGCTGACGAAGTATACTGGCCTCTGTACTCCGTGGAGTTTTCCTTCTTCTTCTCTTTCGACAACTAGCACCGTGCTCACCACTTGGGGCGTGGCTGCAATATACAGCAGGAGAGGTTCCTTTTCCTTCGGTGCCACCAAAATTGGTGGTGTCGAGATTGTGCGCTTCAAATCCTCGAAAGCTCTGTCGGCCTCTTCGTTCCACTGGAATTTATCTCCTTGCTTTATCAGAGCGTAGAATGGTAACGCTTTTTCTCCCAGCCTGGCGACGAATCTGCTCAAAGCTGCGACTCGCCCGCTAGTCGTTGTATTTCTTTCAACTTTGTTGGCTTTCTCATTGTTACGATAGCTTGTATTTTATCGGGATTTGCTTCAATCCCTCTTGCTGAGACTAGAAACCCCAGAAGTTCTCCTGCTGGGACGCCAAAAGAACACTTCGTCGGGTTCAACTTCAGGCAGAATTTGTCGAGGTTGTCAAAAGTTTCCTTGAGATCCTCGATCAGTGTTGTCCCCTTTTTTGACGTTATGACGACATCGTCGATGTATACTTGCACGTTTTTCCCAATCTGTGTCGCCAAACACTTCTGCATCATCCTCTGATATGTTGCTCCCGCATTTTTTAGACCAAAGGGCATTGTTCTGTAGCAAAACACGCCGTAAGGTGTAATAAACGTGGTCTTTACTTCATCTTCTTCTTTCAATCTGATCTGGTTATAACCAGAATATGCGTCCAGGAAGGAAAGACGTTCACATCCAGCCGTGGAGTCGATAATTTGATTGATCCTCGGGAGGGGAAAGTGATCCTTTGGACAATGTTTATTGAGACACGTAAAGTCGACGCACATGCGAAGGACCTTAGTATTTTTCTTCGGCACCAACACAGGATTTGCTACCCATGTGGCTTCTGTGAATATCTCTTTGATAAAACCAGCTTCTCGTAGTCGATTGATTTCTGACAGCATAGCTTTGCGGTTTGGTTCCGAAAAACACCGCAAAGGTTGTTTGATTGGTCTCGCTAATGGATCCAAGTTTAGGTGGTGCTCGGCAAGTTCCCTGGGTACTCCTGGCATGTCAGCTGGACACCATGCGAAGATTTTCCAGTTCTCACGGAGGAACTCGACGAGCGCGCTTTCCTATGCGATATCCATGTCGTTTGCGATAGATGTCGTCTTTTTCGGGTCTGTCGGGTGAATCTGCACCTCCTTAGAATTTTTCTCGGTATTGAAAGTTGATTCTTTGTTTGGCCTTCCAACGTCTGGCAGCACGTCATAGACAGTCATACTTCTTGACGCCAGGTACTCAGCTTGCATCCCGAAAGTTTCTGATAGCCGATGAAAATCCTTGTCGCACTTATCGGATAAGGCGAAGCTTCCTTTGACTGTGATTGGTCCCTTTGGTCCAGGCAATCTCCACAACAGGTATGTATAGTGTGGCACCGCCATAAATCTAGCATATGCTGGTCGTCCCAACAAAGCGTGGTATTGCGACGGAAAATCCACGACTTCAAATTCCAGCCTCTCGATTCTATAATTTTCTCGGGTTCCAAACTGAACGTCGAGATTGATCTTCCCCAATGGATAACTTGGTTTCTCTGGTGTGATGCCGTGGAACCTTGTGTCTGTTGGTTTCAAGTTTGCTAGGGATATGTTCATCTTCCTCAATGTATCTGCATACATAAGGTTTAGGCTGCTGCCGCCGTCTATGAACACTCGAGAGACATCAAATCCCGCAATAACTGCTGGCAGAATAAGTGCTGACTGCCCTGGTCGAGGAACTTGCTGCAGATGATCTGCTATGGTGAAGCCAATATCTTGTCCTGACCAATTAAGATACTCAACTGTTGGTGGAGGCATTTTTTCTGCCATAAACACCTGTCGTGAGATTACTTTCTGAGCTCTATTGGACGGCCTTCCCTTTTGAATCATCGACACCGCTCCGTTGGAGTTAGGATCAACATAAGGTGGTGGTGGAGGTGCTGCCGCTATTCTGAGCTGATGCCGATTGTCGTCTGTAATCGCGGGAGGAGGCGGAAAGTGAATCTCGCTCCTGGGTTCTCGAGGATTTCTCTGTGTTGCCCGCGCATTAGCGTGCTCTGCATACCTTAGCATTGCCTGGAAATTTCGACAGTCTTTCTGCAGGTGTCCTGACTGTCTTTTACCGTTGCTGTCGAGGAAAAAGTGCATTTGACATGGCCCATTCATCATCTCTTCAGGGGACACGAAAGGCCTTGGGAACCTAGGCCCGCTATTTTGCCTCGTTGTTGCGAGAATCATCCCCGTTATCACCTCGCTGTTCACCGCTTCTCTCGATAATCATCTCTCGTTGTTTCCTCCTGTGTTTGCCCGAAAACCTGCCGAAATTTGCCCTGGAGCATCATAATTCGGGCACGCGAGGAAATCGTCGCCTCGGTTGATAGTTTCGACCACGGTCCTCCTCTCGCGACTGTGCCATTTGTTGTGGACAGCGTCTTCTCCATCTGCCCATCTGTTTGCTATCTCCATTAACGCGGATACTGTCTTTGGATTGGTCCTTCCCAAGTCCTCGACAAAATCTCCACGCCTGATTCCTGCGACAAACGCATCTATTGCTCTCTCGTCAGATATATTTTCTGCCGAGTTTTTGATGATATTCCACCTTTGGATGTACTTTCTCATTGGCTCATCTGGCTTTTGTCGACATGCTCTCAACTCCTCTAACGACGCAGGTTTTTTGCACGTGGATCTGAAGTTCATGACGAACACGTCCTCGAAACTTTCCCAGCTGTCGATAGATCCTGGAGTGAGTTTCTTTATCCAAGATCGTGCGGCTCCACTCAAATGCACCTGGATGCTTTGCATAGCTGTTGCCCTGGTTCCTCCTGTGAGCTTCACTGTCTCGAGATAATCAACTAGCCAATCCTCTGGATCTTGAAGGCCGTCGAACTTCTTGAAGTTGTCGGGTAACTTGAATCCTGAGGGGACTCGAGTTTTTCGGACTCTCCTCGTGAAGCATGGCAAGCTGCACATATCTTCGTCGTTAAGCTCCGGAGATTGCCGATGATCCCTTCTGCTTTGCCGCGCTCTGTCGACCCTTGCTTGTGCTGCTGTGTCTCTTGCTCCACTTGGTCCTTCAGGTGCTGCCGCTGTTGCTGCTGCAGGTCGTGGACTATTTTGCCTTGCCGCTCCTTCGGGAGGCGTTGATACAAACGCTGTCCCCATAGCTCCAACTCCTGCTACCGCCATATTGTATAGTGTTTCCCTTGGATCACCTGGAGGTGGTTTAGATGCAAGGATAAAAGCATGTGTCGCCATATACCCAGCCTCTGGTGTCTTAGGGATGATATTTCCTCTTGTATCTATCGACATAAAGGACATGTCGAGGTTTTGGACCAAGTGCTCTCTTTCTGCTTTGGGTATATGTTGCAACCTTGATCTTGCTCTGTTCCGCGCCTCCCTGTGGCTATCACCCGAAGTTTTAGATTGTCGGCTTAGATCTGCCCTTCTCCTGCTAGATGCAGAAGCTGCCTCCTTTCTTCTGTTTAATTCAGCTGTCTGTTTTTCCAATTCTCTTGCAGCTCGTGCGAGCCTATATTGATATGCTTGCAATTCCTCTGGTGTGGCTGTGGTGGCCATTGGTTCTGAACCGTTCATGGCTCTCGCGGCTCTATCCCACGCTGCTTGCGAAAGTTGAACTCTGTCTCGCGGCTGTGGCCCAACGTATTTGTTGCCCAGGCCTTGTCGCAGATTGGAGGGATCGACGTATGGATTTCCCAAATCGTCGAAAGCCTCAGATGTTTCCTCTTGATCCTCAATGGCATAAATCTGATGATATTTTGTATTCAGATTTATGTTGGGTTTGGTGACATCATCGTTGAGATTGATGAAGACCTTGCCCACTGTGATAGATTTGTCGATGAAGTCGTAACTGTCGACATCGCTTGAGCCATCGCTTATATATGAGTCCGCAGATGACTCAAACGATATGTCGTTGAAGATCTTGGCGAGTTTCTCTCTTGCTCTGGTGCTGACGTAGCGTGTCGACGAAGTTTCTTCTTCTCCTGACTCGGTTGACGGTGTATAGCTTGAAAAATCGGAATCGACCGCCGACGATCCCGACAAAATCGGAATTTCGACACGATACGATCCTTCCTTCTCGACGCGAAAGTGAAACCTTCCGAACGTCATCTCCATGGGCTCCGCCAGATACGCATATGCATCCAAACGGGAGGGTGGGTGAGGAACAAAATCGACAGGACCAGCAGCGATCTGTTTACCTCGATCCATTGCGTTGCTTGCGGTTGACGATGTTGAAGATCTTGAACGTGCCATCGAGATCAGATCCTTACGCCTCTAGTCCCCACGGTCGGCGCCAATTGACAAGGTATCAGCTTGTCAATGCCTATGTATTGTAGGCTAGGGTTTAGTTGGAAGTAGAGGGCAAGTAGATCTCGAAGGTTTCAGCTGAAAAGTACTCGACGATTATGAGAACTAGGGTTTGTAACAATGATTTGATGATCTCTTCGCCCCTCGACTCCCCCTTTATATAGGAGGCGGAGCCGAGGGTTTCGTTTTGTACAAGTTACAGAGTCCGGGACGGTTTCTAACTCATCCCGCCAGATTACAAATAACACTTCCTATTACAACTCTAACTTTCCTTAATATATCTTGGGCTCCCGAATCATCTTATTCTTCGGGTAGTGGGCCTTCAGTAAACCCCGGGTACTATCTTCGGCAGGCCCATTTGGGATGCCTATGTCATCTAGCCCATGATCATGTACAGAACCTATATCATATTTTTACATAGTAAATTAGGGTTGGTGAAATGTGAATTATAACAATTGGATTCACTTCAAAATTCAACTTGGTTGATTTTTAAGATTTATTTGAAAACTGAAAAGTATCTGAGTTGTTATTTTTTCTATTCAAATTCTACCAAAGCTATAGGGTTGAATCCAGTGGGGTTAGTTAGATAATTTCATAAGCTTTCTGGAACATTTTGATTTGCTAAAATTGGACATGTAGATTTGAAACTATTCAATTTATAGTAAGGGACCAGTATTGAAAAATTGCTGAATCATATTATTTGAATTAAACCAAATGGGCTAGGCGGGAAAACTAGTGGGCCGAATTGGTTTGAAACAGAGGAAACTAGTCCAGTAACGTTTCGGCCAGCTGACAAGGGGTCCCACTAGTCAGCGACTTAACTCAACCGAAGCGGTATGGGCTAACCTGGACCGTGCGATTAGATGAGGATCTGACAGCTGACCGTCGTCGTCGTCGTCGGGGAGAAGACCTTGCTGGAGCGGCGGAGGTAGGGGGTCAGCGGCGTGCTGGAGCTCCGGCGAGGGGCGGCGCTGGTGCTAGGCAATGTTGTCGACGACGAGGAGTTGATTGGTAGTCGTGGGAGGAGCGGAGGTGGACGGAGTCGCGGGATTGCACCGTGGCGGACTCCGGCGATCGACGGAGAAATTGGGGCGGTCTAGGGCGTAATCGGCGTGGAGAAGAGGTGGAGGAGGTCGAGGAGCAAGAGGGGAGTAGAAATGGTGTGGAGAATGCAATGCAGGAGCTTCTCCTTTTATAGGGTGAAGGGTGCTGCGGGGTGCCGTGGAGGGTCATCGACGGCAATGGCGCTCCAGGGCGCGAAGGGGCAAGTTAGGGGGCGCAGGAGAGGCGACGGCTAGGCGCTTCTCATCGTGTAGCTGGTGCAGAGAAAGGAGGAGGGGACGGCTCGGGTTGCTTCCGCGGCTGTGGCGGGTACTGGCGGCTAAAACATCGATGATGGCGATGGCGATGGTTCCTCCACGAGCTATCAAGGATGTCTAGGAGGTAGCTGGGGGTACGGGGATGGTGCGTGCAAGAGGAGAAAGTGAGGGGAGGACGAGGCTGACGAGGCGAAGCAGTGTCCTGTGGCGTCCAGTGACATGCCAGTGCGCGCTCACTGCGTGACTGGCATCGTCCTGGCGTGTCTGGGCGTGCGATGTTCTGGCCAATGACGTGCGAGCTTCGAGTCAGCGATGGTACTGGCGTGCGTAGAGGAGTGCAGGCGTGCTTGATGACATGGTGCTGCTGACCAGAGAGGAAGGGGGAGGTAGGGTGGCATGGTGGTGTCCTTGGGCTCGGCATGGATGCAATGGTGATCATGTCTCCACTTTACTCAGTGCAAAAGGGCTTTGTTTGATGCAGAGGAGGTACCAGGGTGTGATGATCACAATTAGAAAGTGGTGGAGGCTAAAAACCAGTGTGTAATAGAGTGTATGTCAATATGCAATTTATGCCTACCAAGTGTTTGTGATAATGGCCGCAAGAACATTTTGGTCAAATTTTGGAAATCTTTTTGGTGGATCTCATCATATAATTAAAGAGACAGAATGGTGGTTTTGGTGTTCAATTTGGTGAAAGTTTGCAAGTTTTCAAAATGGGGGGGGGGACCTTCTCTTGATTTCAATGTCTCCACTTGTCTCATCTATTCTGGTCAACCTGGTCAAAGTCAGCTCTGGTGGTCAACAACAAAGTGGTTCACCTTGACATGGTCTTGGATGACATGGCAAGTGTTCACCAAGGTTGGTTTAAGAAAAGTCAAAACCAGGGGTGCAAAGTGGTGAGGATGTTATAAAATGGGCACATGACCATTATCATGTGTAAGTTGGATTTGCAATTTTCTTTGATTTGAATTGGGTTTCTTTGATTCAAATGGGTGTGTTATTGATATATAGGTGTTTTACAAACAATGGCACAAGCCATGGTGGCCTTGGTTGGAGATTTGCAAAATTGGCTAAAGTGTATGTGAGTGAAAATGGAATTTTCTCACCATTTGATTTATCTCTTTTTGATTTGATTTTTCTTGACTCCAAAGTGATTCTTATTAGTTTAGGAACATTTCCAAACCATTGAAACCATCCCAAAAGGTCTAGCTCAAAGATTTGCAAAAATGGCAATAACTCATAAGAGGTGATATGTCAAATTTCCTTATTCTTGTAATTTGTTCCCCTTGCTTTACTTGGGCAAGGTTGAGGGTCAATTTAGTGTTAGATTAGGTTTAGAGATGGTTTCACACCATTTGGGTAAGGTAGGAGTCCATAGGACAAGAATTGGGTATTATGGCTATGTGTCACATATGCCTCTATGCATATGTTGCATTTGATTTTTAATTTGACTTGGCTTGACCCAATTGGTGTTGTTCAGTGTTGAAATGGTATAGAGGAGTGATCCAACCATTCACAACATGTCTTAGGGTCACGATTCTTAAATTCACAAATTTGCTATTTTACTCTCGTATGCCTCTATGGTATTTTTAGTTTCTTTTTATTTTCTTTGGATTCAACTTGGATTTGCTTTGATAAGCACTAGGTAAGGTTTATGAAGTTTTTTCCAACCTCTAAACAAAGTAGAGAAACCTAGGGTAAAGATTTACCAAAATAGCCATAGGCACATATGCCTTTTTCTTATTTAATTTCTTTTTATTTTGTTTTAACTTGGGTGGTGAAAAGAGAGGTGAGGTTTAGGGTTTAAGATCATTTCAAAATACTTTAACAAGCAATCATGGCAATAGCACAAGAATTAATCAAGATCACTATGTATCAAACTTAATTGAATAAAAAAAAATTGTTGGTTCCAAAATTTGAAAATAGGGAAATTCATTTGTTTTGTTTTGAAATTTTTGGGATGTTACATATCCCAAGCTGCCAACGCAATGGGCCTTGAGATTTCAGGAATTGTAGACCACATGGGCTGCCTTATTGGGCTGCAGCTCATCTACATTCAACAATGGGGAAGAGCATAAGAGGAGAACGGAGATGTACCTAGCGAGTGGGAGATGAAGAGAGGGGATCCGCTCGCCCACCACCGCCTAGGGTCTGTTCTGTCCGAGCGACAACGAGTAGTCAAGAACGAGGATGGAACGGTCCGAGCGGACCGAGCGAGACTTGGCCTGATGGGCCATGCTTTGTTGGGCTGTACAAATTTTTTTCCTGCCAAAATCTATGGGTATTCACGAGAATACAGGGCCATACCCCTGGCGCTGCTCATGCACCTGGAGGACGTCCTCCACCGCCACCTGCGGGTGCCGACCGGACGCGGTAGCAAGGAATTTCAACCGATGTCCCCACAGCCCCGTCGTTCGAAAATCACTGTCTACATATACGTGGGCATCCCTGGCTTATCCGGGACGTCCACTTTGCTGTAACATTCGTGCAATTCAGTTGACTAGTCCTTCTAGAAATTGCAGAAATGATTAGTCCTTTGTCACCTACAGAACAACGCCCATGTTTTCCTATATCTCCGCATCGATGAATTAGTCAATGTTCAGGATGCAAGCATATATATCATACATCCTCAGGAAAGAAATACCCGATGATCCAGTTGAGGCAAGGCGAGTAATTCGACGATCTAAAGCTTTCACGGTGATCAAAGGAGAATTGTACAAGCGAAGTATTTCAGGCGTCCTGCAAAGGTGTGTTACACCCGAAGAAGGAAGAATAATTCTGAAGGACGTACACGAAGGAAGATGTGGCCACCACGCGAGTAGTCGAGCTATTGCAGCCAAGGTTTTTCGGGCAGGATTCTATTGGTTGACAGCAATCGAGGACGCCAAGGAAATAGTAAGAACTTGCGACGTGTGTCAAAGGTTTGCCGCAAAACCTCACTCTCCAGCAGCAGAACTAACACCAATACCACTGTCGTGGCCCTTTGCCCAATGGGGACTTGATATGGTGGGCAAGTTACACAAATCCTGGCCAGGAGGAAAGGAGTACATGCTAGTAGCTGTCGACAAATTTACAAAGTGGATAGAAGCGAAGCCGATAAATTCACCAGACGGAGCATCCGCAGTAAAATTCATAAAAGGCCTCGTCTTCAGATTTGGAGTGCCCCATAGCATCGTCACAGACAATGGCAGCAACTTCACATCCCACGAATTCAAAGATTATTGCAAAGAAGTAGGTATCAAGTTACACTTTGCGTAAGTTGCGCACCCGCAGACCAACGGCCAAGTCGAGAAAGCTAATGGAATCATCTGCAACGGCATTAAGAAGCGCTTATTAGCGCCACTGGAGAAAGCTCGACACACCTGGCCAGAGGAGTTGCCCAGTGTATTATGGAGCATACGAACAACACCAAACACAGCAACGCAAGAAACCCCATTCTTCTTGGTTCATGGCGCAGAAGCAGTATTACCAATAGAGATAGAGCATGACTCTCCACGAGTCGTAGAATATGATGAAGAGGTGTCGAGAAAAGCGCTAGAAGATGACGTCGATGCACTTGATGAAGCTAGAGATGAAGTACTGTCTAGGGTAACCAAATACCAACAGGACTTGAAGAATTACCACAGTCGACGCTTGCGGCCAAGATCCTTTCAGGTGGGAGACCTAGTTCTTCGGCTCATGCAAAAAAGTCATGAAAAACTCGAGTCACCATGGCTAGGCCCCTACATTGTCACGGAAGTAATCGGAGGAGGAGCATACAGGATAAAGGACAAGAAGACAGGGGTGGAGGAGCAAAACCCCTGGAACGTGGCGCAACTCAGGCGGTTCTATGCCTAGAGTTGAAATATAGTCCTTGTAAAACTTCAATGTACTGAAACGCCCGCGAGTTTTCAGACGCACTCTTTTCTTTTTTCGGGGCACCGAGTGGGGCCGGGAAAGGTTTTTAATGAGGCGGGCTCGCGGTGCTGCAATATAATAAAGATAGTGTCAATATAACTTTTCTTTATCGACATGCTCAAAGTCTCCGACCCGACGAATTTCAATATAGTTCCTCGAAAAAAGAAAAGCTTTGCCTTGGTATTAAAATACCTCGTGAGTCAATAAAAATACAAAATAGTACTCAACAAAGAAGCTCGGGGGCTGATATTCGCCAAAACAACATATTGAATAAATGCCTTGGTTCAAAACCTCGCAATACACAAATACAGTAAATAGCCACCGAAACACTCGGGGGCTAGACAAATATAGAAATATGATGATTGCTTCACAATATAATCACAATCATGGGTTACAAAGAAGAGTTATCTACCAAAGGAAAATAATTAGTCATGATTCAATATGTCATCAAGGGTAATTCTGTTTTCTTCAGGAGCAGCGCCAAGAAAATCAGCATAATGACCATCTGCAAAAAAGTCGGCATCCATCCGAAGAAGGTCTTCAATCATTTCTTCGGCTATAGGCGAAACCTTCGTGTTAATTCGGTCGACACCAACTCTTCGGCGCCTAACCTTCTCATGAACTTTCGCAACAACTTGGTCAGGTCAAGATTTGAGTGGCAGATCTGAAGCATGATAAGAGCAAATCTGGCGCCAGCTACCAGTTGAGCTCTGACAAAATCATGGATCTTGTGGGCATCCTTAAATTTCCCCATTAACTCGGGAAGAGTTTTTGGTTGAACGTTCCGAAGAAACATGGAGTTATAAACCATAGACGGGGTCTGATACAAGTCAAGGAAGTCGCGAGTTTGAGAGGTGCGATCCTGAAATCTGACAATCTGGCGGGTCCTCTCTGGGGTAGCCCAAAACAGAGAACCATGGTCAAGGGAAAGGTTAACAAGGAGGTTCGTCCTAGTATTTACCCTCTCTTCTTCGGCAACAGCATCAGTAAAGGAACCTATTAAAACAACGGAGCAGAAAACTTTAAGAGACGTAGCATGAAGACGGAAGATATCGGAGGATGAAACAAGCATACCCGACATATCCGCACTGGCTTCATTCATTAACTCGAGCATGAAATTTTCTCGAGTAGTCGCCTTTTCAGCCTCGGAAGCAGCGATTTCCTTAGCAGCCACGGCCTCGCGAGCTTGCTGAAGTGCAATTTTTTCGGCTTCAGATGACTTACGAGACTTTTCCATCATCACAAGTGTTTGCTTCTTTGCATACTGAAGTTGTTGCCGAAGTTCATCCAATTCTCGCGGCAAGGAATCTTCGACAGGTGTAGCATCAGCAAGGTTTCTCCTTGAGCGAGAAGAAGAAGGCGAAACATTGGAAGGAGCGGAAGATGGAGTATAGTTATCAAATACCAACTGAAATTTAATAAAACAAGACAACATCAATCAACAGGCAAAGATAGAGTTTTCATTAATCTTTCGGAATAATTACAAAGGCTTTACAGTGGAGCTAATGAAGTACGTGTCGCCAAATAACTACTTTGGCGACAAGAGCAAAAGAAACAGAGAAAGAAAAACAAAGAGGCATGCAACTAGACCTCCGGCCTTGATGAGCTAGGAGTTGAAGCTGGTTTGATCCCGAGATAGGCCAAGATTTTCTTCGTGTTGGGCTTGGCTGCCTTAATCAACGACCTCCATCTTGATTGCTCTATCTGATCGGTGTCGCCAACTTTTATCCAATCAACAGTCTGTTGGCTGTCAGCAACCAGGGCAACAGTGCTTTCGACAGCAATCTTCATATTTTCCTGACGCATCTTCAGTCCAAGGTCCTCTGATGAATTGAAGCTCTTGGCAAGGGCAAGGAAAGTCGGGGGCTCCTCTTTCTTCGGGAAGAAGTAGGGGAACAGCGTCGACAATCCTGCACTAGCATTTGCCACGCCTTCACGAATTTCGGACCCATGAAGCTCCAGATAAGAAAGTGCGTCAAGGAGAGAGTCATTGACGGGATTCTCCAGATCAAACTCTTGGTTTGTTTGGTCTGCCACAGGAAACAAAACGTTGGTCAAAAACAAGAAATAGCGGTTCTCATAAAAATAGAAGGGAACAATAATATTACTGTGAGTGCGTCGACTTTGTGATTTCAGGCGCTTGAGGATCCCCTGTTCACGAGCAGCTTGTGCAGCTTTATGCTCGTTTAAAGCAGATTCAGCATCCTCAAGTCTTTTCTGCAGTTCCTCGACACTAGCAGCTTTTGCTTTGGCTTCATCAGCCTCGGTTTTGGCTTCGTTAGCAACAAGTTCGGCTTTCTTGCGAGCCGCCTCACTTTGCTCCATTTTTTGAGCAAGTGCGTCGGCACGTTTGTTGGCCTCTGCAAGTTTCTCTGTCGAGATAAAAAAAAGAAGAAAGATCAAAAATCGCGACAAACAACAGGAGCAAAAAGTCAGAAAGAATGGCAAGTATAAAAGTTGTTACCTTCAGTTCTGCCGGCATACTCACGGTACCCAATGAATTGGGTTCCGATGCGGATAAGATCTTTGATCATGGGCTGTCAAAGAAAGACAAAGCAAGAGAAACATCGGCATGAAAAAAGAGTGAAGGCGTGAAAAAGCAAAATAGAGGAAATATAGATATCGACAAACTTACATCATCCAAGAGCAAAGAAGAAGAGCCGCCCAATTGAGGGGCAGGCTCAGCAATCGTTTCAATCCTTGTCCTTTTTGGTGAAGGAGCAAGGGGGCTTGCTGGCGGAGTTGTGGTGACGACGTTTCGTTGAGGAGGCGAGGATTTTTCTCCTTCAGCTGGTGTCTCTGAAACAACTAGAGTACGTGACGAGCTCGTTCGAGCAGCCACGTCAAGAGTTGGTGGTTCTTCCTCATCATCACTGCGAACAAAAGACGACAGCATAAAAAACAAGATAGACAAAAGAACTTCGAGTACAATGATAAGAAGAAGTAAAAGACAACTTACGAGCTGACGAGGGATTCAAGATATGGATCATAAGCCGCCTTTTGGCATGAAGGATCGGCTTCTTCGGCTTTGGAAGTGCCAGAATCCTCGGCGTCATTCCTTTTCCTTTTGTTCCTTGGGGAAACAGCAGGAGGAAGGGATTGCGTCGACTCGCTGGCGTCAGATTCAACTTCTTTTTCATGGGAAGCCGCAGATTTGTGAGAACCTGCGACTTCACTTTCAGGAAGAGAAGAACCCTGGTTGTCTTCGGCGACGATAGCTCGTTCTTCGACTTCTCCATCCTCAGGAAGAGGAGGAAGGGAAACCACAGTAGGATGGTTCTGCAGGAAAATAATGACCAAAGAAAAATTAGAGAGATATCAATACAATGAGATGCAGGGAAAGTCCGGAACAAGACAAAAATTCGAGAAGACAAAATACCTCAGGGAGAGGATTGGCGGAGCTGTATGGTTCCACGCGGCAAGAGGAGGGAATAGGATCCTTCTTGTTAAGCGAGGAGATTCTTCGAATAAGCTTCTCCAAGTCCTTTACAGAAAGATCATTGGAGAGCCTATTGGCGTCATTTTCACCAGCATACGTCCAAAGGGGATTTTTCCGAGCCTGAAGAGGCTGCACTCTAATCCTAAGGAAGTAGGCGGTGATTTGAACACCAGACAGCACCTTGCCTCGAGTATTTTGAAGCTGATGAATACGAGACATAAGTGCTTCTGTCGCCGTTTTCTCTTCTTCGGAAGCTTCAGCATCCCAGGAGCGGCGGCGCAGAATTTTGGCACTTTCGTCGAAAGGGACTATGTTGTGTTCCATAGAATTGGCACTTTCTTCGTGTATGTAGAGCCACCTTTTGCGCCACCCTTGGACAGAATCAGGAAATTTGACGTCGAAGTAATCAACGTCAGTTCGGACACAGATAACAACGCCGCCTATGTTATAGGTGGCGTTGTGGGAGCCATTGCGGCGGAGGCAGAAAATGCGTTTCCACAGAGCCCAGTTAGGAGGGATTCCAAGGAAGCATTCGCAAAGCGTGATAAAAATGGAGACATGGAGGATGGAATTGGGGGTCAACTGGTGCAGCTGAATCCCATAAACAAAAAGAAGGCCGCGGAGGAAATCGTGAATTGGGGCAGAAAGGCCGCGGATGAGGTGATCAACGAAACTAACCCGGTACTCCATTGGAGGGTTTGGGTAGCTTTCTTCGCTGGGAAAGCGGATGGCGTCCTCTTTCTTCATCAGGCCTAGCCTCTTCAGCATGTTGACGTCTTGGTTGGAGATTTTAGATCTCTCCCACTCAAGATCTTCAGCGGCCATCTTGGATTCTGGAGTACTGTGGCGAGTGAGTCGCGTGCGCGGTGGCATCAACGGCACTGGAAAAGCAAAGTTCGTGCGTGGGTAAGATCAAAGAGAGTTGGGCGCAGTGGAAGTTTTTGCAAAGAGGAACAGATGTGCGGCGCAAGCGAAGGAGTGAACGAAGGTTGAAGAAAGGTTTATATAGGAATTGGGCGAAGCAATGCACCGTTGGATGAAGAAATCGTGTGGTGAAAAAAGATCTTGTAGATAAAGGGTAAAAAGGTATTTTTACTGAGATGGAATAGAACAGGCGTTACAGTACGTGCGCCAGGAAAAGCGGAGGACGTGTGTCCCCCACTTGCACGACGTGTCAATGTGGTGGAAACAATGGACCCACAAGGCAGAAAAATCACGACTATTAACAGAGATGAAGTAAATTTGACTAAGGGAAGCATGCTGACAAGAAAAATAAAAAGAAAATTGGCGGCAGGAGAAGTTATTAAATACTTCGGGAGCCTTTGATCAAATACAAGTTTTTGCCCAAATGCTCGGGGGCTACTTCGACAAAAGTAAAATTTCGAGTATGGCAATATAGAAATTGTGGGAGCCTACAACCAAGCACAAGTCCTTGGCTGTAGCCTCGGGGGCTACTCCCATCGGGAGCGCTGTTCGCGCACCCGAGAGATGAAAAGAAGATCATATCGAGAAATAATGACAATATAGCGACAAGGTGGACTAAAATGTTGAGCCTACAACCAAGCACAAGTCCTTGGTTGTAGCCTCGGGGGCTACTCCCATCGGGAACGCTGTTCGCGTACCCGATGAAATTAAAAGAGAAAGATAAAAAAGCAAAAGAGTATATTTCGAGTTATAACTAACTCTACATATACTCCCATCGGGAGAACAATATAAGTCATCTTTGACTCGATAAAATGTGCCATTCCAACAGCCGAAAAAGCACTCGACAATATATTCTCAGAACGCCAAAGTTGCGATCAATTTCTGAATGCCGCAAATTTGCGAAGGTAAGACCCCAGATCCGTTCTGCTGGGCGTGGCATCGCCGAAGACTGCGCTCTGCTACTTTTATCCGTATCAACAGATACGAAGAAAAATCCTAACGGACGCGTTAGGTACCCGATAAATTTTACTGGGACTCGACAGAATGGTAAGACCTTAAGCGGCGCCTGTCGAAGTTTACACCAGTATCCCGAGGTCATGTCCAGGGACGTGATCTTGAAGTAGGTCAGATGAACTAGCCCCAACTACCATTATCCCTGTACAATATAGAATTTTATGTGAAGAAATATAAAAAAGTTAAAGCTGTCGAATAAAAATAAACACTGGATTTTCCCTGACTCTACGATTCAAGCAAAATCTCGGGGGCTACTGACATAGGCATCCCAAATGGGCCTGCCGAAGATAGTACCCGGGGTTTACTGAAGGCCCACTACCCGAAGAATAAGATGATTCGGGAGCCCAAGATATATTAAGGAAAGTTAGAGTTGTAATAGGAAGTGTTATTTGTAATCTGGCGGGATGAGTTAGAAACCGTCCCGGACTCTGTAACTTGTACAAAACGAAACCCTCGGCTCCGCCTCCTATATAAAGGGGGAGTCGAGGGGCGAAGAGATCATCAAATCATTGTTACAAACCCTAGTTCTCATAATCGTCGAGTACTTTTCGGCTGAAACCTTCGAGATCTACTTGCCCTCTACTTCCAACTAAACCCTAGCCTACAATCCATAGGCATTGACAAGCTGATACCTTGTCACTAGAAGCAAAATATTGGCTATGTAGTCAATAACTAGCCCATTTAAACCATTTCAAAATTTTAGGAATTTAAATCCATGAGGTGTAGCACCTCATTTAAATCATTTTCTCAAGTATTATGAAGTAATGTGATGACCTCTATTGCATGGGCTCATACTTGCTCACTTGTGGAATTTAAATCAAAATAGTAGTTGAATTGCAATGGTTGTTTAAATCGCATGAGATGATGAATCTCATTTAAATCATTTTTATCAAATGATAAGTGTGAAGTGTTGACCTTGGTCAACATGGGATCATACATTGTTATTTGAGAAGATTAAATCTTAAGAAGATTCAATGAGAGTAAATTATTTCTCCCCAAACCAAAGAGAAACCCTAATTCCATTTTCAATGAGAGGAAATTATTTGCCTAATATTAAATAAGGACACCCTAGCATAATTTGTGAATAAATGTTAAGTAGGGATGCTAGATCATTTGTGTGAGCCAATAAGGCTAATTAAGACTACTTAAGTGTTGTTTGGTGATTGTATCCTCGTATTCGTTTATAGACGCTAGTACCAGAGACTATCAAGAGGAAGAGGTCTTCTACCAAGAGGAAGAGCAAGAAAACTTTGATCACCTCACCAATCAAGGCAAGCTAGACTAATGCAAGCTAATTTGTGCAAAGCTCTACAAGAGCAAGGCACCATTACACTTTACTTTATGATCCTATCCCAAGTTTTTACTTTACAAGCTTATTTGGATTTTAATTATCAAAGTTACTTTTTGATTTATGATTCTCTTGGTTTAGTTATGGAGTAGTACAAGAGCATCACACTTAGCCTAGCAAGCTCCAAGATATTTAGCACCCCTCATAACTAGTTGCTAGTGCTAAACATTAAAAGTGACTACTCTAGTTGGGAACTTGTGAATTGAAATGACTTTGAAAACCTTGGAATGATGAGTCATTCTATTGAGAGATTTTGGAAGGTGAATATGATTGGTGAATGACTTGGTGAATTTTACCAAAACTGATGGTTGGGTTCGGATGCGATACCATTCCAATTTTACAAGGACCCCCACAATACCTGAATCTGGGTAAGGCTTAGCTAGAAACTTATGTACTTTCGTATGGGTTCCCTCTGAACAAGCGTCATAGGGGTTATGCCGAGGCTGCCTCCATTGAATGTGAAATGACGTGAAATGAGGTGAATGTCCTACCCAAGCCCTGTGCAGTTCCCGGGTTGACGGTTTGTTTTCACCGGGAGTCCAAGCTCATGGGGAGAGGTGCCTATACTAGAGTATGTAAATGAAAGGTTAGGATTGGTAGTTCGCGTACTGCGTACGATAAATCAGGGCCAGTTACCCCCTGACGAACTATTGCAATTGTTGTGGCACAAGTGTACACCTCTGCAGAGTTTAACCTATTCGAATAGCCGCGTCCTCGGTCATGGACAGTTGGAAAGGCCATACTGTTCCGTCATCAGATTTTTTTCTAAAAATATGAATGGTGACTTGTGATTTGAATTGAAAGGTGATTTTGACTTTGAATCACAACTGAGTTGTGGGAATGACACTAATGTTCCCACTTGAGTGAGTTAGGCAAATGAAGAGGTTTTGTTTATTAAAGTGTTTATGAAATAAAACTGGCTTTATGCAAATGAAACTAGAGCTTAGAACCCCCTTATCATAGTTGATAGTGTTTAACTTAGTATTAGTTTGCGAGTACTTTAAAGTACTCATGGCTGTGTCCCTGGCTATTCAAATGGCAAGACTATGAAGACGAGTACCAGAACCCGGAAGAAGGACAGCAGGACGTCTACGACAACTAGGATCACTCCTGACGTCAACAGTTGCCTGTGGAATAGATGGACTACTACTACGCTATTTCGCTTCCGCTATGTGTTATGTATTTGATCATTAGAACTTCTATTATTGTAATGAGACTGGATCATGTGATCCTTTATTTGTAAGACGATTATGTGTTGTAATGAATGATGTGTTGTGATATCAATCTATTATGTCTAGCAAAAACAATATTCCTGGGATAGCGATGAATGGCATAATAGGCATCTGGACTTAAAAATCCGGGTGTTGACAAGTTGGTATCAGAGCCATTGTTGACCTTAGGAGACCCTAGTTAGAATGGACGTCTGAAAAACTTAGTTTTGAAACCAATGAAGTGATTATTTATGAAAATTTATTCTCCCTCTTATCCTTGAGATCTTCTTCAAAATAAGAAAGTTATGCTTTATTCTTCTTATACTACTACATAAAATTTTGACACACTACTCACTTCTCTAACTTACTCATCATAATTCTTCACAGATGGAGTACACCTGCAAGTCCTATCAGCTTGGTCACGGAGGAAACCTCATGTTCGAGAAGGATTTGAAACAATTGGTTGATTATTTAGGACGCCCGTATCCCGAGTTCTTCGGAATACCCCTCAACAATCCATCGGGAGGACAACATCGGTGGGAAGTTACTACAGATCTGAGAGGAAAGCTTGGAGCCCCATTATGGGAAACCATCTGGTTTTCTGTAACGGGAAGCACTTGGAAGGAAGGACTAGTCAGAGCGATGCAAGAAGCAATTGCCCGTCTGTGCGGATAGAATATAAACAAGCTCGAGAATACCCGCTTCATTTACTACCCAGGACATGACCCCATGGGAAGACCAATAATCATGCCCCCGCACCCGGAGATGAACCACTATGTTGCCTACCACGACTACATGCTGTACAAGACCCGCAAGGAGTTGGACAACGCCCTCGCCTTTCGCCAAGCACATTACCCGTGAAGACGAAGAACCCCCCCATGAAGAGTAGTATCTCTTACGCACTTTCGTATGTGTGAGTTGTATCAGGATCCCCTTGTATCGTAGAACGAATGAATGGTTCTTCAAACCAACGGTGTGTTAGTTTTGTAATATGTGATGCTTAGTATGAATGAAAAAGTGTTGTTGGTTTTTACCCCCGCAACACTACTCAAATTTTCAAGTTATGAACTTTTTAAATTTTAACAAAACAAACCATAGAAATTTCCCTCTTATCTTATCATCTACCTCAATGTTCAGATGGCCCCACCAACCCGCAACGCCAACCAGGATGCCATGATGCAGATGCTGCAGATGATGATGGCAGACCGAGAAGCCGAGAGAGCTGAACGCCAAGCCAACATTGCCGCACTACAACAGATAGCCCAGAACAATCAAGGACATGGAAACCACGATCACCCTGGATCGAAGCTGAAGAACTTTCAGAACACCAACCCACCTATGTTCAACAAGACTGAAGAGCCCCTTGATGCTGATGACTGGCTCCAGGCCATGGAGAACAACCTTGAAGTTGCGGGAGTTGAAGCCGCAGAAAAAGTACTATTTGCCACCCACTACCTGTCAGGACCTGCAAGAGCCTGGTGGACAAGTGCCCGCGCAATGAATGCGGGACAGATGATGACCTGGGAAGACTTCAAGCTGAAGTTCAGCAAATACCATGTGCCCCAAGGACTGATCAAGAAAATGAGAGACGAGTTCCGTGAACTCAAGCAAGGAAGGATGTCCGTGGTAGAATACCGCGACAGGTTTCTCACTCTGTCAAGGTACGCCCCGGATGAGACCGACACCAACGAGAAGAGAAAGGAAAGATTTCTGAATGGACTGCAAGATGAGATGCAAACTGTGTTAGTAAACATTTCGTTCGCTGACTTGGAAGCCCTCGTGGACTCAGCCATACAGATGGAAGGGAAGCTGCATCAAGCCAACGAGAATCGCAAGAGAAGGATGATGAACCAGAATGGACCCCACCATACCCAGAAGTACCGCAACAACTCCTCTGGAGGATTCACCCCAATATACAACAAGCCCCCTGCCCAGAATTATCGCCCCAACTACACCAACAACAACGGAGGACCCCCGAAGACCGGAGGCAACAACAACAACAGCCACAACAACAACAACCACCACAACAGCAACCACCAGAATGGGAACAACAACAACACCAATACTGCCCCAAGGGCTGGAAGCAATGCTACCCCCATCACCCCCAAAGACAAGGCAACAATCAACTGCTATGAATGTGGAGTTGTGGGTCACTACTCCAACGAGTTCCCCAAGAAGCTTGCCAAGATTGCCGCCAATACTGCTGCACCTGCCCAGTAAGAGCGCCGCTTCGCAGGAAGAAGGAACCAGAACAACAACAACGGCCGCCTCTACCACATGAATGCCATTGAAGCCCAGGAAGCACCTCAGACCATGCCAAGTATGTGTTCCTATTAATCAAAATGCTCAATCTCTCTTAGGAACCTAACTTTTCTAAAAATCTCGGGACGAGATTTGTTTAAGGGGGAAGGGTTTGTAACATCCCCAAAATTTCAAAACAAAACAAATGAATTTCCCTATTTCCAAATTTTGGAACCAACAAAAACTTTTATTCAATTAAGTTTGATACATAGTGATCTTGCTTAATTCTTGTGCTATTGCCATGATTGCTTGTTAAAGTATTTTGAAATGATCTTAAACCCTAAACCTCACCTCTCTTTTCACCACCCAAGTTAAAACAAAATAAAAAGAAATTAAATAAGAAAAAGGCATATGTGCCTATGGCTATTTTGGTAAATCTTTACCCTAGGTTTCTCTACTTTGTTTAGAGGTTGGAAAAAACTTCATAAACCTTACCTAGTGCTTATCAAACCAAATCCAAGTTGAATCCAAAGAAAATAAAAAGAAACTAAAAATGCCATAGAGGCATATGAGAGTAAAATAGCAAATATGTGAATTTAAGAATCTTGACCCTAAGACATGTTGTGAATGGTTGGATCACTCCTCTATACCATTGAAACACTCAACAACACCAATTGGGTCAAGCCAAGTCAAATTAAAAATCAAATGCAACATATGCATAGAGGCATATGTGACACATAGCCATAATACCCAATTCTTGTCCTATGCACTCCTACCTTACCCAAATGGTGTGAAACCATCTCTAAACCTAATCTAACACTAAATTGACCCTCAACCTTGCCCAAGTAAAGCAAGGGGAACAAATTACAAGAATACGGAAATTTGACATATCACCTCTTATGAGTTATGGCCATTTTTGCAAATCTTTGAGCTAGACCTTTTGGGATGGTTTCAATGGTTTGGAAATGTTCCTAAACTAATAAGAATCACTTTGGAGTCAAGAAAAATCAAATCAAAAAGAGAGAAATCAAATGGTGAGAAAATTCCATTTTCACTCACATACACTTTAGCCAATTTTGCAAATCTCCAACCAAGGCCACCATGGCTTGTGCAATTGTTTGTAAAACACTTATATATCAATAACACACCCATTCGAATCAAAGAAACCCAATTCAAATCAAAGAAAATTGCAAATCCAACTTACATATGATAATGGTCATGTGCCCATTTTATAACATCCTCACCACTTTGCACCCCTGGTTTTGACTTTTCTTAAACCAACCTTGGTCAACACTTGCCAGGTCATCCAAGACCATGTCAAGGTGAACCACTTTGTTGTTGACCACCAGAGCTGACTTTGACCAGGTTGACCAGAATAGATGAGACAAGTGGAGACATTGAAATCAAGAGAAGATCCACCCCCATTTTGAAAACTTGCAAACTTTCACCAAATTGAACACCAACACCACCATTCTGTCTCTTTAATTATATGATGAGATCCACCAAAAAGATTTCCAAAATTTGACCAAAATGTTCTTGCGGCCATTATCACAAACACTTGGCAGGCATAAATTGCATATTGACATACACTCTATTACACACTGGTTTTTAGCCTCCACCACTTTCTAATTGTGATCATCACACCCTGGTACCTCCTCTGCATCAAACAAAGCCCTTTTGCACTGAGTAAAGTGGAGACATGATCACCATTGCATCCATGCCGAGCCCAAGGACACCACCATGCCACCCTACCTCCCCCTTCCTCTCTGGTCAGCAGCACCATGTCATCAAGCACGCCTGCACTCCTCTACGCACGCCAGTACCATCGCTGACTCGAAGCTCGCACGGCATTGGCCAGAACGTCGCACGCCCAGACACGCCAGGACAATGCCAGTCACGCGGTGAGCGTGCACTGGCATGTCACTGGACGCCACAGGACACTGCTTCGCCTCATCAGCCTCGTCCTCCCCTCACTTTCTCCTCTTGCATGCACCATCCCTGTACCCCCAGCTACCTCCTAGACATCCTTGATAGCTCGCGGAGGAACCGTCGCCATCGCCATCATCGATGTTTTAGCCACCAGTACCCACCACAGTCGCGGAAGCAACCCGAGCCGTCCCCTCCTCCTTTCTCTGCACCAGCTACACGATGAGAAGCGCCTAGCCGTCGCCTCTCCTGCGCCCCCTAACTTGCCCCTTCGCGCCCTGGAGCGCCATTGCCGTCGATGACCCTCCACGGCACCCCACAGCACCCTTCACCCTATAAAAGGAGAAGCTCCTGCACTGCATTCTCCACACCATTTCTACTCCCCTCTTGCTCCTCGACCTCCTCCACCTCTTCTCCACGCCCATTACGCCCTAGACCGCCCCAATTTCTCCGTCGATCTGCGGAGTCCGCCACGGTGCAATCCCGCGACTCCGTCCACCTCCGCTCCTCCCACGACTACCAATCAACTCCTCGTCGTCGACAACATCGCCTAGCACCAGTGCCGCCCCTCGCCGGAGCTCCAACACACCGCCGACCCCCTACCTCCGCCGCTCCAGCAAGGTCTTCTCCCCAACGACGACGACGACGGTCAGCCGTCAGATCCTCATCTAATCGCACGGTCCAGGTTAGCCCATACCGCTTCGGTTGAGTTAAGTCGCTGACCAGTGAGACCCCTTGTCAGCTGGCCGAAATGTTACTGGGCTAGTTTCCTCTGTTTCAAACCAATTCGGCCCACTAGTTTTCCCGCCTAGCCCATTTGGTTTAATTCAAATAATATGATTCAGCAATTTTTCAATACTGGTCCCTTACTATAAATTGAATAGTTTCAAATCTACATGTCCAATTTTAGCAAATCAAAATGTTCCAGAAAGCTTATGAAATTATCTAACTAACCCCACTGGATTCAACCCCATAGCTTTGGTAGAATTTGAATAGAAAAAATAACAAATCAGATACTTTTCAGTTTTCAAATAAATCCTAAAAATCAACCAAGTTGAATTTTGAATTGAATCCAATTGCTATAATTCACATTTCACCAACCCTAATTTACTATGTAAAAATATGATATAGGTTCTGTACATGATCATGGGCTAGAAGCAAAATATTGGCTATGTAGTCAATAACTAGCCCATTTAAACCATTTCAAAATTTTAGGAATTTAAATCCATGAGGTGTAGCACCTCATTTAAATCATTTTCTCAAGTATTATGAAGTAATGTGATGACCTCTATTGCATGGGCTCATACTTGCTCACTTGTGGAATTTAAATCAAAATAGTAGTTGAATTGCAATGGTTGTTTAAATCACATGAGATGATGAATCTCATTTAAATCATTTTTCTCAAATGATAAGTGTGAAGTGTTGACCTTGGTCAACATGGGATCATACATGGTTATTTGAGAAGATTAAATCTTAAGAAGATTCAATGAGAGTAAATTATTTCTCCCCAAACCAAAGAGAAACCCTAATTCCATTTTCAATGAGAGGAAATTATTTGCCTAATATTAAATAAGGACACCCTAGCATAATTTGTGAATAAATGTTAAGTAGGGATGCTAGATCATTTGTGTGAGCCAATAAGGCTAATTAAGACTACTTAAGTGTTGTTTGGTGATTGTATCCTCGTATTCGTTTATAGACGCTAGTACCGGAGACTATCAAGAGGAAGAGGTCTTCTACCAAGAGGAAGAGCAAGAAAACTTTGATCACCTCACCAATCGAGGCAAGCTAGACTAATGCAAGCTACTTTGTGCAAAGCTCTACAAGAGCAAGGCACCATTACACTTTACTTTATGATCCTATCCCAAGTTTTTACTTTACAAGCTTATTTGGATTTTAATTATCAAAGTTACTTTTTGATTTATGATTCTCTTGGTTTAGTTATGGAGTAGTACAAGAGCATCACACTTAGCCTAGCAAGCTCCAAGATATTTAGCACCCCTCATAACTAGTTGCTAGTGCTAAACATTAAAAGTGACTACTCTAGTTGGGAACTTGTGAATTGAAATGACTTTGAAAACCTTGGAATGATGAGTCATTCTATTGAGAGATTTTGGAAGGTGAATATGATTGGTGAATGACTTGGTGAATTTTACCAAAACTGATGGTTGGGTTCGGATGCGATACCATTCCAATTTTACAAGTACCCCCACAATACCTGAATCTGGGTAAGGCTTAGCTGGAAACTTATGTACTTTAGTATGGGTTCCCTCTGAACAAGCTTCATAGGGGTTATGCCGAGGCTGCCTCCATTGAATGTGAAATGACGTGAAATGAGGTGAATGTCCTACCCAAGCCCTGTGCAGTTCCTGGGTTGACGGTTTGTTTTCACCGGGAGTCCAAGCTCATGGGGAGAGGTGCCTATACTAGAGTATGTAAATGAAAGGTTAGGATTGGTAGTTTGCGTACTGCGTACGATAAATCAGGGCCAGTTACCCCTGGCGAACTATTGCAATTGTTGTGGCACAAGTGTACAACCTCTGCAGAGTTTAACCTATTCGAATAGCCGCGTCCTCGGTCATGGACAGTTGGAAAGGCCATACTGTTCTGTCATCAGAATTTTTCTAAAAATATGAATGGTGACTTGTGATTTGAATTGAAAGGTGATTTTGACTTTGAATCACAACTGAGTTGTGGGAATGACACTAATGTTCCCACTTGAGTGAGTTAGGCAAATGAAGAGGTTTTGTTTATTAAAGTGTTTATGAAATAAAACTGGCTTTATGCAAATGAAACTAAAGCTTAGAACCCCCTTATCATAGTTGATAGTGTTTAACTTAGTATTAGTTTGCGAGTACTTTAAAGTACTCATGGCTGTGTCCCTGGCTATTCAAATGGCCAGACTATGAAGACGAGTACCAGAACCCGGAAGAAGGACATCAGGATGTCTACGACAACTAGGATCACTCCTGACGTCAACAGTTGCCTGTGGAATAGATGGACTACTACTACGCTATTTCGCTTCCGCTATGTGTTATGTATTTGATCATTAGAACTTCTATTATTGTAATGAGACTGGATCATGTGATCCTTTATTTGTAAGACGATTATGTGTTGTAATGAATGATGTGTTGTGATATCAATCTATTATGTCTCGCAAAAACAATATTCCTGGGATTGCGATGAATGGCATAATAGGCATCTGGACTTAAAAATCCGGGTGTTGACAAGTTGGTATCAGAGCCATTGTTGACCTTAGGAGACCCTAGTTAGAATGGACGTCTGAAAAACTTAGTTTTGAAACCAATGAAGTGATTATTTATGAAAATTTATTCTCCCTCTTATCCTTGAGATCTTCTTCAAAATAAGAAAGTTATGCTTTATTCTTCTTATACTACTACATAAAATTTTGGCACACTACTCACTTCTCTAACTTACTCATCATAATTCTTCACAGATGGAGTACACCTGCAAGTCCTATCAGCTTGGTCACGGAGGAAACCTCATGTTCGAGAAGGATTTGAAACAATTGGTTGATTATTTAGGACGCCCGTATCCCGAGTTCTTGGGAATACCCCTCAACAATCCATCGGGAGGACAACCTCGGTGGGAAGTTACTACAGATCTGAGAGGAAAGCTTGGAGCCCCAATATGGGAAACCATCTGGTTTTCTGTAACGGGAAGCACTTGGAAGGAAGGACTAGTCAGAGCGATGCAAGAAGCAATTGCCCATCTGTGCGGACAGAATATAAACAAGATCGAGAATACCCGCTTCATTTACTACCCAGGACATGACCCTATGGGAAGACCAATAATCATGCCCCCGCACCCAGAGATGAACCACTATGTTGCCTACCACGACTACATGCTGTACAAGACCCGCAAGGAGTTGGACAACGCCCTCGCCTTTCGCCAAGCACATTACCCGTGAAGACGAAGAACCCCCCATGAAGAGTAGTATCTCTTACGCACTTTCGTATGTGTGAGTTGTATCAGGATCCCCTTGTATCGTAGAACGAATGAATGGTTCTTCAAACCAACGGTGTGTTAGTTTTGTAATATGTGATGCTTAGCATGAATGAAAAAGTGTTGTTGGTTTTTACCCCCGCAACACTACTCAAATTTTCAAGTTATGAACTTTTTAAATTTTAACAAAACAAACCATAGAAATTTCCCTCTTATCTTATCATCTACCTCAATGTTCAGATGGCCCCACCAACCCGCAACGCCAACCAGGATGCCATGATGCAGATGCTGCAAATGATGATGGCAGACCGAGAAGCCGAGAGAGCTGAATGCCAAGCCAACATTGCCGCACTACAACAGATAGCCCAGAACAATCAAGGCCATGGAAACCACGATCACCCTGGATCGAAGCTAAAGAACTTTCAGAACACCAACCCACCTATGTTCAACCAGACTGAAGAGCCCCTTGATGCTGATGACTAGCTCCAGACCATGGACACAACCTTGAAGTTGCGGGAGTTGAAGCCGCAGAAAAAGTACTATTTGCCACCCACTACCTGTCAGGACCTGCAAGAGCCTTGTGGACAAGTGCCCGCGCAATGAATGCGGGATAGATGATGACCTGGGAAGACTTCAAGCTGAAGTTCAGCAAATACCATGTGCCCCAAGGACTGATCAAGAAAATGAGAGACGAGTTCCGTGAACTCAAGCAAGGAAGGATGTCCGTGGTAGAATACCGCGACAGTTTTCTCACGCTGTCAAGGTACGCCCCGGATGAGACCGACACCAACGAGAAGAGAAAGGAAAGATTTCTGAATGGACTGCATGATGAGATGCAAACTGTGTTAGTAAACATTCCGTTCGCTGACTTGGAAGCCCTCGTGGACTCAGCCATACAGATGGAAGGGAAGCTGGATCAAGCCAACGAGAATCGCAAGAGAAGGATGATGAACCAGAATGGACCCCACCATACCCAGAAGTACCGCAACAACTCCTCTGGAGGATTCACCCCAATATACAACAAGCCCCCTGCCCAGAATTATCGCCCCAACTACACCAACAACAACGGAGGACCCCCGAAGACCGGAGGCAACAACAACAACAGCCACAACAACAACAACCACCACAACAGCAACCACCAGAACGGGAACAACAACAACACCAATACTGCCCCAAGGACTGGAAGCAATGCTACCCCCATCACCCCCAAAGACAAGGCAACAATCAACTGCTATGAATGTGGAGTTGTGGGTCACTACTCCAACGAGTTCCCCAAGAAGCTTGCCAAGATTGCCGCCAATACTGCTGCACCTGCCCAGCAAGAGCACCGCTTCGCAGGAAGAAGGAACCAGAACAACAACAACGGCCGCCTCTACCACATGAATGCCATTGAAGCCCAGGAAGCACCTCAGACCATGCCAAGTATGTGTTCCTGTTAATCAAAATTCTCAATCTCTCTTAGGAACCTAACTTTTCTTAAAATCTCGGGACGAGATTTGTTTAAGGGGGAAGGGTTTGTAACATCCCAAAAATTTCAAAACAAAACAAATGAATTTCCCTATTTCCAAATTTTGGAACCAACAGAAACTTTTATTCAATTAAGTTTGATACATAGTGATCTTGCTTAATTGTTGTGCTATTGCCATGATTGCTTGTTAAAGTATTTTGAAATGATCTTAAACCCTAAACCTCACCTCTCTTTTCACCACCCAAGTTAAAACAAAATAAAAAGAAATTAAATAAGAAAAAGGCATATGTGCCTATGGCTATTTTGGTAAATCTTTACCCTAGGTTTCTCTACTTTGTTTAGAGGTTGGAAAAAACTTCATAAACCTTACCTAGTGCTTATCAAACCAAATCCAAGTTGAATCCAAAGAAAATAAAAAGAAACTAAAAATGCCATAGAGGCATATGAGAGTAAAATAGCAAATATGTGAATTTAAGAATCTTGACCCTAAGACATGTTGTGAATGGTTGGATCACTCCTCTATACCATTGAAACACTCAACAACACCAATTGGGTCAAGCCAAGTCAAATTAAAAATCAAATGCAACATATGCATAGAGGCATATGTGACACATAGCCATAATACCCAATTCTTGTCCTATGCACTCCTACCTTACCCAAATGGTGTGAAACCATCTCTAAACCTAATCTAACACTAAATTGACCCTCAACCTTGCCCAAGTAAAGCAAGGGGAACAAATTACAAGAATACGGAAATTTGACATATCACCTCTTATGAGTTATGGCCATTTTTGCAAATCTTTGAGCTAGACCTTTTGGGATGGTTTCAATGGTTTGGAAATGTTCCTAAACTAATAAGAATCACTTTGGAGTCAAGAAAAATCAAATCAAAAAGAGAGAAATCAAATGGTGAGAAAATTCCATTTTCACTCACATACACTTTAGCCAATTTTGCAAATCTCCAACCAAGGCCACCATGGCTTGTGCAATTGTTTGTAAAACACTTATATATCAATAACACACCCATTCGAATCAAAGAAACCCAATTCAAATCAAAGAAAATTGCAAATCCAACTTACATATGATAATGGTCATGTGCCCATTTTATAACATCCTCACCACTTTGCACCCCTGGTTTTGACTTTTCTTAAACCAACCTTGGTCAACACGTGCCAGGTCATCCAAGACCATGTCAAGGTGAACCACTTTGTTGTTGACCACCAGAGCTGACTTTGACCAGGTTGACCAGAATAGATGAGACAAGTGGAGATATTGAAATCAAGAGAAGATCCACCCCCATTTTGAAAACTTGCAAACTTTCACCAAATTGAACACCAACACCACCATTCTGTCTCTTTAATTATATGATGAGATCCACCAAAAAGATTTCCAAAATTTGACCAAAATGTTCTTGCGGCCATTATCACAAACACTTGGCAGGCATAAATTGCATATTGACATACACTCTATTACACACTGGTTTTTAGCCTCCACCACTTTCTAATTGTGATCATCACACCCTGGTACCTCCTCTGCATCAAACAAAGCCCTTTTGCACTGAGTAAAGTGGAGACATGATCACCATTGCATCCATGCCGAGCCCAAGGACACCACCATGCCACCCTACCTCCCCCTTCCTCTCTGGTCAGCAGCACCATGTCATCAAGCACGCCTGCACTCCTCTACGCACGCCAGTACCATCGCTGACTCGAAGCTCGCACGGCATTGGCCAGAACGTCGCACGCCCAGACACGCCAGGACGATGCCAGTCACGCGGTGAGCGCGCACTGGCATGTCACTGGACGCCACAGGACACTGCTTCGCCTCATCAGCCTCGTCCTCCCCTCACTTTCTCCTCTTGCATGCACCATCCCCGTACCCCCAGCTACCTCCTAGACATCCTTGATAGCTCGCGGAGGAACCGTCGCCATCGCCATCATCGATGTTTTAGCCGCCAGTACCCACCACAGTCGCGGAAGCAACCCGAGCCGTCCCCTCCTCCTTTCTCTGCACCAGCTACACGATGAGAAGCGCCTAGCCGTCGCCTCTCCTGCGCCCCCTAACTTGCCCCTTCACGCCCTGGAGCGCCATTGCCGTCGATGACCCTCCACGGCACCCCGCAGCACCCTTCACCCTATAAAAGGAGAAGCTCCTGCACTGCATTCTCCACACCATTTCTACTCCCCTCTTGCTCCTCGACCTCCTCCAACTCTTCTCCACGCCCATTACGCCCTAGACTGCCCCAATTTCTCCGTCGATCGCCGGAGTCCGCCACGGTGCAATCCCGCGACTCCGTCCACCTCCGCTCCTCCCACGACTACCAATCAACTCCTCGTCGTCGACAACATCGCCTAGCACCAGCGCCGCCCCTCGCCGGAGCTCCAACACACCGCCGACCCCCTACCTCCGCCGCTCCAGCAAGGTCTTCTCCCCGACGACGACGACGACGGTCAGCCGTCAGATCCTCATCTAATCGCACGGTCCAGGTTAGCCCATACCGCTTCGGTTGAGTTAAGTCGCTGACCAGTGGGACCCCTTGACAGCTGGCCGAAACGTTACTGGGCTAGTTTCCTCTGTTTCAAACCAATTCGGCCCACTAGTTTTCCCGCCTAGCCCATTTGGTTTAATTCAAATAATATGATTCAGCAATTTTTCAATACTGGTCCCTTACTATAAATTGAATAGTTTCAAATCTACATGTCCAATTTTAGCAAATCAAAATGTTCCAGAAAGCTTATGAAATTATCTAACTAACCCCACTGGATTCAACCCCATAGCTTTGGTAGAATTTGAATAGAAAAAATAACAAATCAGATACTTTTCAGTTTTCAAATAAATCCTAAAAATCAACCAAGTTGAATTTTGAATTGAATCCAATTGCTATAATTCACATTTCACCAACCCTAATTTACTATGTAAAAATATGATATAGGTTCTGTACATGATCATGGGCTAGAAGCAAAATATTGGCTATGTAGTCAATAACTACCCATTTAAACCATTTCAAAATTTTAGGAATTTAAATCCATGAGGTGTAGCACCTCATTTAAATCATTTTCTCAAGTATTATGAAGTAATGTGATGACCTCTATTGCATGGGCTCATACTTGCTCACTTGTGGAATTTAAATCAAAATAGTAGTTGAATTGCAATGGTTGTTTAAATCACATGAGATGATGAATCTCATTTAAATCATTTTTCTCAAATGATAAGTGTGAAGTGTTGACCTTGGTCAACATGGGGTCATACATGGTTATTTGAGAAGATTAAATCTTAAGAAGATTCAATGAGAGTAAATTATTTCTCCCCAAACCAAAGAGAAACCCTAATTCCATTTTCAATGAGAGGAAATTATTTGCCTAATATTAAATAAGGACACCCTAGCATAATTTGTGAATAAATGTTAAGTAGGGATGCTAGATCATTTGTGTGAGCCAATAAGGCTAATTAAGACTACTTAAGTGTTGTTTGGTGATTGTATCCTCGTATTCGTTTATAGACGCTAGTACCGGAGACTATCAAGAGGAAGAGGTCTTCTACCAAGAGGAAGAGCAAGAAAACTTTGATCACCTCACCAATCAAGGCAAGCTAGACTAATGCAAGCTACTTTGTGCAAAGCTCTACAAGAGCAAGGCACCATTACACTTTACTTTATGATCCTATCCCAAGTTTTTACTTTACAAGCTTATTTGGATTTTAATTATCGAAGTTACTTTTTGATTTATGATTCTCTTGGTTTAGTTATGGAGTAGTACAAGAGCATCACACTTAGCCTAGCAAGCTCCAAGATATTTAGCACCCCTCATAACTAGTTGCTAGTGCTAAACATTAAAAGTGACTACTCTAGTTGGGAACTTGTGAATTGAAATGACTTTGAAAACCTTGGAATGATGAGTCATTCTATTGAGAGATTTTGGAAGGTGAATATGATTGGTGAATGACTTGGTGAATTTTACCAAAACTGATGGTTGGGTTCGGATGCGATACCATTCCAATTTTACAAGTACCCCCACAATACCTGAATCTGGGTAAGGCTTAGCTGGAAACTTATGTACTTTAGTATGGGTTCCCTCTGAACAAGCTTCATAGGGGTTATGCCGAGGCTGCCTCCATTGAATGTGAAATGACGTGAAATGAGGTGAATGTCCTACCCAAGCCCTGTGCAGTTCCCGGGTTGACGGTTTGTTTTCACCGGGAGTCCAAGCTCATGGGGAGAGGTGCCTATACTAGAGTATGTAAATGAAAGGTTAGGATTGGTAGTTCGCGTACTGCGTACGATAAATCAGGGCCAGTTACCCCTGGCGAACTATTGCAATTGTTGTGGCACAAGTGTACAACCTCTGCAGAGTTTAACCTATTCGAATAGCCGCGTCCTCGGTCATGGACAGTTGGAAAGGCCATACTGTTCCGTCATCAGATTTTTTCTAAAAATATGAATGGTGACTTGTGATTTGAATTGAAAGGTGATTTTGACTTTGAATCACAACTGAGTTGTGGGAATGACACTAATGTTCCCACTTGAGTGAGTTAGGTAAATGAAGAGGTTTTGTTTATTAAAGTGTTTATGAAATAAAACTGGCTTTATGCAAATGAAACTAGAGCTTAGAACCCCCTTATCATAGTTGATAGTGTTTAACTTAGTATTAGTTTGCGAGTACTTTAAAGTACTCATGGCTGTGTCCCTGGCTATTCAAATGGCCAGACTATGAAGACGAGTACCAGAACCCGGAAGAAGGACAGCAGGACGTCTACGACAACTAGGATCACTCCTGACGTCAACAGTTGCCTGTGGAATAGATGGACTACTACTACGCTATTTCGCTTCCGCTATGTGTTATGTATTTGATCATTAGAACTTCTATTATTGTAATGAGACTGGATCATGTGATCCTTTATTTGTAAGACGATTATGTGTTGTAATGAATGATGTGTTGTGATATCAATCTATTATGTCTCGCAAAAACAATATTCCTGGGATTGCGATGAATAGCATAATAGGCATCTGGACTTAAAAATCCGGGTGTTGACAAGTTGGTATCAGAGCCATTGTTGACCTTAGGAGACCCTAGTTAGAATGGACGTCTGAAAAACTTAGTTTTGAAACCAATGAAGTGATTATTTATGAAAATTTATTCTCCCTCTTATCCTTGAGATCTTCTTCAAAATAAGAAAGTTATGCTTTATTCTTCTTATACTACTACATAAAATTTTGGCACACTACTCACTTCTCTAACTTACTCATCATAATTCTTCACAGATGGAGTACACCTGCAAGTCCTATCAGCTTGGTCACGGAGGAAACCTCATGTTCGAGAAGGATTTGAAACAATTGGTTGATTATTTAGGACGCCCGTATCCCGAGTTCTTCGGAATACCCGTCAACAATCCATCGGGAGGACAACCTCGGTGGGAAGTTACTACAGATCTGAGAGGAAAGCTTGGAGCCCCAATATGGGAAACCATCTAGTTTTCTGTAACGGGAAGCACTTGGAAGGAAGGACTAGTCAGAGCGATGCAAGAAGCAATTGCCCGTCTGTGCGGACAGAATATAAACAAGCTCGAGAATACCCGCTTCATTTACTACCCAGGACATGACCCCGTGGGAAGACCAATAATCATGCCCCCGCACCCGGAGATGAACCACTATGTTGCCTACCACGACTACATGATGTACAAGACCCGCAAGGAGTTGGACAACGCCCTCGCCTTTCGCCAAGCACATTACCCGTGAAGACGAAGAACCCCCCATGAAGAGTAGTATCTCTTACGCACTTTCGTATGTGTGAGTTGTATCAGGATCCCCTTGTATCGTAGAACGAATGAATGGTTGTTCAAACCAACGGTGTGTTAGTTTTGTAATATGTGATGCTTAGCATGAATGAAAAAGTGTTGTTGGTTTTTACCCCCGCAACACTACTCAAATTTTCAAGTTATGAACTTTTTAAATTTTAACAAAACAAACCATAGAAATTTCCCTCTTATCTTATCATCTACCTCAATGTTCAGATGGCCCCACCAACCCGCAACGCCAACCAGGATGCCATGATGCAGATGCTGCAGATGATGATGGCAGACCGAGAAGCCGAGAGAGCTGAACGCCAAGCCAACATTGCCGCACTACAACAGATAGCCCAGAACAATCAAGGCCATGGAAACCACGATCACCCTGGATCGAAGCTAAAGAACTTTCAGAACACCAACCCACCTATGTTCAACCAGACTGAAGAGCCCCTTGATGCTGATGACTGGCTCCAGACCATGGAGAACAACCTTGAAGTTGCGGGAGTTGAAGCCGCAGAAAAAGTACTATTTGCCACCCACTACCTGTCAGGACCTGCAAGAGCCTGGTGGACAAGTGCCCTGATACGTCTCCGACGTATCGATAATTTCTTGTGTTCCATGCCACATTATTGATGATATCTACATGTTTTATGCACACTTTATGTCATATTCGTGCATTTTCTGGAACTAACCTATTAACAAGATGCCGAAGTGCCAGTTGCTGTTTTCTGCTGTTTTTGGTTTCAGAAATCCTAGTAACGAAATATTCTCGGAATTGGACGAAATCAACGCCCAGGGTCCTATTTTGCCACGAAGCTTCCAGAAGACCGAAGAGGAGACGAAGTGGGGCCACGAGGCAGCCAAACCCTAGGGCGGCGCGGCCCCTGCCCTGGCCGCGCGGCCCTATGGTGTGGGCCCCTCGTGCCGCCTCCTGACCTGCCCTTCCGCCTACTTAAAGCCTCCGTCATGAAACCCCCAGTACCGAGAGCCACGATACGGAAAACCTTACTGAGACGCCGCCGCCGCCAATCCCATCTCGGGGGATTCAGGAGATAGCCTCCGGCACCCTGCCGGAGAGGGGAATCATCTCCCGGAGGACTCTACGCCGCCATGGTCGCCTCCGGAGTGATGTGTGAGTAGTCTACCCCTGGACTACGGGTCCATAGCAGTAGCTAGATGGTTGTCTTCTCCCTATTGTGCTTAATTGTTGGATCTTGTGAGCTGCCTAACATGATCAAGATCATCTATCTGTAATTCTATATGTTGCGTTTGTTGGGATCCGATGAATAGAGAATACTTGTTATGTTGATTATCAAAGTTATGTCTATGTGTTGTTTATGATCTTGCATGCTCTCCGTTACTAGTAGATGCTCTGGCCAAGTAGATGCTTGTAACTCCAAGAGGGAGTATTTATGCTCGATAGTGGGTTCATGTCTCCGTGAATCTGGGGAAGTGACAGAAATCTCTAAGATTATGGATGTGCTGTTGCCACTAGGGATAAAACATTGGTGCTATGTTCAAGGACGTAGTTACTGATTACATTACGCGCAATACTTAATGCAATTGTCTGTTGTTAGCAACTTAATACTGGAGGGGGTTCGGATGATAACCTGAAGGTGGACTTTTTAGGCATAGATGCATGCTGGATAGCGGTCTATGTACTTTGTCGTAATGCCCAATTAAATCTCACAATACTCATCATAATATGTATGTGCATGGTCATGCCCTCTTTATTTGTCAATTGCCCAACTGTAATTTGTTCACCCAACATGCTGTTTATCTTATGGGAGAGACACCTCTAGTGAACTGTGGACCCCGGTCCAATTCTCTATACTGAAATACAATCTACTGCAATACTGTTCTACTGTTTTTCTGCAAACAATCATCATCCACACTATACATCTAATCCTTTGTTACAGCAAGCCGGTGAGATTGACAACCTCGCTGTTTCGTTGGGGCAAAGTACTTTGGTTGTGTTGTGCAGGTTCCACGTTGGCGCCGGAATCTCTGGTGTTGCGCCGCACTACATCCCGCCGCCATCAACCTTCAACGTGCTTCTTGGCTCCTACTGGTTCGATAAACCTTGGTTTCATACTGAGGGAAAACTTGCCGCTGTACGCATCACACCTTCCTCTTGGGGTTCCCAACGGACGCGTGTTGTACGCGTATCAAGCTCTTTTTCTGGCGCCGTTGCCGGGGAGATCAAGACACGCTGCAAGGGGAGTCTCCACTTCCCAATCTCTTTACTTTGTTTTTGTCTTGCTTAGTTTTATTTACTACTTTGTTTACTGCACTAAATCAAAACACAAAAAAATTAGTTGCTAGTTTTACTTTATTTGCTATCTTGTTTGCTATATCAAAAACACAAAAAAATTAGTTACTTGTCTTACTTTACTTAATATCATGCATGTTTTTATTTCACTAGTTAAGCATAATGGAAAACAACAAAAATATGAGAGATCTTTATGAACTTTATCTTGAATTAGGACATGATGTGTTTGAAGAGAGAATTAAAAAACCCATGGAACTTTATATGCATGCTAATGGGAATGCTATTACTATGAATGCTTTGAACACCATTGTTGCTAATGCTATGGAAAATTCTAAGCTTGGGGAAGCTAGCTTTGATGAGCATGATCTTTTTAGTCCCCCAAGCGTTGAGGAGAAAATTTTCTTTTATGATTATAATATGCCTCCTATATATGATGATAGCCACTTTGTTGAATTTGCTCCCACTACAACTAATAAAATTGATTATGCTTATGTGGAGAGTAATAATTTTATGCATGAGACTCATGATAAGAATGCTTTATGTGATAGTTATATTGTTGAGTTTGCTCATGATGCTACTGAAAGTTATTATGAGAGAGGAAAATATGGTTGTAGAAATTTTCATGTTACTAAAACACCTCTCTATGTGCTGAAATTTTTGAAGCTACACTTGTTTTATCTTTCTACGCTTGTTGCATTATGCTTCTTGAACTTGTTTATTTACAAGATTCCTCTTCATAGGAAGCATGTTAGACTTAAATGTGTTTTGAATTTGCCTCTTGAAGCTCTCTTTTGCTTCAAATACTATTTCTTGCGAGTGCATCATCAAAACTGCTGAGCCCATCTTAATGGCTATAAAGAAAGAACTTCTTGGGAGATAACCCATGTGTTATTTTACTACAGTACTTTGTTTTTATTTTGTGTCTTGGAAGTTGTTTACTACTGTAGCAACCTCTCCTTATCTTAGTTTAGTGTTTTGTTGTGCCAAGTAAAGTCGTTGATAGAAAAGTTAATACTAGATTTGGATTACTGCGCAGAAACAGATTTCTTTGCTGTCACGAATCTGGGCTGTTTTCTCTGTAGGTAACTCAAAAAATTATGCCAATTTACGTGAGTGATCCTCAGATATGTACGCAACTTTCATTCAATTTGAGCATTTTCATTTGAGCAAGTCTGGTGCCTCGATAAAATTCGTCAATACGAACTATTCTGTTTTGACAGATTCTGCCTTTTATTTCGCATTGCCTCTTTTGCTATGTTGGATGAATTTCTTTGATCCATTAATGTCCAGTAGCTTTATGCAATGTCCAGAAGTGTTAAGAATGATTGTGTAACCTCTGAATATGTTAATTTTTATTGTCCACTAACCCTCTAATGAGTTGTTCTAAGTTTGGTGTGGAGGAAGTTTTCAAGGATCAAGAGAGGAGATGATACAATATGATCAAGAAGAGTGAAAGCTCTAAGCTTGGGGATGCCCCGGTGGTTCACCCCTGCATATTCTAAGAAGACTCAAGCGTCTAAGCTTGGGGATGCCCAAGGCATCCCCTTCTTCATCGACAACATTATCAGGTTCCTCCCCTGAAACTATATTTTTATTCCATCACATCTTATGTGCTTTTCTTGGAGCGTCGGTTTGTTTTTGTTTTTGTTTTGTTTGAATAAAATGGATCCTAGCATTCATTGTATGGGAGAGAGACACGCTCCGCTGTAGCATATGGACAAGTATGTCCTTAGGCTTTACTCATAGTATTCATGGCGAAGTTTCTTCTTCGTTAAATTGTTATATGGTTGGAATTGGAAAATGATACATGTAGTAAATTGCTATAATGTCTTGGATAATGTGATACTTGGCAATTGTTGTGCTCATGTTTAAGCTCTTGCATCATATGCTTTTCACCCATTAATGAAGAAATACATAGAGCATGCTAAAATTTGGTTTGCATATTTGGTCTCTCTAAGGTCTAGATAATTTCTAGTATTGAGTTTGAACAACAAGGAAGACGGTGTAGAGTCTTATAATGTTTACAATATGTCTTTTATGTGAGTTTTGCTGCACCGGTTCATCCTTGTGTTTGTTTCAAATAACCTTGCTAGCCTAAACCTTGTATCGAGAGGGAATACTTCTCATGCATCCAAAATACTTGAGCCAACCACTATGCCATTTGTGTCCACCATACCTACCTACTACATGGTATTTCTCCGCCATTCCAAAGTAAATTGCTTGAGTGCTACCTTTAAAATTCCATCATTCACCTTTGCAATATAAAGCTCATGGGACAAATAGCTTAAAAACTATTGTGGTATTGAATATGTACTTATGCACTTTATCTCTTATTAAGTTGCTTGTTGTGCGATAACCATGTTCACTGGGGACGCCATCAAGTACTCTTTGTTGAATTTCATGTGAGTTGCTATGCATGTTCGTCTTGTCTGAAGTAAGAGAGATCTACCACCTTATGGTTAAGCATGCATATTGTTAGAGAAGAACATTGGGCCGCTAACTAAAGCCATGATCCATGGTGGAAGTTTCAGTTTTGGACATATATCCTCAATCTCATATGAGAAAATTATTAATTGCTGTTACATGCTTATGCATAAAAGAGGAGTCCATTATCTATTGTCTATGTTGTCCCGGTATGGATGTCTAAGTTGAGAATAATCAATAGCGAGAAATCCAATGCGAGCTTTCTCCTTAGACCTTTGTACAGGCGGCATAGAGGTACCCCTTTGTGACACTTGGTCAAAACATGTGCATTGCGATGATCCGGTAATCCAAGCTAATTAGGACAAGGTGCGGGCACTATTAGTATACTATGCATGAGGCTTGCAACTTGTAAGATATAATTTACATGATACATATGCTTTATTACTACCGTTGACAAAATTGTTTCATGTTTTCAAAATCAAAGCTCTAGCACAAATATAGCAATCGATGCTTTTCCTCTATGGAGGACCATTCTTTTACTCTTTTTGTTGAGTCAGTTCACCTATTTCTCTCCACCTCAAGAAGCAAACACTTGTGTGAACTGTGCATTGATTCCTACATACTTGCATATTGCACTTATTATATTACTCTATGATGACAATATCCATGAGATATACATGTTACAAGTTGAAAGCAACCGCTGAAACTTAATCTTCCTTTGTGTTGCTTCAATGCTTTTACTATGAATTATTGCTTTATGAGTTAACTCTTATGCAAGACTTATTGATGCTTGTCTTGAAGTACTACTCATGAAAAGTCTTTGCTATATGATTCACTTGTTTACTCATGTCATATACATTGTTTTGATCGCTGCATTCACTACATATGCTTTACAAATAGTATGATCAAGGTTATGATGGCATGTCACTCCAGAAATTATCTTTGTTATCGTTTTACACTCGGGATGAGCGAGAACTAAGCTTGGGGATGCTGATACGTCTCCGACGTATCGATAATTTCTTGTGTTCCATGCCACATTATTGATGATATCTACATGTTTTATGCACACTTTATGTCATATTCGTGCATTTTCTGGAACTAACCTATTAACAAGATGCCGAAGAGCCGATTCTTGTTTCTGCTGTTTTTGGTTTCAGAAATCCTAGTAACGAAATATTCTTGGAATTGGACGAAATCAACGCCCAGGGTCCTATTTTGCCACGAAGCTTCCAGAAGACCGAAGAGGAGACGAAGTGGGGCCACGAGGCAGCCAAACCCTAGGGCGGCGCGGCCCCTGCCCTGGCCGCGCGGCCCTATGGTGTGGGCCCCTCGTGCCGCCTCCTGACCTGCCCTTCCGCCTACATAAAGCTTCCGTCGCGAAACCCCCAGTACCGAGAGCCACGATACAGAAAACCTTACTGAGACGCCGCCGCCGCCAATCCCATCTCGGGGGATTGTGGAGATCGCCTCCGGCACCCTGCCGGAGAGGGGAATCATCTCCCGGAGGACTCTACGCCGCCATGGTCGCCTCCGGAGTGATGTGTGAGTAGTCTACCCCTGGACTATGGGTCCATAGCAGTAGCTAGATGGTTGTCTTCTCCCCATTGTGCTTAATTGTTGGATCTTGTGAGCTGCCTAACATGATCAAGATCATCTATCTGTAATTCTATGTGTTGCGTTTGTTGGGATCCGATGAATAGAGAATACTTGTTATGTTGATTATCAAAGTTATGTCTATGTGTTGTTTATGATCTTGCATGCTCTCCGTTACTAGTAGATGCTCTGGCCAAGTAGATGCTTGTAACTCCAAGAGGGAGTATTTATGCTCGATAGTGGGTTCATGTCTCCGTGAATCTGGGGAAGTGACAGAAATCTCTAAGATTATGGATGTGCTGTTGCCACTAGGGATAAAACATTGGTGCTATGTTCAAGGACGTAGTTACTGATTACATTACGCGCAATACTTAATGCAATTGTCTGTTGTTAGCAATTTAATACTGGAGGGGGTTCAGATGATAACCTGAAGGTGGACTTTTTAGGCATAGATGCATGCTGGATAGCGGTCTATGTACTTTGTCGTAATGCCCAATTAAATCTCACAATACTCATCATAATATGTATGTGCATGGTCATGCCCTCTTTATTTGTCAATTGCCCAACTGTAATTTGTTCACCCAACATGCTGTTTATCTTATGGGAGAGACACCTCTAGTGAACTGTGGACCCCGGTCCAATTCTCTATACTGAAATACAATCTACTGCAATACTGTTCTACTGTTTTTCTGCAAACAATCATCATCCACACTATACATCTAATCCTTTGTTACAGCAAGCCGGTGAGATTGACAACCTCGCTGTTTCGTTGGGGCAAAGTACTTTGGTTGTGTTGTGCAGGTTCCACGTTGGCGCCGGAATCTCTGGTGTTGCGCCGCACTACATCCCGCCGCCATCAACCTTCAACGTGCTTCTTGGCTCCTACTGGTTCGATAAACCTTGGTTTCATACTGAGGGAAAACTTGCCGCTGTACGCATCACACCTTCCTCTTGGGGTTCCCAACGGACGCGTGCTGTACGCGTATCATGCCCGCGCAATGAATGTGGGACAAATGATGACCTGGGAAGACTTCAAGCTGAAGTTCAGCAAATACCATGTGCCCCAAGGACTGATCAAGAAAATGAGAGACGAGTTCCGTGAACTCAAGCAAGGAAGGATGTCCGTGGTAGAATACCGCGACAGGTTTCTCACTCTGTCAAGGTATGCCCCGGATGAGACCGACACCAACAAGAAGAGAAAGGAAAGATTTCTGAATGGACTGCATGATGAGATGCAAACTGTGTTAGTAAACATTCCGTTCGCTGACTTGGAAGCCCTCGTGGACTCAGCCATACAGATGGAAGGGAAGCTGCATCAAGCCAACGAGAATCGCAAGAGAAGGATGATGAACCAGAATGGACCCCACCATACCCAGAAGTACCGCAACAACTCCTCTGGAGGATTCACCCCAATATACAACAAGCCCCCTGCCCAGAATTATCGCCCCAACTACACCAACAACAACGGAGGACCCCCGAAGACCGGAGGCAACAACAACAACAGCCACAACAACAACAACCACCACAACAACAACCACCAGAACGGGAACAACAACAACACCAATACTGCCCCAAGGACTGGAAGCAATGCTACCCCCATCACCCCCAAAGACAAGGCAACAATCAACTGCTATGAATGTGGAGTTGTGGGTCACTACTCCAACGAGTTCCCCAAGAAGCTTGCCAAGATTGCCGCCAATACTGCTGCACCTGCCCAGCAAGAGCGCCGCTTCGCAGGAAGAAGGAACCAGAACAACAACAACGGCCGCCTCTACCACATGAATGCCATTGAAGCCCAGGAAGCACCTCAGACCATGCCAAGTATGTGTTCCTGTTAATCAAAATTCTCAATCTCTCTTAGGAACCTAACTTTTCTTAAAATCTCGGGACGAGATTTGTTTAAGGGGGAAGGGTTTGTAACATCCCAAAAATTTCAAAACAAAACAAATGAATTTCCCTATTTCCAAATTTTGGAACCAACAAAAACTTTTATTCAATTAAGTTTGATACATAGTGATCTTGATTAATTCTTGTGCTATTGCCATGATTGCTTGTTAAAGTATTTTGAAATGATCTTAAACCCTAAACCTCACCTCTCTTTTCACCAGCGAAGTTAAAACAAAATAAAAAGAAATTAAATAAGAAAAAGGCATATGTGCCTATGGCTATTTTGGTAAATCTTTACCCTAGGTTTCTCTACTTTGTTTAGAGGTTGGAAAAAACTTCATAAACCTTACCTAGTGCTCATCAAACCAAATCCAAGTTGAATCCAAAGAAAATAAAAAGAAACTAAAAATGCCATAGAGGCATATGAGAGTAAAATAGCAAATATGTGAATTTAAGAATCTTGACCCTAAGACATGTTGTGAATAGTTGGATCACTCCTCTATACCATTTCAACACTCAACAACACCAATTGGGTCAAGCCAAGTCAAATTAAAAATCAAATGCAACATATGCATAGAGGCATATGTGACACATAGCCATAATACCCAATTCTTGTCCTATGCACTCCTACCTTACCCAAATGGTGTGAAACCATCTCTAAACCTAATCTAACACTAAATTGACCCTCAACCTTGCCCAAGTAAAGCAAGGGGAACAAATTACAAGAATACGGAAATTTGACATATCACCTCTTATGAGTTATGGCCATTTTTGCAAATCTTTGAGATAGACCTTTTGGGATGGTTTCAATGGTTTGGAAATGTTCCTAAACTAATAAGAATCACTTTGGAGTCAAGAAAAATCAAATCAAAAAGAGAGAAATCAAATGGTGAGAAAATTCCATTTTCACTCACATACACTTTAGCCAATTTTGCAAATCTCCAACCAAGGCCACCATGGCTTGTGCAATTGTTTGTAAAACACTTATATATCAATAACACACCCATTTGAATCAAAGAAACCAAATTCAAATCAAAGAAAATTGCAAATACAACTTACATATGATAATGGTCATGTGCCCATTTTATAACATCCTCACCACTTTGCACCCCTGGTTTTGACTTTTCTTAAACCAACCTTGGTCAACACTTGCCATGTCATCCAAGACCATGTCAAGGTGAACCACTTTGTTGTTGACCACCAGAGCTGACTTTGACCAGGTTGACCAGAATAGATGAGACAAGTGGAGACATTGAAATCAAGAGAAGATCCACCCCATTTTGAAAACTTGCAAACTTTCACCAAATTGAACACCAACACCACCATTCTGTCTCTTTAATTATATGATGAGATCCACCAAAAAGATTTCCAAAATTTGACCAAAATGTTCTTGCAGCCATTATCACAAACACTTGGCAGGCATAAATTGCATATTGACATACACTCTATTACACACTGGTTTTTAGCCTCCACCACTTTCTAATTGTGATCATCACACCCTGGTACCTCCTCTGCATCAAACAAAGCCCTTTTGCACTGAGTAAAGTGGAGACATGATCACCATTGCATCCATGCCGAGCCCAAGGACACCACCATGCCACCCTATCTCCCCCTTCCTCTCTGGTCAGCAGCACCATGTCATCAAGCACGCCTGCACTCCTCTACGCACGCCAGTACCATCGCTGACTCGAAGCTCGCACGGCATTGGCCAGAACGTCGCACGCCCAGACACGCCAGGACGATGCCAGTCACGCGGTGAGCGCAACGGCATGTCCTTTGGACGCCACAGGACACTGCTTCGCCTCATCAGCCTCGTCCTCCCCTCACTTTCTCCTCTTGCACGCACCATCCCCGTACCCCCAGCTACCTCCTAGACATCCTTGATAGCTCGCGGAGGAACCGTCGCCATCGCCATCATCGATGTTTTAGCCGCCAGTACCCGCCACAGTCGCGGAAGCAACCCGTGACGTCCCCTCCTCCTTTCTCTGCACCAGCTACACGATGAGAAGCGCCTAGCCGTCGCCTCTCCTGCGCCCCCCTAACATGCCCCTTCGCGCCCTGGAGCGCCATTGCCGTCGATGACCCTCCACGGCACCCCGCAGCACCCTTCACCCTATAAAAGGAGAAGCTCCTGCACTGCATTCTCCACACCATTTCTACTCCCCTCTTGCTCCTCGACCTCCTCCACCTCTTCTCCACGCCGATTACGCCCTAGACCGCCCCAATTTCTCCGTCGATCGCCGGAGTCCGCCACGGTGCAATCCCGCGACTCCGTCCACCTCCGCTCCTCCCACGACTACCAATCAACTCCTCGTCGTCGACAACATCGCCTAGCACCAGCGCCGCCCCTCGCCGGAGCTCCAGCACGCCGCCGACCCCCTACCTCCGCCGCTCCAGCAAGGTCTTCTCCCCGACGACGACGACGACGACGGTCAGCCGTCAGATCCTCATCTAATCGCACGGTCCAGGTTAGCCCATACCGCTTCGGTTGAGTTAAGTCGCTGACCAGTGGGACACCTTGTCAGCTGGCCGAAACGTTACTGGGCTAGTTTCCTCTGTTTCAAACCAATTCGGCCCACTAGTTTTCCCGCCTAGCCCATTTGGTTTAATTCAAATAATATGATTCAGCAATTTTTCAATACTGGTCCCTTACTATAAATTGAATAGTTTCAAATCTACATGTCCAATTTTAGCAAATCAAAATGTTCCAGAAAGCTTATGAAATTATCTAACTAACTCCACTGGATTCAACCCCATAGCTTTGGTAGAATTTGAATAGTAAAAATAACAAGTCAGATACTTTTCAGTTTTCAAATAAATCCTAAAAATCAACCAAGTTGAATTTTGAATTGAATCCAATTGATATAATTCACATTTCACCAACCCTAATTTACTATGTAAAAATATGATATAGGTTCTGTACATGATCATGGGCTAGAAGCAAAATATTGGCTATGTAGTCAATAACTAGCCCATTTAAACCATTTCAAAATTTTAGGAATTTAAATCCATGAGGTGTAGCACCTCATTTAAATCATTTTCTCAAGTATTATGAAGTAATGTGATGACCTCTATTGCATGGGCTCATACTTGCTCACTTGTGGAATTTAAATCAAAATAGTAGTTGAATTGCAATGGTTGTTTAAATCACATGAGATGATGAATCTCATTTAAATAATTTTTCTCAAATGATAAGTGTGAAGTGTTGACCTTGGTCAACATGGGATCATACATGGTTATTTGAGAAGATTAAATCTTAAGAAGATTCAATGAGAGTAAATTATTTCTCCCCAAACCAAAGAGAAACCCTAATTCCATTTTCAATGAGAGGAAATTATTTGCCTAATATTAAATAAGGACACCCTAGCATAATTTGTGAATAAATGTTAAGTAGGGATGCTAGATCATTTGTGTGAGCCAATAATGCTAATTAAGACTACTTAAGTGTTGTTTGGTGATTGTATCCTCGTATTTGTTTGTAGACGCTAGTACCGGAGACTATCAAAAGGAAGAGGTCTTCTACCAAGAGGAAGAGCAAGAAAATTTGATCACCTCACCAATCAAGGCAAGCTAGACTAATGCAAGATACTTTGTGCAAAGCTCTACAAGAGCAAGGCACCATTACACTTTACTTTATGATCCTATCCCAAGTTTTTTTACTTTACAAGCTTATTTGGATTTTAATTATCAAAGTTACTTTTTGATTTATGATTCTCTTGGTTTAGTTATGGAGTAGTACAAGAGCATCACACTTAGCCTAGCAAGCTCCAAGATATTTAGCACCCCTCATAACTAGTTGCTAGTGCTAAACATTAAAAGTGACTACTCTAGTTGGGAACTTGTGAATTGAAATGACTTTGAAAACCTTGGAATGATGAGTCATTCTATTGAGAGATTTTGGAAGGTGAATATGATTGGTGAATAACTTGGTGAATTTTACCAAAACTGATGGTTGGGTTCGGATGCGATACCATTCCAATTTTACAAGTACCCCCACAATACCTGAATCTGGGTAAGGCTTAGCTGGAAACTTATGTACTTTAGTATGGGTTCCCTCTGAACAAGCGTCATAGGGGTTATGCCAAGGCTGCCTCCATTGAATGTGAAATGACGTGAAATGAGGTGAATGTCCTACCCAAGCCCTGTGCAGTTCCCGGGTTGATGGTTTGTTTTCACCGGGAGGCCAAGCTCATGGGGAGAGGTGCCTATACTAGAGTATGTAAATGAAAGGTTAGGATTGGTAGTTCGCGTACTGCGTACGATAAATCAGGGCCAGTTACCCCTGACGAACTATTGCAATTGTTGTGGCACAAGTGTACAACCTCTGCAGAGTTTAACCTATTCGAATAGCCGCGTCCTCGGTCATGGACAGTTGGAAAGGCCATACTGTTCCGTCATCAGATTTTTTCTAAAAATATGAATGGTGACTTGTGATTTGAATTGAAAGGTGATTTTGACTTTGAATCACAACTGAGTTGTGGGAATGACACTAATGTTCCCACTTGAGTGAGTTAGGCAAATGAAGAGGTTTTGTTTATTAAAGTGTTTATGAAATAAAACTGGCTTTATGCAAATGAAACTAGAGCTTAGAACCCCCTTATCATAGTTGATGGTGTTTAACTTAGTATTAGTTTGCGAGTACTTTAAAGTACTCATGGCTGTGTCCCTAGCTATTCAAGTGGCCAGACTATGAAGACGAGTACCAGAACCCGGAAGAAGGACAGCAGGACGTCTACGACAACTAGGATCACTCCTGATGTCAACAGTTGCCTGTGGAATAGATGGACTACTACTACGCTATTTCGCTTCCGCTATGTGTTATGTATTTGATCATTAGAACTTCTATTATTGTAATGAGACTGGATCATGTGATCCTTTATTTGTAAGTCGATTATGTGTTGTAATGAATGATGTGTTGTGATATCAATCTATTATGTCTCGCAAAAACAATATTCCTGGGATTGCGATGAATGGCATAATAGGCATCTGGACTTAAAAATCCGGGTGTTGACAGGATAGCCTTGGGGGACAAAGTTTAGTCCCACATTGCTCGTTGGGAGAGAGTTGGAGTGGTATATAAGGGTTGCTGTTCTAGTCCTTCCAAGTGAGTGAGATTAGAAGGAGCCCTCGCGCACTCCTCCTCCGCCCACCCCGCCCCGGCTCGGCATGTCACGCACGCACGTTGTGTTTCATGACTCGAGTTCGAGTTCGAGACACACTCAAGGAAGCCTAAATTTTTTGCTTGGTGCACCAACTGTGTTGGGTACTTGTCGACCTGCATGTGCATGTTTGCCGCGTGTCCCTGGCTTCCTACGCGTGTCAACGCGGTCGGGTCGGCTTCCTCCCAGGCTATACAAGGAGACCGATCAGATATGGAAACAGTGCTCTTAGATCTCTCTCGTGAAGTTCCTTTTGCTACGCTACTCTCTAGTCTTTCCCATCCCGGCGACTGCGTGCACAGCCGTCCGGGAGAGCAGGCCTCTGAAACCACGTCCGTTGAGATCCTGCACCGGGAGATGGGCGATAAGGTTTTTGGGGAGCATCTCGGCGCGACTGCTCGCTACTGTTCGTGCTCATCTTTGACGGTTCGGCTGCTTCATCGACAGATCCGACTACCCCATGGACGACATCAACAACTCCCATGGTGGTGCTGGTGCTGCTGCTGGTGCGACCTTCCCGGTCGCGATGTACGTGTTTTTCCTCTCCTACCTTGCACTGCTACTTGTTTCGTGTTCAGATCTGATGCATGTGCTTAGTCTGATGTGTGTGGTTAAGTATGCTTGTGCATCTGTAATGTTGTTTTCGGTAATTAAACTCACACGGAAATTGCTTAATAATCCAACAATCCAAAAACCTTATATGCTTAGGCAATTTTCACCGTCTGGTTTTGCTGCTGCGCTCAAACCGAGCCCGTTTACGGGTTCTCATTTCAAGAGATGGCAGAATAAAACCCTCTCGTGGCTCACTTCTATGGGCGTGCACCGAGTTGCGGAAGGTACTCCCAGAGGTCCGCTTACTCCTGACGAGGATAAAGCGTTCGGGGATGCCACCATAATCTTTGTGGGTGCCGTCCTAAGTGTGCTTGGAGACAAATTGGTTGATGCTTATCTGCACATCCGAAATGGGAAGGAATTGTGGGATGCACTGGACGCTAAGTTTGGTGCTGCTGATGCCGGAGGTGAACTGTATGCTATGGAACAGTTCAATGACTACAAAATGGTTGAGAACCGATCTGTGGTAGAACAGGCTCATGAGATGCATATCATGGCAAAGGAACTTGAGCTCCTCAAGTGTGTGCTACCGGACAAGTTTGTCGCGGGATGCATTGTCGCTAAGCTTTCCCCTTCATGGAGGAACTTTGCCACTTCTCTGAAACATCAGAGGCATGAGTTTTCTGTTGAGAATATCATGGGCTCTCTGGATGTTGAGGAGAAGGCGAGGGCAAATGACAAACACACTGGAGGAACTGAAGGACGTTCTGCTGCCAATATGATACAAAAAATGCCCACAAGTCCAAGGGAAAGAACAAGGGAGTCTCCCAGACTACCAACTTCAAGAAGAAGGGGAAAACGAAGAAGATAGATCCTTGCTGTGGCGAGATAGGCCATTGGGCTAATCGTTGTCCACAACGCAAAGTAAAGAAAGGTCAGGCTGGACAAAACTCAAATTCGGTCAACATGATCATTGGCAACACAGAGGAAGGAACTACATGGTATGGTAATATGTTACCTACCGTTCTTTCGGTGTTTCAGCCCACGGAATGGTGGGTTGATACAGGTGCCAATGTTCATGTGTGTGCTGACATCTCCATGTTTACCTCTTATCAGGCCCGAGGTTCCTCAATAATGATGGCGAATGGGTTACATGCTACTGTTCGTGGTGTTGGCACGGTAGATCTGAAGTTTACTTGGGGAAAGATCGTGCAACTGAGGAACGTGCTGCATGTCCCTTCTATCAAGAAGAATCTCGTTAGTGGCTCCCATCTTATGAAAGATGGGTTTAAGTTGGTGTTTGAGTCCAATAAAGTTGTACTGTCTATGTATGAAACTTTTGTTGGAAAGGGATATGAATGTGAGGGAATGTTTCGCTTCTCTCTAGAAGACTTCTATGATAATGTTGTGAACCATGTAAGCACTAGTGTTAATGAAACTAATGTTTGGCATTCACGACTTTGTCATGTTAATTTTGGTTGTATGACGCGGCTTGCTGATATGAGTTTAATTCTGAAATTCACCTTTGTCAAAGGCTCTAAGTGCCATGCTTGTGTGCAAGCAAAGAAGCCTCGCAAGCCTCACAAGCCTGCGAAGGAAAGAAACTTGGCACCACTAGAGCTCATACATTCAGATCTATGTGAGATGAATGGTGAGTTGACAAGAGGTGGAAAGAAATATTTCATGACTTTGATTGATGATTCCAGTAGATATTGTTATGTGTATCTCCTGAAAACTAAAGATGAGGCTCTTGATTTCTTTAAAATCTATAAGGCTGAAGTTGAGAATCAACTTGAAAGAAAGATAAAAAGGGTTCGGTCCGATCGTGGTGGAGAGTACTTTTCTAATGGGTTCAATTTATTCTGTGCGGAACATGGTATAATCCATGAGAGGACGCCTCCCAATTCCCCACAATCCAATGGGATTGCGGAAAGGAAAAACCGTACTCTAACAGATTTGGTTAACGCCATGTTAGATGTTTCGGGTTTATCCAAGGAATGATGGGGGGAGGCTATATTGACTTCGTGTCATGTCCTAAACCGTGTTCCAACCAAGAATAAAGAGATTACCCCTTTTGAGGAATGGAAAAAAGACCAACACTCTCCTACCTACGAACTTGGGGCTGTTTGGCTAAAGTGAATTTGCCAATCACCAAAGAGCGAAAGCTTGGACCAAAAACCGTGGATTGTGTCTTTCTTGGCTATGCTGCCCATAGCATTGCTTATATATTTCTTGTGGTGAAATCTGGAGTGGATGACATGAATGTTGGCACCATCTTTGAATCAAGAGATGCTACATTCTTTGAGGACATATTCCCTATGAGAGATATGCATGGCATGTCTAGTTGAGAATCTAATCGAATACATGAAGCTCCTATGGAGTCTGATGAGGAATCTGATGATGAGAGTTCAGATTCTGATGAAGATGACAATAAAGCTCCCACAAGGAGTAAGAGACAAAGGACTGCAAAGTCTTTTGGTAATAATTTCATTGTGTATCTTGTGGATGATACTCCCACTACCATTTCAGAAGCTCTCGCATCTCCTGATGCAGACTACTGGAAGGAAGCGGTTCAAAGCGAGATGGATTCCATCTTGGCTAATGGAACATGGGAGTTATCTGAGCGTCCTTATGGGTGCAAACCTGTAGGATGTAAATGGGTATTTAAGAAGAAGCTTCGAGCTGATGGTACTATTGAGAAGTACAAAGCTCAGCTTGTAGCCAAAAGCTATACCCAAAAGGAAGGTGAAGATTTCTTCGATACCTACTCACCTGTGGCGAGATTGAACACCATTCGAGTACTAGTGTCATTGGCTGCCTCACACGGTCTTCTCATTCATCAAATGGACGTTAAGACGGCTTTCCTAAATGGAGAGTACTTGGACGAGGAAATTTACGTGGAACAGCCTGATGGTTTCGTACTAGAAGGTCAAGAAAGAAAGATGTGTAAATTAAAGAAGTCTTTGTATGGTCTCAAACAAGCACCCAAACAATGGCGTGAGAAGTTTGAAAGAACTTTGACATTTGTGGGCTTTGTTGTCAATGAAGCTGACAAATGTGTGTACTACCGCCATGGTGGGGGTGAGGGCGTTGTCCTATGATTGTATGTGGATGACATACTAATTCTTGGGACAAGTCTCAAAGTGATTGAGGAGGTCAAAACCTTCTAATCTCAGTGTTTTGAGATGAAAGATCTTGGAGAAGCTGATGTTATATTGAACATCAAGTTATTGAGAGATGAAAATAATGGGATTACACTTGTGCAATCTCATTATGTTGAGAAGGTGTTGAGCAGATTTGGCTATGATGATTGCAAATCTTCTCTCACACCTTATGATCCTAGTGTCTTGCTTCGAAAGAATGAAAAGGCAACTAGAGATCAATTGAGATACTCTCAAATAATTGGATCACTCATGTATTTAGCTTGCGCTACGAGGCCTGATATCTCGTTTGCTATGTGCAAACTTAGCCGGTTTGTGGCCAACCTGGGAGATGATCATTGGCATGCTCTTGAGAGAGTAATGCGCTATCTAAAGGGAACCATGAGTTATGGAATTCATTATACCAGGTATCCAAGAGGACTTGATGGGTATAGTGATTCCAATTGGATTTCTGATGCTAAGATGAAGGCCACAAGTGGATATGTTTTCACTCTTGGTGGTGGCGCTATTTCCTGGAAGTCTTGGAAGCAGACCATCTTAACGAGGTCAACAATGGAAGCAGAACTCACAGCATTAGACACAGCTATTGTCGAAGCGGAATGGCTTCGTGAGCTCTTGATGGACTTGCCTATGGTTGAAAAACCAATACCGGCCATCCTCATGAACTGTGATAATCAAACTGTCCAAAGTGCTAAAAATCTGGCAGATCCTTTCACAAAAGGACTATCAAGAAATATGATAGACCTTGCATCGAGGGAGATGGGTTTGAGACCCACTTGAGTTGCCGAGGGGGTAACCCAACCTATGTGATCGGAAATTCCGTGAACTAGGACCTGGGAAAACAAACCGGAGCAACTGAGTTGAGAGAAAATTTAATACTCCCACTCCACTGCAGATGCAATTCTCTCATAGCTACTGTAAGGCAGGTTGATAATGTCTTAATGTGTTATGAGCGGCTCTTGATGAGCGAAGACGCTGTCCTACAGGGCGATCTTTTAAGAACACACCTATATGAGCGACACTACTGGTCATAGTGTGGAAGATTTGGGTGAATCTCTAGTAAGCTCACAAAGGGTCGAGGAGTATGACTTATAAGCTCCACCCGAGGGGAAGGCTAAGGTAGCCTAGTACCGTGCCGACATTGAGTGAAACTTGCTGCACAAAGACTGTCAATTCAAGGCATAGTCCATTGTTCAGTTGTAGTCAAGCGTAACTCCTTGTCAAGGTGGAAGTTCAACTTAACAGTCTCCACTGAAGTGCAGGTATATTAAACAGTAAATGGAACTAATGTGTCATCTGATGTGCATATGAAATCTGGTGGGGGATTGTTGAATGTAGATGGGCTGCAGTCCAATAAGGCAGCCCATGTGGTCTACAATTCCTGAAATCTCAAGGCCCATCACGTTGGCAGCTTGTGACAGCCTTGGGGGACAAATTTTAGTCCCACATTGCTAGTTGGGAGAGAGTTGGAGTGGTATATAAGGGCTGCTGTTCTAGTCCTTCCAAGTAAGTGAGATTAGAAGGAGCCGTCGCGCACTCCTCCTCCTCCGCCCGCCCCGCCTCGGCACGTCACGCACGCACGTCGCGTTTTGTGACTCAAGTTCGAGTTCGAGACACACTCAAGGAAGTCTAAATTTTCGCTTGGTGCACCAACTGTGTTGGGTACATGTTGACCTGCATGTGCATGTTCGCCGCGTGTGCCTGGCTTCCTACGCGTGTCAATGCGGTCGGGTCAGCTTCCTCCCAGGCTATACAAGGAGACCGATCAGATCTGGAAACAGTGCTCTTAAATCTCTCTCGTGAAGTTCCTTTTGCTACGCTACTCTCTAGTCTTCCCCATCCCGGCGACTGCGTGCACAGCCGTCCGGGAGAGCAGGCCTCCGAAACCCCGTCCGTTGAGATCCTGCACCGGGAGACGGGCGATAAGGTTTTTGGGGAGCGTCTCGGCGCGATTTCTCGCTGCTGTTCGTGCTCATCTTCGACGGTTCGGCTGCTTCATCGACAGATCCGACTACACCATGGGCGACATCAACAACTCCCATGGTGGTGCTGGTGCTGCTGCTGGTGCGACCTTCTCGGTCGCGATGTACTTGTTTTTCCTCTCCTATTGCACTGCTACTTGTTCCATGTTCAGATCTGAGCTTAGTCTGATGTGTGTGGTTAAGTATTCTTGTGCATCTGTAATGTTGTTTTCGGTAATTAAACTCACACAAAAATTTCCTAATAATCCAACACCCATTTCATTTTAGCTGGTCATATCTCACATATGTCTATAAATTTTGTAGTGGGATGATTGGCGACCGGCGAGAGCGAACCCTTGGCGCGCGACGGGCGACTGGGCTGGGCACCGGCGACCGACTCACCAGCGAGGGGCAAGGCCGCAGCGGCGACTGACTCACCGGCGGCGGGCGGCCAGGAGGACATCGCCAACTCGCAGGTACGGATCCTCTCCTGCTCGTGCCTCTTCTCCTCTTCCCCATTCTGATTTAAGATTTAGATGTTCATAGACGACTACGGCAAAAAAAAAAAAATTTCCTGCGGAGCTGGTGGGAATACCCACCACCTTTTTCCTGGCGCCGCCGTTGTCCAGGTGGCCGTGCTGCTGCCACCCTCCGACTCCAATGGTATGGTGTGCTCTTGTTGTTGTGTCCGGTCGGCTACCGCCTATAGCGGTGGAGGTTGTTCCCTCCCGCGTGGTTGTGGTACCGCCACCCATTGTCTACGGCTGTCTCTTCTTAGTCTGGCCTCGCAGTGTTTGCCATGGTGAGACTGCGTTGGTGATCTCAAGACCGAGGTGGCGTGTGTTGGTGGGCGACAAGATTGGTGGAGCACTACAAATTGTCCGGGATGTGGTTTTTTGGGGGTCGGGAGAAATCCCTGTCGTTTTGGCACCGATGCGGTGACGCTTGAAAGTATCGCCCTTCCTTCTTGAAGGGCGTCGGGTGTACCCCCACTCCTCAGAGCGTACCAGGGAAACCCTAGGACCAGTCCGGGCAGCAACGTCGTCATCGTCGCTTTCCTTCTTGGAGGTGCTGTTTGGTACTCGGCGATTTAGAGCGCAAGGATTATGGTGGGAATATGCTGGAGAGGACGCAGCGGTTGCGAGTCACTTTCGTTTTCGTTGATCCGTCGATGTCGGCGTTGTTTTCTCTTCTTTTTTCTCTTTCTTTCATTTTGGGCGTGTTTGTGTTGTTTGCCTCAGCGGTGGTCTCATAGTTGTATCGGGTGGTTGCTATATTAATATAGCGGGGCGAAAGCCTATTTCTTCAAATTCTGAACCATAAAAGGAACTAAGAGCATGTCTAACAGGCCCCGTATTTTTTCGCCCCGTAAAACGCGAGTAGAGGGCCCTATCCGGTTTTCACGGGCCGAAAACTCGGACGAGCTAGCAGAGCCCGTATCCCCATCCCGTAAAACAGAATATTCTGTTTTACGGGGTGGGGATACGGGTTCTGCTAGCTCATCCGAGTTTCCGGCCCCTCAAAACAGGGTTTTAGACAACAATTTGCACAACAATTTCACATCAAACATAGCACATTCAAAATATGTGATGCATAATTCATAGTTTTAACATCACAACGCGATCATAAGCAATGTTCAAGCCACGAAAGTTCCCAAATGTGATCAACCATCAACGAGTCCATCGCCACCGGTGCCACCACTCGCCGGAGACTCACCTTGAGCACGAGCTTGACGTGCAGCCTTCTTCCTCGCAATGATGTCCGCCTTGGTCTCCTTCCACCACGCCAGCTGATCCTCGTCCATGCCGTCGGTGCGCATCATCATGATATCCCTCTCCTCGGCCAAGAGCTCCTTCATGGCCTTGGCTTCTTTGAGTGCGATCATCTTCATGTCAAGCTCGGCCTTCAACTTGGCATCTTCCCGCCTTGCTTGCATCTTGGCAAGCTTCACCTCCTTATTCTTGTCAGTGATGAGGAGCTTGGTCTCCAACGTCTTCATCGTCAATGCCTCCTTGGACTTCATGAGTTGATCCAACTTCTCCCGGAAGCTAGCTGCTTCGAGTTCTACCTTGACCCTCTCCTTGGCCTTCTTGTTGCCCTCGGGCTTGCCGGTGTTTCTCCCACTCATGTCCTCCGCTTCATCATCCATGGTGAGCAGTGCCTCCTTCTTGCACTTTGGCTCGTTGTCCCGCAACTTCCACTTAGGAAGATGTTGAAGGATGGAAAAGCAATGATGAAATTGAAATTCCTTGTTCTTCGAGCCGGCCATGTCCTTGTACCGTGCTTGAGCATACTTGGGCTGCACAACAATAGTATGATATGTTTCCACATCATGTTTCCACATCATCAACACATAATATGGATAGCATGTGATGTTTCCACATCATCAACACAAGGAAAACTTACATAGTCCTCCGGCACGCATCCACTAGGGGGGTTGTCGGCCACTTGATCCATGGCAGCACTCCAACGAGAACAAGCCGGTTTGATGATGTTCCATCGGCCTTCAAGGGAGCGGTAGGATCTGTCCGCCATGCTCTTCGTGCGAGGCTTCAGCTGGTGGTACAGATTCTCAATGCGCTGCCAATAGCGCTTGCCGCCTTGGTCCACTCCGGTGCATGCATCCATCCCCACCTTGCTCCAAGCACGAACAAGATGGCGTCTTCGATATCGCTGTAGTTCGCCGTGCGTGGCTTCGGCGTCGACGAAGAACCGGCGGCAGCCGGATCAACCTCAACCACCTCCTCCTCGTCACCCTCATCCTCCTCCTCGTCATCAATCTCTTTGACGTTGCACTCCCCATCGAATGCATCGATACCGGTGTCCAAATTCACCGTGGAACCGTTGAGCATGTCCATGTAGGATGTTGTGGACTCAAGATCGAACACCTTGTTTACGTCCATGGTGGGTGGCGGCGGCGCGGGCGGCGCATCGGACGTAACGGAGGGAGGAGAGGGCGTGGCCTTGGAGGGCGGTGGAGGCGCGAGGCCGATGTGGCTGATTGCCTTTGTCCGCACCTTGGCCGGCGCGGTGCCCCTCGGCCCGGCCGCCTTGGTCTTCATCCTGCCCGCCTTCTTGGCAGCCGGCGGGGCTTCGCCCGGCGAAGCTGCCGCCGCCGCAGGAGCTTCGAAGAATTGCTTCGGAAACCTCTTCCTCTTCGATGGGATGGTGGCGGAGATCATGGCCGACACGACGCCGGCGTTCGGCGCACCTCCGACGGGGACATCGACCACCGCGGCCGGAGGAGATGCATCGCCGGCGGTAGGCGGCTCTTGCGGACGATCCATGGCAGCGGGATCCGGCCGGGAAGAGCGCGGCGGAGGAGATCGGGCGGCGGCGGCGGCGGTTGGCTTCAGCGAAACCCTTCGCGCGCAGTGGAGTGGGCGATACCGGTTTGACCCTCTATCCCCGCTCCCACCCCGCACAAGTAGGGGGCGACGACCCGCCCCGTAATCGAAAACAGGAAAAAACGATGCGGGGGCCGTTTTTACGGGGCGTGCTAGACGGCCGGGTAGAGCCGAAACCCGTATATCGGCGATTATTATACGGGTTTGCCCCTTTTAAGGGATCTGTTGGACATGCTCTAAGATACGGAGAAGCATACTTGCCTCGATGGCACGGGGGCTAGACACTTACAGTATCATGATTTTCTATGCTCCGATGTAATGCATGGAACCAGGGAGCGAACCCTGGAGATCTAAAAAATATATTCTATGCTCTACCTAGTTTGCCGTTTTTCTTTGCAATTTTTTATATGAATGCTACCATAGCGATTTAGTTGTGTCCATCTGTATGGAAAGGGCGGGAATAACATTTAGCACAACATACGTCGATATTTTCCAGTTATCTTCTCCTCTGCCTGATCCCTTTCTAGCTGCCCCCCAAAGCAGCGCCCGACAGGTCGCCGGTGCATGCTAGCTACCTTCCAACGTGGTAATCAGTGCTTGGCCGTGCCACTTCTCCTCCAGCTTGATCATGCGGCAAAAACAACAAATCTGACCCTGACACGAAAGTTCAGCACAAAATGAACCCTTTTCGAAAGTTTAGCCGCATCTAACCCTTTTTAGTACCGCTCAACATACAGACGGTAGGGTACACGAGGTACCGCCGTTGTCATCGGCGGTAGCCGTCCAGGTCCATGGTCCGCCAGTGCCGGTTGACCGCGCTGATGTGGCACCGTACCGCCGCGTCAACTGGTGGTATACTGCGTGGGGTACCGCCGCCCACCCTGGCGGTACGCTTCGAAGAATTAAGTTGCCCCCCGGCCCAGCAAGCACGCTGTCAAGACCCGATGGTCTTTGACATGCCGATCTGAGGGAGGAAGGAAGAGGAGCTCCGGTGGCTCAATCTAAGCAACTAAGGATTGTATCTGCGTTAGTCTCCCTTTAGTATATGAATTCGGCCCAAGCCTCCGGCGACGGGCCTCGCTCCGCTCGTCAGAAGTTAGCCTCCCTTTAGTATATGAATTTGGATCACAATATAACAAACTCCACCTTGAGACAAATTCCTTGTAGCATGAACTTCAACAATCACCTGAATCAACAAAGAAAACACTTGCTGGAGCCAATAGCCACTTGGGCTAAACAGTTATACCAACCAAGCTTGAGCAAAGCTCAAACTTGAACACAGGGATAGGGTTAGTTATCATATCAGCGGGATTATCATGAGTACTAATCTTGCATACCTTCACTTTACCTTTTGCAACCACATCTCTGATTGCGTGGTACTTAATATCAATGTGCTTTGTCCTCTCATGGAACATCTGATCTTTAGTAAGATAAATAGCACTTTGACTGTCACTGAACAACTTAATGCAAGAATTATCTCCACAAAGCTCAGCATATAAACCTTTCAGCCAAACAGCCTCTTTACCTGCCTCAGCAATAGCCATGTACTCAGCCTCAGTAGTAGATTGTGCAACAACATCCTGCAAAGTAGCCTTCCAGCTAACAGCACATCCACCAACAGTAAACACATAACCTGTGAGGGACCTTCTCTTATCCAAATCGCCAGCATAATCTGAATCCACATATCCGGCGAGCCCCTCACCAATCCTGCCAAACCTCAAGCAAGCTTTTGATGTGCCGCGAAGGTACCTGAAAATCCACTGAACAACTTTCCAATGTTCTTTACCAGGATTAGCCATGTATCGACTGACCAAACTCATAGCATATGACAGATCAGGACGTGAACAAACCATGGCATACATCAAGGAACCAACATCACTAGAATAGGGAACTCGAGACATGTACTCAATATCATCTTCAGAGCTAGGATATTGCAAAGCTGACAACTTGAAATGAGAAGCAATAGGAGTAGTAACTGACTTTGCATCATGCATATTAAAACGATGAAGAACTTTCTCAATGTACTTTTCCTGACTAAGAAACAACAAACTAGACTTTCTATCCATTTTAATTTCCATGCCTAGTATTTTCTTAGCAGGACCAAGATCCTTCATCTCAAACTCACTACTTAATTGATTCTTTAAAATAGTGATCTCTTTCATGCTCTTGGCAGCAATCAACATATCATCAACATATAGCAGCAAATAAATAGGTGATCCATTAACAAACTTGATATACACACAGCTATCATACTGAGATCTCTCAAAACCATGTGTAAGCATAAATGAATCAAACCTTTTATACCACTGTCGTGGCGACTGTTTCAGACCATAAAGGGACCTCTTTAATTTGCAAACAAGATCCTCCTTACCAGGCACAACATAACCTTCAGGTTGGTCCATATATATCTCCTCCTCCAACTCACCATGCAGAAAAGCAGTCTTTACATCTAGCTGCTCAAGCTCAAGATCATGCATAGCAACAATACCAAAGAAAGCACGAATAGAACTATGCTTCACAACCGGGGAGAATACATCATTATAATCAACACCTGGAATTTGGCTGAAACCTTTTGCTACTAACCTTGCCTTAAACCGCGGAGGCTCATTAGGAGACAAACCTTCCTTTCTTTTAAATATCCACTTTCAGCGGACAGCCTTCTTTTGTTTAGGCAAGTGCACAACATCCCATGTGCCATTATTCTCAAGCGATTGCATCTCTTCTTGCATCGCACCTACCCACTTCTCTTTATCAACCGAAGCAATGGCTTCAATATATGTAGCTGGTTCAATATCATGCTCCACCTGTTCAGCACAACTCAAAGCATAATCAACAATGTCACATTCTTGAATTAATTGGGTAGGAGGTGTAATATTTCTCTTAGGGAGGTCAGCAGCAATAGACCGTCCTTGTCGCTGAACAATAGGTGGTGAAGGTGGAACATCATTATCATCATTGTTGGTTTCAGGAACCATATTTTCATTCTCCTTTGCGTGCTCCACCTGCACGCCAATTCTGTGCTGCTCATCATCAGAAATATCAGGAGAATCAATAGCATCAGAAATATCAGTAGACGGACTATCATTAAACATAACCGCCTCATTAAAAACGACATTCCTGCTCAACACAATTTTCTTAGTTTCAGGATTCCATAATCTATATGCCTTAACTCCTGAACCATAACCAAGGAAGATGCACTTAATAGCCTTGGCTCCAACTTTCCATTATCAACATGAGCGTAAGCAGTGCAACCAAAAACTCTCAAATCTAAATAATCAGCAGGCGAACCAGACCATACCTCAATTGGAGTTTTCTTATCAAGTGGAACAGAAGGTGACCTGTTGATGAGATAACATGCGGTGGAGGCTGCTTCATCCCAAAAACTTCTATGCATCTTTGCATTAGACAACATGCAGCGAGCCCTCGAAATAATGGTCCTGTTCATGCGTTCAGCCACGCCATTCTGTTGAGGGGTGTACGAAATGGTATAATGTCTTACCATCCCATCATTGCTGCAAAACTCATCAAATTCATTTGAACAAAATTCCATACCATTGTCAGTACGGAGTATCTTAACCTTCTTTTCAGTTTGGGTTTCTACCATAACTTTCCACTTCTTAAAAGCATTAAAAACATCAGATTTATGTTTCAGGAAATATGGCCACACTTTCCTTGAGTAATCATCAATAATAGTAAGCATGTAATTAGCACCACAATTAGAAGTTCTACGGGATGGACCCCAAACATCAACGTGTACATAATCTAAAATGCCTTTGGTGGTATGAACGGGAAGCATTAAATTTTACTCTTTTATGCTTACCAAAGATGCAGTGCTCACAGAACTCAAGATTACCTAAATTGCAGCCATCAATTAGCTCTCTCTTTGCCAATTCTTCCATGCCAAGTTCACTCATATGTCCAAGACGCTTATGCCAAAGGTTAGTCTTACTAGTTTCATCAGAACTAACAACAGCAGCAATACCAGGCAAAGTGCTACCTCTAAGGACATATAATTTCCCAGAATTCATATCACCAATCATAATAATGAGAGAACCTGATGATACCTTCAAAAGTTTGTTCCCACCTTTGTACCTGTACCTGTCACAATCAAGGGTACTCAAAGAGATCAAATTCCTCGCCATGGAGGGTATGTGTTTCACTCCTGTCAACGTGCATGTCATCCCATCATGGGTCTTGATCTGAACAGAACCAATGCCAACAATGCTGCACTGGTTGTCATTCCCCACACGCACAAAATCTCCACTCTGCACAGACTCATAAGAACTGAACCAATCTTTGTTACAGCAAATATGAAATGAACATGCAGTATCAAGAATCCATTCATCATCACGTGAAACACATGCAGCCAAGACAGCTAAGCAATCTCCATCAGAACTATCACTACCAGCAACAACAGCAGCCTCACCCTTACCGGTGAAAACGGCAGCCTTACCATTACCATCATTATTTTTCGGTTGGTAAGTTCCGTTCCTTTTCTCCTTGTTCTGCAGCTTCGAACAATCATCAATATTGTGGTTAGATTTCTTACAATACCTGCAGAACTTGTCACGTCCTTTGGACTTTGAGCGACCTCTGTCGCCCTTGCTCTTATCTCTGTTGTTGTGGTAGTAGTTATCTCGCTGCTCAGGCCTGCCACGGACCTCTAATGCCTCCGCCTTGGAGGACGAACTTTCAGCCTGCACCATAGATTTCATTTTCTCCTTTTGTTGGAGAGCATCATAAACTTCCGCGAGAGTTAGTTTGTCGCGGCTCAATAATATGGTGTCACGAAAATTACTGAAAGAATTAGGCAGCGAGCATAAAAGAAGAAGACCTAAATCCTCATCCTCATACTTAACTTCTATAGACTGCAAATCAGAAACAATCTCTTTCCAGGAAGATAGGTGATTCATCACCGAACCCCCCTCTTGCAACTTATGCGAGAACAGCTTCATCTTCACGTGCAATCTTCCCATGAGATCCTTGGACAAACAGATCTCCTCTAGTTTGACCCATAACTCGGCGGTGGTTTTCTCCTGCAGCACTTCCCGCAGAATATTATTGGACAGATGGAGTTGAATCAACGATAAAGCCTTACGGTCTTTTCGCTTCTCCGCATCGGTCCAGGTATCCTTCGCTTTCTCGCCGAAAGCATCGATCGCTTCATCCAGATCTGAAGATTGGGCGAGAATCGCCCTCATCTTCACTTGCCACAAAGCAAATCTCGTGGTGTAGTCCAGCTGCGGTAGATCGAACTTCAGTGACGACATCTTCTAAACCCTAGATCCAAAGAACACGGGCTCTGACACCACTTGTTATAATCGAGATGCACAATAAACGAAGAACGAAAAGTAAAACACTGCAGGGGACACGAGATTTTAACATGGAAAACCCTTGCAACCCACAAGGGAAAAACCACGGGCACCAGCCAGCAAAACTTCACTATTTCGGTGGTGTTTACAAACGCCGTGGATGTACAATGATGCGATAAAACCCTAGCGGTGGCTTACAGGGAATATATATAGACGGTGGCAACGGGCCTCGCTCCGCTCGTCAGAAGTTAGCCTCCCTTTAGTATATGAATTTGGATCACAATATAACAATAAGGACAGGACCACACATTATTACAGCATTCCATAATAGTTCTTAGTTCACTAATCAATAGAATTTAACAACTAAGAAGAAAGACATCCAGCCATTGAACTGTTACTTGTCATCCAGGCCGTTCGCTAACTGACGGAGGAAGAATAGCAGATAGAATCCTGACAGTGCCCTCCCCTTAAGACAATACTTCAAGGATTGAAATGTGGGAAGGTTTCTTGGATGAATTCCGCATCTTCCCAGGTTGCTTCATCTATAGTCATGTCTTGCCAGTGTATCAGCCATTTCACCACGGCGACCTCATAATCACCTGTATTTCTTGGGACTTGCCGACGCTCGAGAATAGCTAGAGGATAAAGTTTGAGCTTACCAGATGGAGCAACCAGAGGAAGGTTTCTGTTAGGGACAGCCAGCGGACCCAAGTGCTTCTTCAGTTGGTTAACATGAAAGACGTCATGTATTTGTGTGCCTTCCGGTAATTGTAGCTTGTAAGCTCGCTTGCCAACTGCCTGAAGAATTTTGTATGGACAATACCATTTAGAGGACAATTTTAATGGATTGCCCTGCCCCAAGGCATTCTCCCTGTAACTCTCACTAGTAGGAAAAGCCTCATCAGTGGCGCACCAAAAATGGATTCTGTGGCGCATGGGAGGTGCGCCACAGAAACGTCACCACAAAAATAAGGTTTCTGTGGCGCACCTGCCCATGCGCCACAGAACTAAGGTTTCTGTGGCGCACTTGTTCTTAGGTGCGCCACAGAAAAGGGTGCGCCACAAAATTGGTTCTAAGTGCGCCACATAATTTGCTTGTATTATACACGATTTTGTGCTGCCTGCTATACATATGCAGTTTATACACAGCAATACAGATACACAATACAGATACACAGGTTATATACAGCAACATTCAGATATAATATAAATATCATGTACATTGCACAGATATAACATAGACATCATCATCACATTACTTAGAGCCCGATCGAGATACATATATAGTGGCAAGTGTCAAATGTTTTGCATACAACTCTTAATTCATACAAAATTCACAATTTCGAGATACAAAGTAGTCTTCATCCGGTTCCTCCTTTGCTCCGTCATCTCTACCCACCAGGCTCGCTTGCATCGGGGTCCTTCATCCAGTTCCTACTATGATGAAAATGGAAGAAAGTGAGACCAACAAGTCCGATGCACAAGAGAAATGGAATAAATGCCTCATACATTGTTGGTCAACACAAATATTAACATTCAGGGACGGTGTAAGTGAGACCAAGTCCGATGCACAAGAGATTGATATTTGTGCTATCTTACCAGACTCACTTACGCCGCCCCCGAGTGTACGGTGACCAAACATTTTAATCATCGGCATTTTGAAAATCTCAAAGCAAATGGAATGACAAAATGGAATAAGTGCCTCATACATTGTTGGTCAACACAAATATTAACATTTAGGGATGGTGTCAGTGAGGCCAAGTCCGATGCACAAGAGATTGATATTTGTGCTATCTTACCAGGCTCACTTACGCCACCCCCAAGTGTACGGTGACCAAACATTTTAATCATCGGCATTTTGAAAATCTCAAAGCAAATGGAATGACAAAATGGAATAAGTGCCTCATACATTGTTGGTCAACACAAATATTAACATTTAGGGATGGTGTAAGCGAGGCCAGGTAGGATGCACAAGAGATTGATATTTGTGCTATCTTACCGAGCTCACTTACGCCACCCCAAGTGTACGGTGACCAAACATTTTAATCATCGGCATTTTGAAAATCTCAAAGCAAATGGAATGACAAAATAGAATATGTGCCTCATACATTGTTGGTCAACACAAATACTATGGTCAGAAACCATAGTTGCAGTATACACCGCCGTATACTTTGCAGAAGGGCCCCCTTTCCCCGGTCGGCGTTCCGTCAACGGGTGCTTGACGACACAACAACGCCGATCTGCATCTCCGGCGCAGAACCACGCCAGTCCCTCGCTGTCCAGTGAACGAGTCCTTGATGCAAAGACCGTGCCGGCCTGCCCAACATTATGCCGGGCCGTGTTGCCACGCTTCAAGCCGTGTGTCCCGCGCCTGCAGAGAGTACAGGGCGCGTGATCGACACGGCCTGAAGCGCGACAACAGGGTCGGCATGATGCTAGGGAGGCTGGCACCGTCTTGGCATTAAGGACTCGTTCACGTGCGGACGGCGAGAGAAGAAAAGTGGTGATGCGCGGAGAGGCATGTCGGCGTTGTTGTCTCGTCAAGGACTCGTTCACGGAACGGTGGCCGAGGAAAGGGGGCTCGTCTACAAAGTATATTGCGGCGTATAGGTGACCAAACATTCTAATCATCGGCACTAAAATGGAAGAAAGAGCCAAGTGGTATCTCAACTAGATATCATATGCCTCATACTTTGTTGGTCGAAAGAAATATTAACATTCCGGGATGGGGTCAGTGAGGCCAGGTAGGATGCACAAGAGATTGATATTTGTGCCATCGCACCAGGCTCACTGGCCCCACCCCAGAGTGTACAAGTGACCAAACAATTTAATCATCGGCACTAAAATGGAAGAAAGGCCAATGCAATTAAGAAGTAGCTAGTATATATGAACTAAATGGAATGCCTCATACTTTGTTGGTCGAAACAAATATTAACATCCAGGGATGGAGTAAGTGAGGCCAGGTAGGATGCACAAGATATTGATATTTGTGCCATCACACCAAGCCTCAATTGATCCTCCACCGAGTGTACGAGTGATCGACCAACCATCTAATCATCGACAAGTAAATCACTTGGGGTAATGTTAAAATGTTTGTCTCCATATTTGGGAGACATTTTTAATATTGGAGTCTAGCTAATGGAAATCAAGAACTAGTCTTGATCTCCAAATGGTGATTAGAGGAATTTATTCATCTTAAGCAACATTAGGGACAAATGGGATCATGCAAGGGACTTGGGTCATTTGGATCATAAGGCATCAATTAAGGAGGCAACCAGGGACAAAGGGAAACATTTGATGATCCATTATCATAGGCAACAAAGCAGCAACTTTTTCCCCTCTAATCTAGCTAGAGTCCTTAAAAGAAATCCATCATAAGCATGGTCAAATACACATATATAGCATTTGGAGAGCAAACAAGCAGTAGCCATATCACTCAATCCAATAATATAGTAATTTGGATCATAAGGCATCAATTAAGGAGGCAACCAGGGACAAATTAAGGGAAACATTTGATGATCCAGTAAGTGCATGACACTTTGAGCTACCCAAGAATAAAGGCCAACAGTGGATAAACATCTGCTCAACCATTTCTTGCACTAGAGGAAAAGTAACCAACATTGAAACTTGAATAGTCAAGTGACACTACAAGCAGCTCACACACACATGCAAACACATGTGTTGACAGTAACTAAACAGCAGAAAAACACCACCAGATATTCATGGGTACTTAGGATCAGTAGGGAATTGATAAAGTACAGTGAGGAGCAAGCATACCATCAGAAACTGTCAATTTGAGAGAAATAACATTGGGGTAATGTTAAAATGTTTGTCTCCATATTTGGGAGACATTTTTAATATTGGAGTCTAGCTAATGGATATCAAGAACTAGTCTTGATCTCCAAATGGTGATTAGAGGGAATTTATTCATCTTAATTAAGCAACATTAGGGACAAATGGGATCATGCAAGGGACTTGGATCATTTGGATCATAAGGCATCAATTAAGGAGGCAACCAGGGACAAAGGGAAACATTTGATGATCCATTATCATAGGGACATAAGTCAAGATGCTCAAACACACATAGCATGCATGGAGCAGATGCTCCAAAGGGATTATTCATCACTTGGTATATAGACCAAGTGATCTTGCAAAAGAGGCCAATCAAGAACCAGTAAATCCAGTAAGTGATAGATATGCCTAAACAAGCAACAACACATAGCATATCCCAGCTAACCAGATGAGACAAGTCTTGGTAGCCAACTGAATCACCTAGCACCACCTAGCCTTTTAAAACCATCAGAAACAGTCCTTTTTCTTCAAAGGATACCACAGTGGCATTCATTTACATGATCCCCTACTGTGGATATCTCTATTTTCATCAAAGCCAACACAAGAAATAGAAATTTATCATTACTCAGTTGAGTTCAAAACAAAGCTGGGGTACCATAAGGGATTATTCATCACTTGGTAGTAACCATCATAAGCATTCCATTTAAATCACACATTTTAGTATATTTTCTTATCCAAGTTTTTGCCTCAGCCTTTGCATCATTGGCTGAGCTAAGACATCAAGCTTACGGCCAGGGAGCATTCTTTATTTTTAGGGAACTATATGAACTATATGCACATGATCCAGTAAGCATCCCCACTAATCGAGCATTATAAGCATACCATAAGCTCACAAGAATCCATCAAGTAAATCATCAGGGGTCCAAAAAACTTGGGGTCCAGAAAACTAATCCCAACAGAGAATTACTTGGGGTCCAGAAAACTAATCCCAGGCCAACCAAGAGCAACTATAAATATGTATGTATACAAGCCCACCAGTAGCATTTCATACATTTAAATTCCTATGAACCAGTTAACCTCACTGAGCACAACAAGCATTTAAATGAACAGTAGCATCAAATTCCTATGAACCCATCAAGAAAATTGTTAACAGTTAACCTCACTGAGCACAACAAATGAACCAGTAGTAATAAGCCATCAAGATTAACAGTTAACCTCACTGAGCACAACAAATGAACCAGTAGCATCAAATGAACCAGTAGCATTTCATTTTTTGCTATGAACCCTAAACCAGGGCATCAAATTCCTATGAACCCTAAACCAGCAGCATAGAAGTGTCACTCATATAGAACACTCCAATAAGCATCACTAGCAGCAATGCATCCAGAGCCAACCGAGCGAGCATTTCGTCGAGCACGTTGTGCTCGCGCGGGGGAGGAAGAGGGAGGGGAGGGGAGGGAGCTCACCGACGATTTGGAGAGTTGTGGAGGAGCTCACCGACGACGACGGTAGGGGTGGAGGTCGCGGCGGCTCCTCCACCTTGACGCGGCGGCGGCTCCTCCACCTTGACGCCGCGCCGGCCCCTCCTCCTCCACGCCGCAGCGGCTTGTGCTGCTGGTGGCGGGGATGGGTGGAGCGTGGCGGCATCCGGCCCTCGCGGAGGAAGGCGGTGGCGCCGGCGACAGCGACGGCAGCGCTCGCCATGGAAGGCGGCGGCGCGGGGAGAGAGGGGAGAGAGGGGAGAGGAACTTCTGTGGCGAGGGAGGGGTACGGCCTTGATATAGGACACGTTATTTCTGTGGCGCACCGAGACAAGTGCGCCACAGAAAACATTATTTCTGTGGCGCACCGAGGCCAGTGCGCCACAGAATACGTTATTTCTGTGGCGCACCAGGTGCAGTGCGCCGTAGAAAAGGTAAAACCAATGGTTGGGCGTGACAGGATGTGGGCCCCACCAAGTTTTTGTGGCGCAGCGTTTCATGGTGCGCCACAAAATTAAGCTATTTCTGTGGCGCACCCAGAATGGTGCGCCACAAAATAATATTCTGTGGCGCATTTTTAGTGGTGCGCCACAGAACTAAGCTTTGCCTATAAGGGTTTTCCTACTAGTGTCTGCATCTTCAAGTAGACCATGTCGCCTACAGTAAAGGAGCGTTCAGTTCTATGCTTTTCTGCAATTTTTTCATAGAACGTTGTGCTTTCTCCAGATTTTTCTCTAGCACCTTGAGCATGTGATCCTTCTCCTGGATTGCTTCTTGAGCTTTAGGAGCCATATCAACTGTAAGGGGCAGAGTCGTGAGCAATGGTGGTGGATACTCCTATAATGCCTCAAAAGGAGACATTTTGATGGCTGTGTGGTAACTGCAATTGTACCACCACTCTGCAGCTGCTAACCAAATCATCAATTTTTTGGGTTCAGAGAAAGTCATGCAGCGGAGGTACTGCTCCAAGCATTGATTCACGCGTTCCATTTGACCATCGGACTCTGGGTGGTATGCCGTGGAGAAGTGCAACTCAATCTGAAGCGATGAGAAGATATCTTTCCATACCTTGCTCTGAAAAATTCTATCCCTATCTGAAGTGATCACTGTCGGGGGACCATGAAGCTTGATTATATTCTTTATAAAAATATCTGCCACTTCCTTCACTGTGTATGGATGAGATAGTGGAATGAAGTGCGAGTATTTGGTGAGCCTATCAACAACAACCAGGATTACATTTTTTCCTTTGGAAGTAGGCAGTCCTTCAACAAAGTCGAGACTAATCTCTGCCCATTTCATGTGAGGAATTGGGAGTGGATCCAAGAGACCGGGATACGGAACTCGCTCCGTCTTGGATATTTGTCATACTGGACATTCTGCTATCTTGTCCGTGAGGTACTTCTTCATTTTTGGCCAATAAAAGAGCTGTTTGAGGCGGTGATATGTTACTCTGTTCCCTGAGTGTCCTCCAAACGCAGATGAATGGAAAGAGTTGAAGATCTTGGATTTAAGTTCGCCACTTGCGCCGATATAAATTTTTCCTTTGTGCCTTAATATGCCAGACTGGAGAGAAAAGTCAGTATGGCTTGTACTGTCAACTGCCAGCTCCTGGAGTAACTTTGTGCAATGTTCATCACCAACGTAGGACAGGGTTATGTCCTGTGTCCATGCAGGTACAACCATGGTTGTAGCTTGACAGAAATAAGGAGTTGAGTCTTGTTCATCCTTGTCTTGATATTGTCGTGAGAGAGCATCGACAACATTGTTTTCGATGCATTTCTTATATTGTATTGTGAAGTCAAACTCCAACAGTTTCAGCATGAGCTTGTGTTGTATTCTTTCCAGCATTTTCTGGCTTGCCAAAAACTTAAGGCTGCTTTGATCAGTCTTGATTATCAGTCTGTTGCCAAGGAAATAGTGTCTCCATTTTTTGAGTGCCTGCAGAATTCCCAAGGCCTCTTTTTCATAAATGGATTTTGCATTGGTGTTGGGACCCAAACTCTTGCTGAAGAAGGCAATGGGTCGGGCGTGTTGCATCAGTACCGCTCCAATCCCGGTAGCACAAGCGTCTGTCTCCAATGTGAATGGGAGAGAGAAATCAGGGAGAGCCAATACTGGAGGAGTGGTCATCACTTTCTTTAGTTCCTCAAAAGCTACTTGTTGTTCTTGACCCCAGAGGAAAGCATTCTTCTTGAGGATGCTATGTAGAGGTTGACATATGTGAGCATAATTTTTTATGAATCTTCTATAGTAACCAGTCAGTCCGAGGAATCCTCTCAGTTTCATAATTGTTTCTGGTACTTGCCACTTGATGATATCCTGAATCTTTGATGGATCAGTTTTAACTCTCTGTCCAGAGATGATATGGCCCAAGTATTCCACTTGTTTCTGCCCAAATTGACATTTGCTGAGCTTTGCCTTGAGAGAGTGATTTCTGAAGGTTTCCATGACTTGAGTTAAGTGTTGTTTGTGTTCCTCTACTGACTTACTGTAGACCAGGATGTCGTCGAAGAAAACTAAGACGAACTTTCTGAGGTATTGAGCAAAAATACCGTTCATGAGTTCCTGGAATGTAGCAGGGGCATTGCACAGGCCGAAGGGCATCACTACATATTCGTAATGACCGAGGTGCGTTCAGAAGGCTGTCTTGTGGATGTCAGACTCTTTCATTCGAATCTGGTGATAGCCAGACCGTAAGTCAAATTTAGAGAAAATAACAGCTCCATGTAACTCATCCAGCAGGTCTTCAATCACCGGAATCGGGAATTTGTTCTTGATTGTCAAGTCATTCAATCCACGGAAATCCACATAGAGTCTCCATGATTTGTCCTTTTTTCTCACAAGTATTGCTGGGGATGAATAAGGACTAGTACGTGCTAAGTCTGATTTCTGCATTTTTTTAGCATTTCCTTAATCAGCTGTTGCACTGCGTCCTTTTGACTATGTGACATTCTGTATGGACGAATGTTTGGTGGTTTGGGCCTGGTTCAAGAGGAATCTGGTGATCACAAGCTCTATGTGGTGGTAACCCGGAAGGAGCTTGAAAGATATCTTGAAATTGGTGGATAAGGTTGGCAATATCATCTGTGACTGCTTGCTGAACTGTGTCACTTGTTGCAGTGTCAGACTGAGTATAGAACAGAGCACATCCGGAAGCACCTTGCTCCAGCAATTTACTGCATTGCTCCGAGGAAATCAAGATTTTGTTTTTTGGAAACATGTGATCTTGGAAAGTGTGTAATAAGCCATCTTTGCCAAGTGTAAGTTGTCGACCAATAAAATCGAAGGTGACAGGGTTATACCTTCTAAACCAATTCACACCTAGGATTATATATGATCCTTGCAACTCAAGAATACGGAAGTCAGTAGTGAATTTCTGTCCTTGGATGAAGAAGCTGCAGTTGTATGCAATTTTGTTGGAAGAAAGAATACCTCCACCTGCCACTTTAACAAATCTGTTGGAGGATTTTGTTAGAGGAATATTGTTCTTGATGGCAAACTGCAGATTCATGAAGGTGTTGGTACTGCCCGTGTCAGCCAGAGTAATGCCATGTGTGTTGCCAATAAGCAGAGCTAACGAGATCGTCGATTCGCTCGGACATCCTCGGTAAGAGGCGGCAGAGATGTTCATTAGCTTCTCCTGAGCTTCTTGTATCGCTTCTTGTACATGAGCATGTGGATCAGCTGCCTGTGCTGGAGGGTCAGGAGGGAATGCCTTATCTGGAATACAGTGTAATTGCAGTTGTTCTTCATCCAATTCATCATCAGAATAACACTGTGTCTGAATGAGGTTGATGGCTTTCAGCATCTGTGGACATTTGTGTCCCAAGACCCAATTTTCAGAGCAATACCAGCATTTCCTTGGGCCACGAGGCCTGTCATTTGCAGGCCTGTTTCCATTATCTCTTGGAGGAGCAGGTCTATTAGGATGGTGCTGGAAAATCCTATTAGGAGGAGGACCTGGTGCTGTCTTTTTGGTAGTAGAGAGGTGTGCTTTCTCATACTGACGAGCATACCAGTAAGCAGAGAGGAGACTGTCAGGCTTCTGACATTGAACTGTATGCTTGATAGTATCCTTGAGGCCGCTAATGAACCTATCAATGAAAAAGTCCTGGGGAAGATAATCCCTTTCTCTCTTCATTTGCGTCATCCAATTCTCATACTGTTCAATGTAAGCATTAACAGAATTTACTTGCTTAAGCATCTGCAACTGGTCCATTGGATCATTCGTCACAGGGTCAGGAAATCTATCTATCAAGACTTGGCTCAGTTCTGCCCAGGAGATTCTGTGTAGTTTTAGGCCGGCGCTATTTAGCCAGGTCTTGGCTTGACCCCTGATGTGGGAAATGCCCCACTTTACTCTATTTTCAGGTGGAATCTGCACCAAGTTGAATATGTCTTCACATTCCAATAACCATGCACGAGGAGCATCACCAGAAAAGGTTGGTAATTCGACATGAGGGGTTCTCAGGTGGGGTTCAGTGTAAGAATTTGTGTTGTGGCTGGTATAGTGGTCATTGGGAGGGGGTTGGGTATGGGGAGGAGGCGAGGGTTGTGGATAGTAGGTGCTGGGTATGGGTTTGGTTGATAAGGAGGTTGGTAATATGGGTAATATGGTGGCGGAGGTGGGTAGTAGGGTGGTGGGTATTGTTGCTGGTATGGGCCATAGTTGGAAGGTTGATCGGTCATGGTGCTCGCTGGGGGTATAGTGGTGTGGATGTGATGTTGGGTTCATGGTTTGTATCCGATGTGAGGTGGATGCTGCTTGTGGCATGGTGGTGGTGGTGACAACATCGGTAGTGTATATGGGTTGGGCATTTATTCGAGCAGGTGGTGGGTGTTTGTGTAATGGTGGCACATGAAGTTGGGATGGTGTTAATTGACCGAGGTTTGGCGGAAACGACGGCGGTGGAGCAGGTGGTGTTGCTGCCGGCGTGGTACCCTCGAGGATGGGCGAGAGTGAATGTTGGGGAAGTGGCGGTGGAGTAGAAAAAGGCTGGTTTTGGGGTGTGGATGGGGCAGGGGACGCTGCTGTAGGAGGGTCAGAAGGTGCTAAGCGACCCAGGATGGAAAACATCGATGGCATCATGTCAGACATGCGCGACATCTCACCTTGGATGGTGTTGATGGCGAGGGAGGTGTCGGCGGCGGTTCTGTCCTGGCGATCCAGGCGACGCCGAAGTGAGCGGACTTCGCGGGGAAGGGCGGCGTGGCGTTGCTCGTCATCCAAGTCGTCCTCCGTTGTCGTTGCTGTAGCGCCATTGACCAGGGCTGTGCTCGATGTGGTTGCCGCTCGTGCCGCGCGCTAGCGTGAGGTGGAGCGAGATCGATCCTCGGGAGGCATGGGCGCGGAGGAGAATTTTCTCGGGATACTGAGGGGATGGTGGCGACGGAAGGGGAGGGAGGGAGGATTTGGCCAAGAGCGGATTGCTCTGATACCACCGTGTCAAGACTCGATGGTCTTTGACATGCCGATCTGAGGGAGGAAGGAAGAGGAGCTCCGGTGGCTCAATCTAAGCAACTAAGGATATAAAAGGGAACAGATAAATTTAGGGATTGTATTCTGCGTGCCTCCCAGCCGCCCTCTCCTGCCCTCTTATAACGATAAGGACAGGACCACACATTATTATTCCATAATAGTTCTTAGTTCACTAATCAACATAATTTAACAACTAAGAAGAAAGACATCCAGCCAGGCCGTTCGCTAACTGACGGAGGAAGAATAGCAGATAGAGTCCTGACACACGCATCCTTATCTCCTCTTCCTCACTTCGACCGAGCTGCCAAGAACAGAGGGAACGGGATGGCGCGGGCTCTCTATCCCCCTCCACCGGTTCCTCCCCAAATCGGTTGGATTTTGGGGCAGATTTCGGACCCCCGTCCAAGATCAGGTAATCCTCCCTCTTCTTTGTCTTTCTCGCATCGTATGTTCAAACCCTAGATAGGATGTTGTTGTTCTAAATTGGATTTGCCCTCTCTAGTTCATATATATTTGTTTTAGATGTATGGGTTTGGGGCATGTAATTGATGTATATGTATTTGGGGCATAGTAATTACTTTTTTAGGATTACAAAATTTAGAATGTATGAATGTTCATATGTTCATGGATGGTTTTGGATGAATAATTATGTTGTTCATCGTGTACTGGGTCAAAAATGACTACCTTCATTCCAAAATAGTACATGGATATAAATTTAATCAAAGGTAAAATATGAATATAGACCAAATGTATAGAAAAGGACACAATTACAATATTAAATAAATTGATTATGAAAATATATCATGTGGAGAATCTATCTATGGTGATAAGTATTGTACATCTCCGTATACTTTTATATATATACTTGGTAAAACTTGGAAACTATCAAATTTCGACTAAATATATATGCCGATTATTTTGAAACAGAGGAAATGCCATAAATGCAGCGGGGTGGAGAAAAGTGCAGTACATTTGGGATGTGCTTCTTCGTTCACAATTGGTATTGCTAACCACTACCTAAACAAACAATAGTACTACCTCTGTCCATAAATAGATGCCAAAAGTTTGTCTAAATTTGAATGTATCTAGACATGATTTAGTGTATAGATACATCCGAATTTAAATAAATTTTTGGTTTATGGACGGAGGGAGTACTAGGTTATGCTTACACACACTCCTAAATTTTTTGCCGTAGGCAATATTTGCTCGTCGTGCAGCTTTCATGCTCCAACCGTGTATGCTTAATTAGTTAGGCCCAACGTGCACTTAATAATTAGCTTAAGATATAGCACGGTGGTTGCACAAATCACATGCACGTTCCAGCAATTATATGTGTCCCCCTCGCAATTGTATATGTTTGTGGGTTTGTCGCTGCATCGCAAAGAGAAGTGGCAACATTCTGTACCCTCATATCCATGGTAAATGTCGTGGGTTTAGTTCCATTTTAGTTAAATTCAAACTAAACCTCGATATTTATTTTAGATCGGAGGGAGTAGATTGCATGCCGATACGAGACATGGTTGGCTGATTGCAAGCAAGAGGGGGTATTCCCTAACCTAGCAGCAGGCAGTGCGCGCAGTGTTTGATTTATATCCTACTCCCTTGAAAAATGCTTGCCTCCAACACCTGGCCAAGAGTAGTGACGATGACGAATTGACGATGATGAAGCGAGAACTCGTTCAGCTGAGCAGATACGTTCGCCCGACAGAGCCAACATATCCTTCTTCTCCCTTGAAAAATGCTTGCCTCCAACACCTGGCCAAATCACAATCTGAAGGCGACCTGACTGTCACTCTTTACCGCCAACATCCTACTCACGTGTCGGCACGTATCTTTCACCTTTTTCACCCTTCCCAAATCGCCGACGAGTATATACGTGTCGACAAGTAACAGCATCTTGGCGATGCTCCCATGGGTGCACGATGCAGCTGAATCAATGCGTTTCTTTTAATTTGGTTCGCGGACAGGCTGAAAATGCTTATTTTAGAAGTGGAAACAAATGATTTCTTTGCGCACTAGACCATGAGCTAGAGATCCAACGAAAGCCATGCTCGTGAGGGACTACTGATCGATGGTGAGCAGCCTCGCCGGAGCGCCGCGCCCAGCCTGCGGATGGTGACCGCCGCAACTTCCGCAACAACGACAGGCGCGATGATGATGATGACAGGCGCGGCCGCCCCGACGACCGCACGACCTGGGCTGGTCGCCTGTTCCGTAGCCGCTCACGAGCCGATGGTGGTCCAAGAGACGCAGGCGACCGACGTCGCGATGCTGGGCGCCGTGATGAGCGCCGCGACGGCCATGGCGACAACAGGCATGAAGACCGCCGCGACAGGCGCATGGCCGAGCTGCCCATTCGCGATCACCGACGCGTCGACCCGAAGCTTTTCCAGCGGCTCAAGGATGGCTCGGTCATCCCTGCCTCGGGCTCGCGCCGCCGGGGCCGAGATGCTTCGCCTCCGTCCGCCCGCTGCAAGGAGGGGCACGACCAGGGGCACTTTGGCGCTGCGGTGCGCGGCCGATCGCCACCTCCTAGACGCCTCACCTCCATCATCTGCTTGGGCGCTGATGGGCCAACGTTCCAGGCCCCTTCGCAGCCTCGGTGCGCTCCTGGCTCCAGCATCTCTCCTCCGCCCGGCTCCACGGCTCGCCTGGCTCGCCGGAGCCTCTCCTGCGCCAGGTGCCTCGACTTCACGCCGGCCACAACCGTGTCCTCCCCGGCACTGGCCTCCGCCTTCAGCACGCCCGTCGGCGACATTGCCGGCGTCTCGCCGTCCGAGGCTGGCTCCACACCGGTCCACGGCGATGGCGCCTCGCCCGCGCGCACTCCGCCTGACAGCGCAGCTCACCCTCAAGCTGCGTCTATTGGCAGGGTGCTCTTCAACAAGTTGCAGCTGCCCCTGCTTCCGAGGCCATCCTCGCCTTCGCCTCGCCCAACTCCGCCCGTCGCCCGCCGCAAAACCCTTGCCGGCGTCAAGGGCTTCAACTTGCAGCGCTCCAGCGCTCGCCTCAAGACGAAGGGCAAGCGTGCCCCTATGGCTCTGCTGGCCGAACAGCTGCTCTGCAAGCGCCTTGGCATCCTCAAAGATGGCGAGTGCATGACTGAAGCTGCTATTGCAAAGTTTGTTGCTATGTTCCAGGGGAAGCTACCTGCACTTGCCGTCGACGCCCTCCGCGCCCTGTTCCGCCTCGACTGCGACCTGGCTGCTGCTGTGGAAGATGCCCTGCTCGCTCACGGCGGTGCTGCGGCGGTGGAGCTCGCTCATGATGCTGCCGGACTGGATGAGGATGATGGTGTCGCGCCAACTGGGGCGACTGGGCAGCAGATAGCTACCTGATCGCTGCGCGTGCTCCTCCGATCAGCTGGGTCCATTTAGTTCCTAATGTTAGACTCATTTCCACCAAGTTTGCTTATGTTTGCCCGGCTTGTGGGCATCCAGACTTATTTACGTGTTACATCCTGCCAGCTGCTGCTCTCCACACTTGTGCGAGACTGCTTGTTGATAGCTGCTCTTTGCTGTTGGACTACCGCCACTAATGTTGTGCCTGAAGCAAGTCTTCTCCAGTTTCATGCTGCTTGCCTCTGCACTCTGTCTGGGTCTCATCGTGTTGCAAATGATTGACTACGCCATTAATGTTGCAAACTGGAATGTGCGCGGCTTGAACGATCCTGATCGACGATCCACTGTGCTCGAGACCATCTCCGACACCTCTTGTCATATTGTTTGTCTGCAAGAGACCAAGCTTGCAAATGTCGACCCCTTTATCGCGGCCTCCATCGGCGGTCTGCGATTCCAAGGCTTTGCCTACAAGCCTGCCATTGGTACCCGAGGCGGGATCCTCATCCTTTGGGACCAAGACGCGGTTGATCTCCATGGCTTTGACATCCGCACTTTCTCTCTTTCGGCCACGGTGAAGTCTAGGAGAGACGATGATGTTTTCAAAATCACGGTGGTTTACGGGCCTACGGACAATGCTCTCAAGAACGATTTCTTCCAGGAGCTTATTGAGCTTAAGCCGGCACCTGGGTCTAAGTGGCTTGCTCTCGGTGATTTCAACCAAATCCGTCGTGCACAAGACAAGAACAACAACAACATTGATAGAAATAGAATCAATAGATTCCGCGACGCTCTAAACTCATGTGACCTCAAAGAGATTCACCTCCAAAACCGCAAGTTCACTTGGACTAATGGCCAAGACACTCCCACCATGTCTAGGATTGATGCCTTCTTTTGTAATGAGGATTGGGACACCTCGCATGATGACCACATCCTCCATGCCCTCTCCTCCTCGCTCTCCGATCATTCCCCTCTCCTCCTCGCTAGTTGTCGAGGACCGAGGAATCCACACACGTTTCGCTTTGAAGAATTTTGGGCCCGTATGCCGGGGTTCTCCGAGGTGGTCCAAAAGGCTTGGCTTGAACCTTCCACTCACTCGGACCCTTACCATATCCTCCATCACAAGCTTCTTCTTACCGGTGTGCGCCTTAAACATTGGAGTAGGAGCCTCTTCTCCAACACAAAGCTTCAACTTCACATGGCTCTTCATGTCATTCTACAACTTGACTTGGCGATGGAGAGAAGACAACTTTCCCCGGAGGAGCGTGACATTCGCGCAAGGCTTAAAAGAAGAGTGATTGGCTTGGCGGCTCTCGAAAGGGCGAGAAAGAGACAAACGGCCCGCATCAATAACCTTCGACATGGGGATGCTAACACGAAATTCTTTCATAGGAAGGTGAATGCTCGAAGGAGGAAAAACTTCATCGTCAAGCTTAGGCGTAACAACGGTTGGGCTACCTCCCATGATGACAAGCAATCTATTGCCCAAAATCACTTCTCCTCGGCGTATGGTCGGCCAATTCCTCGCACTACTTACTTCAATTGGGAGTCCATTGACCTCCCAACGCCGACCTTGGACGGGTTGGATGATCCTTTCACGGAGGATGAGGTGAAGGATGCCATTTGGGACATGCCTTCCGATAAGGCTCCCGGGCCGGATGGGTTCAATGGAAAATTCTTCAAGGCTTGTTGGGATATTATTAAACATGACATCATGGCGGTTGTACAACGCTTCTCCAATCTCCACACCAACCACCTACATTGGCTTAACACCGCCAACATTGTCCTTCTTCCAAAGAAAGATGGGGCGGAGGAAATCACCGACTTTAGACCCATTAGCCTCATCCATGGTTTTGCAAAGATCGTGGCCAAAGTCCTCTCCCGCCGTTTGGCCCCTCGTATGAATGACATCGTTTCCCACTCCCAAAGCGCTTTCATCAAGTCGAGGAGCATTCATGACAACTTCATGTTTGTCCGCAACTATGCGCGATGGCTTCACCGAAGAAAAAAGGCGACTCTCCTCTTCAAGCTTGACATCGAAAAGGCCTTCGACCATGTCCGTTGGGACTACATACTTGATCTTCTTGAACGACTTGGCTTTCCACCGCACTTCCGTGATTGGCTTACGGCCCTTCTTTGCACCGCTTCATCGAGAGTTCTCCTCAATGGCATTCTGGGGGACCCTATCAAGCATGGGCGTGGCCTACGGCCCTTCTTTCCCCGTTACTCTTCGATATCGCCATTGACCCTCTACAACGCGTCCTCCAAGTGGCCACCGACCGCGGCTTCCTAAGTCGTCTCCCCGGAAGAGGGGCTAGGTTTCGCACATCTCTTTACGCCGACGATGCGGCCATTTTCTTGCCCCCCAACCTTGCGGAGGTTTCCAACCTTGCGCGTATTTTGAACAACTTTGGTAATGTTACCGGCCTCTTCACCAACTTTGAGAAGAGCCTTGTTGCACCTATCCGGTGCAATGAGGTGGACCTTGTGCATGTCCTTCAAGATCTTCCGGCTACCGTCACTACCTTTCCAATGAAATACCTTGGTCTCCCTCTTGCGGTGAAGCGCCTCAAAAGATCGCACTTCCAATACATCGAAGACAAAGCGGCGGCGCGCCTCGCGCCTCTCCATGGAAGATATTTCAACATTGCCGGGGGGATGGCGCTTGTCAAATCGGTTCTCTCCTCGCAAGCCATCTACCCTCTCACGGCCATAGAGGTCCCCGTGGAGCCCCTTCAAGCTATCATTAAGCTAATCCGGAGCTTCTTTTGGGCGGGCAATGAAAATGCCACCGGTGGAAAGTGTAAAGTAAATTGGACCGCGGTTTGCCGCCCTACCTATCTTGGCGGTTTGGGTATCCTTAATATGGAGAAGTTTGCGAGGGCCCTTCGCCTCCGTTGGCCATGGCTTGCTTGGACTTCACCGGATAAGCCTTGGGTTGGAATGGAGAACCCCTGCAACAAGGAGGGTGATGGAAATAAGGCTAGCTTCTGGGATGATCCGTGGGCTGATGGTCTATGCCCCAAATGCATTGCGCCTTCCATCTATGCTATCTCTAAGAAGAAGACTTGGAACGTGCGAAAGTCTATCAATAATGATGCTTGGATTCTCCATCTTGACATTTCCGCGGGCCTTTCGGCCCAAAACCTTCTTGAGTTTACCTTGCTTTGGCAACATACCTCGCATATTGCTCTCCAAGACGGTGTGCCGGACTCAATTGTTTGGAAGCTCACCGCGAACGGGGCATACTCTTGCTCGTCGGCCTACAAGGCGCAATTCGCCGGTACCATACGCTCTTCCATGGAGTTGGTCGTTTGGAAGGCTTGGGCACCACCAAAATGCAAGCTTTTCTCTTGGCTTATCATACAAAACCGGGTTTGGACGGCGGACCGCCTCCAGAGACGCGGGTGGCCTAATGGGAGGATTTGCCCCCTTTGTCGTTGCCATGACGAATCGGCGGCCCATCTTATCTTCAAATGCCGCCTCTCCATCCGTATTTGGACCATGATCAAGGATTGGCTTCACATCCACGATTTTGACCCCGCCTCTTGGCATGAGTTCGATAGTGTGGAGCATTGGTGGACTTCCATGGTTCTTTCTCATGGCGGAAGAAGGAAGGCCATGGCCTCCCTCCTTATGCTCGTCGCTTGGGAGATTTGGAATGAGAGGAATGCGAGAACCTTCAACAACAAAAGTACTTTGCCGGCCATCATTTTCGATAGAATTAAGTCCGAAGCTAGAACTTGGGTTGTGGCCGGTGCAAAACATTTGGGCCTTTTAATTGCGGGAGAGTAGGCTTTGGCCTCGTTGCAGTTGTATTTCTAAAACTTTGTTCCATGACTTCTCCTTAATTAATGAATTAAGGCAAATCTTTTGCCTTTCTTTAAACTGATCGATGGTTTGAGCAGAGTAGGCAGCATCTTACTTATCATTTGAGCATAATCGGTATAAACATCTCTGTATTTTTTCTGTACATTCAAACGAAACTGAAGTTGAACCCATACATTTCGAAATTCCATTGAAACTGAATTTGAACCCATACATTTGGAAATTCCAATGAAACTGAATTCGAACCTATGCATTTGGGAATTCCAAATAAACTGAATGTGTACAATGGCACATCTGCAGGTCGGTACCTGCACTGGCTCTCCATTGATGACAGCAACTTGCAGGTCTTCGACGGCCAAGACGGCAAGATCGTGGACTTGAACCAGTTCCCCAACACCGCCGCCTGCATCCTCGAGCTCCAGCAGCACCGGCGGAGCGCGGGAGGCCACTGTCGGCGTGCGGCGCGAGAGATCGCCGGAGCGGAGGCCGTCCGCCCGCGTGCGCAAGACTGCGTGGGAGCGGCGCGATTCCGGCGGCGGTCGACAGCGAGGGGCGCGCGATTCCGGCGGCAGTCGACTGCGAGGGGCGCGTGAGCTTCCGGCGGGAAGCTCCAATCCTGAGCGTGAGTCCGCCGGCCGGAGGCTCTGATCCCGACCGCGCGAGTCCGCCAGCACCCGCAAATTCCTGGTTAGATTGGAGATGCATTGGTGATGATTTCGAAATACAAAGGGTGAAAATGCAAAACTTCATTTACACTAGCGCTGCGACAGGTAATTCGTGACGGAGGGAGTAGTACAATTTTTAGTAAGATCTTTTAAATCATGGAGACATCATTTTCGGATATTCTGCTTTTATGTAGTGCACTGTCACTACAGGAATCGACTTAGACGCCGACGGCCGGCTGCCCTCGGCGTAGCCACGCCTGGCCCTCGGCGTAGGCTACGCCGACGGCAGCCCTCGGCGTACCTCGTCGGCGTCCAGGTCCCTCGGCGTAGCCCGGCCCGCCCTCGGCGTAGAAGTAGCCGTCGGCGTCCTCGCTCTATGCCGACGGGGAAGAAGACCCTCGGCGTCGTTGCCGTCGGCGTCTGGCCACGGAGCGCCGTCGCCGTTAACGGAGGTGATCCAGACGCCGACGGCTTCCCCCTCGGCGTATCCACGCCATCTGGGGGCCGTGGGGCGACGTGGCCAGACGCGAGGCTGCCACGTTCGGCGTCTACGCCGACGGCCGGGCCCTCGGCGTCTGCATGGCCATGCAGTGGACACGCGGCACACGCGGGCGAGGCTCCCAGGTGAGGCCATACGCCGAGGGCAAGGCCCTCGGCATAGAGAGCTCCTCCTGGCGACGGGCGGGACACGTGGCGCGCGCTGGTGCTGCCAGGTGAGGCCATACGCCGAGGGCAACCCCTCGGCATAGGCTCGACCATAGGGTCATGCCAGGGGCCGATGCCGACGGCATTGCCCTCGGCGTATGGCCTACCATTTGGTTTTTTCGATTAAAATTGGGTTCCAATTCATCTAAATTCAGTTCAGCAGGTCCAATACATCCAAATACATCGAAATTCATCCAAATTCACCATAATTCACATAAATAGCATGAAATCCACATAGTAGCATACAAATACATCCAAATTCATCCATAATTCACATAAATAGCATGAAATCCACATAGTAGCATACATGGTGCATGTAGTAGCATACAAGAGGAGAGTGCCATGTCATCCAATACATAGTAGTAGGTAGCAAATGATGGCAAGCAAGAAGCCCGGTGCCGACTAGCGGAGGAAGGACCCGGGCGGGGTGTGTCCGCCCACATCGTTGGCGAAACGAGGAGCCCGGGGTTTCGCTCCGGTAGAAGCTGCAGAAGAACCACCTGGAGAAGGACCGGTAGCACGCCCAGGAGAAGTCGACGGAGAGGCACCGGGAGTAGTCCCGGGGAGTAGTCGACGGAGAGGCACCAGCAGAACGCCAGGAGACCGACCACCTTCATGAACCGGTGTGACCTCGCGCCCACCCGGCGATGCCTGGTTCCCGGACCATCCCGTTCCCTACGTGTTCCCTACATGTTAGCAACTTGCGAGGCAAAGGAAAGTGGTAACTACCGGTTTGGCAAAGAACTTACCTCCGGTGTGGATCCGTAGTAAGTCGCAGCGAAAGCTGCCCTCGATGGCATGATAGGCATGTCCCCCGCCACGGTAACTCGATCCGGTGGCGGTGTACCATTTGACATAGAGTTCATCATTTCCTGCAAGATAGGTTACAAGTTAGGCTTTGCAGAAATAAAGCATCAAAGTGAGACTTGTCATCTACTTGCGCGAGAAGGAAGATTCAGACTTAGTGATAAATCCGTCATATCGGCCGTATTCTGCCTATTCCACCGGGCAACGGCCTGCTGATACGCTTCATTGCAGGCTTCGAAGGCCGCCTCGAAGTCGAGCTACAATTTCAGAAACAATGAATCTCGTAAACACTTAGCCATGTAGGAAGGAAAACCGGAAAGAGGATGAAAATGAGGAAACTTACATCGTAGGCGGGTGGACGAGCAGGCCGTGGACGAGGCTGGGGGCTGTCGGCGGTGAGGGTATGCTTGAGGCGCGTGTAGCTCGTGGAGTGGGTAGGCTTGACCGCCTTATTCATCCAAGGGAAACGGCCATGCGGACGCCCGTGCCCCGACAGGACCAACGACTCCTCGTCGACCGGAATGCTCAAGGGGTCATCCACCTCGGGGTGACGAGACTTGACCATGTCGCAGTAGTCCTCCTTGGCGGCCTTGGCATTGCCGTAGTACTGTGGCTGAGGCAATGCGGGATTGGGCTTCTGCTTCGTCCGCATCATGTCATATATCTGGGCATCATGAAGCACCACCTGGGGTGGTGCCTCGGCCACCGCATCGCGAAAAGAAAAGTTAAGCGTACCACAAATGAGACATGGCGGGAAATGAATGAAGGTCGTTCCATGTATATACATACCTTTTTCCCCTTGAAGCGGGTGTAGTCGCGGTTTCCCGCGCAGTGTGTGCCACCGGTGCCTCGGTTCTCCATGTTACGCCTCGACACGGCTGCAAACTCCTCGTCCTGCCTGAGCCACCTCGCCCTAATCAGCTCCTCCCATGCCTCCCTATGCTGCTCGGCCCACTCCGGACAAACCTGAAAACGCAATAGTCAGCTCAAGATAATTCAATGAAAACTTAGCAGCAATGTAGAATCTCATTGACATTTTACTCACCGACATGTACTCCTCAATGGTCATTGCCCATTCCTCCGTAGGCTCGTTACCAACAAAGTACTCCTTCTTGACCCTCTTACCCTTGTTAGCCGAGAAGGCACTAGCGCTGGTGAACTTTTGGTTGTACCACTTCTGCGGTGTCAACCTCTCGCAAGCGCCACGCAAAGTGAGACGCGCCTGCGTGTCATGCTCCGGGTCCACACGATAGAAGCACTTCAATCATGCATAAATCAGTTGTGAAAGTCATGAGTTAGCACATTAGGGTCATCAACTATGAACGGTGCTCGAGAAATATATGCCTTACCCAGAACTTGGTGGTCACGGCCTCGGCGGTGTCGCGAAGCCTACGGCGAGGGCATCCTCATAGTCCGCCCAAGTAGTGGCTAGCTTCGTCGGGCCACCGGGGACCGTGCTAAGGGGAGTGTATCTGCCGGGCCAGAACTTCTTAATCAGAGCCCCAAGCAAGCTGTTAGGCATGCGGGGGGGCTTGGCATCCCATGTCCGATTCTTTGCAAATAAATCACACATTAGTACACATGCCAAATTGTTTATTATGCCCAAGATGAAAATACATGTTCGAAATTTCTGAAGTAGTACACTTACTCATCGCTCGAAGGAATGATAAGGGCCTTGTCATCATGGGTCTTCGGCTCCTTCCTCGCATCGGGGACTCCAGCTTCTCCACGAAGCTTCAAGGGCTTCGGCGCACCCCCATCCTCCATCACCTCCAACTCAGCCCTAGAGTCCGACTCGTGTGTAGACTCCGTCTCCATCTCCACCTCCCCACTAGACGGACCCTCTAGGTACAACTCAGGAGCCACGTCGCCAGAAGCGGAGGGTGGCTCGTCAAAGTCCATGTGTACCCCGCCGCCACCTCGTCCTCCACCTCGTCCTCCTCGTCCTCGTCCTCGACCTCCACCTCGTCCTCCTCGTCCTCGTCCTCCATCGGTACCATCGGCGTAACGCGGATTTTGCACCGGGGCTCGATCACTCCGTCTAGTGGGTCTAGGAATATTCCTCTTCACCTGCGCCAGCGTCTTAAGCAAGCTCTCGGAGTCTGCCTTGCCGCTGCTCATATTGTCCAACACCGGCATTGAGAAGAATAAAACAGTTAAGCACAAAGACATATTATATGAAGATACTAAGAATAAAAGGCACAATGCAATTAAGAAGCATGTTGACATAATAAAATGAAGATACTAAGAATAAAAGGCACAATGCAATTAAGAAGCATGTTGACATAATAAAATGAAGATACTAACAATAAAAGGCACAATGCAATTAAGAAGCATGTTGACATAATAAAATGAAGATACTAACAATAAAAGGCACAATGCAATTAAGAAGCATGTTGACATAATAAATACTAAGAATAAAAGACCCTCACCAGCCAGACTTTCTCGGGGATATACCCTCGAAGCATCACCGGCATGAGCCGCTGAATCCATATATGATAGTCGTGACTCTTGAGCCCGGTGACTTTTCCCGTCGAAAGATTAACTCCCTTACTCATATTCGAGCAATAACCATCCGGGAACATCACGACGTATTTGAGCCACGCGAATGCCTCCTTCTTTTGGATGGAATCAAGGCAGAAGTTGGCATGCGGCTTGAACCAATTCTTTTGACGGCCAATAGGACGCTTCATGTGTAATTTTTCCCTATCACAGAGGATCTCAATATCGACTCTAGCCTTGACATTATCCTTTGACTTCCCGGGAATGTTCAGGCATGTGTGAAAGACGGACTCCGCGACATTCTTTACAGTGTGCATCACATCGATGTTATGGGGAAGTTCGAGGTCCTTGTAATACTCGAGCTTCGTTAAAGCCGCCTCGTGAGTCCAGTTGTGCGTTACACCATATCCCTCAAATTGATGGCCAGTTGGCGTCGCTGCCGGCACGAGAGCACGTAGCTCGGCTTCAACAAGTGTACCATCAAACTTCGGCACATCTTTTTTTTCATGCACAACTTTGCCCTTCTTGAAGTTCTTTTTGTCTTCTCTAAACGGATGCCTCCTTTTGAGGAACTGTCGATTCGTGTCAAACGCAACATACTTGCGACCCTTCTGTAGCCAAAGGAACTCAAGCCGATGCACTGCACAGGCATGGCCACTTACCAGCTGTACACCATCCACATGTTAGGGCGTACCCGGGCATGTCATGCATGGTATACTGCAACCAAACTCTCATGCAGAAGTTTGTCTTCGATGCTCGGTCGTACGTCAATGTCCCGTGGTGCCAAGAGTGGTTCAAATCTTCCACAATCGGCTGCATGTAGACACTCAAATTCTTCCCCGGGTAATGAGGGCCTGGAATGATCAGCGACAGAAACATGGTCTTCCTCGTCATTAGGACTCCGGGAGGGAGATTGAGCGGAATAACAAACACGGGCCAGCAAGCGTAATTGGCGGTGGACATACCATATGGATTGAAGCCATCTGTTGCTATCGCAATTCGACATTCCGAGCCTCGGCTGCCTTAAGGCGGTGTTTTGTATCGAAGTTCTTCCATGCCGTACCATCGGATGGATGTCCCATCTTCAACTTCTTGTTTTCGTCCACGAATCTCTTCCCATACTTGTGCCACGTCATCTGTTTGGCTGTCTCCTCGTGCATGTAAAGCCGCTGGATTCTTTTTATGAATGGGAGATATCGAAGAATCGACTTTGCGGTGCTTGACTGCCTCACCTGACCATCCTTTCCCGTTACCTCTTCATACCTAGACTGCTTCTGAGATGGGACAGTACTTGTCCTCCGCATCTTGTCTCCAAAATAGAACGCAGCCTTTCGGACAACAGTCTATCCTTTGATAATCCATGTTGAGGTCCTTCATAATTCTCCTCGTCGCGTGCAGGCTTTGAGGCAGACAATGATCTTTGGGCAACATGTTACCAGTTGTTTTCAGACTTGCTTCAAAGCCCTCACGGGTGGTGTTGTACCGGGTCTTGTCGGCTAGACATTGGGAGATGGCATCGAGCTGAGAAATCGCGGCGCCCTCGTACAGAGGCCTCTTAGCCGCGGCAATCATATCATAGAAGGCCTTCGCGGTTGGCTCTGGTTCCTCCGGTTCTGGCGGCGCCTCCGGTTCTGGCGGCGCCTCCGGTTCTGGCGGCGAATCCGGGACATCGGCATGGACGAGATCATCTAGAAAGTCTCTAACTCCATCGTACGCATTGCCATTGAGCCGCTGCCGCATCACCTCACCTCTGTCACGTTCGCGCTCATCAAAGTCGATTTCCGTGACGTACCCATGCATATACCCATATTGCGAAGGTGTCTATACATTTCATCCTTCCCACGACGTTGGCCTTCACGCAGCGAACACGGGGGCAAAGTGCCCGAACCAGCCCCTTTGTACCACGCGCTAACTCATTCACTAGAAAATGGGTCTTCCTTGTCCACTCATCTGTTTTCTCGATCGCACTAACACGCTCATTGTACATCCATCCATTATCAGCCATCCTCTGCTTTATTGGGAGCCAAACCACGAGACATAGCATTTATATCAAATAGGAAATTAAATGCATCATATTTTTATTTATTTTACCGGGCGAAACGCATGCATCAACCTACATCTCTACTAGGTGGGCTCCTAGCAGCCGCCGGATCCGTAGTTGGCTACGTTCTCCATGCTCTACCCCGGTCCAAGTCAGAATTTCGGCAGCTCCTCCCCGCTGCTCTCCCGATACACGTCTCGGCAAAAAGCCGAGAGGATGTGCATCCGGAGAACAACGGGGAGGCGCCGCCGAAATCCTGACTCGGACCGGAGTAGAACATGGAAAACGTAGACAACTACGCATCCGCCGACTGTCCCGTAAATGCCGCAAGCGTTACGGTTCAAAATATGCGGACCACTAATGCATATTTATCCGCGTAACGCTCGCGGACGGGAAGTGACACCTAGGTTACGCAACTTGACTTGGAAATTGAATCTAGTGACATAAGAAAATGCGGAGAAGGGGGGCGATGTTTTAGCTCACCCTCGGCTGTAGAGGAAGTCGTTCAACAACCGAGTGTCGATGTCGGCGACCGTCAAGAAGTGCGTCAAGATGCAGGATCGTCACGTCGGGGTGCTCATGACGAGGCGGTCACCACATGGCCTATTTTTGTTTCAATCAAAACAAAATTACATTGTTAGAACAAATTCACATTTGAACAAATTCACATTTGAATTTCTATTTCCATTATTAAACAAATTCATTTCTATTTCTACTACACATTTCGATTTCATTTCTATTTTTTTCTTCCAAATTTCCACTATTCTATTTCTATTACTATTTCAAATCACATTTGAATCACATTTGAACAAATTCACACAACAATTAAAGCAAATAGAAAAATAAAAGACAGGGAGCTAACCCTAGCTTACCTATGCAGGGAAGAGGGGCCGAGCAGGGAGAGGAGGAGGGCGGCACGGCGAGGAGAGGAGGAGGGGCGGCACGGCAGGGGAGAGGAGGGCGGCCGGCTAGAGGCGATGAGGGGAGGTGGTGGGGCGGCCCGGCGGGGGAGAGGTGGGGGGGGGGGGGGGCGGAGCCTGCGGGGGGCAGTGAGGGGCGGAGGAGGGCAGTGAGGGGAGGAGGGCGGCCGGGGGCAGTGAGGGAGGAGGGTGGTGGCGGGGGCGGAGCCTGCGGCGGGCGGCGGGCAGTGAGGGGAGGAGGAGGGCAGTGAGGGGAGGAGGGCGGCCGGGGGCAGTGAGGGGAGGAGGGTGGCGGCGGGGAGGGGCTGCGGCGGCGGGGAGGGCTGCGGCGGCGGGAGGCGGCACGGGCGGGTTTGGGGAGGAGGAGGGGGTGGAGGCGGCCGGCGGGCAGGCAAGGCGGCGGCGGGCACGAGGTCGGGGGCTGCTCGGGCTCGGGCACGCGCGCGGGGGTTTAGGGCTAGCTGGTGCGGCTGGCTGGTGCAGCTCGACCAAGACCTCTAACCGGTCCGGCGCGCCCCCTATGCCGAGGGCCGGCTATACGCCGAGGGTGGCCCTCGGCATAGACCTTTTTTTTCCTTTTACTTCATATTTCATCTCAATTATAGGTATAAAATTATTTTCTAAATTTTATTAATCTCAGATTATAGTATAACAAATATTAATATAGTTCATAGGAATAAGTATTATGAATAATTATATCATCTTATGTGAAGATTTTTGTATTTAAATTTTATTAATGTCAATTATATTTATTAAATTATATATGTCCATGCAAATTTGTTTTAATCTTCTACATTCCCAAGCTATGCGCATTTGGAAACAAGGATCATCACATATGATCTCAAGTTTCTCTCCGGTTCAACTCCGAGGGAGTTCCCCCCTATACATGCAGAATCTGCCTAAGTGTAGGAACCCCCTGTCCGAGAAGCCGGACACACACAGAGGGGTAGCCTTGGATATAGAACCATCTCAAATCACTTTTGTGCATTCCATGTGGACACACACAAGTTTTGGGGCCATTCCCTAGATCCGATGCTCGATTTCCGACGAAACCCTAGTTACGTTGACCGCGCGGTCTACCCCTTTGATCGCATCCCATCGGGGCTCCCCGGTGGGCATATGCCTCCATTTGAGCTTGGTTAGGTCATATGTACATTTGGAAACAAGGATCATCACATATGATCTCAAGTTTCTCTCCGGTTCAACTCCGAGGGAGTTCCCCCTATACATGCGAGACCGCCTAAGTGTAGGAACCCCTGTCCGAGAAGCCGGACACACACGGGGGTAGCCTTGGATATAGAACCATCTCAAATCACTTTTGTGCATTCCATGTGGACACACACAAGTTTTGGGGCCATTCCCTAGATCCGATGCTCGATTTCCGACGAAACCCTAGTTCTGTTGACCGCGCGGTCTACCCCTTTGACTGCATCCCATCGGGGCTCCCCCGGTGGGCATATGCCTCCATTTGAGCTTGGTTAGGTCATAGGTACATTTGGAAACAAGGATCATCACATATGATCTCAAGTTTCTCTCCGGTTCAACTCCGAGGGAGTTCCCCCTATACATGCAGAATCTGCCTAAGTGTAGGAACCCCCTGTCCGAGAAGCCGGACACACCTGGAGGGGGTAGCCTTGGATATAAAACCATCTCAAATCACTTTTGTGCATTCCATGTGGACACACACAAGTTTTGGGGCCATTCCCTAGATCCGATGCTCGATTTCCGACGAAACCCTAGTTCTGTTGACCGCGCGGTCTACCCCTTTGACTGCATCCCATCGGGGCTCCCCCCGGTGGGCATATGCCTCCATTTGAGCTTGGTTAGGTCATATGTACATTTGGAAACAAGGATCATCACATATGATCTCAAGTTTCTCTCCGGTTCAACTCCGAGGGAGTTCCCCCCTATACATGCAGAATCTGCCTAAGTGTAGGAACCCCCTGTCCGAGAAGCCGGACACACCTGGGGGGGTAGCCTTGGATATAGCACCATGTCAATTCACTTTTGTGAATTCCATGTGGACACACACAAGTTTTGGGGCCATTCCCTAGATCCGATGCTTGATTTTGGACGAAACCCTAGTTCTGGTGACCGCGCGGTCTACCCCTTTGACTGCATCCCATCGGGGCTCCCCCGGTGGGCATATGCCTCCATTTGAGCTTGGTTAGGTCATATGTACATTTGGAAACAAGGATCATCACATATGATCTCAAGTTTCTCTCAGGTTCAACTCAGGGAGTTCCCCCTATACATGCGGGAATGCGCCTAAGTGTAGGAACCCCCTGTCCGAGAAGCCAGGACACACAGGGGGTAGCCTTGGATATAGAACCATCTCAAATCACTTTTGTGCATTCCATGTGGACACACACAAGTTTTGGGGCCATTCCCTAGATCCGATGCTCGATTTCCGACGAAACCCTAGTTACGTTGACCGCGCGGTCTACCCCTTTGATCGCATCCCATCGGGGCTCCCCGGTGGGCATATGCCTCCATTTGAGCTTGGTTAGGTCATATGTACATTTGGAAACAAGGATCATCACATATGATCTCAAGTTTCTCTCCGGTTCAACTCAGGGAGTTCCCCCTATACATGCAGAATGCTGCCTAAGTGTAGGAACCCCTGTCCGAGAAGCCGGACACACAGGGGGTAGCCTTGGATATAGAACCATCTCAAATCACTTTTGTGCATTCCATGTGGACACACACAAGTTTTGGGGCCATTCTCTACATCCGATGCTCGATTTCCGACGAAACCCTAGTTCTGTTGACCGCGCGGTCTACCCCTTTGACTGCATCCCATCGGGGCTCCCCCAGTGGGCATATGCCTCCATTTGAGCTTGGTTAGGTCATATGTACATTTGGAAACAAGGATCATCACATATGATCTCAAGTTTCTCTCCGGTTCAACTCAGGAGTTCCCCCTATACATGCGTAATCGCCTAAGTGTAGGAACCCCCTGTCCGAGAAGCCGGACACACCTGGGGGGGTAGCCTTGGATATAGAACCATCTCAAATCACTTTTGTGCATTCCATGTGGACACACACAAGTTTTGGGGCCATTCTCTACATCCGATGCTCGATTTCCGACGAAACCCTAGTTACGGTGACCGCGCGGTCTACCCCTTTGATCGCATCCCATCGGGGCTCCCCCGGTGGGCATATGCCTCCATTTGAGCTTGGTTAGGTCATATGTACATTTGGAAACAAGGATCATCACATATGATCTCAAGTTTCTCTCCGGTTCACCTCAGGAGTTCCCCCTATACATGCAGAATGCGCCTAAGTGTAGGAACCCCCTGTCCGAGAAGCCGGACACACACAGGGGGTAGCCTTGGATCTACAACCATCTCAAATCACTTTTGTGCATTCCATGTGGACACACACAAGTTTTGGGGCCATTCCCTAGATCCAGATGCTCGATTTTCGACGTAACCCTAGTTACGTTGACCGCGCGGTCTACCCCTTTGACTGCATCCCATCGGGGGTCCCCCGGTGGGCATATGCCTCCATTTGAGCTTGGTTAGGTCATAGGTACATGTGGAAACAAGGATCATCACATATGATCTCAAGTTTCTCTCCGGTTCACCTACGAGGAGTTCCCTATACATGCGTAATCGCCTAAGTGTAGGAACCCCCTGTCCGGGAAGCCGGACACACCTGGGGGGTAGCCTTGGATATAGAACCATCTCAAATCACTTTTGTGCATTCCATGTGGACACACACAAGTTTTGGGGCCATTCCCTAGATCCGATGCTTGATTTTCGACGAAACCCTAGTTCTGTTGACCGCGCGGTCTACCCCTTTGACTGCATCCCATCGGGGCTCCCCCGGTGGGCATATGCCTCCATTTGAGCTTGGTTAGGTCATATGTACATTTGGAAACAAGGATCATCACATATGATCTCAAGTTTCTCTCCGGTTCAACTCGAGGGAGTTCCCCCTATACATGCGGGAATCTGCCTAAGTGTAGGAACCCCCTGTCCTAGAAGCCGGACACACATGGGGGGTAGCCTTGGATATAGAACCATCTCAAATCACTTTTGTGCATTCCATGTGGACACACACAAGTTTTGGGGCCATTCCCTAGATCCGATGCTCGATTTCCGACGAAACCCTAGTTCTGTTGACCGCGCGGTCTACCCCTTTGACTGCATCCCATCGGGGCTCCCCCGGTGGGCATATGCCTCCATTTGAGCTTGGTTAGGTCATATGTACATTTGCAAACAAGGATCATCACATATGATCTCAAGTTTCTCTCCGGTTCAACTCCGAGGGAGTTCCCCCCTATACATGCAGAATCTGCCTAAGTGTAGGAACCCCCTGTCCGAGAAGCCGGACACACCTGGGGGGTAGCCTTGGATATAGAACCATCTCAAATCACTTTTGTGCATTCCATGTGGACACACACAAGTTTTGGGGCCATTCCCTAGATCCGATGCTCGATTTCCGACGAAACCCTAGTTACGTTGACCGCGCGGTCTACCCCTTTGATCGCATCCCATCGGGGCTCCCCGGTGGGCATATGCCTCCATTTGAGCTTGGTTAGGTCATATGTACATTTGGAAACAAGGATCATCACATATGATCTCAAGTTTCTCTCCGGTTCAACTCAGGGAGTTCCCCTATACATGCAGAATACGCCTAAGTGTAGGAACCCCCTGTCCGAGAAGCCGGACACACACGGGGGTAGCCTTGGATATAGAACCATCTCAAATCACTTTTGTGCATTCCATGTGGACACACACAAGTTTTGGGGCCATTCCCTAGATCCGATGCTCGATTTCCGACGAAACCCTAGTTCTGTTGACCGCGCGGTCTACCCCTTTGACTGCATCCCATCGGGGCTCCCCCGGTGGGCATATGCCTCCATTTGAGCTTGGTTAGGTCATAGGTACATTTGCAAACAAGGATCATCACATATGATCTCAAGTTTCTCTCCGGTTCAACTCCGAGGGAGTTCCCCCTATACATGCAGAATCTGCCTAAGTGTAGGAACCCCCTGTCCGAGAAGCCGGACACACAGGGGGTAGCCTTGGATATAGAACCATCTCAAATCACTTTTGTGCATTCCATGTGGACACACACAAGTTTTGGGGCCATTCCCTAGATCCGATGCTCGATTTCCGACGAAACCCTAGTTACGTTGACCGCGCGGTCTACCCCTTTGATCGCATCCCATCGGGGCTCCCCGGTGGGCATATGCCTCCATTTGAGCTTGGTTAGGTCATATGTACATTTGCAAACAAGGATCATCACATATGATCTCAAGTTTCTCTCCGGTTCAACTCCGAGGGAGTTCCCCCCTATACATGCAGAATCTGCCTAAGTGTAGGAACCCCCTGTCCGAGAAGCCGGACACACCTGGGGGGGTAGCCTTGGATATAGAACCATCTCAAATCACTTTTGTGCATTCCATGTGGACACACACAAGTTTTGGGGCCATTCCCTAGATCCGATGCTCGATTTCCGACGAAACCCTAGTTACATTGACCGCGCGGTCTACCCCTTTGATTGCATCCCATCGGGCTCCCCGGTGGGCATATGCCTCCATTTGAGCTTGGTTAGGTCATATGTACATTTGGAAACAAGGATCATCACATATGATCTCAAGTTTCTCTCCGGTTCAACTCAGGGAGTTCCCCTATACATGCAGAATGCCTAAGTGTAGGAACCCCCTGTCCGAGAAGCCGGACACACAGAGGTAGCCTTGGATATAGAACCATCTCAAATCACTTTTGTGCATTCCATGTGGACACACACAAGTTTTGGGGCCATTCTCTACATCCGATGCTCGATTTCCGACGAAACCCTAGTTCTGTTGACCGCGCGGTCTACCCCTTTGACTGCATCCCATCGGGGCTCCCCCGGTGGGCATATGCCTCCATTTGAGCTTGGTTAGGTCATATGTACATTTGGAAACAAGGATCATCACATATGATCTCAAGTTTCTCTCCGGTTCAACTCCGAGGGAGTTCCCCCCTATACATGCAGAATCTGCCTAAGTGTAGGAACCCCCTGTCCGAGAAGCCGGACACACCTGGGGGGGTAGCCTTGGATATAGAACCATCTCAAATCACTTTTGTGCATTCCATGTGGACACACACAAGTTTTGGGGCCATTCCCTAGATCCGATGCTCGATTTCCGACGAAACCCTAGTACCGTTGACCGCGCGGTCTACCCCCTGTACTGCATCCCATCGGGGCTCCCCCGGTGGGCATATGCCTCCATTTGAGCTTGGTTAGGTCATAGGTACATTTGGAAACAAGGATCATCACATATGATCTCAAGTTTCTCTCCGGTTCAACTCCGAGGGAGTTCCCCCCTATACATGCAGAATCTGCCTAAGTGTAGGAACCCCCTGTCCGAGAAGCCGGACACACCTGGGGGGGTAGCCTTGGATATAAAACCATCTCAAATCACTTTTGTGCATTCCATGTGGACACACACAAGTTTTGGGGCCATTCCCTAGATCCGATGCTCGATTTTCGACGAAACCCTAGTTCTGTTGACCGCGCGGTCTACCCCTTTGACTGCATCCCATCGGGGCTCCCCCGGTGGGCATATGCCTCCATTTGAGCTTGGTTAGGTCATATGTACATTTGGAAACAAGGATCATCACATATGATCTCAAGTTTCTCTCAGGTTCAACTCCGAGGGAGTTCCCCCTATACATGCAGAATCTGCCTAAGTGTAGGAACCCCCTGTCCGAGAAGCCGGACACACCTGGGGGGGTAGCCTTGGATATAGAACCATCTCAAATCACTTTTGTGCATTCCATGTGGACACACACAAGTTTTGGGGCCATTCTCTACATCCGATGCTCGATTTCCGACGAAACCCTAGTTACGGTGACCGCGCGGTCTACCCCTTTGACTGCATCCCATCGGGGCTCCCCGGTGGGCATATGCCTCCATTTGAGCTTGGTTAGGTCATATGTACATTTGGAAACAAGGATCATCACATATGATCTCAAGTTTCTCTCCGGTTCAACTCCGAGGGAGTTCCCCCCTATACATGCGAGAATGCCTAAGTGTAGGAACCCCTGTCCGCGAAGCCGGACACACACGGGGGGGTAGCCTTGGATATAGAACCATCTCAAATCACTTTTGTGCATTCCATGTGGACACACACAAGTTTTGGGGCCATTCCCTAGATCCGATGCTCGATTTCCGACGAAACCCTAGTTCTGTTGACCGCGCGGTCTACCCCTTTGACTGCATCCCATCGGGGCTCCCCCGGTGGGCATATGCCTCCATTTGAGCTTGGTTAGGTCATATGTACATTTGGAAACAAGGATCATCACATATGATCTCAAGTTTCTCTCCGGTTCAACTCCGAGGGAGTTCCCCCCTATACATGCCGAATCTGCCTAAGTGTAGGAACCCCCTGTCCGAGAAGCCGGACACACCTGGGGGGGTAGCCTTGGATATAGAACCATCTCAAATCACTTTTGTGCATTCCATGTGGACACACACAAGTTTTGGGGCCATTCTCTACATCCGATGCTCGATTTCCGACGAAACCCTAGTTCTGTTGACCGCGCGGTCTACCCCTTTGAACGCATCCCATCGGGGCTCCCCCCGGTGGGCATATGCCTCCATTTGAGCTTGGTTAGGTCATATGTACATTTGGAAACAAGGATCATCACATATGATCTCAAGTTTCTCTCCGGTTCAACTCAGAGGGAGTTCCCCCCTATACATGCAGAATCTGCCTAAGTGTAGGAACCCCCTGTCCGAGAAGCCGGACACACCTGGGGGGGTAGCCTTGGATATAGAACCATCTCAAATCACTTTTGTGCATTCCATGTGGACACACACAAGTTTTGGGGCCATTCCCTAGATCCGATGCTCGATTTCCGACGAAACCCTAGTTCTGTTGACCGCGCGGTCTACCCCTTTGACTGCATCCCATCGGGGCTCCCCCGGTGGGCATATGCCTCCATTTGAGCTTGGTTAGGTCATAGGTACATTTGGAAACAAGGATCATCACATATGATCTCAAGTTTCTCTCCGGTTCAACTCCGAGGGAGTTCCCCCCTATACATGCAGAATCTGCCTAAGTGTAGGAACCCCCTGTCCGAGAAGCCGGACACACCTGGGGGGGTAGCCTTGGATATAAAACCATCTCAAATCACTTTTGTGCATTCCATGTGGACACACACAAGTTTTGGGGCCATTCCCTAGATCCGATGCTCGATTTTCGACGAAACCCTAGTTCTGTTGACCGCGCGGTCTACCCCTTTGACTGCATCCCATCGGGGCTCCCCCGGTGGGCATATGCCTCCATTTGAGCTTGGTTAGGTCATAGGTACATGTGGAAACAAGGATCATCACATATGATCTCAAGTTTCTCTCCGGTTCAACTCAGGGAGTTCCCCCTATACATGCAGAATGCCTAAGTGTAGGAACCCCCTGTCCGAGAAGCCGGACACACCTGGGGGGGTAGCCTTGGATATAAAACCATCTCAAATCACTTTTGTGCATTCCATGTGGACACACACAAGTTTTGGGGCCATTCCCTAGATCCGATGCTCGATTTTCGACGAAACCCTAGTTCTGTTGACCGCGCGGTCTACCCCTTTGACTGCATCCCATCGGGGCTCCCCCGGTGGGCATATGCCTCCATTTGAGCTTGGTTAGGTCATAGGTACATGTGGAAACAAGGATCATCACATATGATCTCAAGTTTCTCTCCGGTTCACCTCCGAGGGAGTTCCCCCCTATACATGCATAATCTGCCTAAGTGTAGTAACCCCCTGTCCGAGAAGCCGGACACACCTGGGGGGGTAGCCTTGGATATAAAACCATCTCAAATCACTTTTGTGCATGCCATGTGGACACACACAAGTTTTCCAGCGATTCCGACGCTCCGGTGGTCTGTAACTTGGAAAACCCTAGGGCGGGGACCCCACACATCTACCCCTATAGCTTTCTCCGTGCGAGGGTTTACCAGTGGACTTTTTTATTTAGTTTGCTTTGTTTAGGACATATGTACATGGAAACGATAGGTTGGGCATACTTTACCATAAAATAGGCTCCGTTCGAGCCATGGCGGGGGTTTCCACATACAGATCCTGAATTTTACCAACTGGTAGCCCATTATGCGGAAATCGTCAACGCCGGGTACATCCAAGGTTAGCCAAACCTTACATCACACTTGTACATGTATGTTAGGGGCAGAAGCAAGTTTTCCAACAATTCTGACGCTCCGTTGATCTGTTTCTTGTTAAACACTAGTGCGGGACCCCTAGGGTTAGGGTTTTACCAAGTGATCGGTTAGGGTTATAGTTAGGGTTAGCAATGTATGTGGAAACCCTAGGGTTAGGGTTAGAGTTAGGGTTAGGTTAGGGTTAGAGTTAGCAATGTATGTGGAAACCCTAGGGTTAGGGTTAGGGCTAGAGTTAGGGTTAGGGTTAGAGTTAGCAATGTATGTGGAAACCCTAGGGTTAGGGTTAGGGCTAGAGTTAGGGTTAGGGTTAGGGTTAGAGTTAGGGTTAGAGTTAGGGTTAGGGTTAGGGTTAGGGTTAGAGTTAGGGTTAGGGAAACCGTAGGGCGGGGACCCCGCGGATCTACCCATATGTACATCGATAGCAAATGTTGGGCCTAGTGGCTCCGGTTGACCCGTCTGCGAAGAGCGTCACCCGTGGGACCTACATATGCCATCTACGAATTCTTAAAAAATAGAACCATTTTTTACATAATGCATACTAGTAAATAAATAATAGAAACATAATATAAAGTAATATGAGAGAGAGAAAAAATAAAAAATAAAAAAAAAGTCTATATGCCGAGGGTGGCCGTCGGCATAGGGTGGCCATGCCCTATGCCGAGGGTAGCCCTCGGCGTCTGTCTGACGCCGTGAGAGGGCGGTGACGGTGCGGGTGCGGGGGAGGTGATGGATACCTCTACGCCGAGGGCCAGGTAGACGCCGACGGCGGCCCTCGGCGTAGGAGCCTATACGCCGACGGTAACTAGACGCCGACGGTCGGCTTCCGGCGCTGCCCTGGCGAGGCCGTACGCCGACGGCCCCGATAAAATGCCCTCGGCGTAGGGTTTGGCCGTCGGCGTATAGGACCATTCCTGTAGTGTGTGCACCTGATATATTTTTTTTTTGCGGGGGAAATCATTTGAGATTTTATTACTCAGGTATAGAATTACAATTAGCTAGCAAAAGCTGTGACACACACTCTGGAGCAGAACGTACCCAACAAGCAGTACAATCTCCACCTCTACCCAAGTTTGCTAGGCTATGTGCAACTCTATTTTGATCACGATCTTATTTCACCAGTATAATTTCTCAAAGATTCATGAGACGCTTCACTTAATCAAACAACTGACCATATACTGTTCTATTGCGTCCACTCTCCTTCAAAGCCAAAAGGGCCACAGCACAGTCAGATTGGATGATAATAGGCAACTCCGACCACTCATAAGCCGAAGCTAACCCTTCCATCAGAGCACTAACTTCTGATTCCAGCGCATCATTGCAATTATAAAGGACTCGGCAAGCTGAGACGATGACTGTGTCATTAGAATCTCGCAGAATCATACCAGTTCCTGCTCTACCTTCTACATCAAAGGAACCATCTACTGAGAGGGCAGCCCAACCTGGTGCAGGCCTCGGCCATGGGGAACTTGGAGCCTTCCTCGTCTCACAAGCAGGCCGCACCGTAGTAACACATGGTTTTTTCCCTTTGATAATTTCAGATACTGACTGTTGTCGGATCTGACACAGTGTATCATAGTAGCTACAAAGATACCTTTTGGTTACTTCAGTTGGAGGGCAAACCTTTCCGTGAAGAACATCATTTCTCAATTGCCAAATTCTCCATATCACCATAATGATCATGTTCCTTGCATCTTCAGAGACTGAACTCAGCAGATCAAATAACCACTCTTGGCCAGTATGTTGTATAGATGTTGTAGCCGGTATAGGCCAGACCTCCCCCATGCATTCCCATATTTTCATAGCAGTAGGACATAATACTAAAGCATGGTACGAGTCTTCTTCAGTTAGTCTACATAACCGACAGGTGCTGACAGTTTCCAAATGTCGTCTCTGCATATTTGCGTATGTAGCAAGCGCTCCTGTTACTACCTTCCACACGAAGATTTTCATCTTTTGAGGCAGTGTAGATTTCCATACTAAGTTCCACACTGGCCTTCTACCATCAGGCCTAGAACTCGCAGCACCACCCGCATATTGCAAAATATGGTCTGACACCGCCAAATGATATGCACTACGGACAGTAAAGCTTCCCGATGTTTCAGGATGCCAAGCTAGAAAGTCATTCTGCAGACGAGGTGAAGGTCTGATTTTTATAATTGCTTCAACATCTATAGGCCGAAAATATTTTTGCAAACGGCCTATGTTCCAAGAACCATGTACATCCAAGAAGTCAGATACACGGTTATATCTACATTCCCCTTTCTCTGAAATTGGGCGAAATGTTGGGCCTTTCGGAATCCAGGGATCCCTCCAGGCTCGTATATTTCTTCCGTTTCCCACCCTCCATATCATACCTTTTTTCAGGAGAACCAAACCATACTCAATACCTTGCCACACCGTAGACGCATTTCCTGTAAATACAGTATCTAAAATATTACCACTTGGATAATACTTTGCTTTTAGTAGCCCTGCACACAAGCTTTCTGGATTATCAATCAGTCGCCAAGCTTGTTTAGCTAGAAGGGCCTGGTTAAACATTCTCATATCTCTAAAACCCAACCCCCCATGGGTTTTTGGGAGGATCATCTTATCCCATTCAAGCCATGCCATTTTCCGTTTCCCATTTTCCACTCCCCACTAATATTGTCGAACCAATTTTGTAAGTTCACCACATACCGAGGCAGGCAGCTTGAACACACTCATCACATAAGCTGGTATGGCTTGTGCCACTGCCTTGATTAGCACTTCCTTAACTCCCGAAGCCATATACCTTTCAGCCCAGTCAATCAATCTGTTACTCAATCTTGCTTGCAAGGACTCGAATCGACCCTTACGCATACGACCATCAGGGACAGGTAGACCCAAGTATTTAGGATCAAAGACCTCCTGTGATACATCCAATATTTGCTTCACTTCTTGGACTAAATTAGCAGGACACGATTCTGCAAAGAGAATGGAACACTTCCCCGGATTCATAAGTTGCCCGGTTGCCTCCGCATAGGTGTTCAACACATTCTTCACCACAGTAGCTTGCGCTGCATTAGCTTTGAAGAAAAGCATGGTATCATCTGCAAACAGAAGATGAGATATCCCTGGTGCTCTCCGGCAGATCCTTATCGGTTTTAGCAAATTATCCAATGCCGCTCTATGTAACAACCCCGATAAAGCATCAGCAACAAACAGGAATAGGAAAGGTGACAAAGGGTCACCTTGGCGAAGTCCCTGCGTTGGAGAAAATTGATTCAATAACTTCCCATTGAACTTGACCGAATACTTTACAGATTTAATACACTCCATAATCCAGTTTACCCACGTGGCAGAGAAACCCCACTTCAGAAGAGATTTTTCCAAAAAGTCCCAATCCACCCTGTCATAGGCCTTTGATAAGTCCAATTTATAAGCACAATACGGAGAATTTGCATTAGCCTGTTGAATAAAGTGGGTACACTCGAAAGCAATAATTGCATTATCAGTGATTAGCCTCACACCAACACCTTGAACGGTCGGTTGGCGTTTGCACCTTGCTTGCAGGCACCATTATATAATGCTTATCATCCCACAACGTACACCTATGTTCAGACTGCTGAGTAGAGAGATACTAAGGTTGTAAGTTTCAAATCAAACTCTAGAGCTCTGCCTAGAAGATGGCGATGTCTGAAGGAGGAGCACTTGCCGTCGGCACCGGATACGGCGGCAGTGAAATAACATTCACGGTCGTGATGAGCTGCCTCACGGCGGCCTCCAGCGGGCTCATACTTGGGTATGACATCGGAATCACGGGTAAGTTATCCCATCTACCGAATGAATATCTATACTTTCATCCCATGTTTGTGAACCCGTGACACATGTCCTTCCTTGAAAAACAGAAGTTATTATCTCTATGGTGTTCGTTCTTTCCATGTCTTTCCTCCCTCTTCTCCGTTTCCCTGCCTTTACTCGACTGGGTGATGATTTATCTGCTAATTCTTTTTTCAGAAACAGTAGTTTTGACGAAATGGCATAGTTTCCCACACCCAATTCCTGCAAGCATCGACTAATAGCAGACTAAAGGACATCCATCATGTTCAAAAAAATAAAAAACAATATCCATCGAAGGACTTGTTTGTCGTGGCTGAAAATAAGTATGATTTATTTTGTTGAAAAAAGAAATGTGAACTGATGGTGACGCATAGCATGGGATAGGTATGGAAGCTCACTCTGACTAGTGTGGCGGCTTTGACCATCACAGAGCTACATGATGTTGCAATTCTTTTTAAAATTTTCAATGATGTTTTTCCGTATCTGTATAAAATTAAAGACTTAATTAAGCTTAATTAAGGATGCACAGCTATATACTACCTCAATCCCAAAACTTAAGGCTTATATTATTTATAGAAAGTTAAACTAAACTATTTCAAATTTGACTAAGTTTTTACCAAAAAATATTGACATGCAAAATACAAAATTAATATCATTAAATAGATAATGAAATATATTTTCGTATAATATTTTAAAAATTATATTTGTTGATAGATTGTTCTAAAAATTTAGTCAAACTTTACTTGTTTTGACTTTAAAAAAAATATAAGCCTTAAATTTTGAGATGGAGGTAGTATATGTCTATAAGCTGTATGAAAGACCTTCAAATCATGTTTCACCTTTATAAGTTTTAGGATATATATTTATCCAATCATCCTTCTCACATTGACATATACTCCATATAAGCTAAAGACTAGCTAGAAACTGTTTGTGTTTTGCTAAAGTTGTACTTTTAAATATATGCAAGTATAACCTGACTAATATGTAACATTAAGTGACTGAGATTTAGACAAGGAATTTACAAAAAAAATAAAATAGTTCAAACAACTCTCGGCAAACCCTATACTCCCTCTTGAGATGGATCCGTTTCGTGATGTGTTGTTATCTCTGTATGAGTTGGTCATTAGATGATCAATTTTGTGCCCCCATGGATGTCAGGTGGATTGATGCAGATGGAGTCGTTCCTCCAGGCTTTCTTCCCGGAGATCGTGCGAAAAATGTCCAATGCACAGCAGGATGCGTATTGCATCTTCCAAAGCCAGGTGCTCAACGCCTTCGTCTCTTCGTTCTACCTCGCCGGCATGCTCGCCAGCCTGGTCGCCGGCCACGTAACCAGGACGTTGGGCCGGAAGAATTCGATGCTGATAGGTGGTTTGCTGTTTCTCGCCGGCGCTCTCCTCAACTCTGCGGCCATGAACATCAGCATGCTCATCATCGGCCGCATCCTTCTCGGTGTCGCCGTCGGCTTCACCAGGCTGGTGATTAACGCGCGCGATCTTTCATCTATTACTGCACATCAATTTGGCGTAGAGCAGAGCACATTATACAGGACCTGCACTGTAACGGAGGAATAAAACGTGTTTTTCGGTTGCAGTCAGCACCCTTGTACCTGGCGGAGATATCGCCGGCGCGGTGGCGCGGGGCGTTCACAAGCACCTTCCACTTCTTCCTCAACGTGGGGTTCTTCATGGCCGATGTAGTCAACTACGGCACCAACAGCATCCCGAGGTGGGGCTGGCGCGTCTCGCTCGGCGTCGGCATAGTCCCGGCTGCGATCATCATCGTGGGCGCGGCGCTCATTCCGGACACGCCAAACAGCCTGGTGCTGCGCGGGAGGGCCGACGAGGCCCGGGCCTCTCTGCGGCGCATCCGTGGACCGGCCGCCGACGTCGACGCGGAGCTCAAGGACATCATCCAAGCCGCGGAGGAGGACAAGAGGTACGAGTCAGGCGCGCTCCGGCGGCTCGGCCGGCGGGAGTACCGGCCACACCTGGTTATGGCCGTGGCCCTGGCGGTGTTCTTCGAGCTAACGGGCGTGACCGTGGTGTCCCTGTTCACGCCGCTCCTCTTCTACACCGTGGGGTTCACGAGCCAGAAGGCCATCCTGGGCTCCATCATCACCGACGTCGTCAGCCTCGCGTCCATCGCGGCGGCCGCGCTCGCCGTCGACCGGCACGGCCGCCGCTCTCTCTTCTTCGTGGGCGGTGTCGTCATGGTGGTTTCCATGGTGGCCATGGCGTGGATCTTCGGCGCGCAGCTCGGGACAAGTAGCGGGATGCCGCGGGGCTACGCGGCGGCGGTGGTGGTGCTGGTGTGCGTGTACACCGTTGGGTTCGGCGTGTCCTGGGGCCCGCTCTCGTGGGTGGTGACCAGCGAGATGTTCCCGCTGGAGGTGAGGTCGTCGGCGCTGGGGTTGAGCGGGGCGATCGGGGGGCTGCTGTCGTTCGCGCAGTCGCAGTCGTTCGTGGAGATGCTCTGCCGGTTCAAGTACGGCACCTTCGCCTACTACGCCGGCTGGGTGGTCGTCATGACGGTGTTCGTGGCGGTGTTCTTGCCGGAGACGAAAGGCGTGCGCATCGAATCCATGGGCGCTGTGTGGGCGCAGCACTGGTACTGGAAGCGCTTCGTCAAGCCTGCAGTGCCGGCGCCGGCAAAGCAGTCTGACGGGCCAGCTTGATGCGTTGTGTACTTGCGTTTGTACACAGTTTTGTGACAAACGGCATGGTTGCACACCGTCCGGGCAAATTTCGCTCAGGCATGCGGCTTGTTTGACTCAGTATACACTGCATGGGGACACGCTAAGAGCATCTCTAGCGTATACTGCAAACCGCAAAGCTAAAAACGGCGAATGCAGACCGAAAAAATCGACATTTGCAGGTCTAAAAAATGCTCGGGCGGAGCAGATACGGCATACAAAACTGGAAAAGCAAGAATTTTCGCGGGAACAAGCACGATCATACATTTCAGTTTGATTTTAAGCTAAAACATACTACGAATTTAGTTCAGATACTTACAATTAAGCTAAAACATAGGCAAATTAAAACTAAACATACTACGGTCGCCGCCACGGCATGTTTTGAGCAGCAAAATTGGGCTCACCGGAGCCAATGCCGTGGCAGCGACGCCGCGGACCACGCTGCTTCACTCGAGGAAGACCCAGTTTGCGGCGGAGGGTGGCGTCGCGGCGGAGGGTGGTGTCGCGGTAGACGGTGGGGTCGCGGCGGAGGGTGGCGTCGCGGTGGCGGTGATGTAATCGACGGACTGGACCATCTGCTCGAGGATCTCGTCGCGGACGAAATCCTCGGGCTCAAGCGTCGGTGCGTCCGCCAGCGCGGCGATGACTCGCTCGAGGTCAGCGTCGGCGATGTAGTCGCCCTCGCGACCCGGGAGCATCTCCGGCTCCGGCTCCGGCGGCGGAGGTGCCGCGCGCGAGGACGAACGCGTGCGCCGCGGACCGGCATCCCGCGTGTCAATCACATCCGCGTAGCGGATGGATTCGCGGCGGTAGTACGCCGGCGGCACCGGCATCCCGAGGTTGACGTAGCGGCGGGCGGCGCGCATGCGGGCGAGGTCGGAGCTGCGCCGCGCGGCCTCCGTCCGCTCCGCTCCACCGGATTTCAGTGGCGCCGGAGGAGCGCGGGAGGAGCTGGGGCTCGCCGGATTTCAGTGGCGGTGGCGACGGAGGAGGGGAGGAGGCAGCTGCGAGGGGATGGGGACCGGCCTGCATCGACGCTCTCGGCCGCCATATATGTGGTTTTTCGGCGGCCGAGAGCGGGGACCTGCAACGCTTTTGTGGGCTGGCCGCGCTTGCGGTGTCTGCTCAGGGACGTTTTCGCGCAGAAAACCCCATACCGGCCTATGCAGGCCGGGTTTGCGGGATCTGCTAGAGATGCTCTAACCTGCCCATAAATTTTCCTATACACTGCATTGCACGATAACTACTTTTTTAAACAGGACAAAAGCCTTGCTCCATTTGATTAGTTAAGAAAGAAATTCGAACAAGAAGTAACAAGTGTTATATTACAAAAGGTTTTAGTCCCCTCAAATTAAATAACTCATGCGCTGGCCGCTAGGCAGCCGCAGCCACCCAAAGCTTTGTCTCTATTTTGATATTATCAAAAACAACCGCGGAGGGCGAAAATGCTGGATTAAGGAATGCTTCATACGGACTGAACCTACGGGACAGCGAGTGTTGATCGTGGACTGATGCAAAAGTACCCACCTTCTGTGATTTGATGCCAGTTATTGCTCCACCACTCTCCAGGTCACTCCGTATGAAGGAATCAGTAGAAATCACTCCATATGTGTAGCATTACTCACGGAGGGGCGTGCATTGTTCTCTAGAAATTATTGCGTTATGCTCATTCCATATTTTCCAAGACGCAAGGAAACTGATGGATGCAAAATCCTTGTGCTCTTTCATAGAGATACACAAAGAGTTTACTGATTGGTAGCCCAACTATTGGTTTTGATGAAGGGAAGGCCAAGCTAATCCATGATTTGTCCCCAAAGCCTTTTTGTGAACCTACAATGGATAAAAAGATGTTTCACCAACTCCGGGGCTTGGATGCAAAGGAGGCACAACCCATAATTTGGTCATCCTCTTCCTTGAAGACAGTTGGTGTCCACAATCTATTTTGGATGACAAATGTCGGTGTAGTGGAACTAGGTTACCACGCTACACCTGTTGCTAGGCCTGTAAAACTCAATGTATCGATCAGGCAGGTTTAGACTACTCGGATGATCTTCCGAGGCTCTCATCATGGGTTTATATAGTAGGTTACAATACGTGTCGTAATCACAACGGATTCTATACTAATCCTAGTCTCATACGTTTTACAACTCTATCTCTAACATCCTCCCTTAATCACAACTTCGACAAATTGAGATTATACTTAAAATCTTCAAAGGCTCGGTAAGGAAGCGGTTTGGTAAACCCGTCAGCAACTTGATCTTTTGAGGGAATAAACCTCACCTCCAATTGCCTTTTCAACACCCGTTCTCTGACGAAGTGAAAATCGATCTCAATATGCTTAGCTCTTGCATGGAAGACTGGATTAGCAGATAAATATGTTGCTCCAAGATTATCACACCATAAACATGGTCTTTGTGTTAGCCGAACTCCCAATTCAGTAAGGAGTGACTGTACCCAAATCAGTTCATCTGTTGCATTTGCTAGAGACTTGTACTCTGCTTCAGTGCTGTACCTGGACACTGTATTCTGCTTCTTAGCACTCCAAGAAACCAAGTTTGGTCCAACAAATACAGCAAATCCCCCCGTGGACCGACGGTCATCAACACTCCCTGCCCAGTCAGCATCAGAAAAGGCACTAACTAGAGTGGAAGTAGACTTTGAAAAGGTAAGTCCAACTGTGAGAGTATGCTTAACATAGCGTAAGATGCGCTTAGCAGCAGTCCAATGTACTGTAGTAGGCGCATGTAGATACTGACATACTTTGTTAACTGCATAGGAGATATCTGGGCGAGTGAGAGTAAGATACTACAGGGCGCCAACAATGCTTCGATACTTTGAACTATCAGCCGGTCCTAGAGGATCACCTTGATGAGCTGAAATTTTCTCAGAGGAGGACAATGGAGTAGGCATACCTTGGCAATTAACCATGCCAACACGGGTAAGCAAATCTTGAGCATATTTAGCCTGATTAAGAACAAGACCATCAGCAACCCGTGCTACCTCAATGCCCAAGAAATAGTGAATATCTCCAAGATCCTTGAGAGCAAACTCCTTATGCAGATCTGTAAGCAGAGCATCTGTAGCAGCTTGAGAGGAACTAGCAACAATAATGTCATCTACATAGATAAGCATAAAAATACTGACATTGAACTTGCGATAGATAAACAATGACATATCAGACTTGGAAGCAACAAATCCAAGGGAAAGCAACTTGGCACTCAACCGCGAATACCATGCACGAGGTGCCTGTTTCAGTCCATATAGAGCCTTGTCAAGTTTGCAAATATAGCCTGGTTGTCGTTGATCCTCATACCCAGGTGGTTGTCTCATATACACTTCCTCTTCCAGAACGCCATGAAGAAACGCGTTCTTGACATCCAACTGACGCAAGCTCCAGCCACGAGAAACAGCAATAGACAGGACAAGACGAACAGTAGCAATTTTGACAACTGGACTGAACGTGTCTTCATAATCAATCCCATAACGTTGTTTAAATCCTTTGGCAACCAGACGAGCCTTGTATCTATCAATCGACCCATCTGCATTGTGTTTGACCTTGTAAATCCATCGACAGTCAATAACATTTTTGCCATAGCCCGGAGGAACCAAACGCCATGTCTTGTTCTTCATAAGGGCATTAAACTCATCATCCATAGCCCCTTTCCAATTAGGGCCAGCAAGAGCAGACTGAAGATTGGTAGGCTCACCAGACGTGCACGAGAGAAGCCAGCGAACCGTGCCATCTTTGTATTCACGAGGACAAACAATTCCAGATGACGCGCGTGTAGTGGGGCGAGTCTGAACAGCAGCTTGGGGCACAGGGCGGGCGGGTGATGACCCACAAGTATAGGGGATCGCAGCAGTCTTCGCGGGTAGTATAACCCAATTTATTGATTCGACACAAGGGGAGACAAAGAACACTTGGAAGCCTTAACAGCGGAGTTGTCAATTCAGCTGCACCTGGAAACAGACTTGCTCGCAAGAGTTTATCAGTAGTAACAGTTTTATAGCAGTAGCAGTAGTGAAATAACAGCAGCAGAGTAACAAAGACAGCAGTAGTGATTATAGTAAACAGCAGGATTAAAATACTGTAGGCACGGGGACGGATGAACGGGTGTTGCATGGATGAGAGAAACTCATGTAACAATCATAGCAGGGCATTTGCAGATAATAATAAAATGGTGTCCAAGTACAAAGCAATCAATAGGCATGTGTTCCAATTATAGTCGTACGTGCTCGCAATGAGAAACTTGCACAACATCTTTTGTCCTACCAGCCGGTGGCAGTCGGGCCTCAAGGGAAACTACTGGATATTAAGGTACTCCTTTTAATAGAGTACCGGAGCAAAGCATTAACACTCCGTGAACACATGTGATCCTCACATCACTGCCATCCCCTCCGGTTGTCTCGATTTCTGTCACTTCGGGGCCATTGGTTCCGGACAGCGACATGTGTATACAACTTGCAGGTAAGATCATAAAACAATGAATATCATGATGAAACAATAACATGTTCAGATCTGAGATCATGGCACTCGGGCCCTAGTGACAAGCATTAAGCCTAGCAAGTTGCAACAATATCATCAAAGTACCAATTACGGACACTAGGCGCTATGCCCTAACAATCTTATGCTATTACATGACCAATCTCATCCAATCCCTACCATCCCCTTCGGCCTACAGCGGGGGAATTACTCACACATGGATGGGGGAAGCATGGCTGGTTGATGTAGAGGCGTTGGCGGTGATGATGGCGATGATCTCCTCCAATTCCACGTCCCGGCGGAGTGCCAGAACGGAGACTTCTGGCTCCCGCGACGGAGTTTCGCGATGTGGCGGCGTTCTGGAGGGTTTCTGGCGACTTCGACTTCTCTCCGTGCGTTTTTAGGTCGAGGCCGATAAGTAGTTCGAAGGAGGGCGTCGGAGGCCGGCCGAGGGGGCCACACCATAGGGCCGCGCGGGCCCCCCCTAGGCCGCACCGCCTTATGGTGTGGGGCCCTCAGGCCTCCACCTTACTTGACCTTCTGGCTCCGTCAGTATTCTGGGAAAATAGGGCCTTCTGCATAAATTCCGAGGATTTTCCCGAAAGTTGGATTTCTGCACAAAAACGAGACACCAGAATAGTTCTGCTGAAAACAGCATTAGTCCGTGTTAGTTGTATCCAAAATACACAAATTAGAGGCAAAACAATAGCAAAAGTGTTCGGGAAAGTAGATACATTTTGGACGTATCAACTCCCCCCAAGCTTAGCTTATTGCTTGTCCTCAAGCAATTCAGTTAACAACTGAGCGATAAAAGAACTTTCACGAACACATTTGCTCATATGATGTATATATTCTCATGCTACGGCTAATACTTAAGTAGTTCATAGTGAGATACATGCAAATAAGATCATCTAACAGCTATGTCAATCATGAAGAGGTACCAACAATTAATAATAAGCATCATGAATCATGTATGTAAGCAGGATTGCAATGTTCATAAGAGAGTATGATAAAGTGGTATCTCGCTTGCCCGTATTTGATCGGCAAAACATAAATGCTCAGGCACCTCTGGAGTTCATAGAAAGACTAGAAGTAGTGATTATCAAAGATAAAAGCATCAAAGTTATACCACAATCAATCATATTTTGAGACAAGCATATTATACTAAGAATGACAGTTGTGCTCTCAAGATAGTGCTCAAAGAAATAATGGAGACACAACATAGAAGTAAAAGATTGACCCTTCGCAGAGGGAAGCAGGGATTAACATGCGCTAGAGCTTTTCATTTTTGAAATCAGGAGTAAAATCATTTTGAGAGGTGTTTGTTGTTGTCAACGAATGGTAATGGGTACACCAACTACCTCGCCAACCGGACTTTCAAGAGCGGCTCCCATGAATTATTTGCATATTTATGTGGCACTCCTTCCAACCATTCTTACACAAACCATGGCTAACCGAATCCTCGGGTGCCTGCCAACAATCTCATACCATGAAGGAGTGCCTTTTTATTTTAGTTTTATTATGATGATGACACTCCCCCCAACCTTTGCTTACACAAGCCATGGCTAACCGAATCCTTCGGGTGCCGTCCATCAATCACAAACCATGGAGGAGTGTCTATTTAAGTTAATTAATTTGGGACTGGGAATCCCATTGCCAGCTCTTTTTGCAAAATTATTGGATAAGCGGATGTGCCACTAGTCCATATGAGAGTCCGTCAAAAGTAAATGACAAGGTTGAAAGCTAAACACCACATACTTCCTCATGAGCTATGAAACATAAACACAAATTGGGAAGCATTTTGAAGGTTTTAAAGGTAGCGCATGAGAATTTACTTGGAATGGTTTGAAATGCCATGCATAGGTATTTATGGTGGACACTCTGGAATAACTTGGTTTTCATGTGTTTGGAAGCACGAGCAGCGTTCCCGCTCAGTACAAGTGAAGGCTAGCAAAAGACTAGGGAGCGACAAATCAAGAGAGCAGTAACTGCCATAATCATGCTTGCGGCAAAATAAATTAACAGAGGCATAAAAGTGATACAAGAACTCTGAAGCAATATAAATCATCGAGGCTTAATTGACTTTTTGTTCAGTCATATGCATGCGTGAGCATGTGCCAAGTCGATATAAATGAATTATTCAGAGGAGGATACCACAATGCCATACTTACTTATGAATAAAACAATGCAAGCAAACATCCATGACATGCTACTCATATTAATAAATTGGAGCTAAACATGAGAGATCATGAACTACTAGACTTTCTCAAATAACATATACCTCACATGAACCAACTAAGCATGCTCACATGGATGAGTATATGTACAAAAATGAAAACAAATAGAGTTCATACCAGCCTCTCACCACAATCAGATTGTCGTAGATCGTCATTATTGCCTTTTCACTTGTGTAGCTTGGATAATATGAAATGAAAACCACGCTCCAGCCACCGAAGACCATTGAACTCATAAAGAACTTTACAAACCAAAGAAGAACAGCAAATATTTTTGGTGTTTTCGAATTAGAAACAAGAACAAAAGGAAACAAGCAAACAAAGCAAAATCTTTTTGGGTTTTCTTGTAGCAAACTAGCAATAGCAAATAAAGCGAAACAAATACAAGAAACCAAAGCAAACAAATGGTGAAGAGAAACAACAGAAATAGTTTTGGTCTTTTTGTGTTTTGGAAAGGAAACAAAGCAAAAACAAGAAATAGCAAACTAGAAGAAACACAGAAAAGCGAGATGGCAGAAATCTGCCAAAACCTGACAGCAGTACAGAAATCGATTTTTACAAAAATCTTACGTTGCTCAGCTCAAAAAGTGTTCAACTAATGAAAGTTAGATAACAACCTGGGGAACCTGCACAAAAATTGGCAGCTCAAAATAACGTTCTGGCTGTGCGCACGAATTTTTCTAGTAACAGTCCAGAATCTGTTTTCAGGCAGCACTTCCCCAAATATCATCTCCTTCTCATTAGAAAACCACTCAAAGAGACTAAACAAGTATGTGCAAGTATCCAGCAACCATAATATGCAAAGAATGAGTGATGCCGGTATACCTCCCCCCCAAGCTTAGGCTTTTGGCCTAAGTGGAGTTCAACCCCAACGAGGGTCGCTGTTCCTCACCGGTGGATAATTCATGGCGTAGTCATAGTAAAGTTCCTGTGCAGAAGAAAAGCGTGGAGGCTCCACATGCCCAACATGTTGATGTGAGGAACTTGCTGCATCGGACGATGAGTCGAGGTGTTCCTCGGTCTCCGTGTCGTCTCTTGCATGATGGCCTCCTCCCTCTATGTGTGCATCCAGTGCACCTTCTGTGACCGACCAATCTTCCCTGGAATCAAGGTTAGACAGAACAGGCGCAGGCAATCTTACTAGTTTCTCAGTTTTCTTAGTTATTCTCCAGACTTTCTTATAAAATGTCATCTTGTAAAACAGGTTACCCAAGTTGGAGGAATCAGAAACAAATTCATGTTTAATCATAGAGGCTATGTCAAGTTTTTCTATGGAGAATGGAATATCAAAATGATGAGGTTCTACATTATGAAAAGCTAGTAAACGAGAGGCGATGAGACCTCCACAAATTCCACCTTTCTCACGGTTAGTAGCGAGTCTATAAGCTATCAAGGCCCCCAAATTATAAGTCCTACTACTTTGCAGTGCCGCAGCTAGAAAAGCTAAATCCGGGATAGAAAGTTTACCACCAATCTTTCTAGCAAGAACGTATTTAGTAATGAAATAGGCAAAGTAGCGGATAGCTGGGAGCTGAATGCTAGTGATTTTACCACTATCCTCTGAGAAACTCCTTCCATAGCAAATCATCTTGAAGAGGCTTAAGAGTTCTTGCGGCGATCCCCTTATCTTCTCGCATGATCCCCATTGCGGTACTCTAATTGCTGCACAAAAATCACTGAATGGCAAGTTGACAGCTTTATTGTAAATTTTATACTGAACCGTGGGGTTAGATCGCGACCAATTGAACTTAAAGTCCTGCACAAAAGACATAGTTAATTTTGCATATTGTCTTGGCTCTCCTTCAACAAAATCACTCAGCCCTGCTCGAGAAATTAGACTCCGAACATCTTCCAATATTCCCGCGCTTCTCATGAAATCCGCGCACGGGTAGTAAGAGGGGTATACTCCCTCTTCACGATTCACTCTCATAACTTGTTGGACCTCCAATTCTTGTTGGTTAAGTTGATATCTACTCCACTCCATTTTCTGAAATTTTCAACAAACAATATAAAATTTGATTTGGTGACATATAATCAAGGGGAACTACTATAGGAACTTGCTAGAGTACTAATCATGCATCAAAACTAGTTTATACAACTTAGAACAAGCATGCAAGCTCACTAAACATGTTACCTACAGTAGCAAAATATTCAAGATATACTCAACCAAACAAAATTCTACTTGGATAGGTGGAGGAGTCACATACTGGAGAGCAAATGTGCCAAATTTCAGACAGAAATCTGGGCTGAGCAAAGAGATCGAAAAATCCTGAGCTCTTGAGCAAAAATGCGAGTGAGAGAAAGCTGGTTCGAGTTTTTCGGGAGAGAGAAGATGCTGGGAGAAAGAGATGAAGTAGTGGGGCAAGGAGGGGCCCACACCACAGGGTGGCGCGCCCCCCTCCTTGGCCGCGCCGGCCTGTGGTGTGGCACCCTGTGGTGCCCCACAGGTCATCCTCTGGTGCTCCCAGGTGCCTCGTCGAAAAATAGGACCAACGGTATAATTTTTGTGAATTTTTGAAAACTTTGAAAAATGCACATTTCTGGGTATTAAGTTTATTATTACTGGCCAGGAAAATTTTTGAAATCTCCAATTAAGTAAGGAACTTTGCAAATTAAAAGTGCTACAGCAACTAGAGCAAGTGGAGGAAGAAAGAGATGTTGTTTACCTCCTCTATGCATATAAAAAGTATTTGTTAACAAGTTTGATCAAGTCTTGCCACCAAATAAATTTTACATAGCATAAGAAGAAATAAACCTCAAATCAATCATGTTACCTTGAATTGTATTGATATGGATCCAATCACGAGAGTTTGATATTCTTCTTTAGGCTCATATATAGGACAATCAATAGTTCCCACTTTGATAGTTCTCACATTAGAAATAGTATTAACTCCACACGCTTTCTCAATCCTCTTGGGAAAATAAACGGTATGCTCCCTATCATCAACATTGAAAGTAACCTTTCCTTTATTGCAATCAATAACAGCCCCTGCGGTGTTAAGAAAAGGTCTCCCAAGAATAATAGACATATTATCATCTTCAGGCATTTCCAACACAACAAAATCAGTTAATATCAAGCAGTTATTAGTAACTTGAACAGGAACATCCTCACATATACCAACAGGAATAGCAGTAGATTTATCAGCCATTTGCAAAGATATATCAGTAGGTATCAACTTATCTAAGTAAAGTCTCTTATAAAGAGAAAAAGGCATAACACTAACACCGGCTCCCAAGTCACATAGAGCAGTTTTAACATAATTATTCTTAATAGAACAAGGAATAGTAGGTATACCTGGATCGCCCAACTTCTTTGGAACTTTGCCATTGAAAGAGTAATTAGCAAGCATAGTGGAAATTTCCTCATTGGGGATTTTCCTTTTGTTAGTAACAATATCTTTCATATACTTTGAATAAGGAGGCAATTTAATAGCATCAGTCAAAGGGATTTGCAAGAATAAAGGTTTCATCCAATCACAAAATTTATTATAGTGTTCTTCTTCCTTTGATTTTAGTTTCTTAGCAGGAAAAGGCATTTTCTTTTGAACCCAAGGTTCTCTTTCATTACCATGTTTCTCAGCAATAAAATCTTCTTTAGTGTACTTTTTATTTTTAGCATGCTTTTCAGGTTCTTCTTCAACATCTTCTTTATCAGAAGCATCATTCTTATCATTATCTTTATCATGTTCATTACCACTTTCAGTTTCAGCATCAGAAATAGAAATACTATTAGGATCATTAACAGGTTCAGAGGATTCTACAACATTCTTATGTTTCTTTTTCTTTTTCTTAGATGGAGCACTAGTTTTAGTTCGTTGAGAATCTTGTTCAACTCTTTTGGGATGTCCCTCAGGATATAAAGGATCCTGAGTAGAAACACCGCCTCTAGTTGTTACTTCATAAGCATGTTTTTCTTTAGAATTATTCCCCAACAAGTCATTTTGCACTTTAGTGAGTTGATCAATTTGAGTTTGAACCATATGAAAATGTTTAACAAGCATCTTAACATCATTGGAGGTTCTCTCTACAATATCATGCAATTCACTAATAGCTCGAGAATTTTCCATTAAATGATTCTCTACTCTCATATTAAAATTTTCTTGCTTAACAATATAATTATCAAACTCATCTAAGCATTGTGCAGGAGGTTTTGAATACGGAATATCTTCCCTAGTAAAGCGCTGAAGGGAGTTTACCTCAATCATGGATGAAGGGGGAATTATCTCACATATATCTTCTATGGGAGGAAGATTCTTCACATCTTCAGATTTAATACCTTTCTCCTTGAGAGACTTCTTGGCTTCCCTCATATCTTCATCATTCAATTTAATTAAACCCCTCTTCTTTAATATTGGCGTTGGAGTTGGTTCAGGCGTAGTCCAATCATCATGATTCCGGCCTATTTTAGCCAATAATTCTTCAGCGTCGTCTGGAGTTCTTTTCCTGAAAACACAACCAGCACAACTATCCAGGTATGCCCTAGACTCAATGGTTAGTCCACTATAAAATATATCAAGTAAATCATGCTTTTCCAAATCATGGTCAGGCCGAGCTCTAATAAGAGAGCAAAATCTCGCCCAAGCCTCAGGCAATTTCTCTCCATCTTCCTGGTCAAAATTATAGATTCTCTGCAAAGCAATATGTTGAGCACTAGCAGGAAAGTATTTACGGAAGAAAACATCAAGCAATTCTTTTGGACTTTTAATAGAATTAGGTGGCAAACTATTATACCAAGTTTTAGCGTCATCCTTTAATGAAAATGGAAAGATTTTAGCAACAAAGTAAGTACGCTTCTTAACATCATCAGAAAACAAGCTACTTAGAGTAGATAACTCAATCATGTGTTCAACAGCACTTTCTTTTTCAGTACCACAAAAGGGTGTTTTCTCAACAATAGCTATATGAGATAGATCAAGAGAAAAATCATAATCTTTATCCTTAATGTTTATAGGAGATGTGGCAAATTTAGGATCAGGAGACAGTTTATATCTAACAGCATGTTCTGCAAGCAACTTTTTAATTTTTCTTGCATCAGTAGTAGCATTGCATTTTTCAATAAAATCATCATTAAGCTCCACATAATCTTCATCAGGATCATCACTAAAATAATCAAGTTTAGGTGAATTAACAGGTGTAGTAGCATTTTCATTAGGAGTTTCAGTATTTTCAATTTGTCTAGACCTAGCAATTGTAGCATCTAGAAAAGATCCCAATGAACCACTATCATCAAGCACAGCAGAAATATTATCAATATTATGAGAGTTTTCAGATTCAGCAGAAGTACCCGCATGTGAAGCATGTGGCGGTGAAACAAGTTTATCAATCACAGATGGTGAATCAAGAGCAGCAGAGGTACTCAGAGTTGTACCTTTTCTTGTAGTGGATGGTAATATGGCGACCTTAGTATCGCGAGGTTTACCCATGATGGAGAATTTGCAGCGAACAATATCAATCCAAGTGAACTTCCAAATAAAGCTATGCTCCCCGGCAACGGCGCCAGAAAACAGTCTTGATGACCCACAAGTATAGGGGATCGCAGCAGTCTTCGCGGGTAGTATAACCCAATTTATTGATTCGACACAAGGGGAGACAAAGAACACTTGGAAGCCTTAACAGCGGAGTTGTCAATTCAGCTGCACCTGGAAACAGACTTGCTCGCAAGAGTTTATCAGTAGTAACAGTTTTATAGCTGTAGCGATAGTGAAATAACGACGCAGAGTAACAAAGACAGCAGTAGTGATTATAGTAAACAGCAGGATTAAAATACTGTAGGCACGGGGACGGATGAACGGGCGTTGCATGGATGAGAGAAACTCATGTAACAATCATAGCAGGGCATTTGCAGATAATAATAAAACGGTGTCCAAGTACAAAGCAATCAATAGGCATGTGTTCCAATTATAGTCGTACGTGCTCGCAATGAGAAACTTGCACAACATCTTTTGTCCTACCAGCCGGTGGCAGCCGGGCCTCAAGGGAAACTACTGGATATTAAGGTACTCCTTTTAATAGAGTACGGGAGCAAAGCATTAACACTCCGTGAACACATGTGATCCTCACATCACTGCCATCCCCTCCGGTTGTCCCGATTTCTGTCACTTCGGGGCCATTGGTTCCGGACAGCGACATGTGTATACAACTTGCAGGTAAGATCATAAAACAATGAATATCATGATGAAACAATAACATGTTCAGATCTGAGATCATGGCACTCGGGCCCTAGTGACAAGCATTAAGCATAGCAAGTTGCAACAATATCATCAAAGTACCAATTACGGACACTAGGCGCTATGCCCTAACAATCTTATGCTATTACATGACCAATCTCATCCAATCCCTACCATCCCCTTCGGCCTACAGCGGGGGAATTACTCACACATGGATGGGGAAGCATGGCTGGTTGATGTAGAGGCGTTGGCGGTGATGATGGCGATGATCTCCTCCAATTCCCCGTCCCGGCGGAGTGCCAGAACGGAGACTTCTGGCTCCCGCGACGGAGTTTCGCGATGTGGCGGCGTTCTGGAGGGTTTCTGGCGACTTCGACTTCTCTCCGTGCGTTTTTAGGTCGAGGCCGATAAGTAGTCCGAAGGAGGGCGTCGGAGGCCGGCTGAGGGGGCCACACCATAGGGCCGCACGGCCCCCCCTAGGCCGCGCCGCCTTATGGTGTGGGGCCCTCGGGCCTCCACCTTACTTGACCTTCTGGCTCCGTCAGTATTCTGGGAAAATAGGGCCTTCTGCATAAATTCCGAGGATTTTCCCGAAAGTTGGATTTCTGCACAAAAACGAGACACCAGAACATTTCTGCTGAAAACAACGTTAGTCCGTGTTAGTTGTATCCAAAATACACAAATTAGAGGCAAAACAATAGCAAAAGTGTTCGGGAAAGTAGATACGTTTTGGACGTATCAGCGGGCACAGAAGATTCGGCCGGGGAGACAGCGCCAGACGATGCAGAGTCGGCCGCAGAGGGCGCAGGCGAGCTGCTGAGCGCGGGATCCGCTGTGGCGGAAGATTCCCTTGGTGTGGCGCTGGCCGACGGTGAGGAAGATGTACGAGGCGCAGACAATCCGCGAGCCGCAGGGGACGGAGTCACGCAGGGACCGGCAGCACGTCCAGCTGCAGGCGGGGTCCCCACCGAATCTGGGCGGTCAGCGCTGGCAGCGCGTGATCCGACGTGGCGGGTCGATCCCGAGGTAGATTCTGGCGGCAGATCCTCCTCGTGTCCAGCGTTTCTGTCATTTTCTGCAGAAAATTCAAAAGAGCCATATGACCAGCTAGAGGCACCGTGTGAATTGGAATTTTCACCAACATGATTGTCTCATGGTTCTACATCCTGCACAAGAGGCACAACAGGTCTAGCAACAGGGTTAGTAGTATGAGCATCCTCAACATGTGAATCATTAGTAGTAACGTGTTCCTGCTCAAAAATTTGTAGGGAAGGATCAAGAAGTAGAATTTGTTTGCGGAGAAGAGCACCCGCATTTGGGTGAAGGTGTTTGAAGGGAAACACGGTCTCATCAAAGACAACATCCCGAGAAATATAGACCCGTCCACTAGAGACTTCAAGACATTTAACCCCTTTGTGGCGAGGACTGTAGCCGATGAAAGCACATTGGGTAGAGTGAAACGCAAGTTTGCGTTTGTTATAAGGTCTCAGGTTGGGCCAACAGGCACAACCAAAAACTCGTAAGGATGAGTAGTTAGGACGGATACCCAAGAGACGATGAACGGGAGTATCATTATTTATGACCCTGCTAGGAAGCATATAGATAAGATATGTGGCTGTGAGAAAGGCTTCATCCCAAAATTTTAAGGGCATACCAGCATGAGCAAGAAGTGCTAGACCAACTTCAACAATGTGACGGTGCTTTCTCTCTGCGGCACCATTTTGTTGATGAGCGTGAGGGCAAGAGACAAGATGTGTAATTCCTTGTGTTTGAAATAAAGAGTTTAATTTTATGTATTCACCCCCCCCCCCAATCAGACTGAACAGTGATAATTTTCCTATTGAACTTGCGTTCAACAAGAGTCTGAAAGGTAACAATGGCAGCTAATGCATCAGATTTGCGTTTAAGAAGATAGATCCATGTAAATTTGCTATAATCACCAATAAAACTTATATAATAAGCATGACGACCAACAGAGGTAGGTGCAGGACCCCATACATCAGAGAATACTAACTGTAGAGGTACTGTAGATACACTGGTGGAAATAGGGTATGGAAGTTGATGACTCTTAGCCTGTTGACAGGGATCACAAATAGACTCACTGCTAGAATCACTAACACAAGGAAGTTTATTCTTGCTAATAATTTGCCTAACAATTACTATAGAAGGATGACCTAAACGACTGTGCCACTGGTATTGAGAGGGCTTGGCGGCAACAAAGGCAAACTTGGATGGCGTGGAGGACGCCAAGGATGCAATGAGGGGATACAAGCCGCCAACACACCTCCCTCTATGGACGATTCTCCTGGTAGCCAGATCCTTTATAGAAAAGAAGAAAGGGTGAAACTCAATAAAGACATGGTTATTGATGCGTGTAGTTGACACGTCCGTTGGGAACCCCAAGAGGAAGGTGTGATGCGCACAGCGGCAAGTTTCCCTCAGTAAGAAACCAAGGTTTAATCGAACCAGTAGGAGTCAAGAAGCACGTTGAAGGTTGATGGCGGTGGGATGTAGTGCGGCGCAACACCAGAGATTCCGGCGCCAACGTGGAACCTGCACAACACAACCAAAGTACTTTGCCCCAACGAAACAGTGAGGTTGTCAATCTCACCGGCTTGCTGTAACAAATGATTAACCATATTGTGTGGAAGATGATTGTTTGCAGAAAACAGTAAAACAAGTATTGCAGTAGATTGTATGCGATGTAAAGAATAGGACCGGGGTCCACAGTTCACTAGAGGTGTCTCTCCCATAAGATAAACAGCATGTTGGGTGAACAAATTACAGTTGGGCAATTGACAAATAGAGAGGGCATGACCATGCACATACAAATAGAGAGGGCATGACCATCCCCAAGCTTAGACGCTTGAGTCTTCTTAGAATATGCAGGGGTGAACCACCGGGGCATCCCCAAGCTTAGAGCTTTCACTCTCCTTGATCATGTTGTATCATCTCCCTCTCTTGATCCTTGAAAACTTCCTCCACACCAAACTCGAAACAACTCATTAGAGGGTTAGTGCACAATCAAAATATACATGTTCAGAGGTGACATAATCATTCTTAACACTTATGGACATTTCACAAAGCTACTGAAAGTCAATGGAATCGAAATATCCATCGAACATAACAAAACTGGCAATGCGAAATAAAAGGCAGAATCTGTCAAAAACAGAACAGTCCGTAAAGATGGATTTTATTGAGGCACCAGACTTGCTCAAATGAAAATTCCCAAATTGAATGAAAGTTGCGTACATATCTGAGGATCACGCACGTAAATTGGCTTAATTTTCTGAGCTACCTACAGGGAGACAGGTCGAAATTCGTGACAGCAAAGAAATCTGAAACTGCGCAGTAATCCAAATCTAATATGAACTTTACTATCAAAGACTTTACTTGGCACAACAAAACACTAAACTAAGATAAGGAGAGGTTGCTACAGTAGTAAACAACTTCCAAGACACAAAATAAAAACCAAGTACTGTAGTAAAAACATGGGTTGTCTCCCATAAGCGCTTTTCTTTAACGCCTTTCAGCTAGGCGCAGAAAGTGTGTATCAAGTATTATCAAGAGACGAAGTGTCAACATCATAATTTGTTCTAATAATAGAATCAAAAGGTAACTTCATTCTCTTTCTAGGGAAATGTTCCATACCTTTCTTAAGAGGAAATTGATATTTTATATTACCTTCCTTCATATCAATGATAGCACCAACAGTTCGAAGAAAAGGTCTTCCCAATATAATGGGACAAGATGCATTGCATTCAATGTCCAAGACAACAAAATCAACGGGGACAAGGTTATTGCTAACGGTAATGCGAACATTATCAACTTTCCCCAACGGTTTCTTTGTAGAATGATCAGCAAGATTAACATCCAAATAACAATTTTTCAGCGGTGGCAAGTCAAGCATATTATAGATTTTCTTAGGCATAACGGAAATACTTGCACCAAGATCATATAAGGCATTACAATCAAAATCTTTAACCTTCATCTTAATGATGGGCTCCCAACCATCCTCTAGCTTTCTAGGAATAGAGGCTTCGCGCTCTAATTTCTCTTCTCTAGCTTTTATGAGAGCATTTGTAATATGTTGCGTGAAAGCCAAATTTATAGCACTAGCATTAGGACTTTTAGCAAGTTTTTGTAAGAACTTTATAACTTCAGAGATGTGGCAATCATAAAAATTCAAACCATTATAATCTAAAGCAATGGGATCATCATCCCCAATGTTGGAAAAAATTTCAGCAGTTTTATCACGAGCGGTTTCAATGATTTTAGCAGTTTCAGGCAGTTTCTCGCGCTTTGCATTAGAAGTGGAAACATTGCTAACACCAATTCTTTTATTATTAGTAGTAGGAGGTGCAGCAACTTGTGTAGCATTAGCATTACTAGTGGTGGTAATAGTCCAAACTTTAGCTATATTATCTTCTTTTTCATTTTCTTCTCTTTCCCACCTAGCACGCAATTCAGCCATCAATCTTATATTCTCATTAATTCTAACTTGGATGGCATTTGCTGTAGTAACAATTTTATTATTAAGATTCTCATGAGGCATAACTTTAGATTTCAAAAGATCAACATCAGCAGCAAGACTATCGACTTTAGAAGCAAGTATATCAATTTTCCCAAGCTTTTCTTCAACAGATTTGTTAAAAGCAGTTTGTGTACTAATAAATTCTTTAAGCATGGCTTCAAGTCCAGGGGGTGAATACCTATTATTGTTGTAAGAATTCCCATAAGAATTACCATAGCCGTTGCCATTATTATAAGGATTTGGCCTATAGTTGTTCCTAGAATTGTTCCGGTAAGCATTGTTGTTGAAATTATTATTTTTAATGAAGTTTACATCAACATGTTCTTCTTGTGCAACCAATGAAGCTAACGGAACATTATTAGGATCAACATTTGTCCTATCATTCACAAGCATAGACATAATAGCATCAATCTTATCACTCAAGGAAGAGGTTTCTTCGACAGAATTTATCTTCTTACCTTGTGGAGCTCTTTCCGTGTGCCATTCAGAGTAGTTGATCATCATATTATCAAGAAGCTTTGTTGCTTCACCAAGAGTGATGGACATAAAGGTACCTCCAGCAGCTGAATCCAATAGGTTCCGCGAAGAAAAATTCAGTCCTGCATAAAAGGTTTGGATGATCATCCAAGTAGTCAGTCCATGGGTTGGGCAATTTTTAACCAAAGATTTCATTCTTTCCCATGCTTGTGCAACATGCTCAGTATCTAATTGTTTAAAATTCATTATGCTACTCCTCAAAGATATAATTTTAGCAGGGGGATAATATCTACCAATAAAAGCATCCTTGCATTTAGTCCATGAATCAATACTATTCTTAGGCAGAGATAGCAACCAATCTTTAGCTCTTCCTCTTAATGAGAAAGGGAACAATTTTAATTTTATAATGTCACCATCTACATCTTTATATTTTTGCATTTCACACAATTCAACAAAATTATTAAGATGCGCAGCAGCATCATCAGAACTAACACCAGAAAATTGCTCTCGCATAACAAGATTTAGTAAAGCAGGTTTAATTTCAAAGAATTCTGCTGTAGTAGTAGGTGGAGCAATAGGTGTGCATAAGAAATCATTATTATTTGTGGTTGTGAAATCACACAACTTAGTATTTTCAGGGGTGGCCATTTTAGCAGTAGTAAATAAAGCAAACTAGATAAAGTAAATGCAAGTAACTAATTTTTTTGTGTTTTTGATATAGAGTGCAAGACAGTAAATAAAGTAAAGCTAGCAACTAATTTTTTTTGTGTTTTGATATAATGCAGCAAACAAAGTAGTAAATAAAATAAAGCAAGACAAAAACAAAGTAAAGAGATTGGGATGTGGAGACTCCCCTTGCAGCGTGTCTTGATCTCCCCGGCAACGGCGCCAGAAATTTGCTTGATGCGTGTAGTTGACACGTCCGTTGGGAACCCCAAGAGGAAGGTGTGATGCGCACAGCGGCAAGTTTCCCTCAGTAAGAAACCAAGGTTTAATCGAACCAGTAGGAGTCAAGAAGCACGTTGAAGGTTGATGGCGGCGGGATGTAGTGCGGCGCAACACCAGAGATTCCGGCGCCAACGTGGAACCTGCACAACACAACCAAAGTACTTTGCCCCAACGAAACAGTGAGGTTGTCAATCTCACCGGCTTGCTGTAACAAAGGATTAACCGTATTGTGTGGAAGATGATTGTTTGCAGAAAACAGTAAAACAAGTATTGCAGTAGATTGTATGCGATGTAAAGAATAGGACCGGGGTCCACAGTTCACTAGAGGTGTCTCTCCCATAAGATAAACAGCATGTTGGGTGAACAAATTACAGTTGGGCAATTGACAAATAGAGAGGGCATGACCATGCACATACATATTATCAGTGATAGCAGTGGCACACCACTAGTGCGCCACTGATGGGTAAAAGTGGTGCGCCACTGATTGCCCTTTTTCTAGTAGTGCCACCTTCAGGTTATCATCTGAACCCCCTCCAGTATTAAGTTGCTAACAACAGACAATTGCATTAAGTATTGCGCGTAATGTAATCAGTGACTACATCCTCGAACATAGCACCAATGTTTTATCCCTAGTGGCAACAGCACATCCATAACCTTAGAGGTTCTTGTCACTCCTCCAGATTCACGGAGACATGAACCCACTATCGAGCATAAATACTCCCTCTTGGAGTTACTAGCATCAACTTGGCCAGAGCATCTACTAATAATGGAGAGCATGCAAGATCATAAACAACACATAGACATAAATTGATAATCAACATAACATAGTATTCTCTATTCATCGGATCCCAACAAACGCAACATATAGAATTACAGATAGATGATCTTCATCATGTTTGGCAGCTCACAAGACCCGACAATTAAGCACAATGAGGAGAAGACAACCATCTAGCTACTGCTATGGACCCATAGTCCAGGGGTAGACTACTCACTCATCACTCCGGAGGCGACCATGGCGGTGAAGAGTCCTCCGGGAGATGAATCCCCTCTCCGGCAGGGTGCCGGAGGCGATCTCCTGAATCCCCCGAGATGGGATTGGCGGCGGCGGCGTCTCTGGAAGGTTTTCCGTATCGTGGCTCTCGGTACTGGGGGTTTCGCGACGGAGGCTATTTGTAGGTGGAAGGGCAGGTAAAGAGGCGGCACGAGGGGCCCAGACGATAGGCCGGCGCGGCCAGGGCCTGGGCCGCGCCACCCTGTGGTTTGGCCACCTCGTGGCCCCACTTCGACTCTCCTTCGGTCTTCTGGAAGCTTCGTGGCAAAATAGGACCCTGGGCGTTGATTTCGTCCAATTCCGAGAATATTTCGTTACTAGGATTTCTGAAACCAAAAACAGCAGAAAACAGCAACTGGCTCTTCAGCATCTTGTTAATAGGTTAGTTCCAGAAAATGCACGAATATGACATAAAGTGTGCATAAAACATGTAGATATCATCAATAATGTGGCATGGAACACAAGAAATTATCGATACGTCGGAGACGTATCAGTTATCATATGTGAAGCGATGAACATATAGCAAGTTTTTAGAGGCATTGGGAACATATAGCGATGAAAATCTTGAGTAGGATTACGTACTACTGAATGACCAATGTGAGAAATATTCATACCTTGCCCATTGGCGGTGTTGACCGTGTCATGTCCCTTGTAGGCATCACGAAGAGTGAGATTGTTTAGCTCTCCCATGATGTGATGGGTAGCACCTGAATCCTGGTACCAATTTGTGTCCACGCCATAGGCAGCATGGACCTCCTTCTCGCCATAGTCATCATGGTTGGAGTATCGATACCAACAATCTTTGGCATAGTGCCCCTCCTTGTTGCATATCTGGCACGTGACATCAGCCCAGGGAGTAGTCCTGCGACGTCCACGGCCACGGCCGCGCCCCCCTCCAGGGTTGCCACGACCCCCACCGCGCCCCTGTTGAAAGGAGCGATCATCACGCCGAGCGTCGTGACGGTCATCACGGTGGTCTTCTCGGCGGTCACCACGGGACCGTCCGTTGTAGTTGTGATGGTCATCATTGCGAGGACGCCATTTCCTAGAGGCAGCATTGGCCGAGGACTTGAACTCCGGTGGAGTGGGCTCGGCAAGGAGGAGCTGTCGCTGATCGTATGCCAGCAATTGAGAGTACAGCCGGCTGAGGGTGATCGGGGTAGTCGCCACACCAAGAGCTGCGACAAGAGCATTGTAATCTTTGCCGAGGCCGACCAGAATATAAGAGACCAACTGGCGGTCAGGAAGAGGGTGGCCGGCGGCGATCAATTCGTCCGCAAACCCTTGCATCTTCGCAAGGTACTCAGCAGTGGACATCTGGAGCTTCTTAGTTGTGGCGAGGGTGACCAGCAGATTGTCGACCTTGGCTTCACTCTGGGCGGAGAACATCTCCTCGACGGCGCGCCAAACGCCATGAGAACTTTCAATGCGATGTACATGAGGCAGGACCTCTAGGGATAGAGACTGCAAGAGGTAGGAGATGACGAGCTGGTCGCGCGCGATCCAATCTGCATAGAGAGGGTTGGCCTTCATCTTCGCCGGCGTTTTGGTGGCGGTGTCAGCCGGCACATCAATGACCTCTGGTGGCGGAGCGCTGTCGACGCCGGTGATCAAGCCGACCTGTTGCACGCCGCGAATAGCTGGCAGAACTTGGGATCGCCAGATCGGGTAGTTGTCCCGCGTCAACTGGGTGCGCGGAGGTGGGCCGAGGGAAATCGGCGGGTTCGAAGTAGAGGACGCCATGGCCGATGAGGGCGGCGGCGCCGAAGCTTGCGACGAAATCGATGGACAGGTTATCGCCGGAAGAGGCGGCCTGATACCATGTAAAACTCAATGTATCGATCAGGTAGGTTTAGACTACTCGGATGATCTTCCGAGGCTCTCATCATGGGTTTATATAGTAGGTTACAATACGTGTCGTAATCACAACGGATTCTATACTAATCCTAGTCTCATACGTTTTACAACTCTATCTCTAACAAGGCCCTCACGGCGGCTGATACGTCTCCAACGTATCTATAATTTCTGATGTTCCATGCTTGTTTTATGACAATACCAACATGTTTTGTTCACACTTTATGTCATATTTATGCGTTTTCCGGAACTAACCTATTGACGAGATGCCGAAAGGCCAGTTGCTGTTTTCTGCTATTTTTGGTTTCAGAAATCCTAGTAAGGAAATATTTTCGGAATCGGACGAAATCAACACCGAAAGTCTTAGAATTCCCGGAAGCTTCCGGAACACCGAAGGAGAGTCAGAGGCGGGCAGCAGGGGGCCCACACCATAAGGCGGCGCGGGTGGCCCCCTGGCCGCGCCAGCCTATGGTGTGGGGGCCCCAGCCGCCTCCTTGCGCCGCCTCTCCGCCTATATATTCGTCCCTGACCTAAAAACATCGACCAGATCGACGAAACCCACAGAAACCTTCCAGAGCCGCCGCCATCGCGAAGCCAAGATCTGGGGGACAGGAGTCTCTGTTCCGGCACGAAGCCGGAACGGGGAAGTGCCCCCGGAAGGCTCCTCCATCGACACCGCTGCCATCTCCACCGTCATCTTCATCACTGCTGCTGCTCCCATGAGGAGGGAGTAGTTCTCCGTCAAGGCTCGGGGCTGTACCGGTAGCTATGTGGTTCATCTCTCTCCTATGTACTTCAATACAATAATCTCATGAGCTGCCTTACATGATTGAGATTCATATGATGATGCTTGTAATCTAGATGTCTGTAGGAAAACGTTGCATAGAAAACAAAAATTTTCCTACCGCGAACACGCAATCCAAGCCAAGATGCAATCTAGAAGATGGTAGCAACGAGGGGATTATCGAGTCTCACCCTTGAAGAGATTCCAAAGCCTACAAGAGTAGGCTCTTGTTGCTGCGGTAGACGATCACTTGCCGCTTGCAAAAGCGCGTAGAAGATCTTGATCACGATCGCTTCCGGCGCCACGAACGGGCAGCACCTCCGTACTCGGTCACACGTTCGGTTGTTGATGAAGACGACGTCCACCTCCCCGTTCCAGCGGGCAGCGGAAGTAGTAGCTCCTCTTGAATCCGACAGCACGACGGCGTGGTGTCGGTGGCGGTGAAGAAGTCCGGCGGAGCTTCGCTAAGCTACGCGGGCTATATGGAGGAGAGGGGGGCGGCTAGGGTTTGGGAGGGGGTGGACGGCCACTCAAGGGGGGCGGCCAGCTTGTGGTCTTGGGGTGGCCGGCCCCCTCCCTTGGCCCCTCATTATATAGGTGGATCCCCAAGTGTTGGTGTCCAAGTCTTCGAATAAGACCCGAACAAAAAACCTTCCATAAGAGGGGGAAACCTAGCCCAACTAGGACTCCCACCCAAAGGTGGGATTTCCACCTCCCATGTGGGGGGTGGCCGGCCCCCTATGGGGGAGTCCACTTGGGACTCCTCCCCACCTAGGGTTGGCCGGCCATGGAGGTGGAGTCCCATGTGGACTCCACTTTCCTTGGTGGTTTCTTCCGGACTTTTCTAGAACCTTCTAGAACCTTCCATAGAACCTTCCGCGACATTTTATTTCACATAAAATGACATCCTATATATGAATCTTATTCTCCGGACCATTCCGGAACTCCTCGTGATGTCCGGGATCTCATCCGGGACTCCGAACAAATATTCGAACTCCATTCCATATTCAAGTACTACCATTTCAACATCCAACTTTAAGTGTGTCACCCTACGGTTCGAGAACTATGCGGACATGGTTGAGTACTCACTCCGACCAATAACCAATAGCGGGATCTGGAGATCCATAATGGCTCCCACATATTCAACGATGACTTTAGTGATCGAATGAACCATTCACATACATTACCAATTCCCTTTGTCTCGCGATATTTTACTTGTCCGAGGTTTGATCTTCGGTATCACTCTATACCTTGTTCAACCTCGTCTCCTGACAAGTACTCTTTACTCGTACCGTGGTATGTGGTCTCTTATGAACTCATTCATATGCTTGCAAGACATCAGACGACATTCCACCGAGAGGGCCCAGAGTATATCTATCCGTCATCGGGATGGACAAATCCCACTGTTGATCCATATGCCTCAACTCATACTTTCCGGATACTTAATCCCACCTTTATAGCCACCCATTTACGCAGTGGTGTTTGGTGTAATCAAAGTACCTTTCCGGTATAAGTGATTTATATGATCTCATGGTCATAAGGACTAGGTAACTATGTATCGAAAGCTTATAGCAAATAACTTAATGACGAGATCTTATGCTACGCTTAATTGGGTGTGTCCATTACATCATTCACACAATGACATAACCTTGTTATTAATAACATCCAATGTTCATGATTATGAAACTAATCATCCATTAATCAACAAGCTAGTTTAAGAGGCATACTAGGGACTTCTTGTTTGTCTACATATCACACATGTACTAATGTTTCGGTTAATACAATTCTAGCATGATATATAAACATTTATCATAAACATAAAGATATAAATAATAACCACTTTATTATTGCCTCTAGGGCATATCTCCTTCAGTCTCCCACTTGCACTAGAGTCAATAATCTAGATTACATTGTAATGTACCTAACACCCATGGCATTCTGGTGTTGGTCATACTTTGCCCTAGGGAAAGTTTTAGTCAACAGTTCTGACACACTCAGAAACGTATGTATTTTGCAATTCATTTGCGTCTTCACGCATCACTCATTTTCCAAATGAGTTGGCATTAAATATGTTTGGTCTTCTGGTGGAACCTTAATTCCGCGGTCTGAAATATGTCACTAATATTGTCATACACAATATAGCTTCAAAGTTCTGACACTATCGGAACTACACCAAGTTCTCAAAGAACCTCTTGACTTTAACATCCTCAGTCATTGTCAAAACAATGACATATTCTGCCTTCGTTTGTAGAATCCGTCACAATATTTAGAACTCTTCTAAATCTAGCATTGTGCTACCTTTTAATCAACACTTAGCCTAATTTTGAGATTGAAATTTTATTTTTATATGTGACAAAACCAATATCGGTGCAACACCTTACAGCGATTTGTTTGTCATTTATTCATACAAAACTATTTATATATCCTTGGTTCTTCTAAAGTACACAGGGATATTCTTACTGTTTGTCCAATGATCATCACATGAATCATTCTGGTATATGCTCCTAACATTTTAGAGCACATGATATCTGATTGTGTACATATTATTCGTGATCTATAATCACTCATGTGTTTTTACTCATTGAGTGTCAGATACACTCAAGTCTTGTTAAAACTTTAACATGACAAGAACATTTTCTTAATATTTCTATATTGAACTATTTCAATATCCATTCTATGTACTTTGACTTAAACTTTTTGTGTTTCAATCTATCTTCATAGATCTTGACACTAGATATGTTTCAGTCCATATCCTTTCATTGAAATTAATTTCTCAATGAAACCTTTTAATCAAGTATATAATTACATCATTTATAACCAACTATATGTCATCTACATAAGTATTATAAATATGTCTCAGCACTCCCACTTAATTTCTTGCAAACGCAAGCCTCTTCATCGTCTCTTGATGAAATCAAAAACTCTTTGACTATTTCATCTGGTGAAGATTCCAATTCCGCGATACTCACTTCATCCAATTGAGGTTTGTATACCTATCTAGTATTCCATGGATCAGCAAAACTCTTGGTTGTATCTTGTATACACCTTTAATACACACTTCTGATAAGTAATGTATTTTGCCATCCTACTAGCATATCTCATAAAAGAAATATGTAGTGATTACTAGAATAATCCACATAGACTATAAGCATTGCTACGGAAGATCTAATCTTATCGTAGTCAACTCTTTGAACTTTGTCGTAAACAATTTTTCGACAAGTCAAGCTTTCTTCAAGGATATTTCATCCAAGTCCATCAATTTCATAGATCCATTTACTTTTCAAAAAGTATTTATCTATCTTGGATTTCATGGCGTATAGCCATTTTAACGGAGTCAGGGCCCATCATAACTTCTTTGTTTTGTAGTTGGTTTATCATTGTTCAAAATCAATTCTTTGTCCACAAATCATTTATTTGATCACAAAGTAAACCATACCTACAAGGTTCAATATGTACTTCGATCTCCATGGCTAAAACACTTTGTAGTCATGAGAGCCATGATCGTCGTGGCCGCTTCCGAAACCAATTCCGATGATGCGCTACTCTGATCATTATGCTCAGGTTCATAAACCTTATCAAATTATATTGTCCTCCCACTCAAATACTTCACTAGAAACAATTTCTCGGAAATAAGAAACATTGACAAACACTTTTGTCTTTGTCTTGTGGGAAGAATTCCCAATTAAATCTCTGGGATAACCAACAAAGACATTCATCCGATTTTGGTTGACTATTAGGGTTTATACCCATGCCATAACTTGTATGGTGTCATTTTAACGGATCATGATGATGCTCTATTCAGTGTAAAAGCGGTAGTCTCTAAAGCATAATCCACAAAAATATAATGGCATCAATATTTTATCTCATCATTGATCCAACAAGGTTTGGATACATCTCTCGGATACTCCATCATCATTATGATACTCCAAGAAACGTGAGTTGTAGAACAATTTCATAACTCTCTTAGATGTTCGCTAAAACTCGTAATTCAAATATTTCCCCATGATCCAATCATAGATATTTGACTTTTCTATTACGATGATTTCCACTTCATGTTGAAATTTATTTGAACCCATTCAAATGTTTAAAACTTCTTCCTTATTGAATATATCCACATATATATACTCAATTCATTGTTGAAAGTTTTCATGAAGTAGAAGAATCTCCCGCACACAACTATGCCCAGTGAACCACATACATCATCATGTATTTTTCCACTAAGTTAGTTGCCCGTTCAACTTTTGGCCTATGAACGGTATTTTAATCATTCTCTTTAGAAAAGATTTGCAAGCGCCAAATGATTCAAAAATCAAATGACTCCAAAAATACATTTGCATGGAGTTCCTTCATGCGATCCTTTCTAACATGACCTAAATTGCGGTTCCACAAATAAGTGGAATTCAAATCATTTGCCTTATGGCATTTTAGCGTCAGTGTTATGTATGTATGTTTCACCATTAAGATTTATAATAACTTATCCATTGTACATGGAGTAATGTCATAATTTGAACAACTCATTGTTTTCATTTGACCAGAGCAAAATAACAATTATTAAGTTCTTTATTATAAATTCTAAGGGCTAGATAGAATGCCAACGACGAACATAGTAACACTTTATTTTGTTCCAGACGTGCATTCCTATCATATTCCTTGTCAGTCACTTAGGCCATTGTATTCTTGTATTGCGTTGTTTTGTATGACACTTCATACCAACCAATATGGTACAAATACCCAAGAATTTCATTGTGTGACCAAACGAGGAATACAACCATAACATGTATATCATTGATATACACCTGAGCTAGACTTTCTAGTCTTTTCTTTTCTTTTTGCCAAAATATCTTTTGCAGTTTCTCTTTTAGCTTTCCTCATTATTAAGAAAACACTTCAACATCATTAACTTCTAGGTTTGTTGGTCAAATACCAATAACCTTGAGGTTCTTACTTTGAAGTTGATCATCATATGATAAGTGTTCCGGATTTCACTATTAGTAACCTTGTAGTATGATGAACAATTTCACTCATAATTTTATCCATTGTATCATGATGACTTTCTGAGACCATGTCTGTACATGCTAGGCTCATAAAGTTTTAACCTTGGTATTCGCATGTGCAAATCTGTCTTGCACCCGTTGTATGCACACGTAGAATCTATCACACCCGATCATCACGTGATGCTTCGATACGACGAGTCTTAGCAACGGTGCATACTAAGGATGATAACTTCATGGATATACGAATATCGTTAGTGCCCCAATAGTTGGAGGATTGTGACGCCTGGCGTCTTCAACCTTCATACATTCCCATAAAACTTATGAGTTTATGTAGTCTCACCATATAATATTCTATCATCTTGCAATAAGGTCTTAGATATCTCATATATCTCATACCTTGATTATTTCTGAAAACTAAATTTTCAGCTCCTTTCTTTTCAAACAAATTTGAACTTCAAGTTTGACGGAGACAAGATAACTTTAGGTACTAATTGAAACCATAGCTCTTTGAATCAAAAATGTGAGGTTTACTAAAAGTTTGCAATAGGACTTAATCAATTCTTGATTCTTTAACAATACGGTACTAATCCGTAAAGTTTCTTATCAGATTTAACAGTATTTCTATCTCAATAACAAGACTAGCGCATAGTAGTAAACGGATGCCAATACTACAAAATTAATACAAAATACTACTCAGACTATGTTTATGATAATTAGTTCATGTTTTAATCTAATTACTAATGAACTCCCACTTAATACAACATCCCTCATAGTTGTTAAGTGGTACACGATCCAAATCCACTACACCAAAACCGATCATCACGTGAGATGATGTAGCTTCAATGGTGAACATCAACATGTTGAACATATCATCCATATGACTCGTGTTCAACCTTTCGGTTTCCGTTGTCCCGAGGCCATGTCTGTACATGCTAGGCTCGTCAAGCAAACCCAAGTATTCCGCGTGTGCAACATTGCTTACACCCGTTGTATGTGAACGTTGAGTCTATCACATCCGATCATCACGGGATGCTTCGAAACGACAAACTGTACAACGGTGCATACGAGGGGAGAACACTTTATTATCTTGATATTAATGTGAGGGATCATCTTATAATGCTACCGTCGCGATCTAAGCAAAATAAGATGCATAAAGGATTAACATCACATGCAATTCATATGTGATATGATATGGCCCTTTAGTTTTTGTGCCTTCGATCTTCATCTTCAAAGCACGGACATGATCTCCATCATCAACGGGCATGATCTCCATCATCGTCGGCGTAGCGTCAAGGTTCATGGCGCCGTCTTCATGGTTGTTCACCTCATGTAGCAACTATTACAACTACTTTGAAATACTACTCAACATGAAATTTAAAGACAACCATAAGGCTCCTGCCGGTTGCCACAATACAATAATGATCATCTCATACATATTCATCATCACATTATGGCCATATCACATCACCAAACCCTGCAAAAACAAGTTAGACGTCTCTAATTTGGTTTGCATATTTTACGTGGTTTAGGGTTTTCGAGAGAGATCTAATCTACCTACGAACATGAACCACAACGTTGATACTAATGTTTTCAATAGAAGAGTAAATTGAATCTTTACTATAGTAGGAGAGACAGACACCCGCAAAGCCTCTTATGCAATACAAGTTGCATGTCGAACGAGGAACAAGTCTCATGAACGCGGTCATGTAAAGTTAGTCCGAGCCGCTTCATCCCACTATGCCACAAAGATGCAAAGTACTCAAACTAAAGATAACAAGAGCATCAACGCCCACAAACCATTGTGTTCTACTCGTGCAACCATCTATGCATAGACACGGCTCTGATACCACTGTAGGAAAACGTTGCATAGAAAACAAAAATTTTCCTACCGCGAACACGCAATCCAAGCCAAGATGCAATCTAGAAGATGGTAGCAACGAGGGGATTATCGAGTCTCACCCTTGAAGAGATTCCAAAGCCTACAAGAGTAGGCTCTTGTTGCTGCGGTAGACGATCACTTGCCGCTTGCAAAAGCGCGTAGAAGATCTTGATCACGATCGCTTCCGGCGCCACGAACGGGCAGCACCTCCGTACTCGGTCACACGTTCGGTTGTTGATGAAGACGACGTCCACCTCCCCGTTCCAGCGGGCAGCGGAAGTAGTAGCTCCTCTTGAATCCGACAGCACGACGGCGTGGTGTCGGTGGCGGTGAAGAAGTCCGGCGGAGCTTCGCTAAGCTACGCGGGCTATATGGAGGAGAGGGGGGCGGCTAGGGTTTGGGAGGGGGTGGACGGCCACTCAAGGGGGGCGGCCAGCTTGTGGTCTTGGGGTGGCCGGCCCCCTCCCTTGGCCCCTCATTATATAGGTGGATCCCCAAGTGTTGGTGTCCAAGTCTTCGAATAAGACCCGAACAAAAAACCTTCCATAAGAGGGGGAAACCTAGCCCAACTAGGACTCCCACCCAAAGGTGGGATTTCCACCTCCCATGTGGGGGGTGGCCGGCCCCCTATGGGGGAGTCCACTTGGGACTCCTCCCCACCTAGGGCTGGCCGGCCATGGAGGTGGAGTCCCATGTGGACTCCACTTTCCTTGGTGGTTTCTTCCGGACTTTTCTAGAACCTTCTAGAACCTTCCATAGAACCTTCCGCGACATTTTATTTCACATAAAATGACATCCTATATATGAATCTTATTCTCCCACCATTCCTAACTCCTCGTGATGTCCGGGATCTCATCCGGGACTCCGAACAAATATTCGAACTCCATTCCATATTCAAGTACTACCATTTCAACATCCAACTTTAAGTGTGTCACCCTACGGTTCGAGAACTATGCGGACATGGTTGAGTACTCACTCCGACCAATAACCAATAGCGGGATCTGGAGATCCATAATGGCTCCCACATATTCAACGATGACTTTAGTGATCGAATGAACCATTCACATACATTACCAATTCCCTTTGTCTCGCGATATTTTACTTGTCCGAGGTTTGATCTTCGGTATCACTCTATACCTTGTTCAACCTCGTCTCCTGACAAGTACTCTTTACTCGTACCGTGGTATGTGGTCTCTTATGAACTCATTCATATGCTTGCAAGACATCAGACGACATTCCACCGAGAGGGCCCAGAGTATATCTATCCGTCATCGGGATGGACAAATCCCACTGTTGATCCATATGCCTCAACTCATACTTTCCGGATACTTAATCCCACCTTTATAGCCACCCATTTACGCAGTGGTGTTTGGTGTAATCAAAGTACCTTTCCGGTATAAGTGATTTATATGATCTCATGGTCATAAGGACTAGGTAACTATGTATCGAAAGCTTATAGCAAATAACTTAATGACGAGATCTTATGCTACGCTTAATTGGGTGTGTCCATTACATCATTCACACAATGACATAACCTTGTTATTAATAACATCCAATGTTCATGATTATGAAACTAATCATCCATTAATCAACAAGCTAGTTTAAGAGGCATACTAGGGACTTCTTGTTTGTCTACATATCACACATGTACTAATGTTTCGGTTAATACAATTCTAGCATGATATATAAACATTTATCATAAACATAAAGATATAAATAATAACCACTTTATTATTGCCTCTAGGGCATATCTCCTTCAATGTCGTTATGCTAGTCAAGTGAATTTTACTTATGTGACCTCCGGAGACTCCTTATCCCACGTGTGTAAAGGTGACAGTGTGTGCACCGTGTGGGTCTCTTAGGCTATATTTCACAGAATACTTATTCACTGTTATGAATGGCATAGTGAAGTGCTTATTTATATCTCTTTATGATTGCAATGTGTTTTGTATCACAATTTATCTATTGGCTACTCTAGCAATGTTATTAAAGTAGTTTTATTCCTCCTACACGGTGCAATGGTGACAGTGTGTGCATCCGTGTTAGTACTTGGTTTATGCTATGATTATGATCTCTTGTAGATTATGAAGTTAACTATTGCTATGATAGTATTGATGTGATCTATTCCTCCTTTCTTAGCATGAAGGTGACAGTGTGCATGCTACGTTAGTACTTGGTTTAGTCGAGTTGATCTATCTTACAGTCTAAGGTTATTTAAATATGAATATTGAATTGTGGAGCTTGTTAACTCCGGCATTGAGGGTTCGTGTAATCCTACGCAATGTGTTCATCATCCAACAAGAGTGTAGAGTATGCATTTATCTATTCTGTTATGTGATCAATGTTGAGAGTGTCCACTAGTGAAAGTGTAATCCCTAGGCCTTGTTCCTAAATACTGCTATCGCTGCTTGTTTACTGTTTTACTGCGTTACTACTGCTGCATTACTACTGCTTGTTTACTGTTCTGGGCAAAGCACTTTTCTGGTGCCGTTGCTACTACTTATTCATACCACCTGTATTTCACTATCTCTTCGCCGAACTAGTGCACCTATTAGGTGTATTGGGGACACAAGAGACTTCTTGCTTTGTGGTTGCAGGGTTGCATGAGAGGGATATCTTTGACCTCTTCCTCCCTGAGTTCGATAAACCTTGGGTGATCCACTTAAGGGAAAACTTGCTGCTGTTCTACAAACCTCTGCTCTTGGAGGCCCAACACTGTCTACAGGAAAAGGAGGGGGGCGTAGACATCAAGCTATTTTCTGGCGCCGTTGCTGGGGAGGAAAGGTAAAAGGTACTCACACTCCGGATCTCGGCTACTAAGCTATTTTCCGCCGTCGTAAGTACTCAAAGCTATTTCCTTTAGATCCTGCAATTGCATCTTTTTGTTTCTTGTTTACACTAGTTTGGCATAATGGACAAGAATGAGCTTCTTATGCTATTTCCTGATTTAAAACATGGATTGTTTGATGCGAAAATTAAAAAACCTATGGAATCTTATTTGCATGCTGGTAGTAATATTAGTATGAACGCTTTGAACACCATTGTTGATAATGATATAGAAAGTTCTAAGCTTGGGGAAGCTGGTTTTCATGATCTTTTTAGTCCCCCAAGCATGGAGGAGAAAATTTACTTTGATGATACTTTGCCTCCTATTTATGATGATTATAATGATAGTAGTCTTTTGTTGCCGCCTGTTATGGAGGATGAATTTGATTATGATTACAATATGCCTCCTATATTTGATGATGAGAATAATAATGATAGCTACTTTGTTGAATTTGCTCCCATAACAACTAATAAAATTGATTATGCTTATGTGGAGAGTAATAATTTTATGCATGAGACTCATGATAAGAATGCTTTATGTGATAGTTATATTGTTGAGTTTGCTCATGATGCTACTAGACATTATTATGAGAGAGGAAAATATGGTTGTAGAAATTTTCATGTTACTAAAACACCTCTCTTTTTGCTGAAAATCTTGAAGCTGCATTTGTTTTATCTTTCTATGCTTATTGCATTATGCTTCATGAATTTGTTTACTTACAAGATTCCTTTTCATAGGAAGCATGTTAGGCTTAAATTTGTTTTGAATTTGCCTCTTGATGCTCTCTTTTGCTTCAAATACTATTTCTTGCGAGTGCATCATTAAAACTGCTAAGCCCATCTTAATGGCTATAAAGAAAAGAACTTCTTGGGAGATAACCCATGTGTTATTTTGCTACAGTACTTTGTTTTATATTTGTGTCTTGGAAGTTGTTTACTACTGTAGCAACCTCTCCTTATCTTAGTTTAGTGTTTTGTTGTGCCAAGTAAAGTCGTTGATAGAAAAGTTCATACTAGATTTGGATTACTGCGCAGAAACAGATTTCTTTGCTGTCACGAATCTGGGCAAACTTCTCTGTAGGTAACTCAGAAAATTATGACAATTTACGTGAGTGATCCTCAGATATGTACGCAACTTTCATCCAATTTGAGCATTTTCATTTGAGCAAGTCTGGTGCCTCGATAAAATTCGTCAATACGAACTGTTCTGTTTTGACAGATTCTGCCTTTTATTTCGCATTGCCTCTTTTGCTATGTTGGATGAATTTCTTTGATCCATTAATGTCCAGTAGCTTTATGCAATGTCCAGAAGTGTTAAGAATGATTGTGTCACCTCTGAACATGTTAATTTTTATTGTCCACTAACCCTCTAATGAGTTGTTCTAAGTTTGGTGTGGAGGAAGTTTTCAAGGGTCAAGAGAGGAGGATGATATACTATGATCAAGAAGAGTGAAAAGTCTAAGCTTGGGGATGCCCCGGTGGTTCATCCCTGCATATTTCAAGAAGACTCAAGCATCTAAGCTTGGGGATGCCCAAGGCATCCCCTTCTTCATCGACAAATTATCAGGTTCCTTCTCTTGGAACTATATTTTTATTCGGTCACATCTTATGTACTTTACTTGGAGCGTCTGTGTGCTTTTGTTTTTGTTTTTTGTTTGAATAAATGCTTGTGTGGGAGAGAGACACGCTCCGCTGGTTCGTATGAACACATGTGTTCTTAGCTTTTAATTTTCATGGCGAAGGTTGAAACTGCTTCGTTAATTATTATATGGTTGGAAACGGAAAATGCTACATGTAGTAATTGGTAGAATGTCTTGGATAATTTGATACTCGGCAATTGTTGTGCTCATGTTTAAGCTCTTGCATCATATACTTTGTACCTATTAATGAAGAAATACATAGAGCTTGCTAAAATTTGGTTTGCATATTTGGTCTCTCTAAGGTCTAGATAATTTCTAGTATTGAGTTTGAACAACAAGGAAGACGGTGTAGAGTCTTATAATGTTTTCAATATGTCTTTTATGTGAGTTTTGCTGCACCGGTTCATCCTTGTGTTTGTTTCAAATAACCTTGCTAGCCTAAGCCTTGTATCGAGAGGGATTACTTCTCATGCATCCGAAACACTTGAGCCAACCACTATGCCATTCGAGTCCACCATACCTACCTACTACATGGTATTTCTCCGCCATTCCAAAGTAAATTGCTTGAAGTGCTACCTTTAAATTTCTATCCTCTACCTTTGCAATATATAGCTCATGGGACAAATAGCTTAAAAACTATTGTGGTATTGAATATGTACTTATGCATTTTATTTCTTATAAGTTGCTTGTTGTGCGATAACCATGTTCCTGGGGACGCCATCAACTACCCTTTGTTGAATATCATGTGAGTTGCTATGCATGTTCGTCTTGTCTGAAGTAAGGGCGATTTACCACCTTATGGTTAGAGCATGCATATTGTTAGAGAAGAACATTGGGCCGCTAACTAAAGCCATGATCCATGGTGAAAGTTTCAGTTTTGGACATATATCCTCAATCTCATATGAGAAAATTAATTGTTGCTACATGCTTATGCATAAAAGAGGAGTCCATTATCTGTTGTCTATGTTGTCCCGGTATGGATGTCTAAGTTGAGAATAATCAATAGCGAGAAATCCAATGCGAGCTTTCTCCTTAGACCTTTGTACAGGCGGCATAGAGGTACCCCTTTGTGACACTTGGTTAAAACATGTGCATTGCGATAATCCCGGTAATCCAAGCTAATTAGGACAAGGTGCGGGCACTATTAGTATACTATGCATGAGACTTGCAACTTGTAGGATATAATTTACATGATACATATGCTTTATTACTACCGTTGACAAAATTGTTTCTTGCTTTCAAAACCAAAGCTCTAGCACAAATATAGCAATCAATGCTTCCCTCTGCGAAGGGCCTTTTCTTTTACTTTTATGTTGAGTCAGTTTACCCATTTTTCTCTATCTTAGAAGCAAACACTTGTGTTAACTGTGCATTGATTCTTACATACTTGCTTATTGCACTTGTTATATTCCTTTGCATTGACAATATCCATGAGATATACATGTTATAAGTTGAAAGCAACCGCTGAAACTTAATCTTCCTTTGTGTTGCTTCAATGCTTTTACTAAGAATTTATTGCTTTATGAGTAACTCTTATGCAAGACTTATTGATGCTCATCTTGAGAGTACTATTCATGAAAAGTCTTTGCCTTATGATTCATTTGTTTACTCATGTCATTTACATTGTTTTGATCGCTGCATTCATTACATATGCTTTACAATAGTATGATTAAGATTATGTTGGTAGCATGTCACCTCAGAAATTATCTTTTATCGTTTACCTACTCGAGGACGAGTAGGAACTAAGCTTGGGGATGCTGATACGTCTCCAACGTATCTATAATTTCTGATGTTCCATGCTTGTTTTATGACAATACCAACATATTTTGTTCACACTTTATGTCATATTTATGCGTTTTCCGGAACTAACCTATTGACGAGATGCCGAAAGGCCAGTTGCTGTTTTCTGCTGTTTTTGGTTTCAGAAATCCTAGTAAGGAAATATTTTCGGAATCGGACGAAATCAACACCGAAGTCTTTGAATTCCCGGAAGCTTCCGGAACACCGAAGGAGAGTCGGAGGCGGGCAGAAGGGGGCCCACACCATAAGGCAGCGCGGGTGGCCCCCTGGCCGCGCCAGCCTATGGTGTGGGGGCCCCAGCCGCCTCCTTGCGCCGCCTCTCCGCCTATATATTCGTCCCTGACCTAAAAACATCGACCAGATCGATGAAACCCACAGAAACCTTCCAGAGCCGCCGCCATCGCGAAGCCAAGATCTGGGGGACAGGAGTCTCTGTTCCGGCACGCCGCCGGAACGGGGAAGTGCCCCCGGAAGGCTCCTCCATCGACACCGCTGCCATCTCCACCGCCATCTTCATCACCGCTGCTGCTCCCATGAGGAGGGAGTAGTTCTCCGTCGAGGCTCGGGGCTGTACCGGTAGCTATGTGGTTCATCTCTCTCCTATGTACTTCACTACAATAATCTCATGAGCTGCCTTACATGATTGAGATTCATATGATGATGCTTGTAATCTAGATGGCGTTATGCTAGTCAAGTGAATTTTACTTATGTGATCTCCGGAGACTCCTTGTCCCACGTGTGTAAAGGTGACAGTGTGTGCACCGTGTGGGTCTCTTAGGCTATATTTCACAGAATACTTATTCACTGTTATGAATGGCATAGTGAAGTGCTTATTTATATCTCTTTATAATTGCAATGTGTTTTGTATCACAATTTATCTATGTGCTACTCTAGCAATGTTATTAAAGTAGTTTTATTCCTCCTACACGGTGCAATGGTGACAGTGTGTGCATCCGTGTTAGTACTTGGTTTATGCTATGATTATGATCTCTTGTAGATTATGAAGTTAACTATTGCTATGATAGTATTGATGTGATCTATTCCTCCTTTCTTAGCATGAAGGTGACAGTGTGCATGCTACGTTAGTACTTGGTTTAGTCGAGTTGATCTATCTTACACTCTAAGGTTATTTAAATATGAACATTGAATTGTGGAGCTTGTTAACTCCGGCATTGAGGGTTCGTGTAATCCTACGCAATGTGTTCATAATCCAACAAGAGTGTAGAGTATGCATTTATCTATTCTGTTATGTAATCAATGTTGAGAGTGTCCACTAGTGAAAGTGTAATCCCTAGGCCTTGTTCCTAAATACTGCTATCGCTGCTTGTTTACTGTTTTACTGCGTTACTACTGCTGCATTACTACTGCTTGTTTACTGTCCTGGGCAAAGCACTTTTCTGGTGCCGTTGCTACTACTTATTCATACCACCTGTATTTCACTATCTCTTCGCCGAACTAGTGCACCTATTAGGTGTGTTGGGGACACAAGAGACTTCTTGCTTTGTGGTTGCAGGGTTGCATGAGAGGGATATCTTTGACCTCTTCCTCCCTGAGTTCGATAAACCTTGGGTGATCCACTTAAGGGAAAACTTGCTGCTGTTCTACAAACCTCTGCTCTTGGAGGCCCAACACTGTCTACAGGAAAAGGAGGGGGGCGTAGACATCAGCGGCCCATCTTTGAAGAACAAGGCTTCTCTCCTCATGGGACAGGAGGTCTTCGCGAGGGGAAGGCACCTCGTGAAGGGCCCCTCGCGAGGGGTCCATGACTTAGTTGTTTCCAGGCTACTTGAAGACCTTGCGGAGCATCCCTCTATGTGTGGACGCGCTAGGAGGTGTTGTACAAGACCCCTTCGCAGGCCAACTACGTGGGGATGAAGCTAGGAGAGCATGAAGGAAGTAGTGACGCACCTAGAAGATAAGAGAAGCTCCAAGTTTTCCTGCATAAAGAATGATGGCCGTTGCCCACTTTCCCAAAAGGTTCGGGGTGGACGGTGCAAGTACAACATGGAGTGCCGACATCATCCACAATCACTCCCTGTGGACCAAGGTTCTTGGTGTGGCCATGGACCAAGTCCATGGTCTTAGCTAGGGATAGATGTCCTCTCCCTTGGGCACGCATGTGGTTACCCCTCTGCCAAGTTTCCTTGGAGAGGAGGTCTTGTGCCGCTGTAAAAGGGGGGCGACTGCCTAGTAGAAGGGGATCCATTTTCTGATCTCTTTCGAATCGGCTTTTGGATCCTCTCTTGATAACATTTAGATATCATCGTCTTCTAGCTAGAGCAGGTCCCATCTAGATCTCTGATGTCTACGTTCCCCCTCCTTTCCTGTAGACAGTGTTGGGCCTCCAAGAGCAGAGGTTTGTAGAACAGCAGCAAGTTTCCCTTAAGTGGATCACCCAAGGTTTATCGAACTCAGGGAGGAAGAGGTCAAAGATATCCCTCTCATGCAACCCTGCAACCACAAAGCAAGAAGTCTCTTGTGTCCCCAACACACCTAATAGGTGCACTAGTTCGGCGAAGAGATAGTGAAATACAGGTGGTATGAATATATATGAGCAGTAGCAACGGTGCCAGAAAATAGCTTGCTGGCGTGTAGTTGATGGTGGTAGTATTGCAGCAGTAGTAACGCAGAAACGAGTAAACAAGCAGTAGTAACGCAGCAGTATTTAGGAACAAGGCCTAGGGATTACACTTTCACTAGTGGACACTCTCAACATTGATCACATAACAGAATAGATAAATGCATACTCTACACTTTTGTTGGATGATGAACACATTGCGTAGGATTACACGAACCCTCAATGCCGGAGTTAACAAGCTCCACAATAATGCTCATATTTAAGTAACCTTATAGTGTAAGATAGATCAACAGACTAAACCAAGTACTAACATAGCATGCACACTGTCACCTTCATGCATATGTAGGAGGAATAGATCACATCAATATTATCATAGCAATAGTTAACTTCGCAATCTACAAGAGATCATGATCATAGCATAAACCAAGTACTAACACGGTGCACACACTGTCACCTTTACACACGTGCAGGAGGAATAGAACTACTTTAATAACTTTGCTAGAGTAGCACATAGATAAATTGTGATACAAACTCATATGAATCTCAATCATGTAAAGCATCTCATGAGATTATTGTATTGAGGTACATGGGAGAGAGATGAACCACATAGCTACAGCGGAGCCCTCAGCCTCGGAGGTGGATTACTCCCTCGTGATCATGGAAGCGATGATGGCGGTGAAGATGGCGGTGAAGACGGCGGTGGAGATGGCTCCGGGGCAATTCCCCGTCCGGCAGGTGCCGGAACAGAGAGTTCTGTCCCCGAATTGGAGTTTCGCGACGGTGGCGGCGCCCTGGAGTCTTTCTGGAGTTTCGTCAATTGGTACTGCGTTTTTAGGTCGAAAGGGCTTTTATAGGCGAAGAGGCGGCGCAGGGGGGCACCTGGGGGCGCCACACCCTAGGCCGGCGCAGCCTAGGCCTGGCCCGCGCCGCCATGTGGTGTGGTGGCCCCCTGGCCCCTCTCCGACTCTTCTTCGGTGTTCTGGACGCTTCCGGGAAAAATAGGAGGTTTGGCGTTGATTTCGTCCAATTCCGAGAATATTGCCCGAACAGCCTTTCTGGAACCAAAAACAGCAAGTAAAACAGAACTGGCACCGTGGCATCTTGTTAATAGGTTAGTTCCGGAAAATGCATGAAAATGATATAAAGTGTGAACAAAACATGTTGGTATTGTCATAAAACAAGCATGGAACATCGGAAATTATAGATACGTTGGAGACGTATCAGCATCCCCAAGCTTAGTTCCTACTCGTCCTCGAGTAGGTAAACGATAAAAGATAATTTACTGAGGTGACATGCTACCAACATAATCTTAATCATACCATTGTAAAGCATATGAGATGAATGCAGCGATTCGAAACAATGTAAATGCAATGAGTAAACAAGTGAATCATATAGCAAAGACTTTTCATGAATAGTACTTTCGAGACAAGCATCAATAAGTCTTGCATAAGAGTTACTCATAAAGCAATAAATTCATAGCAGAGACATTGAAGCAACACAATGGAAGATTAAGTTTCAGCGGTTGCTTTCAACTTGTAACATGTATATCTCATGGATAGTTGTCAATGCAAAGCAATATAACAAATGCAATAAGCAAGTATATAAGAATCAATGCACAGTTCACACAAATGTTTGCTTCTTGAGGTGGAGAAAGATAGGTGAACTGACTCAACAATAAAAGTAAAAGAATGGTCCTTCAAAGAGGAAAGCATCGATTGCTATATTTGTGCTAGAGCTTTGATTTTGAAAACATGAAACAATTTTGTCAACGGTAGTAATAAAGCATATGCATCATGTAAATTATATCTTATAAGTTGCAAGCCTCATGCATAGTGTACTAATAGTGCCCGCACCTTGTCCTAATTAGCTTGGACTACCGGATCATCACAATGCACATGTTTTAACCAAGTGTCACAAAGGGGTACCTCTATGCCGCCTGTACAAAGGTCTAAGGAGAAAGCTCGCATTGGATTTCTCGCTATTGATTATTCTCAACTTAGACATCCATACCGGGACAACATAGACAACAGATAATGGACTCCTCTTTTATGCATAAGCATGTAACAACAATTAATAATTTTCTCATATGAGATTGAGGATATATGTCCAAAACTGAAACTTCCACCATGGATCATGGCTTTAGTTAAGCGGCCCAATGTTCTTCTCTAACAATATGCATGCTTAACCATAGGGTGGTAGATCTCTCTTACTTCGGACAAGACGGACATGCATAGCAACTCACATGAAATTCAACAATGAATAGTTGATGGCGTCCCCAGTGAACATGGTTATCGCACAACAAGCAACTTAATAAGAGATAAAGTGCATAATTACATATTCAATACCACAATAGTTTTTAAGCTATTTGTCCCATGAGCTATATATTGCAAAGGTGAATGATGGAATTTTAAAGGTAGCACTCAAGCAATTTACTTTGGAATGGCGGAAAATACCATGTAGTAGGTAGGTATGGTGGACACAAATGGCATAGTGGTTGGCTCAAGTATTTTGGATGCATGAGAAGTATTCCCTCTCGATACAAGGTTTAGGCTAGCAAGGCTTATTTGAAACAAACACAAGGATGAACCGGTGCAGCAAAACTCACATAAATGACATATTGTAAACATTATAAGACTCTACACCGTCTTCCTTGTTGTTCAAACTCAATACTAGAAATTATCTAGACCTTAGAGAGACCAAATATGCAAACCAAATTTTAGCATGCTCTATGTATTTCTTCATTAATGGGTGCAAAGCATATGATGCAAGAGCTTAATCATGAGCACAACAATTGCCAAGTATCACATTACCCAAGACATTAATAGCAATTACTACATGTATCATTTTCCAAATCCAACCATATAATAATTTAACGAAGCAGTTTCAACCTTCGCCATGAATATTATGAGCTAAGAACACATGTGTTCATACGAACCAGCGGAGCGTGTCTCTCTCCCACACAAGCATTTATTCAAACACAAACAAAAACAAAAGCATACAGACGCTCCAAGTAAAGCACATAAGATGTGACCGAATAAAAATATAGTTTCAAGAGAAGGAACCTGATAATTTGTCGATGAAGAAGGGGATGCCTTGGGCATCCCCAAGCTTAGATGCTTGAGTCTTCTTGAAATATGCAGGGATGAACCACCGGGGCATCCCCAAGCTTAAACTCTTCACTCTTCTTGATCATAGTATATCATCCTCCTCTCTTGACCCTTGAAAACTTCCTCCACACCAAACTCGAAACAACTCATTAGAGGGTTAGTGCACAATAAAAATTAACATATTCAGAGGTGACACAATCATTCTTAACACTTCTGGACATTGCATAATGCTACTGGACATTAGTGGATCAAAGAAATTCATCCAACATAGCAAAAGAGGCAATGCGAAATAAAAGGCAGAATCTGTCAAAACAGAACAGTTCGTATTGACGAATTTTAAAATGGCACCAGACTTGCTCAAATGAAAATGCTCAAATTGAATGAAAGTTGCGTACATATCTGAGGATCATGCACGTAAATTGGCTTAATTTTCTGAGCTACCTACAGGGAGGTGGACCCAGATTCGTGACAGCAAAGAAATCTGGAACTGTGCAGTAATCCAAATCTAGTACTTACTTTTCTATCAACGGCTTTACTTGGCACAACAAAACACAAAACTAAGATAAGGAGAGGTTGCTACAGTAGTAAACAACTTCCAAGACACAAAATAAAACAAAGTACTGTAGCAAAATAACACATGGGTTATCTCCCAAGAAGTTCTTTCTTTATAGCCATTAAGATGGGCTCAGCAGTTTTAATGATGCACTCGCAAGAAATAGTATTTGAAGCAAAAAGAGAGCATCAAAAGGCAAGTATGAAACAAATTTAAGCCTAACATGCTTCCTATGCATAGGAATCTTGTAAATAAACAAGTTCAAGAAGCATAATGCAACAAGCATAGAAAGATAAAACAAGTATAGCTTCAAAAATTTCAACACATAGAGAGGTGTTTTAGTAACATGAAAATTTCTACAACCATATTTTCCTCTCTCATAATAACTTTCAGTAGCAACATGAGCAAACTCAACAATATAACTATCACATAAAGCATTCTTATCATGAGTCTCATGCATAAAATTATTACTCTCCACATAAGCATAATCAATTTTATTAGTAATAGTGGGAGCAAATTCAACAAAGTAGCTATCATTATTATTCTCATCAAGTGTTGGAGGCATAGTATAATCACAACAAAATTTACTCTCCATAGTAGGTGGTACCAAAAGACTACTATCATTATAATCATCATAAATAGGAGGCAAAGTATCATCAAAGAAAATTTTCTCCTCAATGCTTGGTGGACTAAAAAGATCATGCTCATCAAAACCAGCTTCCCCAAGCTTAGAATTTTCCATATCATTAGCAACAATGGTGTTCAAAGTATTCATGCTAACATGTTCCATGGGTTTTTTAATTTTCGCATTAAACCATTCATGTCTTGACTCAGGAAATAGTACAAAGAGCTCACAGATGTTTTCCATTATGCCTAACTAGTGTAAACAAGAAACAAAAAGTTGCAATTGCAGGATCTAAAGGAAATAGCTTCGAGCACAAACACAATGGCGCCAGAAAAGTACTTTACCTGGAACTGAAGTATGAGTGCCTTTTACCTTTCCTCCCCGGCAACGGCGCCAGAAAAGTGCTTGATGTCTACGTTCCCCCTCCTTTCCTGTAGACAGTGTTGGGCCTCCAAGAGCAGAGGTTTGTAGAACAGCAGCAAGTTTCCCTTAAGTGGATCACCCAAGGTTTATCGAACTCAGGGAGGAAGAGGTCAAAGATATCCCTCTCATGCAACCCTGCAACCACAAAGCAAGAAGTCTCTTGTGTCCCCAACACACCTAATAGGTGCACTAGTTCGGCGAAGAGATAGTGAAATACAGGTGGTATGAATATATATGAGCAGGTAGCAACGGTGCCGAGAAAATAGCTTCTTTGGCGTGCGATTGATGGTGGTAGTATTGCAGCAGTAGTAACGTAGTAAAACAGTAAACAAGCAGTAGTAACGCAGCAGTATTTAGGAACAAGGCCTAGGGATTACACTTTCACTAGTGGACACTCTCAACATTGATCACATAACAGAATAGATAAATGCATACTCTACACTTTTGTTGGATGATGAACACATTGCGTAGGATTACACGAACCCTCAATGCCGGAGTTAACAAGCTCCACAATAATGCTCATATTTAAGTAACCTTATAGTGTAAGATAGATCAACAGACTAAACCAAGTACTAACATAGCATGCACACTGTCACCTTCATGCATATGTAGGAGGAATAGATCACATCAATATTATCATAGCAATAGTTAACTTCGCAATCTACAAGAGATCATGATCGTAGCATAAACCAAGTACTAACACGGTGCACACACTGTCACCTTTACACACGTGCAGGAGGAATAGAACTACTTTAATAACTTTGCTAGAGTAGCACATAGATAAATTGTGATACAAACTCATATGAATCTCAATCATGTAAAGCAGCTCATGAGATTATTGTATTGAGGTACATGGGAGAGAGATGAACCACATAGCTACAGCGGAGCCCTCAGCCTCGGAGGTGGATTACTCCCTCCTCATCATGGAAGCAGCGATGGCGGTGAAGATGGCGGTGAAGACGGCGGTGGAGATGGCTCCGGGGGCAATTCCCCGTCCGGCAGGGTGCCGGAACAGAGAGTTCTGTCCCCCGAATTGGAGTTTCGCGACGGTGGCGGCGCCCCTGGAGTCTTTACGGAGTTTCGTCAATTGGTACTGCGTTTTTAGGTCGAAAGGGCTTTTATAGGCGAAGAGGCGGCGCAGGGGGCACACAGGGCGCCCCCCCCGAGGCCGGCGCGGCCTAGGCCTGGCCCGCGCCGCCATGTGGTGTGGTGGCCCCCTGGCCCCTCTCCGACTCTTCTTCGGTGTTCTGGACGCTTCCGGGAAAAATAGGAGGTTTGGCGTTGATTTCGTCCAATTCCGAGAATATTGCCCGAACAGCCTTTCTGGAACCAAAAACAGCAGAAAACAGGAACTGGCACTGTGGCATCTTGTTAATAGGTTAGTTCCGGAAAATGCATGAAAATGATATAAAGTGTGAACAAAACATGTTGGTATTGTCATAAAACAAGCATGGAACATCGGAAATTATAGATACGTTGGAGACGTATCAATCTCGGAAGGAACTCACCAAGTCTCCACCTTGTAAACACCATACTCCCTCTCAGAGAGATATCAATACCACGCCAAGGAAGGATGTAGGGGTTTTATCTCACCACGAGGGCCCTGAACCTGGGTAAACCCGTGTATCTCTTTGTCATGCTGCTCGTGCTTCTCTCCGATGTCTCCATGGCTTTGTGGAGCTTGGAGCGTTGCTTCTAGCCCCTTGTGGTCTTATAACCTCAAGGGTCTTGCGGAGGTACCCGTGTTCCTTTGCGACATCGAAAGCATGACAACAAACCATACAAAGAACTTGATTTTGGGAGGGGGCATAACTTTTTAGCCTGAAGCGCTAATAGGAGAGGATGTTGCTCCCAAGAACCGAGGTTTCTAGATATTTCATTCGCCACATCCAAACGAAGGTTGATATCCCGAAGTTGAGCCGAAAGGGAGATATATTGGTGAATGTGATCCATAGTAAAGGTCTCGTCGTCTCGATCATTTTTGATCTTGTAGATCTAATTATTATTAGAGAAAGCTTGGTTGACATTCCATTATTTCCACAGAAATGTTGAAGATGAGCGGAGTGGTGCCTTTTGGTTTAATGTTTTTGAGCCAAGGTGCATCCTAAGGAGTTTTCTCCCCATCACGCAACATGATAGTAGTGGCGGCGTAGAAAAGCTCCAAATCCATATCATTGCATGGGTTGCCTAAGGCCACTCAAATCTTCGTGGGATCCTTCCATTCAAGCCATGGAGAGTATCGCCTTCAGCTTTTGATTCCATCTAAATCATCACACCCAGCTCTCTGTCAAGGAACAATCATTAAGAGCACGTATAAATGTAGAGAAACATGTATACCCTTAGTGTTTTGTATCATCCAAAAGAAGTCAACAGGTACAAGGCATACGATGCAATATATCTTATTGTCATCTCTATCAATTAATGAGAATTAATTAAATTCATGAAGGATTGTGCTGATAAGGCAAGACATATATATGTTATATTGGAGATAATAGTCTTATAATATTTTCTATAAGGTCATCTCTTAGCTAAGGAAAGGCACCATTCTCTTTCTTCATACTCTCTTCTTCAACATAGTAAAAATTCGACGTAGCAACTTAAAGATAAGGGTGATGTCACCCCATTGTTCAACATGACGTAAGAGGTCGGGGCTCCGTTCTCCTTTTCGAAAAAATATGCCCACCGAGCCAAGACCCACAATAAATGGCCAGAAACTTCCCAAAGCCTACGCAAACATGATAAAGATGCCAATTTTTCAAACAAAAATCACTCTAAAAAGTATAAAAGTACAGGCTGTCACATGGCCAAGAGGGCCCGGTACGTCTTGCCCACAAACGACCTTCCCCAAAACAAGCATGCCACGAACATAATTTCGTGTATAATAGTGTTATGGAAGGAACTACCTAATAATCGCATGCCATGGAGGAAATTCTTAGCTTTTTCGAAATGGAGGCAAAAACTGTCCACAATATATTAATTAAAAAGTCTAACGAGAAAATAAAAGCAAAAACACCCCATAGGGATCTCCCGACATGATTTCTTCCAAACGTTTTGCACCCATAATTCTTCATGATTTATGATAGAAGACCTAAGGGTGTAATGTATTTTTATGAAACACATGTTTATTTTATCATTTCAAATTTTGAAAATTTAAGAAGGATGAGTGATGACATGGCCTTACGATCATGTTGTAGCACCAATTTTTGATTATTTGCGCAGGATATTGCTGAAGATAGTTTGAGTCAATCTCTAATTAGTCCCAAATCCTAATGGTGAAATGACAATTGAAAGAAAAAATGTGCATAAACAACTTGGAGCTCTTTTGCATAGCAGGCACAAACCACAGTTTGGTCAACCTCTTATTTCCAGCCAGTCCGCTATCCAAAGCCTATTTAAATGGCAAACATAACAAATACTGTAATGTGATTTTTAGAGGACCCAAATCTTCCAAACAATGCTTCGCATAGTGGTTAGGGTTGCGCCAATGAATTGGCTCTATATGCCATCGCCGCATTGTACTGACCACTTGTCAATAATTAGAAAAGATGTCATCCTCGATTTTTTTTACCAAGTGCAATTATGGAAGCTTGACCATAGGTCCACAAATTGATTGAACGCCGGGCATCAGAAGCTCCACACTCTTGTTGCCAAATGCCAATCCACACAGTCTGGAGTAAGAATTGATTGATACTCCAATTATTTCCTTCATGAAGACCGCAAAAATTAGCCGCACAAGTTTTTAGGTTTTCTACCTTGAGGCCAAGGTGTATCCCAAAATGGGATTTCTTTACAATTACTAACCTCATGTTGGTGGCGGCATAGAACAAGTCAACAAGTCTATCCGATTGCATGAATCACAGTTCAATGCCGATAAAGACATCAAGCGGACGTTATGGCGCCCGGACTCAATCCCGCCCGTCGGAAACTGCTGGAGATTTGCGCGCAGCGTTTTTGCGAAACGACTCTTCACTTTTTTGAAATCAGGAGATAGTCCACGCATCCATGTGTATAAAGTCCCCCAAATCTGTTTGAAACCCTAAATCCCCACCGAATCAGCCCCTGGCTCCGCCGCCACCCTTGTTCGCGCCGTCGTCGCCAACTGCCAACGACCGCCGGCCGCCACCGACCACCGCCGCCCTTCGCCGTGAGTTTCAACGGGAAGGAGCCGAGCGTCTTCACGTGGGCCATGGGCGGGTCTAGGCTATTGGCAAGGGGGCAGCTGCCCCCACTTAAATCTTAAATCTCTTTGTAAAGTCTAGCTAAAATAGAGCTTTGCCCCCACTTAAAAAATATTTTTTCTTCAATACGCATATTCTTGCCCCCACTCAATTCCCATCCTGGCTCCGCCCCTGGCGTGGGCGCCACGCGTCGGCCGCCTGCTGGACGCGGGAGAGACCCGCCTCCTCGTCGCCGGGCGGCACGGCGCCGCCGCTATCCTCCCCGCACCCTTCTCCGACCGGAGAAGGTCGTCGCCGTGGCCGGACGAGCCCCAGAGGCTCTCTCCGGCGAGATCCACGGACATATATCCAATTTTTTTAGGGTTCCTTCTTTTTTGTTAGGATCTTGTGTGGATCTTGTATTAATAAATGTATCCATTGGTTCCTTATAATTTTCCATTGATTTCTTGTTGTGGAAAAATGTTACTTGTACAGAAATCTATGGATACACACTGCATTTTGTGGATCCATTGTTGACTGTTATCCATGTCCAAATTTGGAAGAACGTCAGATGACAACAATGGATACACATCGGAATTCGTAAAGAACTTTATAAACAACAAGGACTGTTAGATGTTAATCTGGTAAAACCTAGGATCTTTTTGCAAAAACGAATTACTAATCTTAAGGCAAATGGACGGTGGGAGATAGGGTCCGGGCACCATAAGGTTCTGGCCAAATGCGGGTCCGTTCAATGCCTCACATTTGAAATGGTACGCAGTTGGCAGGACAGCAAAATGTATGCGTATTTCCTGTGGAAGTCAACACCAGATCGGAGTAAACAAAGATAGTATTCTCGTGACGTGGTGTTGCTTGCCCCGCGAAGGGATCTCCCCTTCTTCTTGTTTTTGGTATCCTTGATTTGATCTATGCGCTGTGAGTGAATGCGATGGATGCACATCAACTTCGGAGCACCACAATCAGGCTACTATGAACAAAATTGTAGTCAAACTGAAAACTTAGAAAAGCTTATAATAGGATACTTGATTGCGTTGCAGCCGTGGAACAGTGGAACTACATCTTGTTCATCTGTAGGCTAGTACAGACCTTATGCAGGCGAACTATATACGTATCCGCCAATCAAACTACTCCACTAGCAGTTAACCAGAGTCCACAGCAAACGCACCGCACAATCATCTAGCTAGCTAGCCATGGTTTTCTGAGCTGAAAGCAATTTTATCATGACCAAATCCACATGGCGTAGTACGCAAGGAGGGCACTCCTCAGCCGCCACAGCAGCACCAGGAAGTACTGCATCTGGGCGAAGCAGAAGACCAGGTTGAGAGCCATGCCGGCAACCTGCCCAGCCGAGTGGGTCTTGTTGCCAGGAACGGTCCAGAACATGGAGCCCCATGACCAGCTGAGGCCGCAGGAGACGACGCAGGTGAGCACGAACATCGCGGCGGTGTATCCCCTCGGCATTCGGCTTCCGCCGCCTAGCCCGATGTGGAATTCCAGGATCGATGGAATCGCGATCTTGCAGCAAGAATTTTGAGTAATGATTCATGTCAGTAGTTTGCAAGGAAAATACTGTATATAACAGGACCTGCAGAATTTAGACCTTTTTCATTTTACCTGGCAAAATACCATCAGAACAACACTGACAGTTAACGTTGCTGCACGACCATGCTGTTTTATTGTAAAGGCAGAACCAAGAATGCCACATGAGTTCACCAAAATTATCACAATATTACCGACAACAGCAGCTCGGCTCCTGGAACTTGTTGTTTGAAACAGCATCGGCAGCAGCGAAGAAGTAGTGTTCACTTTATTTAGCTGTAAAAATATCTGTAGAGTCACCAACGCCCCAATGTATGTCAGCCACTGTCCATTTCTTGCCACGATACTCCGAAGCGCACTGATGTCATGCTTCTTCTGTAAGCACCTCGCCTTGAAACTGATCGACTTTGGCGCTAGTTGTGCCTTTAACATGGCAGTGCTGAAAATACACTGAAGCGCTAGACGGGCATAAACGTGCTTCCCGCCAAACAAACTTGGAATGATGGATTGCTGATTGGACAACTCATTATTCTCAATGACTGAATCACTTTGAATGTTAGCTTCGACACTGCGGATGACTTGCCGACCATAGATAAAGCTGTGAATGCTAATGTAGTTATAGAGCCTTGCCATCAGAAAACCAATGCCAACAAACAAAGGCAAGGATATACGCTGCCAACAGGATCTCAATAGCATGGCGGAGTGAGTAGGTGCACCCTGCCACATTGTGCAGTCAGAAGTGTGATTAAGGTAGGATCAACAAAATATATTTCTAGGTTATGCCCATTTCAAGAAAAGGAAACAAATATTATGTAGCAATAATGAGTCGAGGTATTGAGTGTTTATTTGCAGAACTGAGGTACTAACAGAACTTCAAAGTCACGATGCATGTGGACAAAGGCAGTATTGAACTACTAACCTGGGAGACAGCAAACTTGTGCAGTATCCATCTGTCAAGTAGAGCTCTATAGCGGATGGCAATGGATAAAATTGCGCTACCAGTAATGAGAACGGAGCGCTTTATGATCAAGGCAGGTACATGCCCCATATTTGTGGTGACTTGGTAGCCCTGAATTGTATTCTCTAATGACATGCCAAATACATGTGCGCAATTGCCGAGCAAGGAATGCATTTCCTTCTTTGCCATGGCAGTGTTAGGCAAGAACGGCGTCAAATATGACTGCATGATGACCACACTTTCTTGGGCTACTTGTAAATGAACTGCTGGGCCTGCTTTAAAAAAAAGAAACATACAAATTCATAAGAACAACAAAAAATACAGCCTAATTTAACTAATTAAGTCGACAAACTGCTACTAGTACATCATAGCAAAGTGAAACGAATTTCTAAGGGTACCTACTGAGGCTCATGGATGGATCATGCCCTCCAAAATTGCGAATCTATTTAGAGCTTGTTTACTGTATGTATAATTAAGAGTTCAAATAGATGTCCTAATGTCAAAGACTAGAAAAACAATGTCAATACCCGAGTCACCTGTTCAAAACCTAATCGTTTTAACTATAATGCCACTAGTAAAAAATAGCTCCAATGTGAAACTTTATGTGGCTTTTGAGTTTTGGCTCAGTGATGGGTTGTAATGAGCACGTGTTGAGCAGTACTAACTAAGCTAAAAGTGGCAGGAGTTCCCAGGTCTGCAGTTGCATTACCCAGCTTCCTGTTTTCTTGTTTGAATTCCTAAATCTTAGTTGTAAGCAAAGGCTCTGTATGGTTTCTTTCCCAGGGCAATAATAACCAACCATTGGTCTCTTGTACCCATTCTTCTATTAATGAATGCAAAAACTCTCATATTATGATTAGGTCAATATTCCTACATATATTTAATAGTACATAGAACTTGTACACTAATCTGTTGGCTCCTTGGGTCACCTCCCTAGCGACCCGGGCCACAAAACCCTAGCTTCGGCAGGGTACCCTTCCCATGCTCCTTCCGCCTCTGCTGCCGCCAGCTTTGACCGTGGCGGTGGTGGGCAAGGGTCGGTGGGGCCATGAAGCCGGGGCGGCAGCCCGGCGTGAGGTGGTGCTGCAGAGGTGAAGCCCGACACAAGGTATTGTTGTGAAGGCGGAATGACTTAGGGTGGCGTGCTGCCGGCAGAATCCTGGGGTGCATGGGAGATTATTGCAAGGCTTGGCAGCGGTGCTCCTGCGGTTGAAGGCATGTCACTCCGGAAGGTGGCCACACATGCGGGTGGCAGGCCAGATTTTGGCTCAGGTGGTGGGCCGCGACACTACGTGCGGCAGGTCACCGGCACATTGCACTGGCGGTGCATGTTGGTGCGGTGGTGGTGAGCGGTGGCAGCGGGTGTGGCCGTCCCGACCATGTTGGTGGCTAGCGAGACCCTATATGTTCGCTTAGACGATGATCTGGCCAATGGTGATGATCCGATAGGGTTGTTATTCGTTCGTGCAACTTTGAACCTAGGCATGGGCGTGTGTGGGGTGCTAGGCTCGGCTGCACAGATCCGACCGAGGACATCACGTTCCCGCTATGGCCATTGGTCGGACGTGTCATGGCTGGTGCTCGCCTGGCTGCAGCTTGGCATGGTCCCTGGATGCTAGGACAATGGCCCCGTACAACACTAGTTTCTAGGTGGGATAGGAGGTGGCTCGACGTGCGCGTGGCGGTTCCAGGCACGACGTCGAGTTATGATGTTGGCCCGCCAACTATAGGGACCCATGGGAGCGAGTTGGTGGTGGCTGGCGCGGGAGAGTTACAAACATCCTTCGCAACCTTTGGCGGATAGGCGAAAGGGAGTTTCGAGCTTGGTGAGCCCCGGGTGATAACCCTACACCAACATTGGTCGATAACGTCGAAGTTAGAGCAGTGACTCCAGAATATCGCTTTTGTTGTGTTGATGTTTATGATGTTGGCTTTGACCGCTTGGGTAAGGGTCATTGGAAAACAATCTATTTATCCATAACCATTAGTGGGTAGAAACTATGTACATCATCATTAATAACACCATTTTTAAGCTGCATATAATAAGTGTATGTGATACAATACAAGTAATTGAATATAGCTCTACCTTGCACCTAGCTGGAACATAATTAATGAACTAGTGCAACAAACCACGGGTATTTTAGTTGGGTACACGATAGCACGTGAGCCGGTTGATCGTATGGGTCCTACTACACTCCTTATAGACGGCACCACCACCACAGGTTGTCCCACGTGACCCTCTGTGTTCCCCAAAGCTAGCGGTGGAGGTTCATCGAGTGGTACAGCGCGCGCGTCTCCTGGAACTGATGCGGAGCTTCAAGAACCACATGTGCATGCTGACCCCAGACAACTCTTTTCCCCTTCTAGCACCATGTAAAGACCACCATACCCCAGCGATGTTATGTGGAGACGAGCTTGCGTTGGCGAAAGCGACACATGGATGTAGCCAAGTGTACGTACACATTATTCATCAGTTGGTGTACCACGCGACAATGACATGGTGTGCAAAACATATGCGTACTAATCCTGAACCACCGTGGCGACATGGGTCAGAGTCTGAGCTTTCTCGAAACGAAAAACGTGTGTACAGTCGCGTATATATTAAGTACTCTGACTAGTACAGTATTTCACACGACTTGTACTTTTGTACATGGTCTATAGTTTGTGAAGCAAATTTTCAGTGGGCAAAAAAACTGATGAAATTCTAGCGGTACAAAGGCATATCCTCATTTCCTTCTAGACTCTTGCAAACCTGGGACCCGGAAGAAGACTAGTAGATGGCATTCGGATCATGACATCAGTGACCTAACCTATTTTGTCGCGCATATTCCCAAGCTTAATTTAAAGCAGAGAATCGAAAAAAGGGAGATAAGGGAGAAGAGGAGAAAAAGCGCTTGCTGACCTGCTGCGAGCGAGAGTGTTCCAGGGGATACCGCCACCTACAGGAAACAGCGGCGAAGCAGCTTCGCCGGTGGGACCCCAACGGACGGGGCGGCGGCGGCGGCGGTGGGGAATGGACGAGACAACCACCTGCGAGCTGAACGCCAGCGAGTGGCGAAGCAAAGCAAGCAGGTAGCGCCTGTCAGCACACGCACATGGCCGCGTCTCTTTTATAGCAGAGGGGAGGAGGAGGCGACGACGGAGAGAAGCAGAGATCTCAAGGGGGCGTGTATCCAAGTTCGAGGAATCACCTGCGCCGGGCTACCGGGATGATCGCCGGAACAAGAAATGGGCGGAGGAGAAGAGGGGGATCAGAACAGAGGTGGACGTACAGTGAGAGAGACGGAGGAGCTAGGGTCGCATAGTTATCTCGCACCAAATGGCATGTCACTACCCAGCCAGTGTTTTGTTTTTCCTAGCAGTGCGTAGTGGGGGGATCGGGTACTCTAATCGATGTGGCCCGGAGGCAGATATCGATGGGGCGCGCCACAAAGCTAGCGTTTCTGCCAGAAACCACGGGCGTCGTCTGCTGAACTGACTTGTGCTGTTGACGTGTGGGTTTGCATGTGTGGCAAGCGTTCGGAGATGCCTGCAGAAAACGTGCAGGCAGCGGGTGGCACCCGTCCGTCCGTCCAGAGCTCTGGGACTTGCGTTACCGGCGGGACATGAGGTGTGGCGGCGAGGGCATGGACTAGCCCGCAGCGCCGCCGTCATCAGATTGCAATCGTCGTCGGTTGGATTTTGCTGCCAATAAAGCGAGCAGTGTGTCATGGTAAGGAAAGGGCGATGCCTAAGGACGCTGAGTGACCGTTTGCGTCGTAATCGAAAATGCGTTTGGGTCCTGCTCCAGCGGGGCGATGCAATGTGATCGGGTTGGTGAGGCAAACCTGGTCTAAATATACGTCAGGTTTGCGTCTCCACGTACGTTTCGCGGTCGCGCCGAGTGTCCGCCAAAAAAGACGTAGGACCCGCGCGTAAGTGGCAGAGAGGCCGATATTATTCCCGCCAGTGGCCATTCCCTGCGTGAAAAATCAAAGTAGACCGGCGCGAGCAGTCCAGAAGCGATGAACGTTCTCGCCGCCGCAGCCACCACCATGGATGCCGAGCAAACCGTCGCACCCGCCGCCGCCCCACACTCCCCCATAGCCACAATGGAGGCTGCAGCTCCGGCGGAAGCAAAGCGGGCTGCCACCGGCGTCCGAGGGGCAAAGCCGAAGGCGGCAAAGAAGGTGCTCTCCAAGAAGGAGAAAAGCGTCGAGGCCGCGAAGTGTCGCGGCCGGGGCAGGAACCTGAAGGAGAAGACTGTTGCGGCCGCCAACCAGCGAAGACCGGAACTTCCGCCCGACCGGAACTTCCGCCTGCGCGACTTTCAGCTCAAAACTGCACGTTTCAGCATGTAACTTACCCCTTCATCCACCAACTATAAATAGCCTTGTTGCAGATCTGAGATTCAGACTTGATGTGAGATTAAACATGAGCTTTGCTCCTCCCTATGGGAAACCCTTCTAGATCCAAATATATGAAGTTACCAAGACTCTTCTAAGGAATTGGTCTCTTCCATTTTAGAAATTCTAGTGTTTGTGTATCTTTTTCTTCTTGCAATTCTATCTATTTGCACTATTTTCCTCTTTGGAACTATACCAATTGCTTGCCGATCTTTTGTGAGGTATTCTACTTCTTGTGGGTTTTTTCCTTGCAATTCTATTGGGTTGGTGTATCGGGCCACGAAGAACAAACCGGTTGTGTGTGTTGCGTTTGTATCTTCGATCCACCCCGCTTTCCACCCGTGTTCTTCGTGTTCTTCCACCTCCCCACGAATCGCATCCAAATCCATGAAGATCGGGCCTCCCCTAGGGCTTAGCCCTTATCAGGATCATAACAGTCTTCGAGGGAAGTAAAATCCAATTTTTTTGATTCGACACAAGGGGAGCCAAAGAATATTTATAAGCTTTAACATATGAGTTGTCAATTCACCTGCACCTGAAAGTAGACTTGCTCACAATAGTTTATCCATAGTAACAGTTTTATGGCAGTGGGAGTAGTGAAGTAACAGCAGTAGCGAAATAAAAACAGCAATAGCGATGATTGCAGTAAACAGCAGGATTAAAATATTGTAGGCACAGGGATGGATGAACGGGCGTTGCATGAATGAGAAAGTCCATGTAATAGCAAGACATAGGCATTGCAAGTAATAATGATAAAATTATCCTATCATAATATATATCCATATGCGTGTGTTCCTATTTAGTCGTGCGTGCTCGCAATGAGAAACTTACACGACATCTTTTGTCCTACCAGCCCGCTGCAGCGGGTCCTCTAGGGAAACTACTGGTAATTAAGGTACTCCTTTTAATAGAGTACCGGAGCAAAGCATTAACACACCCTGAACACACGTGATCCTCACATCATAGCCATCCCCTCCGGTTATCGCAATTCTTGGTCACTTTGGGGGCTCTGGTTCCGGACAACAATATGTGTATACAACTTGCAGATATGACCAATCTCATCCAATCCCTACCATCCCCTACAGCCTACAGCGGAGAATTACTCTCACATGGATGGGGGAATCATGGATGGTTGATGGAGAGGCGTCGGTGATGGCGATGGCGATGATCTCCTCCAAATCCCCGTCTCGGCAGGGTGCCAGAACGGAACTTCTGGTCCCCGGATTAGGGTTTCTGATGGCGGCGGAGCAGCGGAATTCTTTCTAGAAAAACGTCGACCCCCCCCCTTGGTTTTCAGGTCCAGGGGCATCTTATAGTGCGAAGGAGAGGTCAAAGGGGTGGCCGAGGCGGCCACACCACCCCTAGGCGCGGCCAAGCCTGGCCCACGCCTACAGCAGGTGTGGGCCCCTCGTGGCCCGCCTCCGTCTCGTCTTCTAGCTCCGGGAGTCTTCAGGTGAAATATGGGTTTTCTATATTTTTCAGGAATTTTCCCGAAAGTTGGATTTCTGCACAAAAATGAGACACCAGAGCAATTCTGCTGAAAACAGTGTTAGTCCGCGTTAGTTGTATTAAAAACACACAAGATAGAGGGCAAACAACAGCAAAAGTGTTGGGTAAGTAAATACATTTTGGACGTATCAATCCACCCAACAGATCCTAAAAAGACGACATCCATCGCTACCAACTTGGATAGCGCATAGGAAAGCGCGCTCGTCGAGTTCCTCCGTGAGCACTGGGAAATCTTCGCATGGTGTCCAGCTGACATCCCAGGAGTACCCAGGGAACTTGCCGAGCACGCACTCAACCTGGATCCAAGAGCCAGGCCAATTCGACAACCTTTGCGGCCTTTTTCCGAGTTGAACCGCAAAGCTATGTTATCTGAAATTCATCGACTTGAAGAAGCTGGTTTCATCAAAGAATTGAAAACTGAGGCTACTTGGATGGACAACCCAGTGCTAGTGCCGAAGGAAAACTCTGAAGTCCTTCGCATGTGCGTCAATTTCACGTGTCTTAACAAACATTGTCCAAAGGATCACTTCCCCCTCCCAAGGATCGATCAAATTATTGACTCCACGGTAGGATGCGAACGTCTTTCCTTCCTGGCGGACGAATATTTTGGTTACAACCAAATCCGTCTAAAAGAAGAAGATGAAGTCAAGACAGCTTTTATACCTCCTTATGGCATGTTTTGTTACAGAACAATGCCCTTTGGGTTGAAAAATGCATGAGCTACATATCAGAGGATGATGCAGAAGTGCCTCGTGACGCAGATTGGAAAAAACATCCAAGTATACATCAACGACGTTGTCATCACAACAAAGCAAGGGTTATCCCTCATCGATGATCTTCGGGAAACCATCGACAATCTCGACAAATTCCGTCTCAAGTTGAACCCGACAAAATGTTCCTTTGGTGTTCCCGCAGGAGAACTCCTCGGATACTTGGTGTCAGCTAGAGGAATCGAGGCTAATCTAGAGAAAATACAAGCTATCCTGACGATGAGAAAACCAACCAAGCTCAAGGAGATACATCAGCTAACTAGGCGAGTCGCAGCTTTAAGCAGATTTGTCGCAAGGTTGGGAGAAAAAGCGTTGCCCTTTTACGTGATTATCAAGCAAGGAGAAAAGTTCGAGTGGAACAAAGAAGCAGACACGGCTTTTGAGCATTTGAAGCGTACAATTTGGACTTCACCAGTATTGGTGGCGCCACGAGAAAAAGAACCCCTTCTACTGTACATTGCGGCCACACCTCAGGTGGTCAGCACAGTTCGTGGTAGAGGGGGAAGAAGAAGGAAAAATTCATGGAGTCCAGCGACCAGTGTATTTCCTTAGAGAAGTCTTATCACCATCCAAGCAGCGCTACCCTTATTGTCAGAAGCTGGCGTATGGAGTGTTCATGTCAGCAAGAAAGTTAAGACATTATTTTTCGGCGCACCCGATAATAGTGGTAAATGAGGCACCTCTCTCGAACATTTTGAACAATCCAGAAGCCACAGGACGTGTCTCTCTTTGGGGAATCAAACTTTCCCCTTGGGACATCACATATGAAAAAGAAAAGCAATCAAGTCACAAATTCTGCCAGACTTTGTTGCAGAGTGGATGGAACTCCAAAATACAGGATGATGTAGCCCGACCTTCGGTCTTCGCCACATCATGTGCTTCATCGCCAAGACGGCACGCTAAGGTGAATCTTCTCCTTTACGCACGCCTTGAATCGCCTATTTGGGACGATATACTACTTCATACTCTGACATATCTTGATGATAGGAACTCGACGACAAGTACGGAGAGAAGAGAGGATGCCATGGAGACCCGAGGACGCAAGGCCGATGTCACGGAAGCATGGAAGAGAAGGAGAAAGAGGAGCTGGACGCTCCAGGCCGGAACTTCCGCCCCTGATGACCGGAACTTCTGCCCATGACCGGAACTTCCGCCTCGGAGGACCGGAACTTCCGCCCGCCGGAACTTCCGCCCAAGTTCCGCCCAAGTTCCGAAAGTCCATCAAAACCATACTGGATGCTACTGCGAGGAAATTGCCGAATTCCGGAACTAGGCCGGAACTTGGCCGGAACTTCCGCCCCGACCGGAACTTCCGGCCTCCAGGACCGGAACTTCCGCCCAGATGCTTCGAAGATGCTGTCTAAAAGGAATCCAGCCGGAACTTCCGCCCAGGACGACCGGAACTTCCGCCCGACCGGAACTTCCGCCCCTCAGGACCGGAACTTCCGCCCATACGCGTTTCAGCACCAAAACTGGCAGATTCAGCTTGTAACTTATCCCTTCGCCCCACCTACTATAAATAGCCTAGTTGGCTCAGATCTGAGATTAGACTTGATGTAAGAGAAAACTTGAGCTATGCTCCTTCCCGCGGGAAACCCTTCTAGATCTATGAATCTACGAAGTTATCTACTCTTCTAGGCGGTTGATCTCTTCCATTCTAGGAATTCTAGTGTTTTGGATCTTTTGCTTTTGCAATTCTATCTATTTGCACTCTTTTCCTCTTTGGAACTCTATCGATTGCTATTGCCAACCTTTTGTGAGGGATTCTACTCCTTGTGGGTCTTTTTCTTGCAATTCCGTTGGGTTGGTGTATCGGGCCAACGAAGAACAACCGGTTGTGTGTGTTGCGTTTGTATCTTCGATCCATCCCGCCATCCACCCACGTTCTTCGTGTTCATCCACCTCCCCCATGAATCCCATCCAAATCCGTGAAGATCGGGCACATCCAAGGACTTAGTCCTCATCATATGGTATCAGAAGCTCTTTGGTTGCCACGGATTTGACCCCCACATACCCCAATTCCACCAATTTCGCCCAAAAAAAATTCCAAAATTTTTTCCCAAAAAATAGCCCCAAATTGGCCTTGGATCGATCTCTCAATTTGTTGAGTTATTTGTGGTTTTCCTCCAATAGAAACTTGCCTTTGGTGTTGATCTGCAATTCCCCCACCTTCCCACAGCTTCTAGTGCCAAATTTTCCTCGAATTCGAAGGATTTCGGCCCGGATTTCCGCCCAAATCGACGAACAGCCCGCAGATCTGATTGCGACCGGAAGTTCCGCCCGGAAGGACCGGAAGTTCCGCCCCTCAGGACCGGAAGTTCCGCCTCGCCGAAATTTTGACAGCAACCTTCGTTTTTCGTTTTGGTACTAACCCCCTTGTGTTTGGACTTCGGTTTGAGTGCCATTTCAGCTACCACAAAGCTTCCGCAACATCGACAACGATGACGGCACCCCGAGGATCCAAGCGGTTCATTTGACACCTCCACCATAGCAAGTTCAAGATCGTCGGCCACCATCATCAAGTGGTATAACTTGCTCCTAACTTGTAGCCTTAGCCTCTTTTGCGTACCTTTCCTATCGAGAGTGGCTTTCTAGTGTTGCGAAGCATTGCGCAAGCGTCCCGACCGTGAGGGTGTGCGTGTGTTGAGCAAAGCTACGAAGCAAGCTCGTGTGAAAAGATAAGCAAAAGAAGTGTGACATACTTACATAGATAGTAGTATCCTTACATAGTGAGAAAAAGAAAAAGAAAAATACAAAAAGAAAAAGAAAAAGTGTGTGAGTGACACATATACACAAAAGAGTCCAAAGCTTTTAAGCAAAAGAGAGAAAAGAGAAGAGTGGTGTCTTGCGCAAATCTTGTTGCTTCTCAATTTTGCAACCAAGCCACGGTCTCTCTTGCGTTAGCGTGACACCGAGCTAGTAGTCTTCGTTAGGACCATTTTGTTCTTGCTCATTTTCCAAGTCGCGCTAACCCCATTTTGTCCCACGCGTGTGTTCCTCCTTGTGTATGCCTTTTGTGATCACCGCCTTTGACTTGTGACTTTTGGATCTTACCCACTTTTGACAATAAACTTTTCGTTTGGTTCTTCCATTTGGCTTCCCACATCCATACCTAACACCATATAGAGTTTTTGTTTTGTGTGTGTGCATACATATCGGTTGCCCTCCACCTTGAAACACCTTTTCGATTTTGGTTTGCAAGTTTTGACCCTTTTGGTAGTTTTCCTTCCACCATATATACACCAATCCTATAGACTAACATGGATAGTGAGGATGAACCTACGGAGGACGACATGGAGTCCGATGAGGGTGATAGCTCCGCAAGCACCGCGGATATGGAGGAACATGGGGAGCCCGACACCGACTATGGCTCCACATGCATTGGCGACATGACCGACATCGAGCATCTCTACAACGACCATGACTCGCCAAGCATGGACAACATGGTGGACCACCACTCCGAGCTCGACTATAACATGGACGACATGGTTGAGCACTACCTCGACCACGACTACGACCACGACGACATGGTTGAGCACATCCTCGACCACGACTACGACCACGACGACATGGTTGAGCACTACCTCGACCACGACTACGACCACGACGACATGGTTGAGCACTACCTCGACTACGACTACGACACCATGATGGAGCACCGCACCGAGCACTACCTCGACCATAACTTCGACACCATGGTGGAATCTAGCTTCGACTCCACCTTGAACAAGACCGGTGCCTACAAGTTCCCCATCTTGGCCAAGGGAACTACATATGAAGATAGAGGACCTCCAAGACGGCGCAACCATGAGAGTGATTATGCACATGATCATCTACACCGAGCTCGTCCTAGGGAACATCAAGAGAGCCACCACCATGATCGCCATCGACACTCTCCTCCGAGCTCAAGAAGGCGCCACAAGCAAAGTGCCAAGCCTCATGAACCATCATCTAGGCATGCCGAGGATCGTCATCGACACAAGTCACCTCATGATCATAGTCGACCATCACCACCTCATGACCACCATCGACATGCATCACCACATGACCATCACCGACACAAGTCACCTCATGATCGTCGTCGACCATCACCACCTCATGTTCACCATCGACCAACACCTACCAAGGATCTTCGACGACACCCCCCAAGACATGGTGATGATGCAAGAAGACGAGATCCTTGACATGAAGCGGCCAAGGCTACAAAGAACAACAACACCAACCATATGGTGTCCACAAAGCCTAGTGTCACCACCAAAATGGCATCTCCAAGACCGCATACACATGAGAAGATCTCCAATGGTGCGAGACAAGATACTACATCAACAAGGAAGATGGTGCCAAGTGCAAAGAAAGAGGAACCACATCTTATGGTGCTTCCCTCTCCTACCGCCACCACCACAATGAAGTCTCCAAGACCACCTACACATGAGAAGATCTCCAAGGATGCAAAACAAGGCGCTACACCAACAAGCAAGATGGCGCCAAGAGCAAAGAAAGAGGAACCACATATCATGGTGCTTCCCCCTCCTACCGCCACCACCATAATGGCGCCTACAAGAAGCTCAAGCCCCAAGATGAAGACCATGGAGTCTACACTTCAAGATGAAGGACGATCTACCCATCCTTATGCCAACATGACAATGCATTGTCCACCAAGATCAAGTAGCTCCCAATGCTTTCGTTGCAACCAAGACGGTCATCTTTGGGAATGCCCCAATCTCCATTGTGATGTGTGCACATCCAACAAGCGCATGACATGGGAGTGCAACACACCACAAGCCCACAAGCTCTACTTCGCCCAATTGGATGCCGAAATTGCCAACAAGACACTTCAAGATACCATTGTCTTCAAAGAATGGTGCAAGGAAATGGCCAAGAGAACGACTATGAAGTCCACACTTCAAGATGAAAAACAAAAAGGCCAAGTCAAGGGTGACGTTGATTCGAGCCTAGCTCTCAACAACACCATAGCGCCATCAAACGGTGTCAACATGGGAGGCGATGGAGTTGAGACGGTTGAGCATGGGATTCTCCCTTCAACCAAGGAGGCGAATGGAGTTGAGGATGGTGAGCATGGGATGATCCCTTCACCAATGGAGGCGCATGGAGATGAGAAAATCGAGCCTACTCCAATATGCTTGAATGAGGAGATGGTACCAATCCCATGTGAGAATGAGAGCCACTTAGCCCACTTGAGTGATAGTGAGTTGAGTGACTCCCACCCCATATGTGAGTTTGAGTGCTTCCATTTGGAGAGCAAGAGTGACACACCACATGAGTTGAGTGAGGATGTTTTGATTTCTAACAACTTAACCTCTACTCCTCTTGTGTTGTCTTCCTCTTTGCTAGGTTGCTCGGACATCGACGATGTCATTGCCATGGAGATGAGGGACTCCACTATATGTGAGATGAGCGACTCCACTATATGTGAGATGAGCGACTCCACTATATGTGAGATAAGCGACTCCACTATATGTGAGATGAGCGACTCCACTATATGTGAGATGAGCGACTCCACTATATGTGAGATGAGCAACTCCACTATATGTGAGATGAGTGAATCCACTATACATGAGCTTGAGTGCCTCCATCTTGAGGATATGAGTGATACACCGAGTGAGATGAGAGTGGTAGTTGATAGGTCATGTGAGGCCATTACGAATTCTAACAACTTACCCTCTACCTCTAGTGTGTTTCCTTGTGTCTCATTAGGTACCATGGATGACGAGTTCCCGATCATGGAGAAGATGTACATGGTGCATGAAGATGATGCTATCACACCATGCTTGATTGAAGATGAACATGGAGGCCACATGGAGCCTACCTCTTCCACAACACCTACCGCAAATGAGTCGGACTACAAAGGTACCTATATGGGTGTTGATGATGCCATGATCCCACTAGTGGACATGATGATTTGTGAGTTCATGCATGATGATGATGATACAATTGCTATGTCATATGCTTCGTTCATTCCTCCATGTGATGCTTTGCTTGATAACATTGTTGATCATGTGGAATTACTTGCTTGTGACAATATGATCATGCCATGCCATGAGTGTTTCAATATATCTCCCATTGCATGCAACTTGTCGAACAATTTCTCTTTCCCATGTGTTGCTTGCAATGACGATAATGAGAATGCTAACGCTTGTGTTGTGACAACCTTGATGAACAATTGCTCTTTCCCTAGGTTTGTCGACAACAATGATAAAATGTTAAACATGTTTTGTGCTAGATGCTTGCAATACTCTCCCATTAATGCAACCAAAATGTTGAATACTTGCTCTTTCCAATGCTTGGTTTGCAATGATGTTAATATGCTTGTAAATGAGATTGCCCCCATAGCTCTCTCAAATTTTGGAGACTTTGCATATATCCATGTTGAGCATGTTCCCATGTTTACTCCGCATATTCACCATATCTATTATGATGCTTCGCTTAACGCTAATGGTGATGTGCAAAAGACATGGACCATCATGATGGATGATGTGTTCATATACCATGCACACACGTTCTTTGCTTTACCTATTGTGTGTGTAGGTACAAGAATGCCAATGTCAACCTCGATTGAGCACGAGTTGACAAAGAGAGCTCTAGAGAGCATCATACAAATGAGTTCAAGATCGAACCCGGCTCTAATACCTTTCCCATGCTTTGCATTGAACATGTCGAACAATTTCTCTTTCTCTTGGTTCTTTTGCAAGCATGATGTTGTGATTCTTACCGTTGGTATTGCCTCAAACAAGTCGACCAATTTCTCTTTTATTTGGTTTGTTGGCACGCACGGTTGTGTAAATGTTATTTTGATGAACTTTTTGGAAGATATGTTGTGTGTTGCACCAAATATGAGGACCAATTTCTCTTTCCAATGGTTTGTGTGCACACATGTTGATAATATTTTGGACACTTCCACTTATGTGTTTTGGCCAAATTCTCCTCTTGTTGCGTCAAGGATGTTGAACAATTTCTCTTTCCTATGCCTTGAGTGCAACAATGCACATGAGTTTCTACATGAGATGGACATCATAGTCGTCTCACATCTTGGAGTTTTTGTGTTTCCACATTTGGAAGATGTTCATATGGAGTTCTTACACATTGACCTTGCACATGCCTTATTCTTGATAAATTTGTGTTGTGCTAACGGTGTTGTGAACATGAATGGACATGTCATTGATGATATGCTCCTCTATCACACACACATATATTTCGCGTGGTCTTTGTTGTGTGAAGGTACATGTGACATATGGATGAGCGTCAACGAAGGGGTTCAACCCCATGATGTCTACGCCCCCTCCTTTTCCTGTCGACAGTGTTGGGCCTCCAAGAGCAGAGGTTTGTAGAACAGCAGCAAGTTTTCCCTTAAGTGGATCACCCAAGGTTTATCGAACTCAGGGAGGAAGAGGGCAAAGATATCCCTCTCATGCAACCCTGCAACCACAAAGCAAGAAGTCTCTTGTGTCCCCAACACACCTAATAGGTGCACTAGTTCGGCGAAGAGATAGTGAAATACAGGTGGTATGAATAAGTAGTAGCAACGGCACCAGAAAAGTGCTTTGCCCAGGACAGTAAACAAGCAGTAGTAACGCAGCAGTAGTAACGCAGTAAAACAGTAAACAAGCAGCGATAGCAGTATTTAGGAACAAGGCCTAGGGATCATACTTTCACTAGTGGACACTCTCAACATTGATCACATAACAGAATAGATAAATGCATAATCTACACTCTTGTTGGATGATGAACACCATTGCGTAGGATTACACGAACCCTCAATGCCGGAGTTAACAAGCTCCACAATATGCAATGTTCATATTTAAATAACCTTAGAGTGCAAGATAGATCAACACAATCAAACCAAGTACTAACATAGCATGCACACCGTAACCTTCACACTATGAAAGGAGGAATAGATCGCATCAATACCATCATAGTAATAGTTAACTTCATAATCTACAAGAGATCACAATCATAGCATAAACCAAGTACTTCATGATGCACACACTGCCAACATTACATCATGGAGGAGGAATAGACTACTTTAATAACATCACTAGAGTAGCACATAGATGAATTGTGATACAAAGCTCATATGAATCTCAATCATGTAAAGCAGCTCATGAGATTATTGTATTGAGGTACATGGGAGAGAGATGAACCACATAGCTACAGCGGAGCCCTCAGCCTCGGGGGTGGATTACTCCCTCCTCATCATGGAGGCAGCGATGGCGGTGAAGATGGCTGTGAAGACGGCGGTGGAGATGGCTCCGGGGGCAATTCCCCGTCCCGGCAGGGTGCCGGAACAGCGACTTATGTCCCCCGAATTGGACTTTCGCGATGGCGGCGGCTCTGGATGGTTTTCTCTGTTTCCCGTCGAACTCCTCGATGTTTTTAGGTCAGGGACGAATATATAGGCGGAGAGGCGGCATCAGGAGGCGGCTGGGGCCCCCACACCATAGGCTGGCGCGGCCAGGGGGCCACCCGCGCCGCCTTATGGTGTGGGCCCCCTGCTGCCCGCCTCCGACTCTCCTTCGGTGTTCCGGAAGCTTCCGGGAATTCTAAGACTTTCGGTGTTGATTTCGTCCGATTCCGAAAATATTTCCTTACTAGGATTTCTGAAACCAAAAACAGCAGAAACAAAGAATCGCCTTTCGGCATCTCGTCAATAGGTTAGTTCCGGAAAACGCATAAATATGACATAAAATGTGAACAAAACATGTCGGTATTGTCATAAAACAAGCATGGAACATCAGAAATTATAGATACGTTGGAGACGTATCAGGATCCCCAAGCTTAGTTCCTACTCGTCCTCGAGTAGGTAAACGATAAAAGATAATTTCTGAGGTGACATGCTACCAACATAATCTTAATCATACTATTGTAAAGCATATGAGATGAATGCAGCGATTAGAAACAACGTAAATGCAATGAGTAAACAATTGAATCATATAGCAAAGACTTTTCATGAATAGTACTTTCAAGACAAGCATCAATAACTCTTGCATAAGGATTAACTCATAAAGCAATAAATTCATAGTAGAGACATTGAAGCAACACAATGGAAGATTAAGTTTCAGCGGTTGCTTTCAACTTGTAACATGTATACCTCATGGATAGTTGTCAATGCAAAGCAATATAACAAATGCAATAAGCAAGTATGTAAGAATCAATGCACAGTTCGCACAAATGTTTGCTTCTTGAGGTAGAGAGAGATAGGTGAACTGACTCAACAATAAAAGTAAAAGAATGGTCCTTCAAAGAGGAAAGCATCGATTGCTATATTTGTGCTAGAGCTTTTATTTTGAAAGCATAAAGAGAGCATAAAAATAAAGTTTTGAGAGGTGTATGTTGTTGTCAACGAATGGTAGCGGGTACTCTAACCCCCTTGCCAGACAAACCTTCAAAGAGCGGCTCCCATTTTATTTTATTTTTGGATGGCACTCCTTCCAACCTTTCTTTCACAAACCATGGCTAACCGAATCCTCGGGTGCCTGCCAACAATCTCATACCATGAAGGAGTGCCTTTTTATTTTAGTTTTATTATGATGACACTCCTCCCAACCTTTGCTTACACAAGCCATGGCTAACCGAATCCTTCGGGTGCCGTCCAACAATCACATACCATGGAGGAGTGTCTATTTTTGTTAATTAATTTGGGACTGGGAATCCCATTGCCAGCTCTTTTTGCAAAATTATTGGATAAGCGGATGAAGCCACTAGTCCATTGGTGAAAGTTGCCCAACAAGATTGAAAGATAAACACCACATACTTCCTCATGAGCTATAAAACATTGACACAAATCAGAGGTGATAAATTTTGAATTGTTTAAAGGTAGCACTCAAGCAATTTACTTTGGAATAGCAGGAAATACCATGTAGTAGGTAGGTATGGTGGACACAAATGGCATAGTGTTGTTTGGCTCAAGGATTTGGATGCATGAGAAGTATTCCCTCTCGATACAAGGTTTAGGCTAGCAAGGTTGTTTGAAGCAAACACAAGCACGAACTAGTACAGCAAAACTCACATAAAAGACATATTACAAGCATTATAAGACTATACATTGTCTTCCTTGTTGTTCAAACACCTCACTAGAAAATATCTAGACTCTAGAGAAACCACTCATGCAAACCAAATTTTAGCAAGCTCTATGTATTTCTTCACTAATAGGTGCAAGGTATATGATGCAAGAGCTTAAACAAGAGCACAACAATTGCCAAATATCAAGTTATTCAAGACATCATACCAATTACTACATGTAGCATTTTCCGTTTCCAACCATATAATAATTAACGAAGCAGTTTCAACCTTTGCCATGAAAATTAAAAGCTAAGAACACATGTGTTCATACGAACCAGTGGAGCGTGTCTCTCTCCCACACAAGCATTTATTCAAACAAAAACAAAAAACAAAAGAACACAGACGCTCCAAGTAAAGTACATAAGATGTGACCGAATAAAAATATAGTTTCAAGAAAAGGAACCTGATAATTTGTCGATGAAGAAGGGGATGCCTTGGGCATCCCCAAGCTTAGACGCTTGAGTCTTCTTGATATATGCAGGGGTGAACCACCGGGGCATCCCCAAGCTTAGACTTTTCACTCTTCTTGATCGTAGTATATCATCCTCCTCTCTTGACCCTTGAAAACTTCCTTCACACCAAACTCGAAACAAACTCATTAGAGGGTTAGTGCATAATCAAAAACTCACATGTTCAGAGGTGACACAATCATTCTTAACACTTCTGGACATTGCTCAAAGCTACTGGAAGTCAATGGAACAAATAAATCCATCCAACATAGCAAAAGAAGCAATGCGAAATAAAAGGCAGAATCTGTCAAAACAGAACAGTCCGTAAAGACGAATTTTAAAAGGGCACCAGACTTGCTCAAATGAAAATGCTCAAATTGAATGAAAGTTGCGTACATATCTGAGGATCACTCACGTAAATTGGCTTAATTTTCTGAGTTACCTACAGAGAATTTAGCCCAGATTCGTGACAGCAAAGAAATCTGTTTCTGCGCAGTAATCCAAATCTAGTATGAACTTTTCTATCAACGACTTTACTTGGCACAACAAAACACAAAACTAAGATAAGGAGAGGTTGCTACAGTAGTAAACAACTTCCAAGACACAAATATAAAACAAATTACTGTAGCAAAATAACACATGGGTTATCTCCCAAGAAGTTCTTTCTTTATAGCCATTAAGATGGGCTCAGCAGTTTTGGTGATGCACTCGCAAGAAATAGTATTTGAAGCAAAAGAGAGCTTCAAGAGGCAAATTCAAAACACATTTAAGCCTAACATGCTTCCTATGCAGAGGAATCTTGTACACAAATGAATTCATGAAGAACAAAGTGACAAGCATAAGAGGATAAAACACGAGTAACTTCAAGATTCTCAATATAAAGAGGGGAAACTTAATATTATTAAGATGCATATAACCATATTTCCCTCTCTCATAATAACTTTCAGTAGCATCATTGATGAAATCCACAATATACCCATCACTTAAAACATTCTTATCATGGTTCATATGCATAGAAGTATCATTAATTTTGGCATAAGGAGAGTTCTTTTCATTAATAGTAATTGGAGCAGGATTATTATCAAGAATTTGAACATGGTAAACAAGTTGCATATTAAGGGAATTGTTTTTGGTAACCCAATCATGACTATGACAAGTTTCATAAGGGTAGTTAGAACCTATATCATAGCATTCTTTATAATAATCTTTAGAGATCGGAGGCACAGTGTCATCATAAGAAATAGAATAGTTATCTTTCACAATCGGTTTATCTGTGTCCACACCATTATTGTTATTAGAAGGAGATGTATCAAGAACATAATGACCAGTAGCTAAAGGATTTTCAAACACCTCTTCCCCAAGCTTAGAGCTTTCTATATCATTATGGGAGGAAGCATGGATAGCACTGACACTATGGCAATTATTATCATCATCATTTTCAGAATTAATTTCCCAGAGATTTGCAATATCAAAAGTAGTGTGCTCATTCAAATCATGATTGCTAATGTATGTAAAGGGCATAGGAAGATCATCGTATTCAGATTCATTATCACAATAATCATTAGGAGCAACATACTTACGGTTACCTATCGTTATCTCATATACGCGGGGATATGCTGTTACCTCTTTCTTTTTATTCCCCTTCTTCTTCCTCTTCTTCTTCTTCTTCGTTCCCTTCTTCTTCTTCTTCTCTTCCTTCTCCTCGTTCCCTTCTTTAGGAGGGAGAGGCTTGAAGGGTGGCTTGTCCGCATAACCTGATTTACTTTCAGAAACAATAGAAGAAACTTGGGAGGATCCCTCCTTTTCATTAATTAGTTGAAAACACACAGCGGTCCTATCATATTTTGGCAAGGTGTCATCTTCTATAATATTTTGTATGTAAGTATTTGTATGGCTATTATCAATGCAATAAGAAAAACACCCATGCATGACATCATCAATATCAAGATCACTCATATGTAACAAAGAGATTTTTCTCGACAGTTCTTCACACCCCAAAAATAAAGTAAGTTCATCATGCTGATTAGGAGTAATTTCATCATCACAATACAAATTTGTGGCACTCATTGGGTTCAAATTATCATTGGAGGAGCATTGAAAATTAAAATGACCCACTTCATGGCAAACTTCACAAATAAAAGGATAGAGGGCACAAACTTTTTTACCAAGATCATCCAGAGCCCTAAACCACTTTCTAGTTTTTTCATTAGCATGATGGATACAATATTCATCTTTGATTTGATTAATTCCACAAGGTCTATGTATTCCACAAAAATTAACATGCTTATAGGAAATAGCATTCTTAGGAGTTTGAGCACACTTATTGCAATAATTAACAACAATTTCATTCTTCATGCAAGCCTCTTTAAAGGGTTCATGATACTTATCAAAATTCTTCTTAGGCAATTCAAAATGAGAAGCAAAGGATTTATAAAGATTTGCAGCAACTTGAGAGTCAAGACCATAAGTAGCACTCATATTTCGAAATTTATCGGTATCCATAAAAGCTTCAATGCATTCATAATCATAATTTATACCTGACTCTTTACCTTCATTGTTCTCCCATCCTTCGGCGTTCTCCTTAATCCGATCAAGAAGATCCCACCTAGCTTCAACCTCCTTGCTTGTGAAAGATCCCTCCGAACAGGCATCCAGATAATCCTTGTGTTGTCCTGAAAGTCTCGCATAGAAATTGTTAACAATAACATTACGGGGGAGCTCATGAATGGGACATTTGAGCATTAGTGATTTCAATCTCCCCCACGCTTGAGAAATACTCTCTCCATCACGAGGATAAAAGTTATAAATATAATTCCTATCAATATGCACTTCATGAGGAGGATAAAATTTAGAATAAAAGAGAGATGCAATTTCCTCCCAACCAAGAGAATGACTATTCTCCAACAATTTATACCAATGCGCCGCTTTACTGCACAAATAAACAGAGAATAGCTTCTTCCTTACTTCATCCATAGAGATACCTGCACACTTGAATAACCCGCATAATTCATGCAAAAACAGTAAATGATCTCTAGGGTGGACAGTTCCATCCCCTTTATAGTGGTTATCCATAACACGTTCAATAATTTTCATAGGTATTTTATACGGAATACTTTCAGCAGGTGGATTTAAAATATCACAAGCATCATTAGAGTTATTGCATATGGGAGATAAAGTATTATCAGAGCAAATTTTCTCCCCTAAAGATGGGAAGCTAAAAAGATCACAAAAACTAGCTTCCCCAAGCTTAGACTTCTCCATAGCATTAGCAGTAACTGCATTCATACTAATAACATCGCTACTAGCATGCAAATAAGGTTCCATAGGTTTTTTAATTTTCGCGTCAAACAATCCTAAATCAGGAAAAAGATTAAAAAGCTCACCAATTTTTTTGTTGTTTTCCATTGTGCCTAACTAGTGTAAACAAGAAACAAAAAGATGCAATTGCAGGATCTAAAGGAAATAGCTTCGAGTACTTACAACGGCGAAAATAGCTTAGTAGCCGAGATCCGGAGTGTGAGTACCTTTTACCTTTCCTCCCCGGCAACGGTGCCAGAAAATAGCTTGATGTCTACGCCCCCTCCTTTTCCTGTAGACAGTGTTGGGCCTCCAAGAGCAGAGGTTTGTAGAACAGCAGCAAGTTTCCCTTAAGTGGATCACCCAAGGTTTATCGAACTCAGGGAGGAAGAGGTCAAAGATATCCCTCTCATGCAACCCTGCAACCACAAAGCAAGAAGTCTCTTGTGTCCCCAACACACCTAATAGGTGCACTAGTTCGGCGAAGAGATAGTGAAATACAGGTGGTATGAATAAGTAGTAGCAACGGCACCAGAAAAGTGCTTTGCCCAGGACAGTAAACAAGCAGTAGTAACGTAGCAGTAGTAACGCAGTAAAATAGTAAACAAGCAGCGATAGCAGTATTTAGGAACAAGGCCTAGGGATCATACTTTCACTAGTGGACACTCTCAACATTGATCACATAACAGAATAGATAAATGCATACTCTACACTCTTGTTGGATGATGAACACCATTGCGTAGGATTACACGAACCCTCAATGCCGGAGTTAACAAGCTCCACAATATGCAATGTTCATATTTAAATAACCTTAGAGTGCAAGATAGATCAACACAACCAAACCAAGTACTAACATAGCATGCACACCGTAACCTTCACACTATGAAAGGAGGAATAGATCGCATCAATACCATCATAGTAATAGTTAACTTCATAATCTACAAGAGATCACAATCATAGCATAAACCAAGTACTTCATGATGCACACACTGCCAACATTACATCATGGAGGAGGAATAGACTACTTTAATAACATCACTAGAGTAGCACATAGATGAATTGTGATACAAAGCTCATATGAATCTCAATCATGTAAAGCAGCTCATGAGATTATTGTATTGAGGTACATGGGAGAGAGATGAACCACATAGCTACAGCGGAGCCCTCAGCCTCGGGGGTGGATTACTCCCTCCTCATCATGGAGGCAGCGATGGCGGTGAAGATCGCGGTGAAGACGGCGGTGGAGATGGCTCCGGGGGCAATTCCCTGTCCCGGCAGGGTGCCGGAACAGTGACTTCTATCCCCCGAATTGGACTTTCGCGATGGCGGCGGCTCTGGATGGTTTTCTCTGTTTCCCGTCGAACTCCTCGATGTTTTTAGGTCAGGGACGAATATATAGGCGGAGAGGCGGCGTCAGGAGGCGGCTGGGGCCCCACACCATAGGCTGGCGCGGCCAGGGGGCCACCCGCGCCGCCTTATGGTGTGGGCCCCCTGCTGCCCGCCTCCGACTCTCCTTCGGTGTTCCGGAAGCTTCCGGGAATTCTAAGACTTTCGGTGTTGATTTCGTCCGATTCCGAAAATATTTCCTTACTAGGATTTCTGAAACCAAAAACAGCAGAAAACAGCAACTGGCCTTTCGACATCTCGTCAATAGGTTAGTTCCGGAAAACGCATAAATATGACATAAAATGTGAACAAAACATGTCAGTATTGTCATAAAACAAGCATGGAACATCAGAAATTATAGATACGTTGGAGACGTATCACCCCATACGTCTACTACACAAGATCTCTCAATGAGAGCACACCGACATTATGCAAAGGTGACCTCCTTCTACTTGCGCTCCCTTGCTAAACTCGTGGAACATTGTCTATGCTTTGAGTGTTGTTTGGCTTTTCTTGTGCTATTGATAGGGCTCTTGACAAGTGAAGCGACATTCAAGGGTTGGTGTCATCTACCTCCTCTACACATTCATGAAGATTTATCGTCGAGGACGACTCTTTTTCAAGTGGGGGGAGATGATGTAGCCCGACCTTCGGTCTTCGCCACATCATGTGCTTCATCGCCAAGACGGCACGCTAAGGTGAATCTTCTCCTTTACGCGCGCCTCGAATCGCCTATTTGGGACGATATACTACTTCATACTCCGACATATCTTGATGATAGGAACTCGACGACAAGTACGGAGAGAAGAGAGGATGCCATGGAGACCCGAGGACGCAAGGCCGATGTCACGGAAGCATGGAAGAGAAGGAGAAAGAGGAGCTGGACGCTCCAGGCCGGAACTTCCGCCCCTGATGACCGGAACTTCCGCCCATGACCGGAACTTCCGCCTCGGAGGACCGGAACTTCCGCCCAAGTTCCAAAAGTCCGTCAAAACCATACTGGATGCTATACTGCGAGGAAATGGCCGAATTCCGGAACTAGGCCGGAACTTGGTCGGAACTTCCGCCCCGACCGGAACTTCCGGCCTCCAGGACCGGAACTTCTGCCCAGATGCTTCGAAGATGATGTCTAAAAGGAATCCAGCCGGAACTTCCGCCCAGGACGACCGGAACTTCCGCCCGACCGGAACTTCCGCCCCTCAGGACCGGAACTTCCGCCCATACGCGTTTCAGCACCAAAACTGGGAGATTCAGCTTGTAACTTATCCCTTCGCCCCACCTACTATAAATAGCCTAGTTGGCTCAGATCTGAGATTAGACTTGATGTAAGAGAAAACTTGAGCTATGCTCCTTCCCACGGGAAACCCTTCTAGATCTACGAATCTACGAAGTTATCTACTCTTCTAGGCGGTTGATCTCTTCCATTCTAGGAATTCTAGTGTTTTGGATCTTTTGCTTTTGCAATTCTATCTATTTGCACTCTTTTCCTCTTTGGAACTCTATCGATTGCTATTGCCAACCTTTTGTGAGGGATTCTACTCCTTGTGGGTCTTTTTCTTGCAATTCCGTTGGGTTGGTGTATCGGGCCAACGAAGAACAACCGGTTGTGTGTGTGTGTTGCGTTTGTATCTTCGATCCATCCCGCCATCCACCCACGTTCTTCGTGTTCATCCACCTCCCCCATGAATCCCATCCAAATCCGTGAAGATCGGGCACATCCAAGGACTTAGTACTCATCACAGGACCTCCAAACTTGTCGAGTACCTGGCATATGAACTTTGACGGGTCCAAGAGATTGGAAGGAGCTGGAGCAGGCGTGGTACTTGTTTCACCGCAAGGCGACAAGATGAAGTACATATTACGGATGACCTTCCCCAACGCATCGAATAATGAAGCAGAATATGAAGCTCTTGTCCATGGGATGAAGATGGCAAAAGCATGTGGCGCTACTCGCCTCATTATATTTGGTGATTCTCAGTTGGTTGCACAACAGGTGATGAACAAGTGTGATGCAGTCAATGACATCATGATAGCATACAAAGACGTATACAATGAACTCGAAAAAACCTTTGACTCATCAATGATGAAGCCGATGTTTTGGCAAACATCGGGTCACAATGTCTACCCATACCACCTGGAGTTTTTTGGGGTAAATCAGCGAGAGATCAACCAAGTCAAAGAAAACGATAGCGCCGAAGCAGCCAAAGAAAAAGGATAAACCCAAGAAAGCTTCGGGGGATGCAGTAGTCCCAGAAACACATATTTCTGATGAAGAGGAAGAACCAGAGGAGGTGATGATGATACAAATCCCTTGGATGCAAACATACTTGACATATATCACGAAGAAAGAAATACCCGAAGATCCAGTAGAAGCACGACAAATCATTCGGCGATCTAAGGCGTTCACAGTGGTCAAGGGAGAACTATACAAACGAAGTATATCGGGTGTGCTGCATAGATGTGTTCAACCCGAAGAAGGACAAGTCATATTGAAGGACATACATGACGGGATATGTGGCCATCACGCAAGCAGTTCAACAATAGCAGCCAAAGATTTTTGAGCTGCGTTTTACTGGTTATCAGCCATAGAGGACGCAAAGGACATCGTGCGTACTTTTGAAGCTTGCCAAAGATTCGCATCTAAACCTCACTCTCCAGCAGAAGAATTAATGCCAATACCTTTGGCTTGGCCTTTTCTCAATGGGGAGTAGATATGGTGGGAAAATTACATAAGTCTTGGCCAGGAGGACACGTTTATCTGCTTGTAGCAGCCGGCAGATTCACCAAGTGGATTGAAGCAATACCAGTAACTTCGGCAGATGCAACATCAACAGTAAATTTTATCAAAGGGGTAGTTTTTAGTTTCGGCGTCCCTAACAGCATAGTCACGGATAACGGCAGCAACTTCACCTCCCGAGAATTCAAGGATTATTATGAAGGTGTAGGCATCAAAATGCAGTTTGCGTCTGTCGCACATCCGCAAACCAACGACCAAGTCGAAAAAGCAAACGGCCTCATGTGCAATGGCATCAAGAAACGCCTGCTGGCACCACTCGAAAAAGCAAGACACGCTTGGGTCGACGAGTTACCCTCCATGTTATGGAGCTTACGGACAACACCAAATGCAGCAACTCAAGAAACTCCATTCTTCCTAGTCCACGGTGCTGAAATAGTGCTCCCAATAGAAATAGAACATAACTCTCCCAGAATTGTGGAATATGACGAAGAGGCTTCGCAAAAGGCGCTTGAAGATGATGTCGATGCAATTGATGAAGCAAGAGATGTGGTGCTCTCAAGAGTAAGTGCATATCAGCAGAATCTTAAAAACTATCACCGTCGATGTCTGCGGCCCAAATTCTTTGAAGTCGATGATCTAGTTCTTCAACTCAAGCAGGACGGTCATGAGAAGCTGGAATCACCATGGTTGGGGCCATACATCGTTACCAAAGTTATTCCAGGAGGAGCATATCGACTAAAGGATAAGACGATATGCAAAGATGAAGGGAACCCGTGGAACGTTGCACAGTTACGACGATTCTACGCTTAGGAGGAAGCCAATATAATAGCAACCAGATAAACATACATTGTATCTGAACAACTTGCAAGTTTTCAGACGCACACTTTTCCTTTCAGGGCACCGAGTGGGGCTGAAAGGTTTTTAATGAGCCCAGCTTGCTTTGCTGCAATATAGCATGGTTGAAATAAAAATAGTGATGACAAATATCTTTATTTTCTTTCCAAGAAATGCTCGAGGGCTCGAACCCGCAAAATACAACATAGTTTACCTCGACAAACTTAGCAAATACATCCGCTTTGGTTCCACAAAAACCTCGCGAATAAACATTACTCTTACATTACTCCAGATACTCGGGGGATAAGAAGAAAAATGCAATTCAATAGAGGGAAAAACTATCGGAAGAATTTGCTTTGACTATCCAATTGTCTCGCAAAGTTTTACAGCAAGATACGACAATATAATACGCATGAAAATTATTGTCCATACAAGGACCCGATACTTAAGAAAATAAACAAGAACATATATAATATTGCGTTTTGGCTCAAACTTATGCAGTCAGCAATATACAGGAGTCACTATATCAACATATCTATATTTCCCTCGCAGCAAGCATCTGTTGCGTGAATCATCGTATCGGTATTCTTTGAAGAAAGATGAGTCTATCTCAAGGACTTTATCTATCATTTTCTCGGCAACAGGTGACACAGCCGCATTGTGTCGATCCAGGTTTATTTTTCTCTTCGAGCTGTTGAGGAGAACACCTTCCATGACTTTTTCAAGATTCATCTTTGGGTGATAAATCCTCAGCCAGATCAAAGCAAATTTTGCGTCAGCCACCATCTGAGCCTTTACAAAGTTGTGAATATTGCGTACATCCCTAAACTTGTCCATGAGCTGAGTAAGATTCTCGGGCAGAGGATTACGAGGAAACATAGCGTTGTATACCATGGCCAAAGTGCTGTTGCAGAAGTCAAGAAATTCCCGAGTCTGGGTAGCACGGTCTTGAAATTGAACAATACGGCAACAACGTGCTTCGTCCGCACAAAAATCAATATTGTTGTCTCTGGCAAGATGTAGAAGGCTATCAACCTGCAAGTTATTCTCTGTTCTTCGGCTGCAGTATCTAATAAAGCGCCTACGGGAGACAAATGAAAATCAATATAGTACACAGACAAACACAGAAAGGTAATGGAGAAGTGGTGAGACGATAAAAAATGTACCAGCCATATCTTGACTCACATCAGTCATAAGGTCCAGCATATAGTTTTCCCGTTGAACAGAGCGGGCGATGTTGGAAGTCGCAGTTTTTTCCAGTTCAAGAGATTCCTGCGCCTCACGAAGAGCGATTTGTTCCTGATCCGAGGATTTTCACGCTTGTTCCATAGCAGTCATGGTTTTCTTCTTCATCAATTGAAGTTGTTGTCGCAAATTGGCCATCTCCTTTTTGATCGAGTCAGGACATGATGAAATGTCCAAGGAAGCACTTCCAGGCACTTTCGTAGAGTGCGGTGGAGCAGGGGATGTGTTGGAGTATCCAACCCCGGTATAGTTGTCAAAAATCAACTGGAAGGCAAAAAATTATCGAAATCAATCATTCAACAAGACTAATTTTTCATTCATGGCCACAATACATTACATAGAGGAGTTTTTCATAATATATTTCTCATAAGGCGCGTACACAAATGGTCGGGAGCAACAAAAGACGAAAGTGTCTACAAAAAAGGGGAGTACAAGTTTGTCTACTTGACCTCCGTGTGGGCAGTGCTGATAGAGGTAGAAGACCTTGGATCAAGGATGGCAATGAGTTTCCTCGCGAATATCTTGGCATCCTTTACCAGAACCTTCCACTTCTCGTTGTTCAAGCCTCTGATGGCAGCAACTTTAGCCCAGTCGACTTTTTGGCCACTGGCCGCCACGAGAGCAAGAGTGCCTTCGACTCCAATCTTCAAACTTGCTTGGCAATGCGCCAAGGCTGGATCTTCTTTTCCATTTAAGCATTTGGTGAGTTGGTCATACCTCTCGGGCAAGTTAGTCTTCGGGAAAAAGTGCGGGAAGATGCGCTCCAACGCAGTCCGCGCTGACTTCAAGCACTCGCGTGCCCCCAGGGAGCAGTTCAACTCCAGGACGGTAAGAGTATCCAGGAGACGATCTCCATCCAAGTGTTGGTTCCTGGTATAGTGCTCACTAATATTTTCTACTAAAGAAAGGAAACATTTTATCAATATAAACATAACATTGGCATAGACATGCAAGCAAGAAAGACAAACAAGGGAAAGGTAGAATTACTTGAAAAGTTGGCGGATTGCGTCTCAAAGCGCGTAATTATATCGGCTTCTCGTTGAACGAGCGTTGATTCCTTATCGCTCAAGGCATCTTTGGCGGCTCGAAGTCTTTGACAAAGATCTTCGACACCAACAACATCTTTTTAGCCTTTTTGCAAGCTTTCTCGCTTATCTTAAGCTTTTTTCTCCAAGTCGTTGGCACGTTTGTTGGCAAGATGCAACACCTCTGAAAGAAAGAAGGAATGAGGGCATAAAACAAGCAGGAACGTCTAAGGAATTGGGTGCAATCAAAATTTACCTCTCAAATATTCAGCTTCATCACGGAACCCTATAAAATGGGAGCCTATGTCGACCATCTCCTTCATCAAGGGCTGCAAAATAGTCGACAAACAAAAATATAGTATCAAGAAGTTGGAAAATTTTCAAGAACATGACAGACAAGAAAATATAGCTTACATCATCAATAAGAGGAGTCAATAAGCTCTCGGCGGCAATTTCTTCTTGACCAGCAGCACCCGTTCTAGCCTTTTTCTTCTTCAACGCTCGGGGGCTGCATGTTGGAGCTGAAGCTTCTGGAGCAACATATGTCGGAGCCGAAGATTCGGGAGCGACATGTAGTTCCTCGGAAAGGACCAGCATGTCAGATGTGCTCGTGTTTGCTGGCCTAGGAGCTTTGAGTTCCAACATTTCTTCGTCATCTCTATCCATTCATCAACAATTTGGGTACACGGAAAAAATACAAGATAGTTGGAAGTAAGAAAGGAAAAACTTACGAGCTCACGTCGCCAGTAGAAGTGAAGGGGTTGAAGTTTTCTTGTTCTTCGGGAGCAAATTCTTCGGCGGCTGGTTCAGACAGTTTTGACGGACCAGAATCTTCTTCGTCGGGATTCGCTCTCGCGAAGAAAAGTCTCTTGCGAGTCATCAGTAATGATGGCTTGCTAAGATACATCTCCACCTTCGGGAAGTGGAGGAAGAGAAGAAAGAATCTGGTGATTCTACAGGTGGAAAGAGCGAGTTGACACGATAAAGTTATCAGACTTGAAGAAAAAAGCAATTACAGTTGGAAGAAAAGTATAACTCGAAGAAAAGCACTTACAGCTGGAAGCGCATGGACACCACTGAATGGTTCCACGCGACAGGAGGAGGGAAGTTCACTTTTCTTGCTCAAAGAGGTGAAGTGACGTAGTAGTTTTTCCAAATCCTTCAAAGGAAGATCTTTGGAAACCCTATCAGCATCTTCAGCACCCGAATATAACCAAAGGGGATTCTTGCGAGCCAGAAGAGGCTGCACTCGAATCCGAAGGGAATTGTGCAATGATCTGCACACTCGACAGTTCCTCGCCTTTAGTGTTTTGCAGCTCCCGGATACGAGCAATTAGAGACTCGGTGGCCGCTATTTCTTCGGCTACGGATTCCGCGTCCCAGGATTTGCGCCTTTGAATGTCTTCCGACGAATCAAAAGGAGCAAGGCCATACTCTTGAGCATCTGCGGATTCATCCTTAACATAGAGCCACTTCTTGCGCCAGCCTTGGATGGAGTCGGCAAACTTCAAATCAAAATAGCCGGCTACTATCTGCACACAGATGCAAACGCCACCTACGTTATAGATGGTGTTTTTCGAGTTGTTGCGACGGAGATAGAAAATGTGTTTCCATAGGCCCCAATGGGGGTGGATGCCCAGAAAGCTTTTGCACAAAGTAATGAAGATGGAGATGTGGAGGACAGAGTTGGGGGTCAGCTGATGGAGCTGAATCTCGTAAATAAAGAGAAGACAGTTGAGGAATTCATGGATAGGAACGGACAATCCGCGAATGAGGAAGTCAATGAATGTTACCCGGAAACCTGCAGGAGGATGAGGAGTACTTTCATCCCCTGGCATCTGCTTCACCTCATTTTTGAACAAGCCCAGATTCTTCAGCATGCGGTGGTCCTGCGACGAGATCTTGGATCTCTCCCATCCGGAGATCTTCTCCTTCTCCACGTGTTTGCCGGTACCGGGATCGAAGTTCCTGGTGAGCTTGGTCCATGGAGGCATGGTGATGGAACTGGCGGAGCAAAAAGGGGAAGAGGAAGATGGGCGCAGGTGGTGCCCAAGGAAGGAGAAAGGTAGAGCAATGGCAGGTGTGAATGGTTGTGCGGCACAGCGAAGGGGAAAACTGAGCCTAGTGGTAGGAATTTATAACCTGGAAGACGATGAAGCTCAACCATTGGATGAACGCGGGAATATCCTGAACCCTAGACGTGGTTGCATGGTAAAAAGTTTTTACAGTTTATTTTGGACGTAAGGAAGTTACCGCGCGCGTGCCGCGAATGTCAGAGGACGTGCAAGCCCCACTTGCGCGACGTGGGGGACGAGCAGAAACTTTGGACCTACAAAACAATTGTCCACCAGAAGTCATGTCTTTCCGAGGTGGCCACACATGGTTTTCGTCAGCATCGACATCATGGTGATAAAAATCTTCGAGTTTCTGAAGCAATATATAGTCAGGAGTAAAGTTCGGGAGCCTATGGCCAGCTGGAAGCACCTGTTCATATGCTCGGAGGCTACTCTTATCAGAAGTATTGAATACAATTCTGATAAGATGACGTGATGATGATAAAAATATAGAGTTAATTAAATAACAGAAGTCGAGCCTACAACCAAGTGCAAACAATCGGCTGTAGCCTCGAGGGCTACTCCCATCGGGAGCGCTGGTCGCACACTCGATGAAATATAGAAAGGGAAAAGAAAGAGATACAAATAACAAGATAATATAGAGCTGAAGCCAAAGAATTTTTACGTACATCTTCGAGTTACATATAACTCGTCATGTACTCCCATCGGGAGGTCAGGATATTATTTAACATGACATCTCGATGAAATGAAGAATTCCAACAGCCGCACAAAGGCGCTCGACAATATATTCTCAGAGCGCGTCCGCCGCGATAAAAACTCTGAATGCCGTGACTCGAAAAAGAGTTCATGAAGGTAAGACCCCAGGATCTGTCCTGTGTGGCGTGGCATCGCACATGAATGCGCTCCCCCACTTTATCCACATCAACAGATGTGAAGAAAATCCCGACGAACGCGTTGGGTACTCGATAAAATAAGCTGGAATTCGATTTACTGGTACCTGAGTCTGGGGACTTGAGCTTCAAGTAGGTTTATATGGGTTTGCCACGAGAGCAATTAACTGGTACCTGATCCGTCAGATAAACCAGCTTCATCATTATCCCTATACAGAATAGACATTGAATAAAAAATTAGCATAACTCGAAAGTTTTATTAAACAGACATACGATGAAGATTTTACTCGACTCTACGATTCAAGCAAAATCTCGGGGGCTACTGGCATAGGTATGCCTAACAGGCATGTCGAATAAGTACCCTAGGTCTATAGGAGAGTATGATGTCCATGGACTCGAAGCTTTGGAGGTCCAAATGGTTGAAGGCTTTCGAGTTAGGAAAGTAGAGTTGTAATAGGAAACTTGACCAATATAGGAAAAATCCAATGCGGCTCGACAGTTTATAACTTGTACGATACAGAAAGCCTTGGCTTCGCCTCCTATATAAAGGGGAAGCCGAGGGAGAAAGAAGAAATCAAAATCATTGTAACCCTAGCCATCATAATTTTGAGTTGACTAGCTTTGTTCAGCTGAAACCTTCGAGATCTACTTGCCCTCTACTTCTTATGAAACCCTTAGTCTACAATACGTAGGAATTGACGAGTTAATCTCTCATCACCAGCGGCGTAGATGGAAGCTACAAAGGCTATATGGCGGCTAAGAGGGTGAATGGATTCCATTGATTTATTTACTTGTTCTCCATGATGGTCTTGACGGATCTTCCATACCCCTTTCATCGTATTGGGCCTTGGCCGAGAGGTTCCTCGAGGTGGCAATTGGCACTAGTAGGAAAAAGCCTACCGCTCGCTTGCGGTTTTGGCCTACCAGCCACGGGCACTGGCCCGCGACTGGTAATATGCTAGTGGAATCGGCTACTAGTCGCGTGCCCGTACGACACGTGACTAATAGGTAAAGTACTAGCCGCGTGCTGCACCTACTAATGGCAGCATGCACGCAACACATATCTAATAGTTCGCCCTACTGTTCGTGTGTTGTCTTTCATGCTGCCATTTTGTTATAGGGGTATGAACAATAGTTGCATGCTGCCAGTATTGTTGTCCGTTTTCATATTTTTGCGCACGTCAACTTATTCGAGCTGATGTGGCAGTGTATGAGCATAGCACTAGATATATAACTCTTTACTCGAACTACATAACATATTCATATATACAATCAACATGCATGACAATTTACACTTTTGAAAATCACAGTCAACGTTTTGAAAGAACAAAGATAAAGTTTCTGACTATATATAACATAGATTGTTTCATATATTTGTGACCCATCTCAAGCAGAAGGCTTATGAAACATTCCAGTGGGAGAAACCACTTGTTGTAACAGAAATGAGCACATCTGGTCGCAGAGCTTTGCTATTGTCAGATCCGTCAGCTCCCCACATCCAACTTAGGTTGCAAGGTAATAAATAGGAATGATCAAAATAAGTACAAAATATGAAAAATATATAGTAAAAAGAAAATAGAAGATGTTTGCATACCAATTTAAATTGCCTATTTTCTTTTCATGCATTTCGCCCATTACAAAATCCGTATGGTAGGCACCATAGAAGCCACATAATATGGATCCTTCTGGCTGGTGGCACTGAGACATAAAACATCAAAATTGTATATTTCATATATTATCCAATAAGTAAATCACTTACTAGTATAAGTGCTAGAAAAACTAACCGGGACAAACATGTTATGTTCTAGTGATGTGTAACTGATCTTCTCTGTATTTGGTCTCCGCGAGCTAATTCCATAAATGATCTAAACATATGGATGACATAAAATCCTTAGAATAATATGGACTACATCAATTTATATTATGCGGATGAAAGAACAATCACCTATCAATAAGTTCCTTTGCATCCGTAAAATCTCTCGCCGGATTGCTAAGGTAAGAATCGAAATAATATACTTGGCCATCCAATAGTGATATAGAAATAAGAATCTAGTGAAAACTAAAATTTGAACTAGTTAGTTGCATAAATCCGAGCAAATGCGTAAAAAAATATGCATATATAAGTAGCTATATTTTACCTTTTATTATAGGCCCACATGATTAACTTGTTATCTTTGAAAGCTAGATTCATCAAATGGGTAATGTAGTTCTCGATCACGACCGCGTCTGAATCAATTGACTGTCGCGGAACCATATGAGGGTCTAAGATGAGTAGTCGGATGTTATTGACCTGTGGATGCAAGTGTTGTAGAAGCTTGTGCAGGAGCTGCGGTAGAAGCTTTGGTTGGAGCTGCAGTGGGAGCTGCTGTAGGAGTTATGGTTGGAGATCGTTTGAGAGCTGTGGCTCGAGCTGCAGCAGGAGCTGAGGTTGTAGCTATGGTTGGAGCTGTGATTGTAACTGTGGATGGAGCTCTGGTTGGAGCTGTGGCTGCAACTATGGCTGGAGCACTGGTTGGAGCTATGGCTGCAGATGTGGCAGGAGCTGTGCCAAGAGTTGCGGCATGAGCTGTGGCAAGAGTTGCGGCAGGAGTTGTGGTAGTAGAAAGAGCTGTGGCAAGAGTTGCGGCATGAGTTGTGGTTGGAGCTGGCGTTGTGGCATTGATAGGCGCCGAAGGATTGACTGCAATAATATCGCATGTGCGAGCTAACTGCGCATGGGTAGGCAATATGATTCTAGTCATATCCTCAATAAAAAAAATCCTCAATACCGGAATTTAAGAATTTTTCAATTGGATTAGGCTCTATTTGACCACCTTCAAACCATATATTCAATGCCATCTTTATGCTAGGAACTATGATTCCCAACTTCCTTTTCACTTCACTAGGGATGATTGAACTAACCTTTTTGTCCAAAATTTTCTCAATATTCTTATCGGAAATATCCTCCGTGGGTTTTCTCTTTTTCTTTCGCTGCTCATTGTCATCATTGTAATAGTAGTTCCACTGGGCGCCGATTCCTGCGCCGACAACACGGCCATGTGTCGGCTTCTTCTGCACTGGCTTTCCGAGGGTCAAGTTTATCGCCCGGGTTAAAGGTTAATCCCGGGGGCCGATCCATTAGAGGAGGTTTCACATTCCAGCTGATTTTGCTTACGCTGCAAAAAAATGAAACATTTAGAAATGAAACTCTTAGAATATAATCGACTTAATTAAAAGCTATGGTAGATAAATTACCAGTTCAGAAATTAATTGCTTCGTCTTCTTGTCTATTACATATTCCCCGGTTTTTTTTGTCTCGATGGCATCGAGCCCCGATAAACTCACGTTGCCGCCGATCCTCGAAATCTTCCTAGGGCTTGCTTTTGGCAGCAGTTAAAGGATCAGCGTCCTCGTTTTCCCACCTTTACCTCTTGCGGTCGTAACCACATCTTCCGAGAGTGACGGAACCTATGTTCATGCGACGCATGTCCAAACCCCACTTCCACAAATCCTTGTCCTTGTTTCTAGTACAATTATTCTTGAATGTTTGCCACTCCTCCTCCGTACTCTCGTTTTCCAACTGCTCAAGTCCCTACTGAACTTGCCGAGGGCGTGGGTGTTACCAGATTTTTGGTGAGACTCTCGTTGTTGTAAAGGTCTGGGAATGTGTACCGTTTGTGCAACTTCGAGATAAGGCTGGCACATAATTCTGCATTCTCCCTAATGTTCTTCTCGTTGATCGAAACGGTATCTCGAAGAATACATCCGGATTGGCCGACATAACTAGTTTCAAAAGAGGGCGGCCGAATAGGTTCACCGTTGGCAAGTCTTACATCCAAGACGGTATCCATTATACTATCGAGCTTGTTTCAGCGCCTCTCCCTGCGTTGTTTCTTCAGTTTTGTACCCTCGATGCTAGTAGTGGTCATGTTGCCATCAGTGGCACTAGTGGCCGCGTCGTTGCCATCAGTGCCACTAGTTTCTTGCAAAAACTCCGACGCTGCTTCTACTTCTTCTTGTATTGCATATTCTTCTACTATATTTTCTTTTTCTTATGCCGGAGAGTTAGAACACATCGCCTTCTCATTATGGTCTCATGACATCTTCGACCTAAAATTGAAATTCATATAGTAACAGAAAAATTATCGGAAAATTTCAGCATGACCTTTGCTAAAAATAGAACATACGGAGTTGCCAGAAATTCACCGAAATGGAAATTAATCGACATTTCGACAAAAAATCAGCAACTCATATCGATACACACCACGTAATCATCAATCGCATCATTACAACACAAGTATTAAAATTAACGGAAAATTTCGGCATGACCTTGCCTAAAAATGGGACATACGAAGTTGCCAGAAATTTGCCGAAATGGAAATTAATCGATATTTCGGAAAAACATAAACAACTCATATCGATACACACCACACAAAAATTTCATCGAGAATGTTAAGGGCATACCGGGAGGTGGAGGGGCGATCGCGGTGAGGGCGGTTGGCGTGTCTCTCAGGCGAGGAGTGGGTGGCGGCTCAACGGCGCTGGACACGATCGGCGGCGAGGTGGCGTGGGCAGCGTCTCAACGGCTCTGGCGCGGTCGGCGGCAAGGTCGAGCGGTGTCGGTGGAGAGATTGGGATCGCACAACTTTGTGCACATGGGGGGAACTGCTTCGGCACGTCGATTGAATTTCCTTAGGTGAAAATAATAGCAGCTGACCAGAAGCGCATAAGCTGCCACTAATTGGCACCCCACTGTCCAAATCTAATAGCCGCGTGGGTGCCCGATAATGCGGTACTAGCCGTGTGCTGCCCGCCTGGCACGCTGCGGTCACTTTCTCAGTCCAGGCGCAACATGGACCCACATAATAGTCGCGTGCCAGAAGCGATGCACACGTTTAATATGGCTATACTGGCCGCGTGCCAGTTTTCCGAATGCGACCATTAATAGCAACCGCGTGTCCTCGGCAGGGTCCGCTGTCAATAAACTTGCCCCTATAGCCATTTCCCTACTAGTGTGGGTTAGGCCACCCTGGTCTTGAACAATGACTTGCTTCTGTAGGCCTAACCGGGTGATCACATTTTACGAATTCTTGTTAGGATGGGAGTGTTTGCCGTAATAAGATTCCTTTACTCATGTCGGAATGACATGGTTTATAGCAGTAAGAACTCTTCTCTTATGCAGGTTATCTACCGGTGTAGTTATTTTCTCCACTCATGATCGTCTGTATAACACGTGGAGAATCGTAACCTGTTTATGGAGATGTCTTCGGTGTTGGAGAATGCGGCGAGGGATTTTATCCCAAATCGATAATTTTTTTTACATTTATTCTTGTATTTTCTCCTTTGTGTTTTTCTTTTTTATCCTGGTTTGTTGAGTAAGCCTTTGAATTGTATCGGCATGATCCATTATGTTGAGTTTTGACTAATAAAGCGACATTTACCAAAGAAGAAGAAGATAAGCAACCAGTTTGTATAAAAATATCAAACCATCTGACTTTACTAATTAACTGAATAATATTGTACATCAAATAGAGTAAACTGAAACAAAAAGGACATAAGAAATTCTTGATAAAACTAAAAGTTCTTCCATCTCTGATGTTCTCAGGCTTCATTATTTATTTCATAACCTTTGGAATAAACTTCATTCATAACACGACCTGATGAAACAAAACGACACCTGGTCTTATACTACACTCGGGAAACAATTTCTGGCTCTATATAACATTTCCCGTCACAAGAGTGAGATAGTTTCTAGGGTTTTCGTGATCTCCACGCCGTCCAGATGAGATTTCATTGGTCATATGTTTGTGGTCGGGAATGCCCCTGGGTGGTAGGCAAAAGTCCAATTGTTGCAAGGAACCAATAAGCTTCACTAGAATCTTCATGAGAACGGTAAATTCTCAATTGATTCTATGTACATAGCACTGGTTCATAAAGAAGTGTCCGTGGAAAATACAAGGAAAATTTGGTAAATGAAGGTACCAATTGAAATCAAAATTTTAGCATGGTATCTTCGCAAAGGAGTAATCCTTACCAATCATAACCCCGGAAGTATAAGATATGGTTTGGTCACCATGATGAGATGGTTAAGAACTTACTGTTCCAGTCGAAGTTTGCTCGTTCTATAAGATCAGTAATCTAAATAGCTCCTAACTTGTATGCAGATGTAATTGATCACATTTTTAGAATTCTTATTATGGTGGGAACGCTCCGTAATAAGGTTGCTTTGTTTATGTCGGAATGACATTGTTTTTGATGGTAAGAATTCTTCTCTTATGCAGGTTATATCTACCGGTGTAGTCATTTGCTTCTACATATTTGGAGGATGCGGTGAGGAATAATTTTATCCCACATGGATACTAATTTTACATTATTCTTGTATTTTCCTTTTGTGTTTTTGTTTTATCTTTGTTTGTTGAGAAAGGCTTTGAATTGTATCCGGCCGATCGTATATTTTGAGTTTTTGACTATTGAAGTGCCATTTACCAAAAAAGATAAGCAACCAGCTTGTATTAAAAATATCAAACCATCTGACTTTACTAATTAATAACTGAATAATAATGTACATCAAATAGAGTAAACTGAAACAAACACGGACATAAGAAATCCCTGATAAAAGTAAAGCTTCTCAGAAGTTCACTGGCTTCATTATTCATTCCATACCCTTTGAAAAGAACTGAATCCATAACACGACCTGACGACCATGCTCTGATAGAACAAAACGACACCTGGTCTTATACATGTACCAGGACGACAACAACTAATACAGCAGACGACGAAAACAACCAAACTCCAATATTCCTAAATCACTTTGAATGCAACATTTCCATAGTGCATGATTCCAACAACACTACTTACTTACTGACCAACTCTGTGCACACCAAGATGCATATATCGATCCCACAACAACGTTAACATCTCTATCACAAACATGAGCGCGCAAGGTGTGAAGCCCGAATCCATCACAAACACAGCCCTGAATCTATCCAGAAATATATCAGTGAAAACGCTGCCTCCTGGAAGGGAAAAGCATCTCCAATAGCTTCCTGGCGTGCATGCTGTCGCGTAGCTCTTCCCTATATGGACGGACAGCGTTTTGAAGTAACCGCAGCAAAGGACCCTGCAATTGCCCGTAGATTTGCAGTTAACATGTGTGAATTACATATTTCGTCTCAACTCTCATTAAACATATCTGAGATTTGTCTAAATTTGAATGTATCTAGAGAGAAAAATCTTGATAAATCTTCGACATGTTTCGTGGGACTGAAGGAGTGCTAGATAACTAGTATACCTGCGTGGTAGCGGCGACGGTCTGCAAGACGTAGTTGGCAAAGGGATCTTGGATGAGCTCCTGGAAGTTGTCGTAGCTGAGCAGCTCCCACACGATCTCATAGCTCAGGGCCTGGGGGAAGAAGACGAGGCAGGCCTGCACCACGTTGCTGCTGGCCTTCTGCCGTGACAGGCTCAGGTAATTCCCCCGGAAAACAGCGTGCAGCAGTTCCATCGCCCAAGGTACCCCCGGCACGGCCCTGATCACGTGCTGCACCACGTAGTTCCTGCCACCACCATGGATATTACATATACATACAAGGTCAAAATCAAATCAGCACGTACAGCAATCAGTATGGCTTTATTCACTAGATTCATTACCCAAACTGATTCTGGGCAAGACCCAGCCCGTCCGCGCACACCGCGAGGACGAGGTAGTCCCTCGTCCCGGCGTCGATGGAATTGTCGATGCAGCTCTTCATCGTGTGGCAGCCATGCTTGCTGTAGGCCACCTCCTGCGGGCTGTTCATGACAACCCAGACCACGAACTGCAAGCAAACATGTCGAGATCGAGGTTTGTTGCTTGAAACTACTATGTTCGTATTAAGTATTAACCTAAGGCGATAGAGGGTTTGGATGCGCACGTACCAGGTTGTGCTCCGGCGAGAAGGTCTCGAGGCATTTCTGGATCACGCGGCTGCCGGCCTGGTCCTTGATGAGCGCCAGCAAGTTGAGTTTCCCCACGCTGGCGAGGCTATGGACGAACCACTCGATTTCTTCGAGTCGCCCATATATTCTGGAAATCAAATTCTGGAGGACGTTCGACCTGACCACCACAAAGTGGAGCAAGAAATCAAGAAAATTGTACTGTATGAGAATCGCACCGTGCATAAGTTATCAACATGTAATTAAGTGGTTACCCGGACTGGTTCCTAGCGGCCGCCATGACGTCTGAGGGGGGCGACGCGCCGAGGGTCTGGATCACGCGCGTGACCTGCTCGTCCGTCCACAGCATCGACATGTCGTCCACGAACCCGGCGCCGACGCCGTGCCCCATCAGCCTCACAATGTCGCCGGCGACCTCGTCGAACAGGTGGTGCACGGCCTCCTCCCGGTGCTCCTTCACCAGCCGGCATAGGAACTGGCGCCCCTGGAGATCCCTGGCCACGCGGCTCACGCTGCCCCTTACGCCCTCCAGAGTCATACGCCAATACGGGTTGCCGGCGTAGTCGTTTGCAGGCATATTGTTCCCGACGATCCGCCGATCCTGTCGATACCGCTCGGCAGCACTGTTCCGGCGGCCGACATAGCCGTTGCCGATGGTGAGGGAGCCCAGCCGGTCACTGATGAGCGCGGCGACGTCGAGCTCATGGGAACCCGGCCTCTGCGGCGGGCGAGATATAACTCCGTTGCCGCTGCCGTTGCCGTTGGGGAGGAAGCGCGGAACAGCAGCATACGAGTTGGTCATGGGTGCTTGCTGCGGCCAAACTCTTGCGCCGCCGTAGATATTGTTGTTGTATAGGTTACTGGAGAGATTGCCAGGAGCACGCTGGTGTAAGGATCTGCTTCCACCGCCGTTCAACTGCGTGATGTCATGATTGCCGTAATGAGGATTAAACGGCACCGTGCTTCCGCTGCCGCCGATCTGGTGTAAATTGGGGTATCCATTGACGAAACCGTGCGAGTATCCGCCGCCGCTTCCGTAACCATTGGCGAGGCCATGGGGGTATCCACTGCTGCTGCCGCCGCCATCACCAATCCCGTGCAAATTGGCGTAGCCATTGGAAGAGCCATGACGGTCTACACTTTCACTGCTGCCGTGCAAATTGGCGTAGCCATTGGCAAGGCCATGCGACTTTCCTCCTCCCCTGCCGCCGTCCCCGATGCTCTCCATGCTCCCAAGCCGATCAGCGTTGCCAAGATCAGGAGGGTTTGTGCTTCCGCTGCCACCGCCAACATCGTCACTGCTGCCGCCATTGGACGATCTGGGATCGCCTGCTTTGTTTCCGTCGCCCATGGCAATCGTTGCGGTAGGAAAAGGAAGTGATTCGAAGATCCCAACACATGTATACCCATATATATATATATAGATAGCATGATATCTTAGAGGGCATGGACTTTGTTATGTAGTATATATATATAGAAGTAGGTGAATTTCTTGGGGAGATAGAGAAACGGGTTTAAACGCCCGGCATGTTTCAAAATTTTGTTAAGATATCCCTATTTTCCTTTAGCCTTCAATAAGGAAAAAATATTGTACTACTTATAAGTACATCCCAAGGGAACATCGACTGTGACCTTCATTTTTGTTTCGCATCTAATTTCATGTCGACCAGTAACAGTGTTTTTTGCCTGGAGTTTGCTGGATCAGTGGTATTCGGTCGTGCGCACCCATGCTTTTATTCTGACCGATCGATTGGTTCTGGAGGGAGCGGCGCGAAGCTCTTTTTCTGTGTTGACATCAAGTGACTATGGATCCATGATGAAAGTCGGAAGAAGGGGAGTTCATTAAAGCCGGAGGGGAGGACTAGCTAAGGGAGGTTTAAATCTCCGCGCTGTTGAGGGATTTGCTTGGTGTTCCGGGCTTCACAACAGTGCTATGAAAGTGGTGACAACACAGGTGAAGTTCAGAGTCCTACCTTTCAGGCTGAAAACCCAAGGTCTGGCCTTAACTGGTTGTGCCTGGCAATGACCTTGTTGGAGACATTGTTTTGAGAGCGGGGACTATCTTCAGGGTGAAAACCTAAGATCTTTGATCAGGTGACGATGCTGTTAGCGCACTGTTCCCTTCTTGGAGGCGTCATTTTTGGAGAGTCTGTATTTCAGGTGTTGTCTTGGCGGTGGATGTATTGCTGTTGTTATGCCCGAGATACTGTAGCGGGACTTTTGTTTCTTAGTTTTCTTTTCCTTTTTATTGTTGTGTGCATCCGTAGTGCCATTAGGGTGGTGGGTTGTTGCAGAGGCTAGATGTAATTGGTATCGTTTTGATATTATTAATATATTTCCTTTATCGAAAAATTTGTTGGGTCCAACTAACCCTTAGTTAACTGAGAATTAAGCCAACTTGTGAGTTACATCACCCACGTTTTTGCACGGCTTGTGGGCTTTTTATTGAACCTAGTTGCTTGCGTATCTTGCTCGGCCGCCCTCCATCCGCGACGCGGGCATGCATGATCGTTCTGCTGCTCGGCCTGCACCGCTAGTGACGACTCCTAATTCTTTTTTCAGCACAACGCTCGATGTAGTCCCTATGTGCATGGAAAAAAGTTCATAGAGCCATGATCCTTCATCGAGTACTACGGACTACGTTATGTAGTACCTTGTGAGCATCAAAACATGATGCTTATGAGAAAAAAATCTAGACTATTTTATGTAACCACATCTCAGTACAACCCACTAGTAACTTCCATTTAGAAAAAATCACGAAATAAATTTAATATATTTTCAGTTACAACTCACTTACATCTGTGAAATAACTTAGTTGCGATCCTATTTTAAGCAAAAAAAATCTTAATTGGGACCCTAGCTGTAGCTAGATAAAATATCAATTGCAAGTGAAAACAAAACACACACTCACCGATTGAAAATAAAGTCTCAGTTGCATCTAAATTTGCAACTAGAGAAAATCCTAGTTGCAACCACACTTGCAACTGAAAAAGTCTCAGCTGCAACTACACTTGCAACTGGAGAAAATCTTGGTTGCAACCGCACTTGTAACTGGAAAATATCGCGGTTCAGCTAGAAAAATCTCATTTGCAACTCTACATGCAAAAAATTCTCAGTTACAACTTCACTTGCAACTGCAAAAACATCTCACTTGCGACTCGACTTGCAACTCCAAAAGAAAATCTCAGTTGCAACTCTATTTGCAACTGGAAAAAAAAATCTCAGTTGCAACTCCACTTGCAACTGCAAAACAATCTCACTTGCAAGTAAAAAAAAACTTTGTTGTAACTCCACCTGCAACTGCAAAAAAAAGTCTGAATTGCAACTCCATTTGCAACTGCAAAACAAATCTCACTTGCAACTTTATAAAAACTTAGTTACAACTCCACTTGCAACAGCAAAAAAATCTCAGTTGCAACCCTACTTGCAACTGCAAAAAAAATCGTTGCTCTATCGCAACAAACTTCATATATTATGCAAAAAACTAAAAAAAATAAAAAGCAAAAGATATGGAAAACAAAACAAAAAATGCGAGACTGCACATATTATGACGATTTTTTATCAACTACCTACCAAAAAAGTAATTCGGCCTGCTGGTTTGAGTAATGCGAACCTATGTTGGAGGTCGCATGTTCAAATCTTGGGTAATGCATTTTCCTTTGTAGGCGCCTGATTTTACTATGCCAGCCCACGCGCAAAAGAAAAAACGAACGAAAAAACTTGCACGAATCTCCGCACATAAGTCTAACGCTTAGAAAATAGGGATTTCTATTTTCGTGCCCTCGGTTCCTTAGTTGTGCTCAGTTTTCCCCAGCTCCTTAGTTTTTCCTCAGTTTTCCCCAAGTCCTTGTTTGAAACCCGCAGAAGCAGCTCCGACGGCAGGAATCCGTTAAGTTGACCGTTCCGTGCTGACGAGTGGGGTCGTGTTGTTTGTGGGGTCGCGTCGTGTGGGGCTAGTAGGAAGGAACCGCGTGGGACAGGACGAGACCATGTTTGTGTGGCCGTAGCGTGTGGGGCCGTAGCGTGTGGAGCCGTGTGGGTCCGGGACGTGGGCATGAGTGGTTTCTGTCTCTTTCGCCCAGATTAGCAGTTTTCAATGTACCTTTTTCCACTCTCTCGCTCGATCTCATTCCTATTTGATAGCCCAAATTGGTAGCAAATCTAGAGCAGCTTCTCCTTCTGTTTTTTAACGCCATTCATTTCTTTATGCCTTCGTTTTTACCCAACCAGGTAGGAAATCTAGGGCACAAATCCAGAGAAAATATAGGATAAGCTTGCATAGAGCAGCCAACATAGCATAGATATATTCACGACAGATCCAATAGTAGTACCGATAGAACCCTACAACATAAGCTACATTTTACATGAATTTAAGCTGCTCTACAGATAGAGCAGTCACATACAGAGAGTGCAGTAGGCATGTTCAACGCCTCCAGGTTGCGCCTGTGACTCGCCTGGAGGTTGCGCAGGTGAATCCCAAGTGTTTTGTGTTTGGCCATGAACGCATGCACGTTCACCGTCGTTCCAACTCTAGCGCCGCATCTGCCAATGGATTCAGCATGGTTCACCAGGCAGTTGAAGTCGGTGCCATAGAGCTTCCTGTTGCAGAAGGGGCACTTGTAAATGCCTCGAGCAAAGGGGCCATCGTAATGGCCGGACTGCAGCCTCCTGAGAACGTGACGAGTCTTGGTGTGGAAGGACTCGTCGTCGCTGTCGACGTCGCTGCTCTGCACCTGTCACGTAGCACCAAAGATCATGCAAAAAACATGGAGTCAATTGCAACGATGATGGAACAGAGAGTGAACAAAGATCATGCATGATAATATGGGCTCTAAAAAAAGAGGTAGCCTCAGTTACATTGGACACACTTATATCCAGGATTTGAGTCAGTAAACCAAAGATCATGCACAACAAATTTGAACACACCAATTGTTTACTGACCAAACCCTGAATCAATTTGTGCCCAAATATTCATCATCATCGGCACAAATCTTAAACAAAAGAAAATCACAAGCACTAATAACGCAAGATCTAACACAAAAGGATTGAACTAGGAACAGACGCACCCTAATAACGCTAGATCTAACACAAATGGATTGAACTAGGAACAGACGAACCCTAATAACGCTAGATCTAACACAAAAGGATTGAAATGGGATAAGAACAAGGGAACAAAGGGTTACCTCCGGCTCGTCGTCGACGATGCTGGTGTCGTAGGGGTTCTCCGGCGAGACGTACGGCACTGGTTCATACGGGTCCCAAGCGACGGGGGCCTGGACGGTGGCGGCGGCCGATGCGCCGGCGGCTGATGCGCCGACTGCTACGTTGGAAGCAGCGACAGGGGCCTGGACGGGGGCAGCGGCCGATGCGCCGGCGGCTGATGCGCCGATAATGGGCATCTCATTCTTCTCCATCACCGGCGGTTTTCTTCGGGGTTTTTTCTTCGGTTGTGGAGAAGATGATGGGACGGGAGAGGCGGTTGCAGTGAGAACGTGCGTCGAGGGAGAGTAAAAGGGCTCTATAAAGATGAAGGTGGCGTGTACCGCAACACGCGTCCGCTATGCATGGCTGCAGCGTGCACCGCGACACGAGTCTAACCCTGGGACGTTTGGTGTACTCAGTTATAACCTCGGGGCTTATACAGAAATTTTATCTGTACTCAGTTTTCCCCTCGAGTACTTAGACTGGCAAGTGCAATATACTCAGTTTTACCCTCAAGTAGCTAGTCAACAGAGAGTCAACAAATGAGATTAACATATCTAATTGAGGCATTTCATGCGCAAAAAAATTCAAAAAAATAAAACATAGTGGCACCTACTCATGGAGTCTTCCTACGCAACCTGCCACCAAGAAAACCTTAACAAACATATATAAATAAAGTTTTACCACAAATTGCCACTTCTCAGAATCACTAGTGTAGCTATGAAGATGCATGGTTTTCCACTCAAACCCCTTTGCAAAACATCTTCCCCAAAAACATAGTTTGTCTAAATGATGCCATAATTGTCATACTCATGTATATTTGAATTGCAAATAATTTGATGTAGCCCAATATGAATTATATTGTACAAAACACGCATTTTTCATTTTGTAATTCTTTTTGTTTGAATCCCTTAGTCTATTTACTATTTATGTGCCCTTGGATTGTTAGTACTACTCAGTTTTGCCCTCAAGTTCTGTCACAAATGCTCTCAGAAGCCCAAACTTATCCTGATTGGTTGAGCTGTTGTCACACAGATCGACTCCACGAACCGTTGATCAACTGATCTAACGGGCAGTATACCCCTCCCCGTCTCTTCGTGGCCACCCCTCTCTCTCTCTTCGTGGCCACCCCTCTCTCTCTCTGTCGGTGGATGCATTATTGTCACCCCTCTAACAATTATCAACTATCTTTCGTTTTCGTTTTTCTTTTAGGGGATATAGTTTTGGCATATAGTTTTAGTAATTTGAAACGGCCCAAAAGTGGTATAATTTTGGTATAAACATGAGGCATACATATTTGCGGATTTCGGTGAATGCATTATTGTCACCCCCTAACAACTATCAACTATCTTTCGCTTTCCTTTTTCTTTTAGGGGATATAGTTTTGGCATATAGTTTTGGTAATTTGAAACGGCCCAAAAGTGGTATAATTTCGGTATAAACATGAGGCATACATATTTGCGGATTTCGGTGAATGCATTATTTTCACCCCTCTAACAATTATCAACTATCTTTCGCTTTCCTTTTTCTTTTAGGGGATATAGTTTTGGCATATAGTTTCGGTAATTTGAAACGGCCCAAAAGTGGTATAATTTCGGTATAAACATGAGGCATACATATTTGCGGATTTCGGTGAATGCATTATTGTCACCCCTCTAACAATTATCAACTATCTTTCGGTTTCCTTTTTCTTTTAGGGGATATAGTTTTGGCATATAGTTTCGGTAATTTGAAACGGCACACACTAATATAGTTCGGTGAGCAATGATAAGAATCCCTTGTATAAACATGAGGCATACATAAAGCATTCCAATATAGTTGGTAATTTCGGTGAATGCACACACTAACCATGAAAACAACTACAAGTACATGTAACTGAATAATGAATTTGTAACAAGGTATCCCTTGTAACAACTTCTAGCGCCTGGTGAGCAATGATAAGAATCCGATCGCAATTATACAACAGAAAAAACAACCAGCCATCAGATTAGCTTGCTTCTTCAACTCGGTCAGCTACCTTAACTGCTTGTTCATTTTCTTCAGTTCTCCCTTCACTTCCACCAGTCCTACATTGGGAGCATTAGGAATAATCGGAACGGCTCCTCTCTCCGCCGCATTCTCTACAGCAAGTCCCCCCTTCCCAAATTGCGCTCCCCAATAGCGCCAATTGATTCCTGCAATTGAAGCCTCTGAACGTACACATCGATCCACTCGAAATGCCTGCATTTCTTCAGGATCTGAAAACAACAACGGGAACCCTAAATCCCAAATTCGAGGGAATAGCAAGAAAATCGAGAGAAAACAGAGAAATTGGAGCGAGATCTAACCTTATCCCCCTCTCTATATGGGAAGCTCTCGCATGCAAGGAACTCACATCCACGGTTGCCGTTCTCGTCCGTCTTACAGATCGACCGCTTCAGAGGCTCCTTGCGTGGGCAGTCAGGGCATCTTGTCAAAGGCACGGGTCCATACTGCGGCCATGAAGAAAGGGAGGTCGAAGAGAAACTAGACATCACCCGCCTGCCGGAGAAGGGCTGCCGCTGGTGGAGAAGAAGAACAATGGGGCGCGGGGAAAGAAGGGAAGCAATGGCACGGGCACGGGCACGGGCGCGGGGTTGGCTCGGGCTCCCATTTTGCAACGATCACCTGGGTAAGCTGTGGGTCCGGCGCACTTAACGTGGAAAAGTTGTGGGTCCCACGATGATCTGGATAAGTGAAGACGTGTCCACTGCGGGGCACCAATAGCGGCCCCACTTGCCAGCACCAACCAACGTCAACTAAACGGGATTCCTTCCGTCCGAGCTCCTTCTGCGGGTTTCAGACAAGGTCTTGGGGAAAACTGAGGAAAAACTAAGGGGCTGGGGAAAACTGAGCACAACTAAGGAGCCAGGGGCACGAAAATAGAAATCCCTGGAAAATATACTGAGGCCTAAGCTAATTCCCAGTAGACCTAGTCTCCGTTAATTCACAAGCGAATTTTGCTAGCTGATGAGCCACCACATTAGTAACTCTCAAGCAATGTTGAAATATTCTTGCATTATAGCTGAGTATGTACTTTGAACTTGATTAACCCCGTTGCAGGCTTCAATCAATTCCACATAGTCAGATTCTATCACCATTTTGGAACAGCCCAAAGTCTCCAGGAGCTCAAAACCCTTCAAGAGGGCAATCGCTTCAGCCGTAGTAGCATCGCGGGTGTGATCCATTGGACATAGACCACCAGCAAACATATTCCCTTTTGAGTTCCTTAGCAGACGGTTCCAGACCCATCAGTAAAGAAGGAAGTATCGATATTCAGTTTATTAAACCATGTCATTGGTTTACACCATACCATACATTTTGGTGTTGCTTTTCCATTTGTTGTCCCAAATTTGTTGTTAAAGCGTTAATTGAAAACGCTAAACTCAATACTAGTGCAATTTGAATGCCCTTGATATACTCTCTTCGCTTCCACCATATATACCAGCATCCCACGCCAATTGTTTCCTGGAGCCCAAGATGACCTACAACCGGAGAATTCTGTTTTGGTCAGCATTCAAGACCTTCAAGAACGTCTGCACCCGAATGGTAGACACCCCCAAATCATCTCTTTCAAGCCGAGCTTATGTCAGACCTTCCACTCTCTATCACAAGTGAAGAGCAGGTGTCTCATGTCCTCAGGTCTATGATGACAAACAAAGCACTCTGCAGGCACCCAAATATGACGACATGTGTGGTGGATCATCTTTATTCTATTAAGTGTAAGATGTATTGATAGATGCATATCATGTACCTCGTTCTTAAGTACTTGTTCCGATCCAACTTGTACGCAAGAACATGTGTGGGCAGAAGTGTGTATTAGATGGAGTAGCATGGTTTTTAGTGATTGGATAGTGACAACAAATTCATGATCTATTATGGTTTTATCTTTTTCTTTGCTGCCTCATTAGGGATAAAGTGGATGCATGTGCTATGTTTATCATGTGCCAATAGTGATAATCTTGTTTACTCAAGGCAGCATATTTGATATTTAAACATCATGTCAAAGTACTTAATGCTATGCTCTGTTAATTCTTAATACAAGACAAGATTGCTTGGAGTTTTTCCTTTCTTGTGGAGTATAAAAAAGATGTGTTGCATCATCCATATGCTAGGACGTGATTCCCATATGAATGCTTAACAAACACATATTAAAGTTCCACATATATTATCACATTGATAAGTTGTCAGTTTCCACTACAACTTAAAAAGAGAGTAGACAAGTGAATCCATGAACCCGGTCAAATTTTAATCATAAGAAACACTTTTCCATTACATTTATCATACTTTCTATTTGTGGCACTAATTTAATCCTAAAATACAAAATACATTCTTTACTTAAGCACACAGAAAACCCAAAAATAACTATCTCTTTACCGTTTTTATTTAGTTTACATAGTTTATTTAATTTACTTTACTTTTATTACTTCTTTTGTCTATAATAACTAATACGAAACCTTGTGCTTGACAACCAAATGGTGGAGTCGGGGACACAAGGAAAAAAATTCTTTGCAGGATTGCTAGAAGAAGAGGAAAAGGAGATACATCTAAGCTAATTCCCCGAGAGTTCGATATAACCCTCGAGTCATCCTTGTGGGGAAAAATCTTCTCTAACTACGACACTATTCTCTTGGAGCCCCGACGTGACTACATCTGTGAGCATCGTCATCAGAAGGCGTTGGTAATCAACAATGACCTTTGCATCTTATTCCAAGTTAATTTTATGCATGCATAAAGCTGGACTTATACCTTTCAAATCATCAAGTGAATAGCCAATACCTGGCCTATAAGCATGTCGTGGTGGTGAACAATCAGATGCCATGGGTAGGGTTAAGTTGTGGCCGATGTGCCCCGAGGGATCCGAAGGAGGGGAGATGGAAGAACACACACACACACGACACAAGGTTTACCCATGTTCAAGGCCCTCGTGAGGAGGTAAAACCCCTACTCCTGCTTGTCTGCGATGTATAAGAGCTGTATACGAGAGCTACAATGGCGCTCCTTGAGCTATGCGGCGAGAGGTATAATATGAACTCCTATCGTTAAGGGGAGAATGAGAGGAACTAGGGTGCTGTCCCATGCAAGGGAATCCTGCCTCTCCTTACACTACAAGGAAAAGCCTTATTGCCGGTGCACCAAAAACGGCTATTGCCAGCACACCAGAGCCCGCCGGTGGGAACAGGCTAGTGGTAATGAGTTACCGCCGGCGCACCAGTAGGTGCGCCAGCAGTAACATGAATTATCCCCGACGAACCAGGCCTGGTGCACCGGCGGTATGTTTTTTCGAAATTCAAAAAAAAGCCCGATCCAGATCTAGATTTAGATCCAGCTCGGGTTCATCTAGCTCGGGTCCTCGAAAACAGTGGCCGTGCGTTGCCTTGTCGTCGTTGCCGCACCGGTGTAGGAGGAGGAGAATGAGGCCGGAGGTGGTGGTTTAGGAGGAGGAGGAGGAGGAGGCCGGAGGTGGTGGTGGTTTAGTAAGAGGAGGAGGAGGAGGAGGAGAAGATGGCCGGAGGTGAAGGTGGTGGAAGAGGAGAAGGAGAAGGAGGATATGGAGGTAGAGTCCCGAGGTGGAGGAGGTTACCGGAGGAGGTTACCGGAGGAGGAGGTCACCGGAGTAGGAGGAGATCACCAGAGTAATAGTCATCTTCGGAGGCCGTCGGTGAGTATTGCAAGGAGAAGAGCAGGAGGGAAAGAGAAGAAGGGGGAGAAGTGAGGAAGGAGAAGAGGGATGAGGGCCGGCTTGACTATATAGTGTGGGTTACTGCCGGCGCACCAAGTAGGGTGGTGCGCCGGGGGTAATTTTTTTATTTTTTTCACCCAAATCTTAAATCTCAAAAAAGTCCTGTTTCTGTTTTCCAAATGAAGAATCCATTTTTTCTCAAAACGGCCGTAGGCAGCTGAATTCGAATAGGAAATTTCGCGTAGATCGATTTTGATATAAAAAAGTTTTTCATCGGAGGTCGTATGCAACCAGAAAACCCGTTTTACCGAAAGATGGCGCCATTTTGCATAATATATCGAAATTCATTTTTTAAAATTCTTACCCCCGGCGCACCTCTATGGTGGTGCGCTGGTGGTAAATTGTCTACCACCGGCGCACCACCATAGAGGTGCGCCGGGGGTAAGGTGCCCAGATTTTCTGTTTTCGGCCAGAACTCTTCGAATTTTATTCCCGGCGCACTAAATTTTCTTGTGCGCCGGCAGTATAGGTTCTTCCCCGGCGCGGTCTAACATGGCTCGCCGGCGCTATTTTGCCACCGGCGCACGTCAATGATGGTGCGCCGGCACTGTTCCGTGCAGCTATAGCCCTTTTCCTAGTAGTGTTATATAGGGGGAGGCAGGTTACAAAGGTGAACACCCCTATGTTGTCACTCATAAAGTATGCCGGTATCGCTTCCGTAAACCTGCATATCAAAGATGCAAAGAAGTCTCTCATACCGTTTTAGTTCATGCCGGCATACTTGTCAGGCCGACATAAGTATTCTGGCTTTCCTCTAAGTCGGTTGACCTTTAATTCGATCAACACTCATTTCACCACTGTACCGTATTCCGGTCTACCTTGATAATTCAGCATACTTGCCTTATGTCGGCTAACTAAGCCCAAACTTAACCTACCGGGGTCATCCCCCGACAGAGCATGTAAAACTTCAAGTAATTTTGTTTCTTCTTCTCTTGAAAGGTTAGCACTAATAATAACATGATATATTTTGTTCTCATCAAGGAATGCATATTTCGTATCTTCAGGCACATGTTTTAATTCAAAACTAGGATCCTCTTTTGGTGGGGGTAATTCTCCTAGATTACCAGGTGGAATATGCAACTCTAGTTGTGGTGGTTGTTGAGATAATATTTGTTCTAATGCTTCCCTTTCCTCATTACTAAATGGCTGCTCCTGATTAACTACATATCATTCCACCACGTCCGATGAAGCAACTGCCATAGAAGCAAGAGATACCACTATATCTTTTGGGAATTTTCTTTTTCTAAATACTTACCAGTAAACTTTGAAAATTTAAATTCTAATCTTTCACCAACATATTTAATGAATACTTTATCTTTTGGTAAACTAATTTCAGCACCCATAGTATGTAATAATGGTCGACCAAATATGATAGGACACAATGAATCTTGAGCGCAACCAAGTACAATAAAGTCTGCGGCGTATTTAATCTTTCGTACTAATACTTCCACATCTCTAACTATACCTAGAGGACAAATCTACTCTTATATTAGCAAGTTAAATAGTTGTACCCGTCTCTTCCATGTGTATGGATCAATGTCAGGTTTGATTTCAAGATATGGAGAATAGGCTATCACACTTATACTTGCTCCAATAACACAAAGACCATGATAACATGAAGTTCCAATAGCACATGACATAATTGGTTTACCAACTTTGGTGATATTACATTGAATTACTTTGGTGGAATCTTCACATAAATAGACATCACAAGGAGTTTCTTCATTTAATTCCTTGATAGCCAAAATTTGGTGCTTGACCTCAACTTGTTCATATGGTTCATGACATCTTCTAGCACTCTTGTTTGCAATAGTAGTGAGTAAATTTTCCTTCACTCTATTTCCATATGGAGGAGTTTCAACATATTATTCTATTTTGACAGATGATACTTGATTAACCGGTTTCACAACTTTCGAAACATATGCTGAATTTTTAAGAGGTTCAACATAAACATAAAACCCTTTTTAGGGACATTTAAATGGTTAGCAAAAGATTTAGTAACTTCTACCAACACATGAGGATCAAGGACAAATCTATTACTTAGCTCTTCAAACAATATAGTAGTAGAGAAATTCTCTACACATGAATATTCATATTCAAAACGAGGTTTGTTACCTATATCAAGATCCCAAGCATCAACATTATTAGCAATATTATCCAATAAGTTCCTTGCTTCTTTTTGAGTTCTGTTTGTGAAAATCCTTTAAGAAGAGTTATCCAGAAAGTTCCTATGATGCTGGAGTAGCCTCACATAAAAAATGATCAATATAATACTCTCAGGAATACCACGACAAGGATTCTTACCGATAAGTTCATTAAGCGTCCCCCAAGCTTGAGCAATACTTTCCTCCAACATGAGGACAAATATTATAAATGTGACTTCGGTCATCATAAGCTTCTTTATGAGTATAGTATTAGAGATAGAAAGCCTTCCTTAGACATACCCAGTCAAGACGGTATTTATCATCTAGAGATCTAAACCATATGCGAGCATTACCAGGAAGGGATAGATATAATAAATTCCTCTTCACTTCATCACGATGGACACCAGATAGTTTGAATAAATAACATAGGTCTTCAATAGTGTGTAAATGTCCCATAGCAGTTTTATTTCCATCTCCTGAAAAAGTTAGTTTCATATCTCTTTTGGCAATGCTCACAAGTGCCAAACATGGTATGGATCAGAGGCATAACGATTACAACAAAATATGAAATGATAATCTCTCCATGAAATAAATACAATATGCCAATCATAATCATACAATAGCACTTAAAACAATATTCAGGGTTCGATTCATCACAAACTATGATGGGAATGGAGTTGATCTCGGAGATGGTGATGGTGGTGATGATGGTGCTGACGGTGATGTTGATGGAGAAGCCTCCCCCTATGCCAAGGGGGAGTGGTGATAATGATGGCTTCAATTTCCCCTTCACCGGAGGCTTCGGTGCGGCAGGATCTTCCCTCTCATGGAGTAGGAGAGGACTTTCGCCTCCGCCGCCGCCTCAATAAATCTAGGCAAAAATATGGCTTAGATTTTCTAGCAAGACTGAGATTTCTGTAAAAAAGGGGAGTTGATACGATGCTCGAGGCCCAAATGAGCATGGGTGGCGTGCCTAGCAAGGTAGGGTGTGCCACTTTGGCTCATTTGGCCCTCGTGGCTCCCCTCACGTGCTTCTTTGGCCCACGATCCTTTTCACTGTGAAAAATTGATCAAACATTTTTCTTTTGATTTTTAGGTTTCCAGAAGGTCCCTGAAATAGAAAAATACGGAAAATAGGTTTTCTGCCTCCTAGAAATTAAATACCGATGAAAGAAACTTTGTAGGAAAGTCCTGTAAATCAAATAAAAATGCATAAATAATTATGGACCATGGGAAATATCATTCAAAATTAATCATATGAGTTGCTATATTGATGATGTAAAATGTGCGTATCAGAGACCAGTTCACAAAACAACATAGATCTCAAGTCAACTGACATAATCCTACATGCATCTGGATGGGAGAACGTTCCTAGCTCGCAAATAAGTTACCGAATTCCTTTGTTCATCTACCAAACTTCACCAAGTCTGACCAAGTAATTAAATATTTGGAGAACACTTTTTATAAACCAAAACCCCGACACGGCTAGGGAAAGACCATACCAACCATCCATGACCATGGACAGTTTTTCACTCTATAGAGGTTGTACATGTTCCTCACAAGATCTGGATACCTATTATGTGGACATAATCCCTGCATACAAACATATGCCATGACAAGAATCTGGTCGTAGTTTTTCACCTGCTTGCCCTGATACATTAGACACACACCAAGAGATGAACCCCTCAAAATCGGAGTCCGAGGGGATGTGTACCTAGGAGGTGCAAAGTCCCAGCTAGCTCGACCCTCCTGAATGTCGCGACCAACTTCAGGGCATATTCAATATGGGCTTAAGGTTGTACCTCGTGAAGTTGAAAAAGCTAACGGATGCGTCCAATTTCGTTAGGAAGATCCCGGTCGAGGTGCCCATGGTCGGGCTGCCATTACCCTTATGGGACTCATACCAAGACAAACAAACTACTTCGCTAGGCCCCATCCCACTTCGGGGTAATGCTGGTTGCACTGTAAAGTTGGATCTGTCAAGTTGCAGAGGTTCTGTGGGTTTTCTAAAACATTTTGTCCTCACTATCCTCAGCAAACCTTTTTTCGAAAACCTTTATTTTCATAAAACTATCACATATCCTGGGTTGCCCCATTCTAAGGTTTTTAAAGAACCTCCCTGCTTTAAAACCATCTTTTGTTTTCAAAGAGCTCCCAACCTATAGTCCAGTCTTTCTTGAAAAGGGGTGGCAAAGAAGATAATGTGTTAAGAACCAATTCACTAATTGGATGGTCCTCTAGGCATCAATGAGGGGAAACACCCATAAGGGTGTAAATTAAAACTCCGAGTGACTTAGTCACTCACAACAATAAATAAAGATATACATGCAAATTTTATAAACCTGTAAAAGGTTGCAATATAAGATAATATGATCATAGCTATGAATCAAGAGGTGACTTTCCTTGGTTAGCAATGTGGATAGGGAGTCTTCAAGATGGATTGTAAGATTAAGTTAGTCACATAGATCTTTTTGTTGCTGTTGCATTGAAATGTTGAGTATAGCCAAGTGAGGGTTTTGAGTTAAACGAGTCACACAAAGTCATATCATCACCCAAAGTCAAGAAGGGTCAATAGATGTTGGGATTCGTAGCATAGAAAACAAAAAATTTCCTACCGCAAGAACGAATAACAAGCCAAGATCTAATCTAGTAGATGGTAGCAACGAGGTGAAGATGAACATACCCTCGAAGATCGCTAAGCATTAACGAGATAAATCTTGTGGTTGATGTAGTCGATCACTTGCCGCTTACAAAAGCGCGTAGAAGATCTTGACGTTGCCACAGTCGGGAAGCACCTCCGTACTCGTTCACACGTATGGTGTTGATGACGACGTCCTTCTCCCTGTTCCAGCGGGCAGTGGATGTAGTAGATACTCCTCGGAATCCCATCAGCACGACGGCGTGGTGACGGTGGTGGTGGAGATCTCCGATAGGGCTTCGCCGTAAGCGATGCGGGAGAAGGAGGAGGGAGTAGCTAGGGTTTGGGAGAGAGAGGGCTTGGGGCGCCGGCTTGGGTGCCTCTTGGTGGTGCGGCCAAGTGGTGTCCAGCCCTCTCCATCTCCCTCTCTTTATATAGGTGGAACCCCAAAGGGTTTGCCCAAAATCCGAATAAGAGTCCAACTCAAAACCTTCCATATGGGTGAAACCTAGGGGGACAGGGACTCCTCCCTTTCCCCCCTTGGTGGCCGGCCAAGGAGATGGAGTCCACCATGGACTCCACCCTCCCACTTGGTTCGATGGTTAGGGTTGGTGGAGTCCAATCGGGACTCCACCTTCCATGGTGATTTCTTCCGGGAAGTTTTAGAACATTCTAGCGCCTTCCATAAATGCACCGGATCATTTCCAAACTTGGAAAGTGACTTCCTATATATGAATCTTATTCTCTGGACCTCCTCGTGATGTCCTGGATGCCATCCAAGACTCCGAACAAATTTCAAACTCCATTCCATATTCCATATCTACTTAAAATGACATCAAACCTTAAGTGTGTCACCCTACGGTTCGAGAACTATGCGGACATGGTCGAGACTCCTCTCCGATCAATAACTAATAGCGGGACCTGGAGATCCATAATAGCTCCCACGTATTCAACGATGACTTCGTGATCTGTCAACGATGAATCGGACGAGCCCATGCCAGGATTTGTCCCCGGCGCGTCTATTCTTGTGGTGCGCCGGCAGTAGGCCTGTATCGTCGGCGTGGCGGCAAGGTGGTGCGCCGGCGACTCTTTCCACCAGCGCATTTCCAGGGTGGTGCGCCGGCACCACTTGCCTCCACCTATAGGCTTTTTCGTAGTAGTGTGCCTATTATGCCATACCTCGCAATCCCAGGAAGATTGTTTTTGCGAGACATAATAAGTTCATATCACAACACATTATTCATTACAAACCAATATTTGTCTTACAACAAAGGATCACATGATCCAGTTTCATTACAACAATTAATCTAGAGATCAAATACATAACACACAGCGGAAGATACGTAGTAGTGGTTCATCTGTTCCACATGCAACGCTTGACGTCAGGAGGTAGTCCTAGTTATCGTAGACATCCTGCTGACCACCTTCCGGGTACTGGGTCTCTTCTTCATAGTCTGGCCATTTGAATAGCTATGGACAAAGCCATGAGTACTTTAAAGTACTCGCAAACTATACTAATAGAAGTACTAATAGCTCTAAGTAGGTTATAAGCTCTAGGTTCATTTGCATAAAGCCAGTTTTATTTCATAAGCACTTACTAGTTAAGACTCTTTATTTTCCTAGACTTACTCAAGTGGGAACATTAGTGTCATTCCCACAACTCTTGTTGCGATTCAAAACCAAGTCACCATTAAAGTTCAAAACACAAGTTATGAGCCATATTTGGAAAAGTTCTGATGATGGAGCAATATGGCCTTTCCAACTGTCCATGACCGCGGACGCGGCTATTCGAATAGTTTAAACTCTGCAGAGGTTGTACTCTTGCGCCTAAAACTTTTGATTACATCCATCAGGGATAGCCCTAAATCATCATAACTCGTTATGCGGATCATCAACCATTAACCTTTCACTTACATACTCTAGTATAGGCACCTCCCCCGTGAGCTTGGCCTCCTAGTGATAACAATCTGTCATCCTCGGAACTGCACAGGGCTTGGGTAGGACATTCAACTCTTTTCTCATCATTTCGGTTTCAACGGAGGCAGCCTTGGCATAACCTCTATGAAGCTTGTTTAGAGGGAACCCACACTAAGGTACATAAATTTCCAGCTAAAGCCTTACCCATAATCAGGTATTGTGGAGGTACTCTAAAATTGGAATGGCATCGCATCCGAACCCAACCATCAGTTTTTATCAAACTCACCAAGTCATTCAAGAGTCACTTTCACCTTCAAAACTTTCAATAGAATGAATCATCATTCCAAGGTTTTCAAAATCCTTTGTTTCACAAGTTCCCATTTAGAGTAGTCAATTTTAGTTTAGCACTAGCAACTAATCATGAGGGGTGCTACCAAAATTTTGCTTGCTAAGCTAGGGTGAAACTTCTTGTGATACTCTATATTTAGACACAAATTAAAATACCATAAGTAAACCTTGGTAAACACTACAAGAAAAGTTTTGATAGACAACGTCCCAAAATCGTCCGCTAAGGGCCATTTTTCGTCGCCTATGGGCCTAACCCGACGATATGGGTTCTGTTGTCGAAACTGCGTCAGGCAAAGTCCTACGACGTTTTTTTCGGTCCGTCGCGCTTGGGCGCCCTTTCGCCACGGAAAATCGGACCGTTGCAGAAGTATTTCCGGGAGCCCGTTGACTGCTGACGTCATGCAAACTAACACGTGGCAGACGCCGTTAACTGGCAGTTAACGGCGTTAACCGGCTGAAACCCCGTGGTAGATGGTAGGCCCACACGAGGTCTGCCACGTCTTAAGCGGCCGGCCCATTAAGTTTGCGGGCCGGGCCAGCTGACTTAGTTTGACCGGTCAACTATATAGCTGGGCTGGTCCATTAGTTACGTGGGCCGGGCCTAACCTCTAAGGTTGACTGGTCAAAACTTTAATGGGTTGGCCCACTAAGCATGTGGGCCGGGCCGAATGCACTCGTTTGACCGGTCAACAGGCAAAAGGGCCGGCCCACAAGACATGTGGGACCCACTTTCCTGTTATCGGGCCGGCCCATTTAACAAGTGGGGTCCACCTTAAAGCAAGTGGCCTGGCCCAAGAAGTTATTGGGCCGGCCCAATTAGCCTGTGGGTCCCACTTTCCTGCTATCGGGCCAGCCCATTTAGTACGTGGGGTCCACAATAGATCAAATGGGCTTGGCCAACAAGAAAGTGGGCCGGGCCAAAAACACAGGTGGGTCCCACTTTCCTGTTAAAGGGCCGGCCCATTTAGTATGTGGGGTCCACCATATAGCAAGTGGGCTGGCCCAACAAGATAGTGGGCCGGGCCAAAACACAGGTGGGTCCCACTTTCCTGTTAAAGGGCCGGCCCATTTAGTATGTGGGGTCCACCATATAGCCAGTGGGCTGGCCCAACAAGAAAGTGGGCCGGGCCAAAAACACAGGTGGGTCCCACATTCCTGTTAAAGGGCCAGCCCATTTAGTATGTGGGGTCCACCATATAGCAAGTGGGCCGGCCCAACAAGATAGTGGGCTGGGCCAAAAACACAGGTGGGTCCCACTTCCCTGTTAAAGGGCCGACCAATTTAGTATGTGGGGTCCACCATATAGCAAGTGGGCTGGCCCACCAAGATAGTGGGCCGGCCCAATAAGCAGGTGGGCACACTATCGTGTTAACGGGCCGTCCCATAAGTAAGTGAGCCGGCCCAAAATGAAAGTGGGTCCCACACTACTATAAATGGGCCAGCCCAATCTATTGTAAGGCCCTGGTTGTTTGACTAGTCAACTTGCTTTAAATTTCACGAGCCTAAAATCTGATATCAATGATACACATAATTACATACACAAATAAAATAACTAGGAAAATTACAAGGCAATTAATGTGCCCAAATAAAAAATTTACATAGAATCATTGAGGACTTCTATTAGCATCATCAATAACACGTTGACATTTGGCAATCGCCTTGATTGAATCTTGTGTACTCTTGGTCAACATATCAGCTACAAATCTTAAAGCAGTAATACCATGTCTTTTATAAAGTACAACCTTGAGATATTTACTGTTTGATGAAAGGAATGGTCTAGGTTGACGGCTATGAGAGGATGCATCAGAAGAAAGATCAGAACTTTTTGTGGACCTCTCTTCTGATGAAGATTGCTTCATCACAACTTCATTCTGATAATAATGCAAAAAGAGTTAAACGATGAACTATGCAAACATGTATTAAGCATTGTCGATATGAGATAGTCACAAGTACTAAGCACAGACTTACATTATATCGTTGCATAGGCTCACCTCAGAACCTTTTTTGCGCTCTATCTTCTACTAAGGACTTCTTCATTACAACTGCATTCTAGTAATATTGCAAACATAGTTACAACAGTGAACTATTCAAACATTTATTATGCAATGTAGATATAAGATAATAACAAGTTGCATAAATAAGACAATGTATGGAACTTGTACTAAGCAGACTTACATCATAATATTGCACAGGGTCGCTTTGGCGACTATCTTCTAATGATGACTGCTTCACTAAAACTGCATTCTGGTAATATTGCAAACATAGTTACAACAATTAACTATTCAAACATGTATTACGCAATGTAGAGATCAGATAACAACATGTAGCAGAAATAAGCACAAGATAAGATAAGATGCATGTACTAAGCACATATCTTCGCTCGAGTCCTTCTCTGGCGTGCACTAGTCGTGGTCGACATGCCTGTCATTTTAAGTTCAGCCATCAAGTGAAATGCTAATCCTCCTGCTCCATTGTCCTTAATCTGTGTTTAGATATCACATTTAAGACCAAGTCAGCTGGTTTAAAATAACAAAAAACTTGAGCTGCCAAATGAATAAGGCAATATTTACCAGATACCAGATTAAAACCAACTAGATGTTGCTTTGCATGACATACGAATTTCAGACATTCAGATTTAGAGTAGGGTAATGCCAAGGTTTTCCACATAAAGTAAACTGGCATTAAGAATGACCAAATGTCAGGTTGAAATCACCTTCGCAGTTGCTCCAAGACAAGCATATCAAATAGGCAGAAACATAGTAAAGCATGGATGGCATTGCTATGGCAGGTTTCCAAGTGTTAATCTCTTGCATAAGGAACAATGCATATAGGTTATAGATAATAACGGAAATAAACTGCCAAAATTAGCAACCAAGAACTCAGATTCCAACCTTCCCTAGCGTCCCCGCTGTTAATGTTGGATATTCTAATAAGTGGTTCGCATGATCAATCCCTAGGAAAAATAACATTGACAAGTTAGTCTACGATAATACAAAGACCAGACATGCACGCAGCAATAAGTATACATGCTGTGCGACAGGAGCATTCATGGAAAAAATAGCTATAAGCTAAAGACGAGCTATAAGAGCAAGCAGATTCGAAATGCACATAGCATGATTATAAAAGCAGTGTGAGAATAGCAGGCACGAGAAAACAGCTAGCGGCTAGCGGTGAGCTAATGACGTGGTATACGAACAACCAGATTGGAAATTCCCATAGCACGACTATAAAAGGAATAGCATGCAGTACAAAAACAGTTGGCAGCAAATGAATGGGTATAAGGCTGTACGAGCAAGATCTATATCCCTTGTTTTGTGTGTTTGATAAGAACACTCGAATAATTCTAACCGTGCACAAAGATTGTCCTTGATAGGTTTGCAAGGTGTACGGTGCCCTCGCCGGACACATTATGATCAGAAGACTGAAGCGTAGTTCTTAGGCTTTCTGGTTTTGTGTGTGTGTCGCGAGGTAACATGGTAGGAGAGGAAAAGAGGAAAAAGCTGTTTTAGCCATAGCGGTACTACCGGTACCAGGAGCGGTAGTACCGCTACCCATACTGGTACCGCTCTGAGATACCGCTCTGAGGATTGCACACGATTGTCTCACAGTACTAGTTGCGGTACCTTTGCGGTACCATGGCCGGTAGTACCGCTTGCTAGCGGTAGTACCGCCCACGGTACCGCTCAAGTACCGTAACTCGTTATGGCAGTACCGCTTCGGTACCGCTCCGGTACCGCTTTGAGTCCAGTAAGGTCTGGACCCTACTGCGGTACCTCGAGCGGTACCGCGAGCGGTAGTACCGCTCTGTGTCCACGTGGACAAGTACTGTGTGGATTTCGAACTCAGAGCGGTAGTACCGCTTGCACAAGGCGGTAGTACCGCTTAGGCCAAAACAGCACATAACGGTTGGATTTGAGGGGACCTATAAAAAAGGCCCCTTCTTCCCCAGCTCGTTTTTAGCTCTTCTCTCTCTCTGCTCCATTGTTGCTGAGCTCAAACTGAGGGGATCTCCCCAACCATCCAACCAATCTTGCTCATACTTTGAGGAGTGGTGGAGGAGACCCCGATCTATCGTTCTACCGAGAGAAATTCAACCAATTCGTGGTATTCCTTAGTGGATCTTGGTGGTAGAGTTCCTATTGTGGAATCTTGGAAGAAGTGGACCTATGGAGGCTAGCTTGGTGATGTACTAGCCCCATAGGTTGTTGGGAGCCTCCTTGTGTGTGGAGCTCGCCCCAACCTTGTGAAGGAATCACCGCCTCGACCGGTGCCTTAGTGGAGAAGGGGGAGCACCTTCGTGGAGCTCTCTCGAGGAAGAAGGTGAGGCCTTCCTTCGTGGTGTGGCCGTCTAGCCTCTTGTGTGAAGCTAGCACCTCAACGTAGACGTGCTCCCTTTTGTGGGAGGAACTGCGGGAAACAAACCTCGCCTCGTCTCCGCGGCCTCCGGTTGTCTCGCTCCTTACTCTTACTATCTTGTTGATTCATTTGCTTGTTGTACTTGTCCTAGGATCATTGTATGAACACCGCTATCGCTAAAGCTATCACCTTTACCTTCTGTTGCACTAAAAATTGAAAAAGGCTAAAACTTGACGTAGCGCCCATTCACCCCCCTCTTGTTCGCTACGATCCATTCAAGTGGTATCAGAGCGAGGTTTTCTTGCTCAGGCTTTACCGCCTAAGAAATGGCCGAACAAGAGGTGGTTGTGAATGGAGTCCTTCCCGGTGAGCAATCATCTCCATCATCAATTGCCGATAATACTCCGGCTACTTTGGATGACCTCAAGAAATTGGAGTCATCCATTGTATCTCAAATGAAGGCTATGATGATGGAGTTGATTACTCCAAAATCAAACCCCATCGTAGATCCTAAGAGAGGTGTCGATGTTCCACCACCACAAGTCAAGACTTTTCCTCTTGTGGGATTTGTTGAGCAATCGACAAATCCACCTCGGGAAAAGGAACTTGAGAATGTTGACACCTCATCACAAGGGAAGGATGAATCTCTGGTTGCGGGACAATTAAGAGATAATCATGCGGTGTCTCCACCAAGTGATTATGTAAATGTCCCAACACCCATGCCTTGCATTTTGACTCATGGTTCACCACCACTACTTTAATCTAATAGCTTTGAAATTTGGCAATTCTTAATGCGTTCCCATGTGCGCAGTGCTTCTACCGTGCTTTGGCGTATCATTGAAGAGGGATATTCACCACGAGACCCAATGAACTTGACAAGAAGGGAAGTGGTGGACGACCAACTCAACGCCATCCCCATCAACATGATTCACTTGGCCGTTACTCCCAAGGACCGCGCTCGTATCCGCTCGCTCAAGACCGCCAAGGAAGCTTGGGACAAACTTGACAAGCTCTTCCTCGGAAATGGGAGCATCCAAAGCTCTCGTTTTAATGAAGTGAACAACATGGCCGACAACTTCATCATGAAAGAGGGAGAATTGCCCAAAGAGATGTACCGGTGCCTTATTGCTCTCGCCGTGCCAATGCAAGATCTTGGAGCAACGTTTATGAATGACCCTTGGATCAAGAGAAAGTTCTACAATGCTCTCCTTCCTTGGAGCGGAAACAAGAGACGAAGCTCAAGACCAGGAAGTTCTTGCTACAATTGTGGCGACAAAAGTCATTTCTTTGCGGATTGTATCTATGAGAGAAGGGACGAAAATGGTGGAAAGCTCATTCGTAAGACCCAGTTTAGATCTCTCTCCAAAGGGCTCTCCAAGCTTTCCTCCAACAACGACGACACCAAGATCTCCTCCACCCAGAAGCCTAGAACTAACATGCTAGGAGATCAAGACCATATGGTGGAAAAGGAAAGGCTTGAAAAGAAGGAGGAATTAGAGCTTATCTCTCTCACCCAAGCTTACGAGGGAGAAGTGTGCATGCGTATGACTCTTGAAGCTAGTGCTCTTATTCTTGAAGACTTCAACAATTCTCTCATCTCCAACCTCATCAAGGACCGAGATTATGCTCTTAGTTGGGTGGATGAGCTCAAGGCAAAGAAGTGTTATCTTGAAGAAAACCATGAATGGTCGCTTGAGGATGTTGCAACCTTTACCAAGAAGAAATAAGATGAATGTCCTAATTCATGTTGTGACAAGCTCTTTGATGAAGTTTGCTTCTTGAGAAGACACAATGCAAAATTCTTGGAAGTCATCTCAACTCAAGAGGATGCCTTGGATGAATACTATAGCTTGAGTAAAGAGAAGGTGCAATGTTGTGATCACGAAGAAGAGATTGCCACTCTAAAGAAACACAAGGCCAAGCTATTTGAAGTGAATGAGAGGCAAAATGAGTCCTTGTTGGAGTGGATCCGTTTGAGCAAGGAAAATGTCACTTGTTGTAACCATAAGGATGAAATTGCATATCTAAAGAGAAGCAAGGTCAAACTTATGCAAGATGAAGCCTTAAAAGAATACCAACTCTCAAGCAAGGATCACACTTGTTGTAATCATGAAGACGACATTGCCACTTTGGAAAGACACAAGCGTTTACTCTTGAAAAGGAATTCTCTTCTTGAGGAAGCTCTATCGGAACAATTTCGGGTGAATAAGGAGAAAGAGGTTCAAGTGTTTGACATAACTCACCCTCACCCGGATCATGAAGATGAAGTTAATCACTTGAAGTCCAAAATTGAGAGTCTCCAAGTCCAAGTCAAATTCTTGGAAGGAGTTATTGATGCAAGAGTTGAAACTTATGAGGACTCATGCAATGAAGGAGAAGTGGCAATCATGCCAAAGAAGATCGAGAGAGGAAGAATGATCAATGAAAAGAAGAACGTCATGATAGGGCCCATTGAAAAATGGGTTCTATTTCCAAGTCTTGATCCATGAAGGACCTTGCTTTCGGAGGTGCTTATTGGGTGGTTGATCTTGAAGCCACAAGTCTTATGTCCGGAAGCAAGGAATTCGTTGCCGTCATCAAGTCACTTATCTCTATCATTCTCATGACGACAACACAAGCGAGCTTAAAGGTATTGGAGCCTTGACAAGGTGGTGATCATGTCCTCTTTGTTCTCTTTGTTCATTGCTTTACACTCTTGGTTCATTGTACCTACTATAATGAACATGTAGTGGTTCTCTTGTGGAGCTAGTCTCTTCAAGAGGCCACAGTCTAGGAATAATGGAATTTGCTTCTTTGTGTAGAGATCGTGTTTTGTAGGAATTGTGTTGAAGGAAATGAACCATGATGAAGTTTCTCAAACAAATTCAATACAAGTTCTATGACATGTTCCTTGCAAGAAGGAGTAACAATGGAATGGAGTTTATGCTCAAGATCTTGGATGTCTTTATTGGCAAAGAAGGAATCCGTTATATACTCCTAGCCATACTCTTACCCTAACTTCATGGGGTTGCCGGAAGTGAGAGACAAACCTAAGTTGAAGACACTCAAACATGATGATGGAGTATGAGTCTATTGTTTGGTTTGTGGTATTGTGTGATGAGACTTCTTGATAGATATGATAGTTCTTTGGAGGAGGCGAAGTGCTTCTTCTGAGAAAGGAGATGCAATTCCCCCGGTTACCATAGGAAGGATGGGTGTTGGCACTCGCCGATCTCAAAATCTACCTTCTATGAGTGCTAGGGAAGGACGAAGTTCCACCTATGTGGAGCCATCTACACCACAATGCCAAGTCTTTTCCATTGGACAACCAAGTGCTAGATCACCTCTTCCACAACCTCAAGTTCGGCATCAACAACAATGGGGTCAAGGCGAGGACCTAAACCATGATGAAGATCAAGGGACCTCACAAGAATCTATCCTTTTGGTCCATACTCGCCGGTGTGCAAAAGCTCAAGACTCTTCTATATCTCAAGCGAAGCACATCAAGACACACTCAAGGGAAGTTATGTAAGGGGTCAACGGTATGAAAACCCCAAAGTACCTCAAGTATCTACACTCCTTTGATGAGACCGACAAGGATATGATCTCATGCTCTACCGGTCAACGATAAGGTTTGCTTCTCTCTTTGTGCGTTTCATCCGGACAGTGCATTGAAAGTGGACATCATACCACTCTTGTGCTACATGTCTAGATGGAAAGCACGCATGAACATAGGGGGAGTGCGGTTTAAACTTATTGAGCTATCACTCCCCCATATTGCATAAAGAAAACCAAAGCATATGCTATTTGTAAATTAAGTGACTATGAGCTTCATGTTGAGTTGTAGCCGTGAGTCCTAGGTACTTCTACGCGACCTCACACTACCAAACTCTTACACGGTGGCTTCGGCCACCAACCTCCTCCTTGAGGAGCTTTTGTTCTTTTGATTTCTTTTCTCCTTTTGTTTTTGGTTTTCGTTTCTCTTTTTCTCTTTGTTTCCATGGGAGATTCACCCAAGCTTGGCTTTTCTTGCTTTGATTCTTGCAAGCTTGGTTGGGTAGTACCTTAACAGTTCCGTCATCTAATCCTAAGCCACTGTCTATCTCTTGAGCCAACTCAGTCTAAAAGCACAAGTCTACACCAAAATCTGAGTGTCTTTGAGTTTGGAGGCCGGTACTACCGGATCTTAGGCCGGTACTACCGCTTTGGGGCAGTTATCTGACGAAACTAAAAAGTTGTCCCCAGAGTGGTACTACCGCCCGAGGTACCGGTAAGCGGTACTACCACTTTCACGAGCGGTACTACCGCTTGCACTTTTGACTTAAGGTACCGGGCATGTCGTTTTCTTCCCCAAACCACCACAAACCCGTGCCCACCTCAAGCCAAAGGAGTCCCCAAGCTCAAGACCTCGAGGAGACCGGCCCCGATCTCCTCCTCTAGCCGCCGCCGGCCAAATCTCCTCCGTGGAGAAGCTTCCCCACCCTCTTCTCCACCATGTCCTCCGGTATGAACCCTAATCTCTCTCTCTAGGGTGTGTTGAACTCCCTAGATGCATAGGCTAGGGTTCGATGGAGGTTTGCAATGGAGAAGCCCTCTTGGATGCTCTACATGTGCGGGGATACTAGCTAGAAACAATGTGTGACACTATGAACTACTTTTGCCATGTCCTCAATCTCGATCTAGATGTGTTGAGCTTGAGCGGTAGTACCGCTCGTTCACGGGCGGTACTACTGGTCCAAGCGGTACTACCGGTTCAAAAATGCGGTACTACCGCTTTGACTAGTTTCACCAATGTTGCTTGTTATTGTCCTCTTTGATCTTTAAATTCATGGCTTGTGCACTTATCCCCTATTCCCTCCCAAGCCTTTGCTGATTCACAGGAACATCTAAGTCCCGTGGTGGTGGCAAGGTCAAGCCATCCTCTCATCGTCATCGAGATGAAGACGAGCAAGAAGAGATCATTCCGGCGAGAACCACCAAGCGTCAGAGGGATGCAGCAGCTGGTGCAAGGGGTCCTCAAAAGTCAATGATTGACATCAAGAAAGGGAAATTCATGAAAGTACGAGGGGCCAATCCTTATTTGCTACCGAGGAATGCTCGTCAATGCCCCAATCCCTATTTTCATCATGTCAACCAAGAGAGGATCTACAATGAAGTCTATGGGGCCAAGGAATTCAAATGTTGCCCCCAATACTCTATCAGCATGGACAAGCTCAACTCCAACCTCGAGTACTTTGGAGAAGCGCTTGAGATATGTGATGAACAAGGTCTTACACCTCTGATGACCTTCTCTCACAACTACTCCAAGGAGGTGATTTGCCAATTCTACGCCTGATAACCCACAAGTATAGGGGATCACAATAGTCTTCGCGGGTAGTAAAACCCAATTTATTGATTCGACACAAGGGGAGACAAAGAATACTTGAAAGCCTTAACAGCGAAGTTGTCAATTCAGCTGCACCTGGAAACAGACTTGCTCGCAAGAGTTTATCAGTAGTAACAGTTTTATAGCAGTAGCAGTAGTGAAATAGCAGCAGCAGAATAACAAAGACAGCAGTAGTGATTATAGTAAACAGCAGGATTAAAATACTGTAGGCACATGGATGGATGACGGGCGTTGCATGGATGAGAGAAACTCATGTAACAATCAAAGCAGGGCAAAACGGTGTCCAAGTACTAAGCAATCCATAGGCATGTGTTCCGTATATAGTCGTACGTGCTCGCAATGAGAAACTTGCACAACATCTTTTGTCCTACCAGCCGGTGGCAGCCGGGCCTCAAGGGAATCTACTGGATATTAAGGTACTCCTTTTAATAGAGTACCGGAGCAAAGCATTAACACTCCGTGAACACATGTGATCCTCACATCACTACCATCCCCTCCGGTTGTCCCGATTTCTGTCACTTCGGGGCCATTGGTTCCGGACAGCGACATGTGTATACAACTTGCAGGTAAGATCATAAAACAATGAATATCATGATGAAACAATAACATGTTCAGATCTGAGATCATGTCACTCGGGCCCTAGTGACAAGCATTAAGCATAACAAGTTGCAACAATATCATCAAAGTACCAATTACGAACACTAGGCACTATGCCCTAACAATCTTATGCTATTACATGACCAATCTCATCCAATCCCTACCATCCCCTTCAGCCTACAGCGAGGGAATTACTCACACATGGATGGGGGAAACATGGCTGGTCGATGGAGAGGCGTCGGTGGTGATGATGGCGATGATCTCCTCCAATTCCCCGTCCCGGCGGAGTGCCAGAACAGAGACTTCTGGCCCCCGAGATGGAGTTTCGCGATGTGGCGGCGTTCTGGAGGGTTTCTGGCGACTTCGACTTCTTTTTTCGCGATTTTTAGATCGAAACCTTTTTATAGTCCAGAGGGGGGCGTCGAAGGCCAGCCGAGGGGGCCACACACTAGGGCGGCGCGCCCCCCACCTGGGTCGCGCCGGCCTGGTGTGTGGGGCCCTCGGGCCTCCACCTGGCTTGCCCTTCTGGCTCCCTGAGTATTCTTGTAAAATAGGCCCATTGATATAAATTCCGAGGATTTTCCCGAAAGTTGAATTTCTGCACAAAAACAAGACACCAGAGCAATTCTACTGAAAACAGCGTTAGTCCGCGTTAGTTGTATCCAAAACACACAAATTAGAGGCAAAACAATAGCAAAAGTGTTCGGGAAAGTAGATACGTTTTGGACGTATCAACTCCCCCAAGCTTAGCTTATTGCTTGTCCCCAAGCAATTCAGTTAACAACTGAGTGCGATAAAAGAACTTTCATGAACACATTTGCTCATATGATGTAAATATTCTCATGATATGGCTAACACTTAGGCAGTTCATAATAAGATACATGCAAATAAGATCATCTAATAGCTATGTCAATCATGGAAAGGTACCAACAATTAATAATAAGCATCATGAATCATGTCTATAAGCAAGATTGCAATGTTCATAAAAGAGTATGATAAAGTGGTATCTCGCTTGCCCATATTTGATCAGCAAAACATAAATGCTCAGGCACCTATGAAGTTCATAGAAAGACTAGAAATGGTGATTGTCAGAGATAAAAGCATCAAAGTTATACCACAATCAATCATATTTTGAGACAAGCATATTATACTAAGAATGACAGTTGTGCTCTCAAGAAAGTGCTCAAAGAAAGGATGGAGACACAACATAAAAGTAAAAGATTGACCATTCGCAGAGGGAAGCAGGGATTAACATGCGCTAGAGCTTTTCATTTTTAAAACAGGAGTAAAATCATTTTGAGAGGTGTTTGTTGTTGTCAACGAATGGTAATGGGTTCACCAACTACCTCGCCAACCAGACTTTCAAGAGAGGCTCCCATGAAGGACGTTATCTCCACCAGCTAGGTAGATCATCCCTCTTCTCTTTTGTTTACTCACGTATTTTAGTTTTATTATGAGTGACACTCCCCCCAACCTTTGCTTACACAAGCCATGGCTAACCGAATCCTCGGGTGCCTTCCATCAATCACATACCATGGAGGAGTGTGTCGTCGTGTCGAACGAGCAGATGCCATGGGATGGCTTAAGTTGGGGCCGAATGGGCGCTAGAGGATTCGGGGGAGGGTTTGCGAGTAGATGGGATGAACTTCCGGATGCTTTCCTCAAGAACACAACCAAAGGCCGGTATGCAAGAAGAGAGACAAGAGGAAGAACTCTGCTCTAGATCGCTAGCTTCATTGATCTTAACATGGTTACATGTTCTTGAATACAAGGTTCATCGTCTAACTTCACATAACGTGCCCGTAAGAGGCTATGCCCCCTCTCCTTATATAGGGGAGAGGGTGGCTTACAGAACAAGAAACCCTAATGGCATCTTTAACTGGACAAACTACTTTACAAAGCTACTTTAATCATGGATGACGCATGGGTCTTCTTTAATCAGGGATGCTGACGTCCTCCGGCTTCTTTCAGCGTCACTCCTCTCTTTGGCGCCAGGGCTCCGATTAAAGTCACTTTGCTTAGCTCATCCTTGTCTTCTAGCTCTGAATGAAATCTTTGACTGGTCTTGCCGACCTGCCCTCCTTCCGGTATCTTCTTCATCCGGTTCCGGTATACCCCTCTGGGGATACCGGCATGTCCTCACTTAGCCAAGCTCTTATCTTTGTGCTCCGGTAAGAATATTAAACCGGTATCTTGATGGCTCAAACCATCCGGTTTGGCATGCCTTTGGCATACCGGGGGTCATCCCCCCAACATTAGTCCCCGAAGCTGGTATAGTCTGGTGGATTCTATCCAACAGACCATGCCAGGTTCTCTTGTTTTTAGGATACCGGTTTAATCTTTCCGGCGTTGAGCTTGGATCCGGCATCTTTGCCCGGACTTACGTTTTCTCTCTCTACGAGGTATTCCTCAGCATATTTTTCTCTGGTATCTTTAGCATTTACTCTTTCCTCGGCGAAGTCGAGAATTTCTCGGGCCCCGCACCTGTCAGTGACATGCGCACTGTTAACTGGCGCGCCAGTGTCAGGGGTCACTTCCCCTTCGACCTCTGCGCGCGCATTAAATGCTCCACAGCGGATCCTAGTCGCCAATCCGGATCTGTGTGCGCCTCCGTGTGTCTTTTCGTTTACTTGCGTGTACCACCGTGCCACGTGGCGGCCCGTGGTGCGAACCGTCGCGGCCCGCGGAGCGAACCGCCGCGGCCCGACGGTTTTCGGCCCACTCGCTCTCCTCCTTTATAAGGCAGAACCGCCCCCTCTTCTTCCTCTTCTCGCATTCTCCACTCCTCGCGCACAGTGCTTCTTGCTCTCTGTGCCTCCGCCGTTCTTCGTCCACCGTTGTTCGCTTGAGCTCCGCCGCCCGGCGAACTCGCGCCGCTCCTTCGCCGGACTTCGCCGTGCGGAGATTCGTCGCTGCGCTCTCGTTGCGACCGCTGCATTCACGCTTCCTCGCGCTCTTCTCCGCTCCACCGTCGACGGAGCTCCTCGGCGACCGCAGGCCCACCGCTTCGCCGGTGAACTTCTTCCGCAGCGACTGCGCCGCCTCAGGTTAGTTCTAATCTGAGTTTGTTTCCCCTTTGCTTGTTTTCCAGATCTTGGGTCGATGGTGTTTTTATTTCCCCTTTTCTTTTGATTTTCCTCTTACTCGTAGATCTTCACGCGGGGGCAAACTGTGGGATTTCTGTTTTTCTACATCTAAACTGATGTCTAGCGAGGAGTCTTCCTCTGCTTCTTCTGCTTCCTCTTCTGGTAACCGGCGTAGTCGATCTTCTGATAGATCAACCGAATCAGTTCCGATGGATACCGATTTCGGCAGCCAGCAAGAATCCGGTAGCCACCAAGAATCCGGTAGCTCCAGCCAAGCTTCCGGTGTAAATCCTTTCGGCGTCACTCGTGGAGCCTGGATGGGCTCCAACGTCACCCAGTACGAGATCGACTGGTTATACCGGTCCCGCAGGATTCCGGAGGGAGTAACCTGCCGGCTTCCTGGCGACGAGATCGAACCGGTGCTTGAGCACGGTGAACACGTTGTTTTCCTCGCTCACTTTGAGCGTGGCTTCGGCCTTCCTGCTTCCGAGTTTTTCCGGAAGTTCTTAGATTTCTACGAACTCCAACCTCACCATCTCCCTGGCAACGCCATTTTCTATCTTTCCTGCTTTGCCACCTTCATGGAGGCTTATATTGGCATTCGTCCCACTCGTGAGACGTTTGCCCGCTTCTTTGCTCTACGGATCAATTCTGTTCAGGGCAAGGAAATTCCTAAGCCCAAACCCCCCGTTCAATGCGGGTCTTGTATCATCGGCTCCCGCCAAGGGAGCCCTTTCTTCAAATTCTCCGGTCTCGAGTCATGCCGCTTATGGCAAGGGACCTTTTTCTACGTGAAGAACAACGGCGTCGCAAATCTCATTGATTTGCCGCCTTTCAACCCGGCGCCGCCCAGCAGAGCCAACTGGGGCTACAACCCGAAGACGGACCATATAGAAACCAACCGGGTGGTACGCTTCATGGCGAACTTGGTGAAGGAGACTAATATCTGCTCCGATGATATTATCCGCACCTTTATCTCACGCCGGGTGCTCCCTCTCAAGCGCCGGCAGCATAGGATGAGCGAGATGTATGGTCCTGGTGATCCCACCAAGATTACCGGCCTTCCTCTCAGCAAAATGGACGTCGTCCGCAAGGCTAAGCAGATCTGCCAAACTGTGATGCCGGATGATTGGGAATGGGGCCTCTTGCCTCTCAGTACTACTAACCCTCCGACCCAAGAAGTAAGAGATTGCGCAACTCGGGTCGGCTTGCCGGTAACTTTTTGCCGTAGTTAACCTTCTTTTTACTTGTTTCAGGCCAACGACCACTTCCCCACCATCCACGCAGAGCGACGCGGCCCCTGCGTGAAGCGCGCCCTAGATTCTGTTGATCCGGATCCTTACATCCGTTGGCGGGACCTGAAGATGGGCAAGACCAAAGCTTCGCGCCTCGGCCCGTCTGTGCCGGAACCAACCAGTTCTTCTGATGACCTGACTGTGCTCGAGGTACTTTTCTTTTCGATTTCTTATACTTTTTTCATTATTGCTCCTTAGCAGATCTTTCCTCAGTTATCTTGAACTCGCAGATCCACGAGCACGCGCCGCCCTTGCGAGCTGAGGCCGGCTCTGAATTTGTGGAGAAGCTGATGGCCCAGGGCCAGAAGAACAAGGCTCCGGCCTCCGATGCCGGCTCCAGCCAGGCCCCTCCCCCTAAGCGCTTCCGGACGGAGCCTTTGGGGGAGAAGGAAGTAGGCATGCGGCGCTACAAGCGCAAGCAGATGCCGACCGCCTCTGGGTAAGCTTCTCGTTTTCTTGCTTGTTTCTTTTTACCAAGTTCTTTTTCCGGTTTCTTTTTCCCAACTGTCTCTTTTTCTTTTACTCAGCCCTACGCTCAAGCTTGGCCCAAGGCCTGTGGGCTCTGATGGTTCCGCGAGGACCTCAACCCCTCCTCCTCACTCAAGCCCGGCACCATCTGGTGCCGGCAACACCTCTGCCTCCCCTCTGGGGGCACTACAAGTTCGGGGCGTGCGGCCCCCACACCGCCAGAACACCGCACGGAGGAGGACTTCGTCTCCCCTCCTGAAAACCAGGATACCGGCGCCAGCAACATCGGCGCCGAGGAAGAAGCTGCCGGGCGGGCGAAACCTCTGGTTTCTCCCGTCCTTGAAAAGAAAATGAAGAAGAAGACCGCTTGCGTGCCGGAAACCTCCGTGCCGGAAAGCTCCAAGCCGGGTGACGCGCCTATCGCTCCCCCTTCTCCCAGAACCACTCCAACTCCACCGCCGGATGCTCCTCGCACCGAGCCTGCCGGCGCTACTCCAACTCCGCCGCCGCCCAAGACCTCCAAGCTCATCAAGGGGAAGGCGACGGCCTCCAGCGCCCCTTCCGGCGGTCAACAGCCCTTGGTGCTGCACGTCTCCAAGGCCGCCAGCGCTGCCAGCGAAAAGGCTACCGTCCTGCTCGGCCGGATTACCGAGTTCCAGCGCGGGGGCCGGGAGCTGGGGCATCTGCTGCCCCACGCTCAGAAGTGGAACGCCGCGGATATGACTCCGGCGACCCGCGGTATGGGCAAGGACAGGCTGCCGGCACCTGACCCTGTTGGGGACCGGTCCTCCGAGGAGCACTTCATGCGGCTTCGCCGAGCCGTCAAGGAGCTCGATAGCGTGTGGTATGACGCCACGAACAATCTGATGGTAAGTTCTACCAACTCTTTTCAACTTTTTCCGGTTTCCCTGCTTTCGGATCTTTTCTTTAATTTCATGCCGGTTTCTCCCTTTTTGCTGAATCTTGTCTATCTTCCCAGTCCCCGAGTTTTGTGTTGATAGTGTAGCTCTTAGCACGAAACTTAACTTAAAAACTTAGCGCGAAACCGGCATAGCCAGTCCCCGAGTTTCGGGTTAAGAACCTTGTTCTTAGCGCGAAACTCATCTTAGAAACGCGCGAAACCGGCATAGCCAGTCCCCGAGTTTCGGGTTAAGAACTCTGTTCTTAGCGCGAAACTTATCTTAGAAACGCGCGAAACCGGCATAGCCAGTCCCCGAGTTTCGGGTTAAGAACTCTGTTCTTAGCGCAAAACTTTAACTAACCTCTTTTTCTTGAACAGCTCACGGCTGACGCTCGGAAGGTCCTCTTCGAGGATCTTCTATGGGAGCACCGGGATCTCGCTGAGGCACATGACAAGTGCCAAGGTGAGTTTTTTGCGCCTCCGGCATCTTTTTACCGGAAAGCTTTCTTTCTCTTAACACTTATGATTTTTGTCTAACAGTCATCCCGGAAGCTTCTATTGAGGCCCTCAAGGAGCAGCTTGCCGCCGCCCAACGTACGACTCTCCTTTTTTCCGGTTTACTTGCTTTTCTTTATTTGACCGGTGCATTTTTACTAACACTTTCTTTTTGGGTTCCAGAGGAGAAGGACCAGCTCATCCGGCAGCACCAGGAGGAGCTGAGCGCCCAGAAGACCAGCTACCAGGAGCTCAAGGGCCAGCTCATCCAGCTTGGCCTTGACCATGCCAAGGCGCTGAAGGCTGCCGAAGCCGACGCGGTGACCAAGCTGCATGAAGCGCTGGAGGATGCCGGCAACTCCAATGCGGTGTTGCAGGCCGAGCTGGAGGAGGCCGCCAAGGCGCGGAAGGCTGTCGAGGACAAGGCCACGCGGCTGGAGGCGGAGCGGAAGGAGTATGACCGGCTAATCACGCAAACTGATGCGCATGCCTTCCGTAAGTTTCTTCCTTTTTCCTTTTCCGGTTTCTGCTTATACGCTTGTTTCTTCAGGTTGGATTTTCTTAGCTTCTTTCTTTCTTTGGGTAGATCTCTTCCCGGACTCTCAGGTGTTTGCCATAAAGAGGGTTGAAGAGCACCGCGTCGGCCAGGCCCAGGAGAATCTTGGCGTGCCATGGACCCCCTATGACCATCTGGTTGCGCTGAATGCGCGGGTCTCCCATATGCGCGCCATTGATCGGAATCTTTCCGACGTTCCTGATGTAGCTACCCAGCTCTTCAGGACTCTCTGGCCTGGAGAAGTGGTGCCAGACACCTTCTCCCTGATCAGCGACCGCCTCAAGGGCGCCGGCAGGAGGATCCGGGAATGGCAGTGCTCCTCCGCCCGCGCTGGGGCAGACTGTGCGCTCCGCGTCGCCTGCTCTTGGTATCCGGAGCTGAATCTGGATGCCCTCACCGGAGTGCGTGAAGGTGCCGAAACCGATCTGGACCCGGTTCTCACCGCTAAGCGGCAGGATCGTGCGTACCACATCGCGGAGTACGCCGACTTGCGCACCTTCATCCCTCCCCCTCCAGATGTCCAAGATTATCTTGACGACGAGGAGGAAGGTGAAGGCGAGGAGGAGGCCGGAGCTAACGACAAGCCTCTGGACGGTCCTGGTGCTGGCGACGCTCCTCCGGAAGCCCCTGCTGCCTGATTATCTTCTCTTACTTATTTGCCTGTGAAATATTCGTTGGTCCTGTTCAACTCAAAACACTGCTTGTTAAATTCTACCCCGGTATGCCGGGGTTTATGATGTAAAACTTTAAGTTCCCTTTTGGTTGTGGCACAACAGTTTATGCCGGTATGTTATACCGGTAGTTAATTATTTTATGTTTTCCTTAGCATATTTGCTTACTGTTTTGATTTTATCCTGCACTGCAAAGATTTCAAAAACTATTTCCGCATCCAATTCGATGCACATTTGGCTCTTTTACCTTGACTCAGCCTGCCTTCTCTGGGCGTTCTTTGGCGTATGAGCACAAGGTTCTTTTACCAAACAAGCACTTTCTTGAACTTAGAAATAACTTCGAAATTTTGCAAAAAACCGGTTTAACCGGGTTTAGTTAAACTTTTCCGGATTGCTTGTTCCCACTCTCTCTCTTCGCAGTTCGCGTGCTTAATTGCTACCGGTTTATCTTGCTTGCCATGAAGCCGGTTTGTGGACAGCAGCAGAGTCGAAGACTCCGGTAGGTTTAGCACGCTACTAAACCGGAAAGAAAAAATGTTCACTAAGCAACCGGTGAACTGAAAAAATAAACATATTGCATGCAATTTTAGGGGTAGTCCCCGAGATTCATTCGAGGTTCCGACATCTTTTTATTCATAGCATATAAGGTACAAAAAAGGAACTTCTTACTCCACAACTTCAAGAGTAGAAAGGACGCAACAGAGCTACATTCCATGGACGCTTGCTCTCCTCTCCGGATGTGTCCGCCTTTCCTTTTTTCCACTCCTGTGCATCGATCAAGTAATAAGCATCGTTGTGGAGAGCCTTGCTCACCACGAAGGGACCTTCCCATGGGGGTGAAAGCTTATGCCGGCCTTCAGTGCGCTGCACCAGGCGTAGCACCAGATCTCCTTCCCGGAATACTCTCGGGTTAACCTTCCGGCTATGATAGAGTCTGAGGTTTTGCTGGTAAATGGCTGTTCTTGCCAATGCCAACTCTCTTGCTTCTTCTAGCAAGTCCACATCATTTTCTCTGGCCTCTTTGACCTCTTGCTCGGTATAGAGCTGTACCCTTGGTGAATCATGGATGATGTCTGTTGGTATAACTGCTTCTGCTCCATACACCATGAAGAATGGAGTGTATCCGGTGGACCGGTTTGGAGTTGTTCTTATGTTCCACAGCACTGATGGTAACTCATCGAGCCAACACCCCGGTGACTTTTCTACCACTTCGATGAGTCTTGGCTTGATACCGGAAAGTACCAAAGCATTCATTCTTTCCACTTGGCCATTGCCTTGTGGGTGTGCCACCGAGCACAAATCCAACCGGATGTTGTTGTCCTCACAAAACCTTTTGAACTCACCTTGAGCAAAGTTGGTCCCATTATCTGTGATGATGCTATGCGGGTAGCCATACCGCAAAATGAGATCTTTTAAGAACTTCACCGCTGTACGCCCATCACACTTTGCGATAGGTTTCACTTCTAGCCACTTGGTGAATTTGTCCACCATGACCAAGATGTGAGTCATGCTGCTCCTTGCAGTTTTGAATGGGCCAACCATATCAAGGCACCAAACAGCGAACGGCCATGTTAGCGGTATTGTTTTTAAACCGGACGCTGGGGTATGATTTTGCTTGGCGTACCTCTGGCTCCCATTGCATTTTCTTACCAAATCCTCAGCGTTTTCCAAAGCAGTAGGCCAGTAGAACCCATGCCGGAATACTTTTGCTACCAGCGCCCTTGATGAAGCGTGGTGCCCACATTCTCCTTGGTGAATCTCCTCAAGCATTTCTTTTCCTTCTTCCGGCTCCACACATCTTTGAAGGACACCGGTAACGCTTCTCTTGTACACCTCGCCATTGATGAATGTGTATGCCTTGGACCTTCTTTGGATTCTTCTTGATTCATTTTCGTCATCCGGCAAGGTGCCGTTGATCAGGAGTTCCTTAATAGGTTTAACCCACGATGGTGTCTCTCGAACCAGAAACACCGGTGCGTCTATCTCCATGCTATCCACCAGCATTGTTTCTTCCGGTGTGGCTGCAGCAGTCCCCGAGCTTGTCGGTGTAGTCCCCGAGTTTACCGGTGCAGTCCCCGGGTTCCCTTCATCGATGTCCATGGGTACCACATGGGATTCCGGTACAAAAATTGATTCCGATTCCGGGCTTTGTTTGATTGATGGTATTCTTAAGTGTTCCAAGGCTATTCCGGGAGGAATTTCCTGCCTAGATGAGCCCAGCTTGGACAAAGCATCCGCGGCCTCATTTTCCGCTCGAGGTACATGGTGAAACTCACAACCCTCAAAGAAGCCGGTAATCTTTTGCACATGAAACCGGTACAAAGCCATGTTGGCATCCTTTGCGTCCCAATCTCCGGAACATTGTTGCATGACAAGATCTGAATCTCCATAGCAAATGATCTGGTGTGCACCGATTTCCTTTGCGACCTTTAACCCATGGATCAAGGCCTCATATTCAGCGACATTGTTTGATGCCCTGAAATGCACTTGCAGAACATACCGGAGATGATCTCCTTTTGGCGAGGTAAGCACCACACCAGCACCTAGACCCTCTTTGAGTTTGGATCCATCGAAGTGCATCTTCCAGTACTCTATTCTTTGATCTGGCGGCTTGTATTGCATTTCCGCCCAATCAACAAGGAAATCAGCCAAAGCTTGTGATTTTATGGCATCTCTCCTTTCGTACACTGGTACATACGGTGATATCTGAATTGCCCACTTTGCAATCCTTCCGCTAGCGTCCTTGTTGCACATGATATCGGAAATGGGTGCCTCACTTACTACTTTCATGGGGTGTTCCTCAAAGTAATGCTTAAGCTTTGTGGCGGCCATGTACACGCCATAAGTCATCTTTTGGAAGTGAGGGTAGTTTTGTTTTGAGAGGGAGAGCACCTCGCTCAGGTAGTATACCGGCCTCTGGACGGTTTTTCCTTCCTCTTCTCTTTCAACCACAACTACAATACTCACAACCCGGTTTGTTGCTGCTATGTATAATAGCATAGGCTCCCTTTCTAGAGGCGAAGCCAGTATAGGCGCTGTAGCTAGCATTGTTTTTAGCTCCTTAAACGCTGCGTCTGCCTGAGGGGTCCAGACAAACGTGTCAGATTTTTTCATGAGAGCATAGAGTGGCAGAGCTTTTTCTCCCAACCTGCTTATGAACCGGCTTAGCGATGCCAAGCTTCCGGTAAACTTCTGTACGTCTTTGAGATCGCGCGGTATTGTCATTCTTTCAATTGCCCGGATTTTTACCGGATTGACCTCAATGCCCCGGCTTCATACGAGAAAGCCAAGCAACTTGCCGGCAGGTACACCAAAGGTACATTTTGCCGGATTGAGTTCCATCCGGAATCTTCTCAAGTTATCAAATGTTTTCCGGAGGTCATCGATTAAGGTCTCTTTTACCTTGGTTTTTACCACGACATCGACCACATAGACTTGCACATTTTTTCCGATTTGATCAAACAAGAATTTTTGCATACAGTGCTGGTACGTTGCACCAGCGTTGCGCAAACCAAAAGGCATAGTGACATAGCAATAAGCCTCGTGCGGGGTAATGAACGCAGTTTTTATTTGATCTTCCTTTTTCAAGGGGATTTGGTGGAAACCGGAATAAGCATCCAAGAAAGACAACAGCTCACATCCCGCAGTGGAATCAATCACTTGATCGATCCGAGGTAAAGGGAAAGGGTCTTTCGGGCAAGCTTTGTTCAAGTTGGTGTAGTCGATGCACATGCGCCACACCTTTGGAGCTTTTGCTTCCATGTTCTCTTCTTTCTTCTTCTCGACCAGCACCGGATTGGCTATCCATTCAGTGTGCAGTACTTCCACGATGAAACCGGCAACCAGTAACTTTGTTACCTCTTCTCCAATGATCTTTCTCCTGTCTTCAGCAAACCGGCGCAACGGCTGCCTTACCGGCTTCGCATCTTTTCGGACATTCAATGAGTGCTCAGCCAGCTCCCTCGGAACACCTACCAAGTCATCTGTAGACCAGGCAAAGATATTCCGATTCTCACGGAGGAAGCTGACGAGCGCGCTTTCCTATGCTTCATTCATGCCGGCACCGATATGAACGGTGCGCTCAGGGTAAGCCGGATCCAGCACAATGTCCTTTGTTTCTTTTGTCGGCTTAAATGCCGGTGCGCCCAGGTTTGCACTCATTGCCGCTAAACTCAGCTGTGAGGACTGAGCCAGCGCAACTGCAGTTTGCATCCTCCTTTTTTCTTCAGCTATCACCAGTGATTCTGCCAAGTTTGATCCGGCGGAAGCTGTTTCTAGTGAGACTTTGTAGTTTCCCACCACAGTCAAGGGTCCACGCGGTGCCGGCATCTTCATCTTGAGATACGCCGTGTGAGTTGAGGCCATGAAAGCAGCCAACGCCGGTCTCCCCAGCAAAGCATGGTAAGGACTATCTAAGTCCACCACCTCAAACTCAAGATTTTCAACCCGGCAATTGTCACGTCCTCCAAACGACACATCCACCCGGACTTTTCCAACCGGTGCGCAAGATAGGCCCGGAACGATTCCATGGAACGTCGTGCGCGTTGGTTGAAGCATGTTTTCTGTTATGCCCAGCATGTTCATGGTGTGCCGGTACATGATGTTTATGCTGCTTCCGTTGTCTATCAGCACCTTGCTGAACTTGACTCGAGCGTTTGGCCCTTGCATGATTGGGTCCAAGACAAGAGCATAGCCACCCGGATTAGGCATGATTTTGGGGTGGTCCTTGAACGACCACGAGATCTCTTGATCAGACCACAGCATGTATTTTGGTATTGCCGGCATCACCGCGTTCACTTCCATAGAACGGCGATGTAGGTTCTGTCTGTCGGTTGGCTCAGTTACGAACACAACACAGCACATATCTTGGTCATGGTAAACATTCCGGCCCAAAGGCACCGGTGGAGGTGGTTGGCCATTGCCTTCTTCCACCTGGTTAACTTGCTGGTATTGTTGCCGGTTTGGCTGTACCGGTAAGGCGTTTGCCCCGGTAAGCGGTGGTGGTGGTGGTAGCTGTTGTTGCCGCGGCATGTCTTGTGGTGGTTGTGCATCTTTTACCGTTCCCTTTTGCATCAAGTACTTGGTCCAGGTACAATCCTTCGTCAGATGGTTTGACGGGTGTGCCGGATTCGGTGTGTGCCACCGGCAAGGTTGGTCCATGGCAGCTTCCATGGTGTACTTCGCGGGTTCTTGCCAGTTCTTTTTCTGACCCCAGGGCTTCTTTTCTACCCATTGTTTCTTAGGACCCGCCCATGGTTGCGATCCGGTTCTCTGTCTCTGACTGCCGCTGGCCTCAGAGTTTTCTTGCACAGCAGCAACTTGCTGCGGACCGTACCTTCGATCCGGAAAATCTTCCCTTCTTTTGTTGTTCCGGTTATCCCGGTGTTGCTCTTGGCGCTGCTGTTCCGGCTCCGGTTGCACTGTCGGCTGCGTTGGGTCTCCCAACGCATAGCTATCCGCCACATGTATCATCTCTGCCAACGTTGTCGGCATGTTCCGCTGCAGCTTTTGCCACAACGGTGAACCTCTTCTGCATCCACTGCTGAACCAAGAAATTGCTTGTGCCTCGATTACCCCTTCACAGGAGTTCCTTGTAGTGTTCCACCGGGCCAGGTAATCCCGGTATGTTTCATTCTGGCGCTGTATGCACAGAGCGAGCTGCTGCGGCCTGTTTGGCCTTTGATAGGTGCTACTGAAGTTGCTCACGAAAGCTTCCTCAAAGTCCAAACAACCATTTATACTTCCCGCCGGCAAGTTGTTTAGCCAAATTCTTGCCGATCCTACCAAGAATGATGGTATGATTCTCACGGCCCAACGCCGGTTTCCTCCTCCTGCTACGGTTCCTCCGCCGCCTGCGACGTATACCGCGGTCACGTAATCGGCGAGCCAGTCTTCCGGCTTCGTGGTGCCATCATATGTTTTTGTGTCACGAGGCAACATGAAGTTGCGAACTGGTGGTTTTTCTTTCATGATCCTTGGGCCAAAACACTTTGGACCTGGGGGACCTTCTTCCTCGATCATTTCTGACAAGTATACTCTATCCAGACGGTGCCTCGCATCCCGTTCCGGTAAGTATCTATCTCCCAAGCATTCTCTCAACGGGTTCCGGTATGCTGCCGGTCTTGTGGAATCAGCCTCATCGTAACATTCCGGTACCGCGGCCCTTGCCTGTCGGTACCTTGGGGGATCTATTTCCTCCTCATCGTACGCCGCCCTTGCAGCTCGATAATTTTGCCCGGTTTCTTGTCTACCGGCATGATTGTTTCCGGCATAACCTTCTTTGGCATAGCCTCTGTTTGCCCCTTGGCTTTTTCTGCCGGCATCATATTGCCCGGCTTGTTGCTTTCCGGCAAGAACCGGATCATACACAGTCATCTGCTGCGCATTCATTTCTTTTTCTCTTCTTCTGTCCGGATGGGGGGACGAAGCCTGCCCATGGGACTTGCTACCGGCATTCCTTGTCGAACGCGCGGATTTTGAAGCCACAGCCTTGTTCAGCTTATCAAGCTGCTCAGCATTTTGCTGCTCGATAGTTTCAAGAAGCTCCCGGACACGCTCTTGTTGTTTTGCCAGAGCGTCCTGATGTCTACTTCCCCCTCCTTTTCCTGTAGACAGTGTTGGGCCTCCAAGAGCAGAGGTTTGTAGAACAGCAGCAAGTTTTCCCTTAAGTGGATCACCCAAGGTTTATCGAACTCAGGGAGGAAGAGGTCAAAGATATCCCTCTCATGCAACCCTGCAACCACAAAGCAAGAAGTCTCTTGTGTCCCCAACACACCTAATAGGTGCACTAGTTTGGCGAAGAGATAGTGAAATACAGGTGGTATGAATATATATGAGCAGTAGCAACGGTGCCAGAAAATAGCTTGCTGGCGTGTAGTTGATGGTGGTAGTATTGCAGCAGTAGTAACACAAGAAAACAAGAAACAAGCAGCGATAGCAGTATTTAGGAACAAGGCCTAGGGATTACACTTTCACTAGTGGACACTCTCAACATTGATCACATAACAGAATAGATAAATGCATACTCTACACTTTTGTTGGATGATGAACACATTGCGTAGGATTACACGAACCCTCAATGCCGGAGTTAACAAGCTCCACAATAATGCTCATATTTTAGTAACCTTTAGTGTAAGATAGATCAACAGATTAAACCAAGTACTAACATAGCATGCACACTGTCACCTTCATGCATATGTAGGAGGAATAGATCACATCAATATTATCATAGCAATAGTTAACTTCGCAATCTACAAGAGATCATGATCATAGCATAAACCAAGTACTAACACGGTGCACACACTGTCACCTTTACACACGTGCAGGAGGAGTAAAACTACTTTAATAACATTGCTAGAGTAGCACATAGATAAATTGTGATACAAAACTCATATGAATCTCAATCATGTAAAGCAGCTCATGAGATTATTGTATTGAGGTACATGGAAGAGAGATGAACCACATAGCTACCGGTACAGCCCCGAGCCTCGATGGAGAACTACTCCCTCCTCATGGGAGCAGCAGCGGTGATGAAGATGGCGGTGGAGATGGCAGCGGTGTCGATGGAGAAGCCTTCTGAGGGCACTTCCCCGCTCCGGCAGCGTGCCGGAACAGAGACTCCTGTCCCCCAGATCTTGGCCTCGCGATGGCGGCGGCTCTGGAAGGTTTCTGTGGGTGTCGTCCAACGCATCAGGGTTTTCGATCCAGGGGCTTTATATAGGCGAAGAGGCGACGCAGGAGGGCTGACAGGGGGGCCAAACTATAGGGCGGCGCGGCCCCCCCTCTGGCCGCGCCAGCCTATGGTCTGGGGGCCCAGTGCCCCCCCTCTGGTCCTTCTCGTGTGTTCTGGATGCTTCCGGTGAAAATAGGAACCTGGGCGTTGATTTCGTCCGATTCCGAGAATATTTCGTTACTAGGATTTCTGAAACCAAAAACAGCAGAAAACAGGAACTGGCACTTCGGCATCTTGTTAATAGGTTAGTTCCAGAAAATGCACGAATATGACATAAAGTGTGCATAAAACATGTAGATAACATCAATAATGTGGCATGGAACATAAGAAATTATCGATACGTCGGAGACGTATCAGCATCCCCAAGCTTAGTTCTGCTCGTCCCGAGCAGGTAAAACGATAACAAAGATAATTTCTGGAGTGACATGCCATCATAACCTTGATCATACTATTTGTAAAGCATATGTAGTGAATGCAGCGATCAAAACAATGTATATGACATGAGTAAACAAGTGAATCATAAAGCAAAGTGTTGGGGGGATAACCCCCGGTATGCCAAAGGCATGCCAAACCGGATGGTTTGTGCCATCAGGATACCGGTTAGATGTTCATGCCGGAGTCTAAGATAGGCGTTTGGCTGAACAAGCTAAACCGGTATCCTCATAAGAGGGATACCGGAACCGGATAGAAAAGGTACCGGGCTGCCGGTAGGAAGGGCTTGTCGGCAAGGCTGGTCAAAGATCCTCTCCAGAGCTAGAAGACAAAGATGAGCTAAGCAAAGTAGCTTTAAACGAAGGGCTGACGATAAAGCAGAAGGTGACGAAGAAAGAAGCCGGAGGACGTCAGCCTCCCTGATTAAAGAAGACCCCGGTGTCATCTATGATTAAAGTAGCTTTGTACAGTAGCAGGTAAAGTAGTTTGTCCAGTCAAAGATGCCATTAGGGTTTCTTGCACTGTAAGCCACCCTCTCCCCTATATAAGGAGAGGGGGCAGCCCTCCTTACGGGCACGCGGGTGTGTGTAGGCAGAGCCTGTAACTTGTGTGAATCTATGAACATGGTGATCTAGAGGGAGTTCTTCCTTGTGTCTTTCTTCTTCAACCTCTGGCCTTGGCCAAGTTCTTGAGGAAACCATCCGGAATCTCTTCCCACCTGATCGCAAACCCTCCCCCGAATCCTCTTGCGTCCATTCGGCCCCAATCTAAGCCATCCTATGGCATCTGTCTGTTCACCACGACGACAGTTGGCGCCCACCGTGGGGCATGAAGTGGCGCTTGATGGAATTCACATTCGGGCGGGCGTCCTCGAGATCTCCGGCGAGCGTACGGTGTCCGCGTTGGTGCAGCGCATCTACGCCATGGACTTCATCAATGACAACGCGGGCTGCTTCGCCAACGGCGGCGTCTTCCCCAAGAACGGCCGCATCATCGAGTTCGGCAGCCACCGCGTCTACTTCGGCACCGTCCCCGTGCGCCAGCGCCTCTCGCCGGTGCTGGTGGCACCGGACCCGCCAAGATGGCTTTGTGCTGGCCGCGTCGCCGGCAGCGTCGAGGTAATGATGACCGGTGTGGCTGGTGCAGGAAAGGAGGTTGCGGCTGAAGGCGCCGGTCGCGCGGTTTCGACCCGTGCGGCTAAGCCACCACTGGAGCGCGGCGCAGGCGCAGCGGGAGCATCATCCGCGCCACCGGAGACACCGCTCCAGGCGGCGATGAACGTCCTCGCCACCCCCATCGCGCAGAACATCGACCCGGCAGCGGCTCAGGCAGAGCTGGAGGCGCAGCGCCAGAAGATGCTGGAGAGCGGCAAGTACATCGTCAGGGCGCAGCGCGAGCTGAACCTAACCGTACGTGAGTATAACGCTGCCCATGGCTTTGCTTCTGTTAGCGCACATGCTGCTAGGATGCCAGAAAACCGGCTAAAAGCTCGCAACCTAGATCAAGATTTGCGCAAAGAGATTCTTACCGGCAAGAGTGCCTCTGCATCTGTTAGCATCGTGGAAAAGCCTAAGTATAGCAGCCCGGATAAAACTATAAAAGCTGCTAAGGCCGCAGTAGAGCTGTGCGAGTCGCTTTCCGGAGAGGCTTTGGTAAAGCAGCAAGAGCGCGTTAGAGAGCTGCTGGAAACTATTGAGCAGCAAAATGCTGAGCAGCTGGCTAAGCTGAACAAGGCCGCGGCCTCAAAATCCGCGCGTTCGACAAAGAATGCCGGTAGCAAGTCCCATGGGCAGGCTTCGTCCCCCCATCCGGACAGAAGGAGAGAAAAAGAAGTGAATGCGCAGCAGATGACTGTGTACGATCCGGTTCTTGCCGGAAAGCAACAAGCCGGGCAACATGATGCCGGTAGAAAAAGCCAAGGGGCAGAGCGAGGCTACGCCAGAGGCTATGCCGGAAACAATCATGCCGGTAGATATGAGACCGGGCAAAACTATCGAGCTGCAAGGGCAGCGTACGATGAGGAGGAAATAGATCCCCCAAGGTACCGGCAAGCAAGGGCCGCGGTACCGGAATGTTATGATGAAGCCGATTCAGCAAGACCGGCAGCATACTGGAACCCATTGGGAGAACGCCTGGGAGAGAGATACTTACCGGAACGGGATGCGAGGCACCGTCTGGATAGAGTGTACTTGTCAGAAATGATCGAGGAGGAAGGTCCTCCAGGTCCAAAGTGCTTTGGCCCAAGGATCATGAAAGAAAAACCACCAGTTCGCAACTTTATGTTGCCCCGTGACACAAAGACATACGATGGCACCACGAAGCCGGAAGACTGGCTCGCGGATTACGTGACCGCGGTATACGTTGCAGGCGGTGGAGGAACCGTAGCAGGAGGAGGAAACCGGCGTTGGGCCGTGAGGATCATACCATCGTTTTTGGTTGGACCGGCAAGAATTTGGCTAAACAACTTGCCGGCAGGAAGCATAAATGGCTGGCTGGATTTTGAGGAGGCCTTTGTGAGCAATTTCAGCAGCACCTATCAGAGGCCAAACAGGCCGCAGCAACTTGCTCTATGCGTGCAGCGCCCGAATGAAACAGACCGGGAATATTTGGCCCGGTGGAACACTACAAGGAACTCCTGTGAAGGGGTAATCGAGGCACAAGCCATTGCTTGGTTTAGCAGTGGATGCAGAAGAGGTTCACCGTTGTGGCAAAAGTTGCAGCGCAACATGCCGACAACGCTGGCAGAGATGATACGTGTGGCTGATAGCTATGCGTTGGGAGACCCAACGCAGCCGGCAGTGCAACCGGAGCCGGAACAGCTGCGCCACGAACAACACCGGGACAACCGGAATAACAAAAGAAGAGAAGATTTTCCAGATCGAAGGTACGGTCCGCAGCAAGTTGCTGCTGTGCAGGAAAACTCTGAGGCCAGCGGCAGTCAGAGGCAAAAAACCGGATCGCAGCCATGGGCGGGTCCTAAGAAGCAGTGGGTGGAAAAGAAACCCTGGGTCCAGAAGAGAAACTGGCAAGAACCCACAAAATACACCATGGAAGCTGCCATGGACCAACCTTGCCGGTGGCACACGCCGAATCCGGCACACCCATCAAACCATCTGACGAAGGATTGTACCTGGACCAAGTACTTGATGCAAAAGGGGACGGTAAAAGATGCACAGCCACCACAAGACATGCCGCGGCAGCAGCAACAGCTACCGCCACCACCGCCACTTACCGGGGCAAACGCCTTACCGGTGCAGCCAAACCGGCAGCAGTACCAGCAAGTTAACCGGGTGGAGCAAAATGATAACCAGCCACCTCCACCGGCACCTTTAGGCCGGAATGTTTACGAAGATCCGCATCTGTGCTGTGTTGTCTTTGTCACTGAGCCAACAGACCGGCAAAGTGTACACCGGCGCTCCATGGAGGTTAATGCTGTGATGCCGGCAGTTCCCAAGTACATGATGTGGTCCAATCAGGAAATCACCTGGTCATCCAAGGATCATCCCAAGATCATGCCGAATCCGGGTGGATATGCTCTTGTTGTGGACCCAATCATGAAAGGGCCGCAAACTCGAGTGAAGTTCAGCAAGGTGCTGATAGACAATGGCAGTAGCATCAACATCATGTACAAGCACACCATGCATACGCTGGGCATAACAGAAAACATGCTTCAGCCAACGCGCACAACGTTCCACGGGATCGTTCCTGGATTGTCCTGTGCCCCGATAGGAAAAGTTCGGGTGGACGTGGCATTTGGAGGACGTGACAATTGTCGGGTGGAAAATCTGGAGTTTGAGGTGGTGGATCTAGACAGTCCCTACCATGCATTGCTGGGGAGACCGGCGTTGGCAGCCTTTATGGCCACAACTCATACGGCTTACCTCAAGATGAAGATGCCGGCACCTTGTGGACCACTGACTGTGGTGGGAAACTATAAGATCTCACTGGAAACTGCATCTGCCGGATCGAACCTAGCGGAATCGCTGGTGATCGCGGAGGAAAAGAAAAGAATGCAAACAGCTGTTGCGCCGCTCGATCCTCACAAATGAGCTTAGCGGCAATGAGTGAAAACATGGGTTCGCCGGCATTCAAGCCAACGAATGAAACAAAGGACATCGTGTTGGATCCGGCTTACCCAGAGCGCACCGTTCGTATCGGTGCCGGCCTTGATCAAGCATAGGAAAGCGCGCTCGTCAGCTTCCTCCGTGAGAATCGGAATATCTTTGCCTGGTCAACTGATGATTTGGTAGGTGTTCCGAGGGAGCTGGCTGAGCACTCCTTAAACGTCCGTAAAGATGCCAAGCCGGTGCGGCAACCACTGCGCCGGTTCGCTGAAGACAGAAGAAAGATTATAGGAGAAGAGGTAACCAAACTGCTTGTTGCCGGATTCATTGTGGAGGTCACGCACACAGAGTGGCTGGCCAATCCGGTAATGGTTGAAAAGAAGAAAGATGAGAACCTGGAGGCAAAAGCTCCGAAGGTGTGGCGCATGTGCATCGACTACACCAACCTGAACAAGGCTTGCCCAAGAGATCCTTTTCCTTTGCCACGAATCGATCAAGTGATTGATTCAACTGCTGGGTGTGAGTTGTTGTCCTTCCTGGATGCCTATTCCGGTTTCCACCAAATTCCCTTGAAAAAGGAAGATCAAATAAAAACTGCGTTCATTACCCCGCACGGGGCTTATTGCTATGTCACTATGCCTTTTGGTTTGCGCAACGCTGGTGCAACGTACCAGCGCTGTATGCAAAAATGCTTGTTTGATCAAATCGGAAAGAATGTGCAGGTCTATGTGGATGACATCGTGATAAAAACTAAGGTAAAAAACACCTTAATTGATGACATCAGGCAAACGTTCGATAACCTAAGACGGTTCCGGATGAAACTCAATCCGGCGAAATGCACTTTCGGTGTACCTGCCGGCAAGCTGCTCGGTTTCCTGGTATCAAGCCGGGGCATAGAAGTTAACCCGGTAAAAATCCGGGCAATAGAAAGAATGGCTATCCCTCGAGAGTTAAAAGATGTGCAGAAGTTTACCGGGAGCTTGGCATCGCTAAGCCGGTTCGTGAGCAGGTTGGGAGAAAAAGCTCTGCCACTCTATGCTCTGATGAAAAAATCTGACACGTTCGTCTGGACCCCTCAGGCAGACGCAGCGTTTAAGGAGCTAAAAACAATGCTAGCCACAGCACCCATACTGGCTTCACCTCTAGAAAGGGAACCTATGCTGTTATACATAGCGGCAACAAACCGGGTGGTGAGTGTAGTGGTTGTAGTTGAAAGAGAAGAGGAAGAAAAAACCGTCCAGAGGCCGGTATACTACCTGAGCGAGGTGCTCTCCCTCTCAAAACAAAACTACCCTCACTTCCAGAAAATGACTTATGGCGTGTACATGGCCGCCACCAAACTCAAGCACTACTTTGAGGAGCACCCCATGAAGGTGGTGAGGGAAGCACCAATTTCCGACATCATGTGCAACAAAGATGCCAGCGGCCGGATTGCAAAATGGGCAATCCAGATATCACCGTACGTGCCGGTGTATGAAAGAAGAGATGCCATAAAATCACAGGCTTTGGCTGATTTCCTTGTTGATTGGGCGGAGATGCAATACAAGCCGCCAGATCAGAGGATAGAGTACTGGAAAATGCACTTTGATGGATCCAAGCTCAAGGAGGGTTTAGGTGCCGGTGTGGTGCTTACTTCACCAAAAGGAGATCACCTCCGGTATGTTTTGCAAGTACATTTCAGGGCATCGAACAATGTCGCTGAATATGAAGCTTTGATCCATGGGCTTAAGGTCGCAAAAGAAATCGGTGCGCACCGGATCATTTGCTATGGGGATTCAGACCTTGTGGTACAGCAGTGTTCCGGAGATTGGGATGCTAAAGATGCCAACATGGCCTCATACCGGTTTCACGTGCAAAAGATTGCCGGATTCTTCGAAGGGTGTGAGTTTCACCATGTGCCGCGAGCAGAAAATGAAGCCGCGGATGCTTTGTCCAAGCTGGGCTCATCTAGGCAAGAAATTCCTCCCGGAATAGCTTTGGCTCACTTAAGAGTGCCATCGATCAAACCAAGCCCGGAATCAGAGTCAATTTTTGTACCGGAGTCACACGTAGTACCCATGGATATCGATGAAGGAAACCGGGGACTGCTCTGGCAAGCTCGGGGACTGCTCCGGCAAACTCGGGGACTGCTGTACCCATACCGGAAGAAATGATGCTGGTGGATAGCATGGAGATAGACGCACCGGTGTTTCTGGTTCGAGAGATACCGTCATGGGTTAAACCTATTAAGGAATTCCTAATCAACGGCACCTTGCCGGCTGACGAAAACGAGTCAAGGAGGATACAAAGAAGGTCCAAAGCTTACACATTCATCAACGGTGAGGTGTACAAGAGAAGCGTTACCGGTGTCCTTCAAAGATGCGTGGAACCGGAGGAAGGAAAAGAGATGCTTGAGGAAATTCACCAAGGAGAGTGTGGGCATCATGCTTCATCAAGGGCGCTAGTAGCAAAGGTGTTCTGGCATGGGTTCTATTGGCCCACTGCTTTGGAGAACGCTGAGGGTTTGGTAAGAAAATGCAACGGCTGCCAGAGGTACGCCAAGCAAAACCATACCCCAGCATCCGGTTTAAAGACAATACCGTTAACATGGCCATTCGCCGTTTGGTGCCTTGACATGGTCGGACCATTCAAAACTGCAAGAAGCAGCATGACTCACATCTTGGTGATGGTGGATAAGTTCACCAAATGGCTAGAAGTAAAACCTATCGCAAAGTGTGATGGGCATACAGCGGTGAAATTCCTAAAAGATGTCATTTTGCGGTATGGGTACCCGCATAGCATCATCACTGATAATGGAACCAACTTTGCTCAAGGTGAGTTCAAAAGGTTCTGTGAAGACAACAACATCCGGTTGGATTTGTGCTCAGTGGCACACCCACAGGGCAATGGCCAGGTGGAAAGAATGAATGCCTTGGTGCTTTCCGGTATCAAGCCTAGACTCATTGATGCGGTGGAAAAGTCACCGGGATGTTGGCTCGATGAGCTACCGTCAGTACTGTGGAGTATAAGAACAACCCCAAACCGGTCTACCGGATACACTCCCTTCTTCATGGTTTATGGAGCAGAAGCGGTGATACCAACCGACATCATTCATGATTCACCAAGGGTACAGCTCTATACTGAGCAAGAGGTCAAAGAGGCCAGAGAAAATGATGTCGACTTGCTGGAAGAAGCAAGAGAGCTGGCTTTGGCAAGAACAGCCATTTACCAGCAAAACCTAAGACGCTATCATAACCGGAAGGTTAACCCGAGAGTTTTCCGGGAAGGAGATCTTGTACTTCGCCTGGTGCAGCGCACTGAAGGCCGGCATAAGCTGTTGCCACCATGGGAAGGTCCCTTCATTGTAAGCAAGGTGCTTCACAATGATGCATACTACTTAATCGATGCGCAGGAGTGGAAGAAAGGAAAGGCGGACAGGTCCGGAGAGGAGAGCAAACGTCCGTGGAACGTAGCTTTGTTGCGTCCTTTCTACTCCTGAAGTGGTGGTGTAAGAAGTTCCTTTTTGTACCTTATATGCTATGAATAAAAGATGCCGGAACCTTGAATGAATCTCGGGGACTACCCCAACTTAAGTTGCATGTAACTTGTCCATTTTTTCAGTTTACCAGTTGCTTATTGAATGTTTTTTCTTTCCGGTTTAGTAGTGTGCTAAATCCTACCGGAGTCTTCGACTCTGCTGCTGTCCGCAAACCGGCTTCATGGCAAGCAAGATAAACCAGTAGGAGATAAGCACATGAACTGTGAAAAGGGAGAGCAGGAAAGAACAATCCGGAAAGTTTAACTAACCCCGGTTAAACCGGTTTTTTGCAAAATTTCAAAGTTATTTCTAAGTTCAAGAAGATGCTTGTTTGGTGAAAGAACCTTATGCTCATACGCCAAAGAACGCCCAGAGAAGGCAGGCAGAGCCAAGGCAAAAGAACCAAGTATGCATCAAATTGGATGCGGAAACAATTGAGAAATCTTTGCAGTGCAGGATAAAATCAAAACCAAAAGCAGAATATGCTAAGACAAACTTAGAAATACTTAGCTACCGGTATAACTTACCGGCAGGAAATGTTGTACCACAACCACAAGCAAGCTTAAGTTTTACATCATAGACCCCGGCATTCCGGGGCAGAATTTAACGGACATTGTCTTTAAGATAACCAGGACAAACAAACAGATCACAGGCAAGCGTCTGAAAGAGGGTCATCAAGCAGCAGGAGCATCGGGTGCAGCGTCACCAGCCTCAACATCTTCAGGGGGAACAGCACCGGCCTCAGGAGCTTCCGGCGGCGCGTCCTCGGCAGCTTCACCTTCATCTCCCTCGTCTTCTTCTTCCTCATCGCTGAGGTAGTCCTTGACGCCAGGAGGGGGTGGGATGAAGGTGCGGACCTCGGCATACTCAGCGAGCCGGTATGCCCGGTCCTGCCGCTTCGCGGAGAGCGCCGGGTCTGTGTCCGTGGGAGCATCCGCGCGCACACCTTGGAGAGCATCCAGGTCAAGAGCAGGATACCATGAGCACACAGAGCGCAGCGCCGTGTCAGCTCCGGCGCGAGCCGCGGAACACTGCCACTCGCGGATCCGGTGCCCGGCATCATTGAGCCGCGCGGCGGTGAGGGTGATGTCCCCCGGCAGCTCCTCCTCAGGCCACAAGACCTTGAAGACTTGGATGGCGGCGGCTGGCAGGTCAGCAAGAAGCCGGTCGACGGAGCGCATATGCTGAACACGCGCGGAGAGGGCGACAAGATAGTCGTACCCATCCCAGTGCGCATCCAGATTTGGAAATTCCCGCGCAATCCGATCCTCCCTCACCTTCTTCAAGGCATAGACCTGGGATGCCGGGAAGTGCTCTACAGGAAGAAGGAAAAGCATAAACACGAGACACCGGAAAGAGTATGTCGGAAAAAACATGTCGGAAGAAGCAAGGAACAAAGATAAATCTTCAAAGGAAAAGGCTTATAAGCAAAAGAAGGGGCAAGGCAGGAACTTACGGAGGGCTAGCGCATCTATCTTCATAACCAACCGATCGTACTCCCGGTGATCGGTGGTCATGGTGTCAATAAGGCGCTCCGCTGCCTTCCGCGACTTCCTTTCCTCCTCCAGTTCTGTCGAGAGGACGGTGTTGGCGTTGGTGGAATCCTCCACAACCTCCGCCAGCCTGGCCTCCGCTGCTACCCGGGCGTCCTTCAAGGCCTGATCATGCCGGAGCGCGGCTTGTATAGCTTGCTCCTTGAGCTCCCCCAGGGCGGTCTTCTGGGCCTCCAGCACCTCGTTGTGCTCCTTGAGGAGCTGCTCCTTCTCGCCTAAGTACCGGAAAGAAAAGACTTAGCAAGCAACAACAGATGAAATGAAAAAAAGGAACAAGTTAGCAGAAGAAGAAAGGATGGTACCTTGAAGCTTGGCGACCTGGGCCTTCAGGGCCTCGATGGTAGCTTCCGGAACAACTGTTAAGCAAAAGAGTGTGTAAGTGTCAAAGAAGGAAACATTCCGGTAAAAAGATGCCGGAGGGGAAAGAAACAGACCTTGGCAGTGGCTGTGGGCCTCAGCAAGGTCCCGGTGCTCCCACAGAAGCTCCTCGAAGAGTTGCTTCCGGGTGTCGGCAGTGCTCTGTTCAAAGGAAGAAGGGTGTGAGAAAGAAAGAAACAAGGTTTCTACCCGAAACTCGGGGACTGGCAGTGCCGGTTTTGCGCGTTTCTAAGGTAAATTGTGTGTTAAGAAGAAGGTGTTTAACCCGAAACTCGGGGACTGGCAGTGCCGGTTTCACGTTAAGTTCTTAAGTTAAAGTTTCGCACTGAAAACAGCGTTTTCACCACGAAACTCGGGGACTGGGAGAATAGATAAGATCCGGAAAGAAAAGAAACCGGCATCAACAAAAAGATAAGAGGTTTAGCAGAACTTACCAGAACATTGTTGGTAGCATCGTACCAGGCACTGTCGAACTCTTTCACGGCGCGTTTAAGCCGCGTCAGCTGTTCTTCAGTGGACCGAGCCCCGGCAGGATCTGGCGCCGGAAGGCGATCCTTCCCCAGGCCGCGGGTAGAAGCGGAGAGATCCGCCTCATTCCACTTCTGGGCATAGGGGAGAAGGTGCCCCAGGTCCTTCCCCGCGCGCTTCAGATCAACAATCCGGCCCAGGAGGCCGGTAGGCTTGCCCTGGGCAGCGATGGCAGCGGGGCCGACGTGCAGCACCACGTCCCCTGAGCCGCTTGAGGCGGCGCCCTCCACAGCTTTGCCGCGGGAAGCCCCGGGCTTGAGGAAGTTGGTGATCTTGGGGGTCCCCGACGGCGCCGGTTGCTTGGCCGCGGAAGGTCCTTGGCTGGGCGGCGGTGTCAGCGTGGCCTTGGGAGGAGGAGAAGGTACCGGCGCGGAAGTATCCGGCGCGGTAGGGGAAGTGCTTGGTTGTTTCTTCTTCTTCTTCGGGGGAGGAGGAACCAGAGGTTCCGCCTGCCCGGCATCAGTCTGGCCGGCGCCGATGTTGCTGGCGCCGGTGTCTTGGGTCTCTGGAGGGGAGGTAAAGTCCTCCTCCGCGCGGTGATCTGGAGGTGTTGGGGCCGCGCGCCCCGAACTTGTAGTGCCTCCCGAAAGGGAGGCAGAGCTGTTGCCGGCACCAGATGGTGCCGGGCTTGAGTGAGGAGGAGGAGTTGAGGTCCTCGCGGAGCCGGCAGAGCCAAGCTCAAGCGCAGGGCTGAAAGAAAGGAAAAAGAGAGCAAGTTGGAAAAAAGCAACCGGAAAAGAACTCGGTGGAAACAAAAGAAGGCATAAAGAAGATAAAAACTTACCCGGATGACATCGGCATCCGCTTATGCTTGTAGCGCTTGGTGCCCACCTGCTTCCCGCCAATGACCTCAGTCCGAGGGCGTTTGCCGGAGGAAGCATGGCTGGGGCCGGCGCCGGCGGCTGGAGGATCGCTCTGTTGGCCCTCGGCCATGAGCTTATCCAGAAACTCCTCGCCAACCTCGGCCTGCAGGGGGGGCTCGTGCTCGTGGACCTGAGGGTTGTTGCTGGCTGAGGGAGTGTCTACAGAATGGCAGTAACAAAAAGAGTATAAGAAAACGAACAGGAAGGCTACCTCAAGAATGGTCAAGTCATCAGACGAACCAGCAGGTTCCGGCGGAGACTTGCCGAGGCGAGCGGATGCAGTCCGGCCCATCCTCAGATCTAGCCAATGGATGACGGGATCAGGATCGTACTTGTCCAAGGGCCTCTTCCGGCAAGGGCCTCGCCGGTCAGAATCAATCCGGGGGAAGCGGGCCTTGGCCTGAAAACAAAGGAAAAAAGAAAGATTAGACGCAAGTGCAAAAGCTACCGGTAATACGACCTAAGCCACATATCTTCTTACATCTTGGGACGGAGGATTTTTGGAGCTGAGAGGGCAAAGGCCCCACTCCCAGTCATCCGGCATGTCCATTTGGCAGATTTGGTTAGCCTTCAGGACCACATCAGCCTTGCTCAAGGGCAAGCCGGTGATCTTGGTAGGATCACCGGGGCCGTACATCTCACTAATCTTATGAGCACGCTGTTGAAGGGGAAGCACCCGGCGGCAGATGAAGGTGCGGACGATATCGTCGGAGCAAATGTTGGTATCCTTCATCAACCTCAGCATGAAGCGCACAACCCGGTTCGTCTCGGCATGATCCGTCCCGGGATTATACTGCCAGTTGGTCTTGGCGGGCGGCGCCGGGTTGAAAGCCGGCAGGTTGATGAGATCGTCGTCGCCCGCGTTCTTCACATAAAAGAACGTCGTCTGCCACAACCGGCAGGTCTCGAGGCAGTTGAACTTAAAAAAGGGGCTCCCTTGGCGGGAGCCGATGATGCAGGACCCGCATTGAACGGGAGGTTTGGGGGCAGGAATGTCCTTGCCCTGGACCGAATTGATCCGAAGGGAGAAAAAGCGGGCAAACGTCTCGCGAGCGGGACGGATGCCAATGTAGCCCTCCATGAAGGCCACAAAACAAGAAAGATAAAAAACGGCGTTGCCGGGGAGATGGTGAGGTTGTAGGCGATAGAAGTCGAGGAATTGACGAAAGAAATCTGAGGCAGGAAGGCCGAAGCCACGCTCGAAGTGAGCAAGAAAAACTACGACCTCACCGGGTTTGAGCACCGGTTGGATCTCGTCGCCGGGAAGCCGGCAGATGACCCCTTCCGGAATCCTCCTAGACCGGTAGAGCCAGTCTATCTCGAACTGGGTCACGTCGGAACCTCTCCAGGCTCCGCGTGTTTTGTCCTTTCCGGAGGCCCGGCTGGAGGTGCCGGTCTCTTGTTTCCGGCTGGATGCCTGGCCCATCCGGGCAGGGTCGTCGGTTAGCCCGCCGGAAGCGTTGCTATCTTGGGTGCTAGAGGTGGCCGCAGGGAGAGACTCTTCGCTAGACATGAGGATCTAGAAGATGCCGAAATCTACCAAGAAACAGTTTTCCCCGAATGAACCCACGCGCGAAGATCTACGAGTAAGAGGAAAAGCAAAACAAAGAGCGAATAAATACTCTACCGTCCCAAGATCCAAAGTGCAAGAGGAAAGGGGTAAGGGCGCATCAAGCCTAACCTGGGGCGGCGGAGTTGCGAAGGAAGAAGTTCGCTGGAGAAACGGCGAGCCCGCGGCCGGCGAGGAAGTCCGTCGGCGGCGAGGCGAAGAGGTGCTTGAGGAAAGGCGAATGCTGCGGGCACGGTGAAGTCGCTGCTGAGGTTCTCCGCGCGGCGAAGTCCGGCGGAACGGAGGCGAGAGTTCGCCGGGCGACGGGCTCGAACGAGCGGCGGCGGACGAAGAACGGCGGAGAGCATGGAGGTGAAGAACTCTGTGCGCAAGGAAGTGGGGAATGCGGAGAAGATGAGGAAAGAGCGGCGGTTGCGCTTATAAAGGAGAAGGGTAATGGGCTGGAAACCGCTGGGCCGCGGCGGTTCGCCTCGCGGCCCGCGGCGGTTCGCACCATGGGCCGCCACGTGTCAAGAAGATACACGCGAAAGACAGGAGGCCACACGGAAGTACACAGAAGATCCAGAACGGCTAGTGGGATCCGCTGCGGTGCATTAAATGCACGCGCGGGAGTCGAAGCGAATTGACAACTGACACTGGCGCGTCAGTTACAGTGCGCATGTCTGTCAGGCGCGGGGCCCGAGATATTCTCGACTTCACCGAGGAAGCGTTTAATGGTTAAGATACCGGGAGATAAGATACCGGAGAATGACTTGCAAAGAAAAGATAAGGAGGATCCGGGCAAAGATGCCGGATCCGAGCGTGGCGCCGGATGAATCAAACCGGTATCCAAAGACATAAGAACCTGGCATGGTCTGTTGGATAGGATCCGCCAGACTATACCAGCTTCGGGGACTAATGTTGGGGGGATAACCCCCGGTATGCCAAAGGCATGCCAAACCGGATGGTTTGTGCCATCAGGATACCGGTTAGATGTTCATGCCGGAGTCTAAGATAGGCGTTTGGCTGAACAAGCTAAACCGGTATCCTCATAAGAGGGATACCGGAACCGGATAGAAAAGGTACCGGGCTGCCGGTAGGAAGGGCTTGTCGGCAAGGCTGGTCAAAGATCCTCTCCAGAGCTAGAAGACAAAGATGAGCTAAGCAAAGTAGCTTTAAACGAAGGGCTGACGATAAAGCAGAAGGTGACGAAGAAAGAAGCCGGAGGACGTCAGCCTCCCTGATTAAAGAAGACCCCGGTGTCATCTATGATTAAAGTAGCTTTGTACAGTAGCAGGTAAAGTAGTTTGTCCAGTCAAAGATGCCATTAGGGTTTCTTGCACTGTAAGCCACCCTCTCCCCTATATAAGGAGAGGGGGCAGCCCTCCTTACGGGCACGCGGGTGTGTGTAGGCAGAGCCTGTAACTTGTGTGAATCTATGAACATGGTGATCTAGAGGGAGTTCTTCCTTGTGTCTTTCTTCTTCAACCTCTGGCCTTGGCCAAGTTCTTGAGGAAACCATCCGGAATCTCTTCCCACCTGATCGCAAACCCTCCCCCGAATCCTCTTGCGTCCATTCGGCCCCAATCTAAGCCATCCTATGGCATCTGTCTGTTCACCACGACGACACAAAGACTTTTCATGAATAGCACTTCAAGACAAGCATCAATAAGTCTTGCATAAGAGTTAACTCATAAAGCAATAAATTCATAGTAGAGACATTGAAACAACACAATGGAAGATTAAGTTTCAGCGGTTGCTTTCAACTTATAACATGTATATCTCATGGATAATTGTCAACATAGAGTAATATAATAAGTGCAATAAGCAAATATGTAGGAATCAATGCACAGTTCACACAAGTGTTTGCTTCTTGAGGTGGAGAGAAATAGGTGAACTGACTCAACATTGAAAGTAAAAGAATTGTCCTCCATAGAGGAAAGCATCGATTGCTATATTTGTGCTAGAGCTTTTATTTTGAAAACATGAAACAATTTTGTCAACGGTAGTAATAAAGCATATGTATCATGTAAATTATATCTTACAAGTTGCAAGCCTCATGCATAGTATACTAATAGTGCCCGCACCTTGTCCTAATTAGCTTGGACTACCGGATCATCACAATGCACATGTTTTAACCAAGTGTCACAAAGGGGTACCTCTATGCCGCCTGTACAAAGGTCTAAGGAGAAAGCTCGCATTGGATTTCTCGCTATTGATTATTCTCAACTTAGACATCCATACCGGGACAACATAGACAACAGATAATGGACTCCTCTTTTATGCATAAGCATGTAACAACAATTAATAATTTTCTCATATGAGATTGAGGATATATGTCCAAAACTGAAACTTCCACCATGGATCATGGCTTTAGTTAGCGGCCCAATGTTCTTCTCTAACAATATGCATGCTTAACCATAGGGTGGTAGATCTCTCTTACTTCAGACAAGACGGACATGCATAGCAACTCACATGAAATTCAACAATGAATAGTTGATGGCGTCCCCAGTGAACATGGTTATCGCACAACAAGCAACTTAATAAGAGATAAAGTGCATAATTACATATTCAATACCACAATAGTTTTTAAGCTATTTGTCCCATGAGCTATATATTGCAAAGGTGAATGATGGAATTTTAAAGGTAGCACTCAAGCAATTTAATTTGGAATGGCGGAAAATACCATGTAGTAGGTAGGTATGGTGGACACAAATGGCATAGTGTTGTTTGGCTCAAGGATTTGGATGCATGAGAAGTATTCCCTCTCGATACAAGGTTTAGGCTAGCAAGGTTGTTTGAAGCAAACACAAGCACGAACTAGTACAGCAAAACTCACATAAAAGACATATTACAAGCATTATAAAACTATACATCGTCTTCCTTGTTGTTCAAACATCTTACTAGAAAATATCTAGACTCTAGAGAAACCACTCATGCAAACCCAAATTTTAACAAGCTCTATGTATTTCCTCACTAATGGGTGCAAGGTATATGATGCAAGAGCTTAAACAAGAGCACAACAATTGCCAAGTATCAAGTTATTCAAGACATCATACCAATTACTACATGTAGCATTTTCCAATTCCAACCATATAATAATTAACGAAGAAGTTTCAACCTTCGCCATGAATATTATGAGCTAAGAACACATGTGTTCATACGAACCAGCAGAGCGTGTCTCTCTCCCACACAAGCATTTATTCAAACACAAACAAAAACAAAAGCATACAGACGCTCCAAGTAAAGCACATAAGATGTGACCGAATAAAAATATAGTTTTAAGAGAAGGAACCTGATAATTTGTCGATGAAGAAGGGGATGCCTTGGGCATCCCCAAGCTTAGACGCTTGAGTCTTCTTGAAATATGCAGGGATGAACCACCGGGGCATCCCCAAGCTTAGAGCTTTCACTCTTCTTGATCATAGTATATCATCCTCCTCTCTTGACCCTTGAAAACTTCCTTCACACCAAACTTCTCATAAACTTCATTAGAGGGGTTAGTACATAATCAAAAACTCACATGTTCAGAGGTGACACAATCATTCTTAACACTTCTGGACATTGCTCAAAGCTACTGGAAGGTAATGGAACAAGGAAATCCACCCAACACAGCGAAAGAAGCAATGCGAAATAAAAGGCAGAATCTGTCAAAACAGAACAGTCCGTAAAGACGAATTTTTAATAAATACTTCCGTTGCTCAGATCAGAAAACTCAAAACTAATGAAAATTGCGCACATATCTGAGGAACACGCACGTAAATTGGCATATTTTTATGATTTTTCTACAGGGAAAACAGCCCAGATTCGTGACAGATAGAAATCTGTTTCTGCGCAGAAATCCAAATCTAGTATCAACCTTCGATTAGAGGCTTCACTTGGCACAACAAAACACAAAACTAAGATAAGGAGAGGTTGCTACAGTAGTAAACAACTTCCAAGACACAAATATAAAACAAAGTACTGTAGCAAAATAACACATGGGTTATCTCCCAAGAAGTTCTTTCTTTATAGCCATCAAGATGGGCTCAGCAGTTTTAATGATGCACTCGCAAGAAATAGTATATGAAGCAAAAGAGAGCATCAAGAGGCAAATTCAAAACATATTTAAGTCTAACATGCTTCCTATGCATAGGAATCTTGTAAATAAACAAGTTCATGAAGAGCAAAGTAACAAGCATAGGAAGATAAAACAAGTGTAGCTTCAAAAATTTCAGCATATAGAGAGGTATTTTAGTAACATGAAAATTTCTACAACCATATTTTCCTCTCTCATAATAACTTTCAGTAGCATCATGAGCAAACTCAACAATATAACTATCACATAAAGCATTCTTATCATGAGTCTCATGCATAAAATTATTACTCTCCACATAAGCATAATCAATTTTATTAGTTGTAGTGGGAGCAAATTCAACAAAGTAGCTATCATTATTATTCTCATCAAGTGTAGGTGGCATAGTATAATCACAACAAAATTTACTCTCCATAGTAGGTGGCACCAAAAGACCACTATCATTATAATCATCATAAATAGGAGGCAAAGTATCATCAAAGTAAATTTTCTCCTCAATTCTTGGGGGACTAAAAAGATCATGCTCATCAAAACTAGCTTCCCCAAGCTTAGAATTTTCCATATCATTAGCAACAATGGTGTTCAAAGCGTTCATACTAATATCATTGCTACTAGCATGCAAATAAGATTCCATGGGTTTTTTAATTTTCGCATTAAACCATTCATGTCTTGACTCAGGAAATAGAATAAAAAGCTCACAGATGTTTTCCATTATGCCTTACTAGTGTAAACAAGAAACAAAAAGATGCAATTGCAGGATCTAAAGGAAATAGCTTCGAGTACTTACAACGCCGGGAAATAGCTTAGTAGCCGGGATCCGGAGTGTGAGTACCTTTTACCTTTCCTCCCCGGCAACGGAGCCAGAAAAGTGCTTGATGTCTACTTCCCCCTCCTTTTCCTGTAGACAGTGTTGGGCCTCCAAGAGCAGAGGTTTGTAGAACAGCAGCAAGTTTTCCCTTAAGTGGATCACCCAAGGTTTATCGAACTCAGGGAGGAAGAGGTCAAAGATATCCCTCTCATGCAACCCTGCAACCACAAAGCAAGAAGTCTCTTGTGTCCCCAACACACCTAATAGGTGCACTAGTTCGGCGAAGAGATAGTGAAATACAGGTGGTATGAATATATATGAGCAGTAGCAACGGTGCCAAAAAATAGCTTGCTGGCGTGTAGTTGATGGTGGTAGTATTGCAGCAGTAGTAACACAGTAAAACAGTAAACAAGCAGCGATAGCAGTATTTAGGAACAAGGCCTAGGGATTACACTTTCACTAGTGGACACTCTCAACATTGATCACATAACAGAATAGATAAATGCATACTCTACACTTTTGTTGGATGATGAACACATTGCGTAGGATTACACGAACCCTCAATGCCGGAGTTAACAAGCTCCACAATAATGCTCATATTTTAGTAACCTTTAGTGTAAGATAGATCAACAGATTAAACCAAGTACTAACATAGCATGCACACTGTCACCTTCATGCATATGTAGGAGGAATAGATCACATCAATATTATCATAGCAATAGTTAACTTCGCAATCTACAAGAGATCATGATCATAGCATAAACCAAGTACTAACACGGTGCACACACTGTCACCTTTACACACGTGCAGGAGGAGTAAAACTACTTTAATAACATTGCTAGAGTATCACATAGATAAATTGTGATACAAAACTCATATGAATCTCAATCATGTAAAGCAGCTCATGAGATTATTGTATTGAGGTACATGGAAGAGAGATGAACCACATAGCTACCGGTACAGCCCCGAGCCTCGATGGAGAACTACTCCCTCCTCATGGGAGCAGCAGCGGTGATGAAGATGGCGGTGGAGATGGCAGCGGTGTCGATGGAGAAGCCTTTCGGGGGCACTTCCCCGCTCCGGCAGCGTGCCGGAACAGAGACTCCTGTCCCCCAGATCTTGGCCTCGCGATGGCGGCGGCTCTGGAAGGTTTCTGTGGGTTTCGTCCAACTCATCAGGGTTTTCGATCCAGGGGCTTTATATAGGCGAAGAGGCGACGCAGGAGGGCTGACAGGGGGGCCAAACTATAGGGCGGCGCGGCCCCCCCTCTGGCCGCGCCAGCCTATGGTCTGGGGGCCCAGTGCCCCCCCTCTGGTCCTTCTCGTGTGTTCTGGATGCTTCCGGTGAAAATAGGAACCTGGGCGTTGATTTCGTCCGATTCCGAGAATATTTCGTTACTAGGATTTCTGAAACCAAAAACAGCAGAAAACAGGAACTGGCACTTCGGCATCTTGTTAATAGGTTAGTTCCAGAAAATGCACGAATATGACATAAAGTGTGCATAAAACATGTAGATAACATCAATAATGTGGCATGGAACATAAGAAATTATCGATACGTCGGAGACGTATCACGTCCCCGGAAAGCGAGCCACACAGCGCTACGGCAGCTTTAGCAGCTTTTATTGTTTTATCCGGGCTACTGTACTTAGGTTTTTCTACTATGCTCACAGATGCAGAAGTGCTTTTGCCGGCAGCAATTTCTTTGCGCAGATCCTGATCTAGATTGCGAGCCTTAAGCCGGTTTTCCGGTATCCTAGCAGCATGAGCGCTAACAGAAGCAAAGCCATGGGCAGCGTTATACTCACGTACGGTTAGGTTCAGCTCGCGCTGCGCCCTGACGACGTCTTTGCCGCTCTCGAGTATCTTCTGTCGCTGCGCCTCCAGCTCCGCCTGAGCCGCTGCTGGGTCGATGTTCTGCGCGATGGGGGTGGCGAGGACGTTCATCGCCGCTTGGAGTGGTGTTTCCGGCGGTGCGGATGATGCTCCCGCAGCGCCTGTGCCGCGTTCCAGCGGAGGCTTGGCCGCACGGGTTGAAACCGCATGCCCAGTACCTTCTTCCGCAGCTTCTTTGCCGGCGTCGACCGCACCTGCCATCATCACCTCCACGCTGCCAGGAGCGCGGCCAGCATGTAGCCATCTTGGCGGATCCGGCGCCACCAGTACCGGAGAGAGGCACTGGCGCACAGGGACGGTGCCGAAGTAGATGCGGTGGCTGCCGAACTCGATGATGCGGCCATTCTTGGGGAAGATGCCGCCGTTGGCGAAGCAGCCCGCATTGTCGTTGATGAAGTCCATGGCGTAGATGCGCTGCACCAACGCGGAGACCGTACGCTGGCCGGCGACGTCGAGGATGCCCGCCCGAATGTGAACTCCAGCAAGCGCCACTTCATGCCCCACGGTGGGCGCCAACTGTCGTCGTGGCGAACGAGCAGATGCCATGGGATGGCTTAAGTTGGGGCCGAATGGGCGCTAGAGGATTCGGGGGAGGGTTTGCGAGTAGATGGGATGAACTTCCGGATGCTTTCCTCAACAAACACAACCAAAGGCCGGTATGCAAGAAGAGAGACAAGAGGAAGAACTCTGCTCTAGATCGCTAGCTTCATTGATCTTAACATGGTTACAGGTTCTTGAATACAAGGTTCATCGTCTAACTTCACATAACGTGCCCGTAAGAGGCTATGCCCCCTCTCCTTATATAGGGGAGAGGGTGGCTTACAGAACAAGAAACCCTAATGGCATCTTTGACTGGACAAACTACTTTACAAAGCTACTTTAATCATGGATGACGCCTGGGTCTTCTTTAATCAGGGACGCTGACGTCCTCCGGCTTCTTTCAGCGTCACTCCTCTCTTTGGCGCCAGGGCTCCGATTAAAGTCACTTTGCTTAGCTCATCCTTGTCTTCTAGCTCTGAAGGGAATCTTTGACTGGTCTTGCCGACCTGCCCTCCTTCCGGTATCTTCTTCATCCGGTTCCGGTATACCCCTCTGGGGATACCGGCATGTCCTCACTTAGCCAAGCTCTTATCTTTGTGCTCCGGTAAGAATATTAAACCGGTATCTTGATGGCTCAAACCATCCGGTTTGGCATGCCTTTGGCATACCGGGGGTCATCCCCCCAACAGAGTGTCTATTTGCAAAATTAAGTTGCTTACTGATGAATCAGAGCAAAACATGTGAAGAGAATTATTAATGAAGTTTGATTAATCGGGGCTGGGAACCCCATTGCCAGCTCTTTTTGCAAAATTATTGGATAAGCGGATGTGCCACTAGTCCATAATGAAAGTCCGTCAAGAGTAAATGACAAGGTTGAAAGTTAAACACCTCATACTTCCTCATGAGCTATGAAACATTAACACAAATTGAGAAGCATTTTGAAGGTTTAAAGGTAGCGCATGAGAATTTACTTGGAATGGTTTGAAATGCCATGCATAGGTATTTATGGTGGACACTTTGGAACAACTTGGTTTTCAGGTGTTTGGAAGCACGAGCAGCGTTCCCGCTCAGTACAAGTGAAGGCTAGCAATAGACTGGGGAGCGACAAATCAAGAGAGCAGTCACTGTCATAATTATGCTTGCGGCAAAATAAATTAACGGAGGCATAAAAGTGATACAAGAACTCTGAAGCAATGTAAATCATCGAGGCTTAATTGACTTTTGTTCAGTCATATGCATGCGTGAGCATGTGCCAAGTCGATACAAATGAATTATTTAGAGGAGGATACCACAATGTCATACTTATTTATGAATAAAACAATGCAAGCAAACATCCATGACATGCTACTCATATTAATAAATTGGAGCTAAACATGAGAGATCATGAACTACTAGACTTTCTTAAATAACATATACCTCACATGAACCAACTAAGCATGCTCACATGGATGAGTATATGTACAAAAATGAAAAAAAATAGAGTTCATACCAGCCTCTCACCACAATCGAATTGTCGTAGATCGTCATTATTGCCTTTCACTTGTGTAGCTTGGATAATATGAAATGAAAACCACGCTCCAGCCACCGAAGACCATTGAAATCATAATGAACTTTACAAACCAAAGATGAACAGCAAATATTTTTGGTGTTTTCGAATTTGAAACAAGAACAAAGGGAAACAAGTAAACAAAGCAAAATCTTTTTGGATTTTCTTATAGCAAACCAACGATAGCAAATAAAGCAAAATAAATGCAAGAAACCAAAACAAACAAATGGTGAAGAGAAACAACAGAAATAGTTTTGGTCTTTTTGTGTTTTAGGAAAGAAACAAAGCAAAACAAGAAGAGGCAAACTAGAAAAGTCGCATAAACACAAGGCAGCAGAAATTCGTCAAACTTGACAGCAGTACAGTACTCGATTTTTAAGAAATTCTTCCACTGCTCAAATAAAAAAGTGTTCAACTAATGAAAGTTAGATAACAACCTGGGGAACATGCACAAAAAATGGCTTCGCAAAATATTGTACTGGCTATTTTTGAGATTTTTTTGGGTAACAGTCCAGAATCTGTTTTCAGGCAGCACTTCCCCAAATATCATCTCCCTCTCATTAGAAAACCACTCAAAGAAACTAAAAAAGTATATACAAGTATCCAGCAATTATAATATGCAAAGAATGAGTGATGCCGGTATACCTCCCCCCAAGCTTAGGCTTTTGGCCTAAGTGGAGTTCAACCCCAGCGAGGGTCGCTGTTCCACGCCGGTGGATCATACATGGTGTAGTCATAGTGAGGTCCCTGTGCAGAAGAAAAGCGTGGAGGGTCCACATGTCCAAAATGTTGATGCGAAGAACTTGCTGCATCGGATGACGAGTCGAGGTGTTCCTCGGCCTCCTCCGTGTTGTCTCTTGCATGATGGCCTCCTCCCTCTATGTGTGCATTCAGTGCACCTTCTGTGACTGACCAATCCTCCCTGGAATCAAGGTTAAATAGAACAGGCGCAGGCAATCTTACTAGTTTTTCAGTTTTCTTAGTTATTCTCCAAGCTTTCTTATAAAATATTATCTTGTAAAACAGGTTACCCAAATTAGATGAATCAGAAACAAATTCATGTTTAATCATGGAGACTATGTCAAGTTTTTCTATGGAAAGTTGAATATCAAGATGGTGAGGTTCTACTCCATGCAAAGCTAATAAACGAGAAGCGATGAGACCTCCACAAATTCCGCCCTTCTCACGGTTAGTAGCAAGTCTATAAGCTATCAATGCACCCAAATTATAAGCCCTATTGCTTTGCAGTGCAGCAGCTAGGAAGCTAAATCCTGGATAGATAATTTACTACCATTCTTTCTAGCAAGAACGCACTTAGTAACAAAATAAGCAAAGTAGCGGATAGCTGGGAGTTGAATGCTGCTGATTTTACCACCATCCTCTGAGAAACTCTTCCATGACAAATCATCTCGAAGAGGTTTAAGAGCTCTCGCGGCGATCCCCTTATCTTCTCGCATGATCCCCATTGCGGTACTCTAATTGCTGTACAAAAATCATTGAATGGCAAGTTGACAGTTTTATTATAAATCTTGTACTGAACCATGGGGTTAGATTGCGACCAATTGAACTTAAAATCCTGCACAACAGACATAGTAAATTTTGCATATTGGCATGGTTCTCCGTCAACAAAATCATTCAACCCTGCACGAGAAATTAGATTCTGAACATCTTCCAAGATTCCTGCACTTCTCATGAAATCTGTGCACGGGTAGTAAGAGGGGTATACTCCCTCTTCGCGGTTCACTCTCATGACTTGTTGCACCTCCAGTTCTTGTTGGTTTAGTTGATGTCTATTCCACTCCATTTTCTGAAATTTTAAACAAACATTATAAAATTTGATTTGGTGACATATAATTTAGGGGAACTACTATAGGAACTTGCTAGAGTACTAATCATGCATCAAAACTAGTTTATACAACTTAGAACAAGCATGCAAACTCACTAAACATGTTACCTACAACAGCAAAATATTCAAGATATACTCAACCAAACAAAATTCTACTTGGATAATCGGAGGAGTCACATACCGGAGAGCAAATGTGCCAAATTTCAGACAGAAATCTGGGCTGAGCAAAGAGATCGAGAAATCCTGAGCTCTTGAGCAAAAACGCGAGTGAGAGAAAGCTGGTGCTGATTTTTTCGGGAGAGACAAGAGTGTGGGAGGAAGAGATGCTGAAGTGGGGCAAGGGGGAGCCCACACACCAGGGTGGCGCGCCCCCCTTGCTGGCCGCGCCAGCCTGTGGGGTGCCACCCTGGGGTGCCCCACTGGTCATCCCCAGGTGCTCCCAGGTGCATTTTCGAAAAATAGGACCAACGGTATAATTTTTGTGAATTTTTGAAAACTTTGAAAAATGCACATTTCTGGGTATTAAGTTTATTATTACTGGACAGGAAATTTTTTGAAATCTCTAATTAACTAAGGAACTTTGCAAATCAAAAGTGCTACAGCAAGTAGAACAAGTGGAGGGAGAGAGATGTTGTTTACCTCCTCTATGCATATAAAAAGTATTTGTTAACAAGGTTGATCAAGTCTTGCTACCAAATAAATTTTACATAGCATGAGAAGAAATAAACCTCAAATCAGTCATGTTACCTTGAATTGTATTGATATGGATCCAATCATAAGATTTTGATATCCTTCTTTAGGCTCATATATAGGACAATCGATAGTTCCAACTTTGATAGTTCTCACATTAGAAATAGTATTAACTCCACACACTTTATCAATCCTCTTGGGGAAATAGACGGTATGCTCCTTATCATCAACATTGAAAGTAACCTTTCCTTTATTGCAATCAATAACAGCCCCTGCGGTGTTAAGAAAAGGTCTCCCAAGAATAATAGACATATTATCATCTTCAGACATTTCCAACACAACAAAATAAGTTAATATCAAGCAGTTGTTAGTAACTTGAACAGGAACATCCTCACATATACCAACATGAATAGCAGTAGATTTATCAGCCATTTGCAAAGATATATCAGTAGGTATCAACTTATCTAAATAAAGTCTCTTATAAAGAGAAAAAGGCATAACACTAACACCGGCTCCCAAGTCACATAGAGCAGTTCTAATATAATTATTCTTAATAGAACAAGGAATAGTAGGTATACCTGGGTCGCCCAACTTCTTTGGAACTTTGCCATTGAAAGAGTAATTAGCAAGCATAGTGGAAATTTCCTCATTGGGGATTTTCCTTTTGTTAGTGACAATATCTTTCATATACTTTGAATAAGGAGGCAATTTTAATAGCATCAGTCAAAGGGATTTACAAGAATAAAGGTTTCATCCAATCAAAAAATTTATTATAGTGTTCTTCTTCTTTTGATTTTAGTTTCTTAGCAGGAAAAGGCATTTGCTTTTGCACCCAAGGTTCTCTTTCATTACCATGTTTCTTAGCAATAAAATCTTCTTTAGTATACTTTTTATTTTTAGCATGCTTTTCAGGTTCATCCTCAACCTCTTCTTTATCAGAAGCATCTTTCTTATCATTATCATTATCATTATCATTATCATGTTCATTACCACTTTCAGTTTCAGCATCAGAAGTAGAAATACTATTAGGATCATTAACAGGTTCAGAGGATTCTACAACATTTTTATGTTTCTTCTTCTTTTTCTTAGAAGGAGCACTAGTTTCAATGCGTTGAGAATCTTGTTCAACTCTTTTGGGATGCCCTTCAGGATATAGAGGATCCTGGGTAGAGACACCGCCTCTAGTTGTTACTTCATAAGCATGTTTCTCTTTAGAATTATTTTTTAATAAGTCATTTTGCACTTTAGTGAGTTGATCAATTTGAGTTTGAACCATTTGAAAATGTTTAACAAGCATCTTAACATCATTGGAGGTTCTCTCCACAATATCATGCAAATTGCTAATAGCTTGAGAATTTTCTATTAGATGATTCTCTACTCTCATATTAAAATTTTCTTGCTTAACAATATAATTATCAAACTCATCTAAGCATTGAGCAGGAGGTTTTGAATACGGAATATCTTCCCTAGTAAAGCGTTGAAGGGAGTTTACCTCAGTCATGGATGAAGGGGGAATTATCTCACATATATCTTCTATGGGAGGTAGATTCTTCACATCTTCGGATTTAATACCTTTCTCCTTGAGAGACTTCTTAGCTTCCCTCATATCTTCATCATTCAATTTAATCAAACCCCTCTTCTTCAATATTGGCGTTGGAGTTGGTTCAGGTGTAGTCCAATCATCATGATTCCAGCCTATTTTAGCCAATAATTCTTCAGCTTCGTCTGGAGTTCTTTTCCTGAAAACACAACCAGCACAACTATCCAAATATGCCCTAGACACAACGGTTAGTCCACTATAAAATATATCAAGTAAATCATGCTTTTCCAATTCATGTCTAGGTTGAGCCCTGATAAGAGAGCAAAATCTTGCCCATGCTTCAGGCAATTTCTCTCCATCTTCCTGGTCAAAGCTATAAATTTTCTGTAAAGCAGCATGTTGAGCACTAGCGGGAAAGTATTTCCAAAAGAAAACATCAAGCAAATCACCTGGACTTTTAATAGAACCAGGAGGCAAATTATTATACCAAGTTTTAGCATCATCCTTTAATGAGAAAGGGAAAATTTTAGCAACGAAATAAGTACGCATCTTAACATCATCAGAAAACAAGCTACTCATAGAAGAAAGTTCATTCATGTGTTCTACAACACTTTCCTTTTCAGTACCACAAAAAGGTGTTTTCTCAACAATAGCTATATGAGATAGATCGAGAGAAAAATCATAATCTTTATCCTTAATGCATATAGGAGATGTGGCAAATTTAGGATCAGGAGATAACTTATGTCTAACAGTATATTGTGCGATAAACTTTTTAATTTTTCTTGCATCAGCAGTAGCATTGCATCTATTAATAAAATCATCATTAAGTTCCACATAATCCTCATCAGGATCATCACTAGAATAATCAAGTTCAGGTGAATTAACAGGTGTAGCAGCATTAGGAGTTTCAGTATTTTCAATTTGTCTAGACCTAGCAATTGTAGCATCTAGAAAGGATCCCAATGAACCACTATCATCAAGCACAGCTGAAACATTATCAATATTATGAGAGTTTTCAGATTCAGCAGAAGTACCAGCAAGTGAAGCTTGCGGCGGTGAAACAAGTTGACTTATCACAGATGGTGAATCAAGAGTAGCAGAGGTACTCAGAGTTGTACCTTTTCTTGTAGTGGATGGTAGTATGGCGACTTTAGGATCGCGAGTTTTACCCATGATGGAGAATTTGCAGCGAACAATATCAATCCAAGTGAACTTCCAAATAAAGCTATGCTCCCCGGCAACGGCGCCAGAAAACAGTCTTGATAACCCACAAGTATAGGGGATCGCAATAGTCTTCGCGGGTAGTAAAACCCAATTTATTGATTCGACACAAGGGGAGACAAAGAATACTTGAAAGCCTTAACAGCGGAGTTGTCAATTCAGCTGCACCTGGAAACAGACTTGGTCGCAAGAGTTTATCAGTAGTAACATTTTTATAGCAGTAGCAGTAGTGAAATAGCAGCAGCAGAATAACGAAGACAACAGTAGTGATTATAGTAAACAGCAGGATTAAAATACTGTAGGCACAGGGATGGATGACGGGGGTTGCATGGATGAGAGAAACTCATGTAACAATCAAAGCAGGGCATTTGCAGATAATAATAAAATGGTGTCCAAGTACTAAGCAATCCATAGGCATGTGTTCCGTATATAGTCGTACGTGCTCGCAATGAGAAACTTGCACAACATCTTTTGTCCTACCAGCCGGTGGCAGCCGGGCCTCAAGGGAATCTACTGGATATTAAGGTACTCCTTTTAATAGAGTACTGGAGCAAAGCATTAAAACTCCGTGAACACATGTGATCCTCACATCACTACCATCCCCTCCGGTTGTCCCGATTTCTATCACTTCGGGGCCATTGGTTCCGGACAGCGACATGTTTATACAACTTGCAGGTAAGATCATAAAACAATGAATATCATGATGAAACAATAACATGTTCAGATCTGAGATCATGGCACTCGGGCCCTAGTGACAAGCATTAAGCATAACAAGTTGCAACAATATCATCAAAGTACCTATTACGGACACTAGACACTATGCCCTAACAATCTTATGCTATTACATGACCAATCTCATCCAATCCCTACCATCCCCTTCATCCTACAGCGAGGGAATTACTCACACATGGATGGGGAAACATGGCTGGTCGATGGAGAGGCGTCGGTGGTGATGATGGCGATGATCTCCTCCAATTCCCCGTCCCGGCGCAGTGCCAGAACAGAGACTTCTGGCCCCCGAGACGGAGTTTCGCGATGTGGCGGCGTTCTGGAGGGTTTCTGGCGACTTCGGCTTCTTTTTCGTGATTTTTAGATCGAAACCTTTTTATAGTCCAGAGGGGGCATCGGAGGCCAGCCGAGGGGGCCACACACTAGGGCGGCGCGCCCCCCCTGGGCCGCGCCGGCCTGGTGTGTGGGGCCCTCGGGCCTCCACCTGGCTTGCCCTTCTGGCTCCCTGAGTATTCTTGTAAAATAGGCCCATTGATGACCCACAAGTATAGGGGGTGTATCGTAGTATTTTCGATAAGTAAGAATGTCGATCCCAACGAGGAGCAGAAGGTGTTGACAAGCAGTTTCGATGAAGGATTCCCTGTAAATACTCACAGACAAGTATTCGGGGGGTTTTGATGTAACAGTTGAATAAAGTACGAGTAAGTAAAGTGCGAGAGTAACAATTGCAGCGAGTGGCCCAATCCTTTTTAGCACAAAGGACAAGCCGGGTTGTTTACTTATAATGACCAAACGTTCTCGAGGACGCACAGGATTTTAGTCTAGTGCTTTCGCTACATATGGCTAAATAATCTTCATTGTTATGATAAGTGTTGTGTGGGTGAACCTATGCTAATGTACTGCCCTTCCTAGGACTAATACATACTTGTGATTATACCCCTTGCAAGCATCCGCAACTACAAGAAAGTAATTAAGAATAAATCTAACCACAGCCTTAAACTCTGAGATCCTGCTATCCCTCCTGCATCGATATACCAACGGGGGTTTAGGTTTCTGTCACTCCGGCAACCCCGCAATCGGCAAACAAGTACAAGATGCATTCCCCTAGGCCCATAAAGGTGAAGTGTCATGTAGTCGACATTCACATGACACCACTAGAAGAATAACACCACAACTTAAATATCATACCATTGAATATTACTCAACCATAGTTCACTACTAACATTTAGACTTCACCCATGTCCTCAAGAACTAAACGAACTACTCACGAGACATCATATGGAACATGATCAGAGGTGATATGATGATGAATAACAATCTGAACATAAACTTGGTTCAATGGTTTCACTCAATAGCATCAACAACAAGTAGAAATCGATACCGGGAGAGTTTCCCCTATCAAACAATCAAGATCGAACCCAAATTGCTACGGCGGTGATGGTGTCCAGCGGTGGAGACGGTGGTGATGATGGTGGAGGTGATGATGATGGTGATGGAGATGATGTCCAGCTCGATGATGGTGACGATGGCGTCGATTTCCCCCTCCCGGAGGGAATTTCCCCGGCGGATTCCTGCCCGCCGGAGAGCTCTTTTCTCTCTGGTGTTCTCCTCCCCGCAGAGGCGGCTGTAACTCTTCGTGAGGTACCCTCTGTGGCTTAGGTCTTCGGGACGAAGGGTTTCGCGAAGAAAAGGAGGCGAAAGGGGCTGTGGGGCCCCCACACCACATGGTGGCGCGGCCAGGCCATGGGCCGCGCCGGCCTGTGGTCTGGCCCCACCTTGGGCCTTCTCAGCTCCTCCTTCTGGCTTCCTTCGTCATCTTGAAAAATAGGATTTTTGGTATAATTTCCTTCCACAGTTGATCTTCCGAAATATTGCGTTCTGGCGGTGCTTTTTCCAGCAGAATCTTGGCTCCGGTGCTTGATCCTCCAATAATGATGAAACATGCAAAATAGATGAAATAACATAAGTATTGTATCCAAATATGAAATATATCAATGAATAACAGCAAATTATGATATAAAATAGTGATGCAAATTGGACGTATCAACTCCCCCCAAGCTTAGACTTCGCTTGTCCCCAAGCGAAACTGAACTCAGTAAACAGGACCACATGTTTATGGAGTGAAGAGTCGATAAATAAAATACGGACAAGAAGCATCATATTCATTCACACAAGACATTATAGTAAACAACTTCCTCATATAACTCAACTTGAAACAAGTATAAGGTAATCACAAATAAAGGTGCATAAGAAATCATAATTGGTGATGGCAAACTTCGTTCTTGGTCAGAGAACAATTAACAGGTTATATTTATCTATCGAGCAGCGCTCTCATGTTAAAGTTTATATGGCACAACTTGCATACTCAATCATAATAGTCTCCTCATAATCATTGATAACTTGCAAAGTTATATTCATTCAGATAAAACTTGTACTAAACAAAGAAGAATAAAAGACATAATGAAGCAAATCACAATATAATGGTTTGATCACAACTACTCAAATGCTTGCTTGAGATGGAGGGAAATAGGTTTACTGACTCAACATAAAGTAAAAGACAGGCCCTTCGCAGAGGGAAGCAGGGATTAAATCATGTGCTAGAGCTTTTTCAGTTTTGAAATCATATAAAGAGAATAAAAGTAACATTTTGAGAGGTGTTTGTTGTTGTCAACGACTGGTAGCGGGTACTCTAACCCCCTTGCCAGACAACCTTCAAAGAGCGGCTCCCATATTATTTTCATTTTATGTGGCACTCCTTCCAACCTTTCTTTCACAAACCATGGCTAACCGAATCCTCGGGTGCCTGCCAATAATCTCATACCATGAAGGAGTGCCTTTTTATTTTAGTTTTATTATGATGATGACACTCCCCCCAACCTTTGCTTACACAAGCCATGGCTAACCGAATCCTTCGGGTGCCGTCCATCAATCACATACCATGGAGGAGTGTCTATTTAGTTTAATTAATTTGGGACTGGGAATCCCATTGCCAGCTCTTTTTGCAAAATTATTGGATAAGCGGATGAAGCCACTAGTCCATTGGTGAAAGTTGCCCAACAAGATTGAAAGATAAAACACCACATACTTCCTCATGAGCTATAAAACATTGACACAAATAAGAGATACTAAGTTTTGAATTGTTTAAAGGTAGCACATGAAGTATTTACTTGGAATGGCAGAAAATACCATGTAGTACGTAGGTATGGTGGACACAAATGACATAGGTTTGGGCTAAGGTTTGGATGCACGAGAAGTATTCCCTCTCAGTACAAGTCTTTGGCTAGCAAGGCTAATTAGCAAGCATAAGAGTTGAAGGAAACAAACAAATATACATGTGATAGAAACAATCATGCATCTTCCTTGTAAGCACAAACAATTTTAACTTCAGAATAATAAGCTATGAGCTAACAAGAAAGAAAGAAAGTGAAACAACTACATGTATTTCTCTTTTCTACTTAAACCTCAAAGTGTTGTTGCTATTGACCAATGCTAAGTTTGCCAAAACAAAATAGATTTATTCAATGCTCCCAAAGTGATACCAATACTAACAACAGGGTAAATCATATAATAGAGATTGCAAACTAAAATAAGATGTGCAAAATGTAAATGATAAGACTTCTCATTAATATTCCATAACGATAACTCACACCAAGGGATACATAGAAAACCAACTAAAGGAGAGATACTTCCAAACTGCAACCCATCTTATATGATAACTTCCCTACTCATGATATGACACTACTTGACAGTAAAAAGTAAAAGATAGTGATGATGTGATACCGCGGCACTCCCCCAAGCTTGGAACAAACCAAGGGGATGCCAATACCGATGATGAGTTACTCCTGCGGCGATGGTGGTGATGAACTCCTCCCGTGCTTCTTACAGATCTCCTTCAGCTTCAGTTTCTCAGCTTGGCAATTCTGCACTAAGACTCGAAGAGATTCATTGTTATCTGAAGTTGGCGATGATGACCTTGTGATGTGAATCGAGTGGTATTCCAGCATTCTACGGAGACGGCAATTCTCCTCCTGGAGTATCTCCACTTCTCTTCTCAGAGCCCGATATTGATCACAAAACTCATCGGTAGTCCGTAGAGCTTCTTCCAACACAGGGAAGGAGTCGAGGCTAAGAGCGGGTGGTAAGGGTCCCTGCAAGTTATGAGAAAAAGAACGTCGAGTGTCAACAGATCCCACCAAGATTTGCTTGCTCCCAACGGCTTGCTGCTCTTGTCTTGATGGCACCCTCTTCACTTCTTCCTCCGAAAGCCCCTTGCCCTTGTTGTTGGAGGCCATGATGCTTCTAGACCGAAAACAGATCCTGGCAGAAACAGCTCGAAACAAAACACGTCGAGAAAACGATATACGGGCCTCCAGGGGTCCGGGGGATTATATAGCAAATATTTTCACGACAAAAGGAAAGTACCAGATCGAACTAGAGTCGGAAAGGGGCGACGAGGCGGCCAAACCATAGGTCGGCGCGGGCCCAGGTCAGGCCGCGCCGGCCTATGGTGGCACGCCCTCGTGCGTCTTTTCCACTCCGTTTCGATCTCGTAATTTTTCATATTTTCCAAAAACAGCAAAAATATTGTTCGGAAAGTAAATTGCGAACTTTTCATTACCAGTACTGTTACCTATTCAAAGTCGAGTTCTGGCGGACTGTCAATTTGCCCTTTGATGAAAGCCTCCGGTGTTTCCACTCGAATAATATCAACATCAACATTATAGGAATCACCCGAGATATAATGCTTGAGTCTTTGTCCATTCACCACTTGCGTAGCATTGCCTTGGAGAGAGCTAATTTTAATTGCTCCTGAACGATACACCTCCTCAACAACATATGGTCCTTCCCATTTCGAGAGTAATTTCCCTGCAAAGAATCTGAGACGAGACCGATACAATAGGACTTTATCCCCAATATTAAATTCTCTTTTGATAATCCTTCTATCATGCCATTTTTTAACTTTCTCTTTAAAGAGTTTAGCATTTTCATAAGCTTCACTTCTCCATTCATCTAGAGAACTTAATTGCAACAACCTCTTATTACCGGCAAGTTTAGGATCTTTATTTAATTCTCTAACTGCCCAATAAGCTTTGTGCTCTAGTTCTAAAGGTAAATGACAAGCTTTTCCGTAAACCATTTTATAAGGTGACATTCCCATGGGATTTTTATAAGCAGTTCTATAAGCCCATAGTGCATCCTTCAATTTACTAGTCCAATTCTTTCTAGTTTTATTAACAGTCTTTTGCAAGATAGATTTAATCTCTCTATTTGATAATTCTACTTGCCCACTAGTTTGAGGATGATAAGCGGAAGCGATTCTATGATTAATACCATACCTAGCAAGAGTTTTTCTAAAACCTCCATGAATAAAATGAGAACCTCCATCAGTCATAATATATCTAGGCACTCCAAATCTAGGAAAAATAATGTCTAAAAGCATTCTTAAAGAGGTCTCACCATCAGCACTTTTTGTAGGTATTGCTTCCACCCATTTAGTAACATAATCAACAGCAACAAGTATATGAGTGTTACCTTCTGAAGACGGAAAAGGTCCCATGAAGTCAAATCCCCAACAATCAAATGGTTCAATAACAAGAGTATAATTCATAGGCATTTCATTACGTCTGGAGATATTACCAACCCTTTGGCATTCATCACAAGATAAAATAAACTTTCTCGCATCCTTGAAGAGAGTTGGCCAATAAAAACCTGATTGTAGAACCTTTTGCGCGGTTCTTTCTCCGGCGTGATGTCCTCCATAAGCACTACCATGACATTTACTCAATATCTCCTGTTGTTCATATTCGAGAACACATCTTCACATAATACCATCCACTCCTTCTTTATATAAGTGTGGGTCATCCCAGAAATAATGCCTCAAGTCATAAAAGAATTTCCTCCTTTGCTGAGCTGAAAAGGTTGGAGGCAAGTACTTGGAAACAATAAAGTTAGCATAATCAGCATACCAAGGACTGTCTCGCGAGCTCACCTTTATTACAGCCAATTGTTCATTTGGAAAACTATCATTAACAGGAACAGGATCATAAGCAATATTTTCCAATCTAGACAAATTATCGTCACAGGATTATCAGCACCTTTCCTATCTACAATATGTAAATCAAATTCTTGCAAAAGAAGTACCCATCTAATAAGCCTCGGCTTAGCATCTTTCTTTGTCATAAGGTATCTAATTGCAGCATGATCAGTATGAATCGTAACTTTTGAATCAACAATATAAGATCTAAATTTATCACAAGCAAAGACTACAGCTAATAATTCTTTTTCAGTTGTAGCATAATTTCTTTGAGCAGCATCAAGAGTTTTACTAGCATAATAAATAACATTCAGTTTTTTATCTACTCATTGTCCAAGAACAGCGCCACAAGAAAATCACTAGCATCACACATAATTTCAAAAGGCAAATTCCAATCAGGAGGTTCAACTACAGGAGCAGTTGTTAAGGCTTTCTTTAGAGTTTCAAAAGCTTCCTTACAATCATCATCAAAAACAAAAGGTACATCTTTTTGAAGAAGATTAGTAAGAGGCTTTGAAATCTTGGAGAAATCTTTAATAAATCTCCTATAAAACCCAGCATGACCAAGAACACTACGAATACCTTTAACATCCCTGATAGGGCATCTTCTCAATTGCTTCAACTTTAGCTCTATCAACTTCAATACCTCTCTCAGAAATTTTATGTCCCAATACAATTCCTTCATTAACCATAAAGTGGCATTTCTCCCAATTAAGAACAAGGTTAGTTTCTTCACATCTCTGCAAAACTTTATCAAGGTTTCGCAAGCAACTATCAAAAGAATTCCCATAGACGGAAAAATCATCCATGAATACTTCCACAATACTCTCACAAAAGCCATGAAAAATAGCAGACATGCATCTTTGAAAAGTAGCAGGAGCATTACATAAACCAAAAGGCATACGTCTATAAGCATAAGTTCCATAGGGACAAGTAAAAGTGGTCTTCTCTTGATCTTTAGTTTTAACAGCAATTTGTGAAAACCCAGAATAACCATCAAGAAAGCAAAAATGAGTATTTTTAGACAATCTTTCTAGCATTTGATCAATAAATGGTAAAGGGTAATGATCTTTCTTAGTAACTTTATTAACTTTTTGAAAATCAATGCACATTCTATACCCTTCAACTACTCTTTGAGGGATGAGCTCATCATTATCATTAGGCACAACAGTCATTCCTCCTTTCTTGGGAACGCAATGCACAGGACTAACCCATCTACTATCAGCAATAGGATATATAATACCAGCTTCGAGAAGTCTTAATACCTCATTCCTTACCACTTCCTTCATCTTCGGAATTAGACGACGCTGATGTTCAACAACAGGCTTTGCATCATCTTCCATATTAATAGCATGTTGGCAAATAGAAGGAGAAATCCCCTTCAAATCATCAAGAGTGTAGCCAATAGCTCCTCGGTGTTTCTTCAATATTTCCAATAACCTTTCTTCTTCAAACTCTGTAAGCTTAGAACTAATAATAACAGGATATATTTTCTTATCATCAACATGAGCATATTTAAGATTATCAGGTAAAGGCTTTAAATCAAAAACAGGATCTTCCTTTGGCGGCGGTGTTGTACCCAGATCTTCCACCGGTAAATCATGCTTAAGAATAGGTTGGCGAAGAAAAATTTCCTCAAGCTCATCTCTTTCTTTCCTAAAAACTTCACTCTCGCTATCCTCCAAATGTTGCTGCAAAGGATTATTAGGAACAAGAACAATAGATGCACACTGCTCCATTTTAAAATCATCACTAGGCAAATCAGCTTTATAAGGAGTTTTGGTAAATTTAGAGAAGTTAAACTCATAAGATTCACCAGCAAATTTAGTCAAAATTTTCTCTTTCTTGCAATCTATAATAGCTCCACAAGTATTTAGAAAAGGTCTACCAAAAATGATAGGACAATAATCACTAGCAGCAGAACCAAGTACCAAAAAGTCAGCAGGATATTTAATCTTACCACATAGAACTTCCACATCTCGAACAATACCAATTGGAGAAATAGTTTCTCTATTAGCCAGCTGAATAACCACATCAATATCTTCAAGTTCACAAGAATCAATTTCGTGCATAATCTCCGTGCAAAGCTCATAAGGAATAGCACTAACACTTGCACCAATATCACATAATCCATAATAGCAATGATCACCAATTCTAACAGATAGCATAGGAACACTAACTTGTTTGGGTTTATTAGGATGTGAAACAATATTAGAAGCATCTTCACAGAAAATAATATGACCATCCTCCACATTTTCAGTCACAAGATCTTTAACTATTGCAACAGCAGGTTCAACTTTTATTTGTTCTTCAGGTTCTACAGGTTTCTTTTCACTTTTATGAACCACATTATTTATAACAGAGTACTCCTTCATTTTAGCAGGGAAAGGAGTTTTTTCAATATAAGCTTCAGGAATAACATGATCAGCAGTTTCAACTACAACGCATTTATTAATAGATGAATCAATTTTATCTTTATACGGTTCATGATACTTATCAAAATTCTTCTTAGGCAATTCATAATGAGAGGCAAAAGCTTTATAAAGATTTGCAGCAACTTGAGAATCAAGACCATATGTAGCACTCATATTACGAAATTTATCAGTATCCATAAAAGCTTCAATGCATTTATAATCATAAATTATACCTGATTCTCTATCCTTGTCATTCTCCCAACCTTCAGTATTTTCTTGGATCCGATCAAGAAGGTCCCTTTTAAACTCTTCTTTGTTGCGTGTAAATGATCCAGAACAAGAAGTATCCAGCAAGGTCTTGTCTTGAAAAGAAAGTCTTGCATAGAAATTATCAATAATAACATTACCAGGAAGCTCATGAATGGGGCATTTGAGCATTAAAGACTTCAATCTCCCCCAAGCTTGGGCAATACTCTCTCCATCATGAGGCCAAAAATTATATATGCGATTCCGATCCTTGTGAATTTCACTTGGAGGATAGAACTTAGAATAAAACCGGGGCACAATATCATTCCATTCAAGAGAATCCCCATTATCCAGTAATTTATACCAATGCGCCGCCTTACCAGACAGCGATATAGAGAATAGTTTCTTCCTCACTTCATCCATAGCAATACCTGCACACTTGAATAAACGGCATAATTCATGTAAGAACAATAAATGATCTCCAGGGTGGACAGTTCCATCCCCTTCATAGCGGTTATCCATAACACGTTCAATAATTTTCATAGGTATTTTATATGGTATCACTTCCTCACCTGGCGCCTCATCTACTACCATTGCAGTAGTAGTAGATTTCCCAAATAGAAATTGAAGAGAAGATCTCTCCATAATGACTTATAGCAGCAGGCAGAAATAAAATCAGCACAAACAGTAAAGATTTTCCTTACCAATTCCACTTACCAATAGCGCTTCACTCCCCGGCAACGGCGCCAGAAAATAGTCTTGATGACCCACAAGTATAGGGGGTGTATCATAGTATTTTCGATAAGTAAGAATGTCGATCCCAACGAGGAGCAGAAGGTGTTGACAAGCAGTTTCGATGAAGGATTCCCTGTAAACGCTCACAGACAAGTATTCGGGGGGTTTTGATGTAACAGTTGAATAAAGTACGAGTAAGTAAAGTGCGAGAGTAACAATTGCAGCGAGTGGCCCAATCCTTTTTAGCACAAAGGACAAGCCGGGTTGTTTACTTATAATGACCAAACATTCTCGAGGACACACGGGATTTTAGTCTAGTGCTTTCGCTACATATGGCTAAATAATCTTCATTGTTATGATAAGTGTTGTGTGGGTGAACCTATGCTAATGTACCGCCCTTCCTAGGACTAATACATACTTGTGATTATACCCCTTGCAAGCATCCGCAACTACAAGAAAGTAATTAAGAATAAATCTAACCACAGCCTTAAACTCTGAGATCCTGCTATCCCTCCTGCATCGATATACCAACGGGGGTTTAGGTTTCTGTCACTCCGGCAACCCCGCAATCGGCAAACGAGTACAAGATGCATTCCCCTAGGCCCATAAAGGTGAAGTGTCATGTAGTCGACGTTCACATGACACCACTAGAAGAATAACACCACAACTTAAATATCATACCATTGAATATTACTCAACCATAGTTCACTACTAACATTTAGACTTCACCCATGTCCTCAAGAACTAAACGAACTACTCACGAGACATCATATGGAACATGATCAGAGGTGATATGATGATGAATAACAATCTGAACATAAACTTGGTTCAATGGTTTCACTCAATAGCATCAACAACAAGTAGAAATCGATACCGGGAGAGTTTCCCCTATCAAACAATCAAGATCGAACCCAAATTGCTACGGCGGTGACGGTGTCTGATACGTCTCCGACGTATCGATAATTTCTTATGTTCCATGCCACATTATTGATGTTATCTACATGTTTTATGCACACTTTATGTCATATTCGTGCATTTTCTGGAACTAACCTATTAACAAGATGCCGAAGTGCCAGTTCCTGTTTTCTGCTGTTTTTGGTTTCAGAAATCCTAGTAACGAAATATTCTCGGAATTGGATGAAATCAACGCCCAGGTTCCTATTTTGCCCGGAAGCATCCAGAACACACGAGAACCGCCAGAGAGGGGGGACAGGGCCACCAGACCCTAGGCCGGCGCGGCCAAGGGGGCGCCGCGCCCCCCTATAGTGTGGGCCCCCCAGAAGCCCTCTGACGCCGCCTCTCCGCCTATTTAAAGCCTCCATCGTGAAAACCCTATCGAGTTCGACGGAAACAGAGAAAACCATCCAGAGCCGCCGCCATCGCGAAAGTCCAATTCGGGGGACAGAAGTCGCTGTTCCGGCACCCTGCCGGGACGGGGAATTGCCCCCGGAGCCATCTCCACCGCCGTCTTCACCGCCATCTTCACCGCCATCGCTGCCTCCATGATGAGGAGGGAGTAATCCACCCCCGAGGCTGAGGGCTCCGCTGTAGCTATGTGGTTCATCTCTCTCCCATGTACCTCAATACAATAATCTCATGAGCTGCTTTACATGATTGAGATTCATATGAGTTTTGTATCACTATTCATCTATGTGCTACTCTAGTGATGTTATTAAAGTAGTTTTATTCCTCCTGCACTGTGTAATGGTGATAGTGTGTGCATCCGTGTTAGTACTTCGCGTATCCTATGATTATGATCTCTTGTAGATTATGAAGTTAACAATTGCTATGATAGTATTGATATTATCTATGCCTCCTTTCTTAGCATGAAGGTGACAGTGTGCATGCTATGTTAGTACTTGGTTTAGTTGAGTTGATCTATCTTACACTCTAAGGTTATTTAAATATGAACATTGAATTGTGGAGCTTGTTAACTCCGGCATTGAGGGTTCGTGTAATCCTACGCAATGTGTTCATCATCCAACAAGAGAGTGTAGAGTATGCATTTATCTATTCTGTTATGTGATCAATGTTGAGAGTGTCCACTAGTGAAAGTGTAATCCCTAGGCCTTGTTCCTAAATACTGCTATTGCTGCTTGTTTACTGTTTTACTGCGTTACTACTGCTGCGTTACTACTGCTTGTTACTGTCCTGGGCAAAGCACTTTTCTGGTGCCGTTGCTACTGCTTATATAAATTCATACCACCTGTATTTCACTATCTCTTCGCCGAACTAGTGCACCTATTAGGTGTGTTGGGGACACAAGAGACTTCTTGCTTTGTGGTTGCAGGGTTGCATGAGAGGAATATCTTTGACCTCTTCCTCCCTGAGTTCGATAAACCTTGGGTGATCCACTTAAGGGAAAACTTGCTGCTGTTCTATAAACCTCTGCTCTTGGAGGCCCAACACTGTCTACAGGAAAAGGAGGGGGGCGTAGACATCAGTGTCCAGCGGTGGAGACGGTGGTGATGATGGTGGAGATGATGATGATGGTGATGGAGATGATGTCCAGCTCGATGACGGTGACGATGGCGTCGATTTCCCCCTCCCGGAGGGAATTTCCCCGGCGGATTCCTGCCCGCCGGAGAGCTCTTTTCTCTCTGGTGTTCTCCGCCCCGCAGAGGCGGCTGTAACTCTTCGTGAGGTACCCTCTGTGGCTTAGGTCTTCGGGACGAAGGGTTTCGCGAAGAAAAGGAGGCGAAAGGGGCTGTGGGGCCCCCACACCACATGGTGGCGCGGCCAGGCCATGGGCTGCGCCGGCCTGTGGTCTGGCCCCACCTTGGGCCTTCTCAGCTCCTCCTTCTGGCTTCCTTCGTCATCTTGAAAAATAGGATTTTTGGTATAATTTCCTTCCACAGTTGATCTTCCGAAATATTGCGTTCTGACGGTGCTTTTTCCAGCAGAATCCTGGCTCCAGTGCTTGATCCTCCAATAATGATGAAACATGCAAAATAGATGAAATAACATAAGTATTGTATCCAAATATGAAATATATCAATGAATAACAGCAAATTATGATATAAAATAGTGATGCAAATTGGATGTTTCACCCATTGATATAAATTCCGAGGATTTTCCCGAAAATTGAATTTCTGCACAAAAACAAGACACCAGAGCAATTCTGCTGAAAACAGCGTTAGTCCGCGTTAGTTGTATCCAAAACACACAAATTAGAGGCAAAACAATAGCAAAAGTTTTCGGGAAAGTAGATACGTTTTGGACGTATCAACGCCACAGTTGTTTTCCTTGAGGATGAAGGAGGCTTCTGCTCCTTGAAGTGGATGACAAGGGAACATGTGATGGAGGCCACGTGGGAGGAGTTTGCTAGATGCATTGGATATGAGCTCGCCGACGATGACACAAATGTCTTCCGGATTCATCTCCAAGCCAAGCCAATGGCCAAGGAGAAAATGGCCAACCTCTACATCCGCGGGAGGATGTTGTGTGGAAGCACCAAAAACCTCCTTCCCGTCTACGACATCATGAACCGCATCTACCGCAGCACCATCAACCCCAAGCACACCAATCATGATGAAGTGCATGGGTTCCTTGTGAACCTTCTTGTGCGCACTCATGATATGAGGGGCCGCGGCAAGCAACTGGACGTCATGGACTAAATTTGGCATGAGATGTGTGATTGTGCTTTTCTTCGCAATATGCGCCCTACATTATGAGGCTCATTTGTCTCAAGTGGGAGCGAGAGGGCCGTGGAGATCTTCTTGAGCAATGCCGCCCCAACATCACTATCCATAAGGAGAAGAGTCCTCTTGTCAAGAAGCATGACCTTCCAAGGTACGGCAAGGGGGCTCCCAAGGACAAGGACGAAGACGAAGCCGATAGTGATGACTCCGACTACGTGCCCAACTCCGTCAAGACCAAGGGCCTCTTTGCCAAGCTCACCGCTTGCCTCAAGAAGTCCTTTTGCTTTAAGAGGGACCTTGAAGATAGGATGTATCAAGCTCACCATGACAACAAGAAAATCCGCCAACCCCAAAAGGTGATGATGAGGCACATGTAGCTTCCTGTCTCCGAGGGTTCCGAGGACAACATCACTCCTCCCGGTGAGTGGAAGTCCAAGCTCGTTTGGTCAAGTTCCGAGGACGATGATGATGAAGGCGAAGATGAAGAAGAGGAGGATGTCGAGGAGGAGGGTGACGAGGATGAAGCTGACGAGGACGAGGATGACGAGTGATCCCCTTGGGGCGTTAGTATGCTTCTTCTCCCTTTTTGGTGTCTCGATGCCAAAGGGGGAGAAGTTGATCTATTAGGACGGGAATTTGCATGGGGATGCCAAGGGCTTGGTGCTTCATTTTGGTTTTTTTGGCCTTGGCATCAAATCTTTTCCCCTAGTTATTTGAAACTCTATTCGTATGTGTGCTTGCTACTCTATTTTTGGATCTCCCGATCCCCCGGTTTGTATTAAGACTTAATCGTTCTTAGCCTAATGGTCTTCACTATTTATCCCTTGATTGGCTACATCAATCTTATGGAGGCACTTATTATGAGTTTGGGTTTTCTCAAGGCAAAGGTATGAAAAGTTTCACCCAAACTCTCGTATATGCACTTATACTTGCCTCCATAGTGTGCTTGTGCTATATGATCTTGTCATATGTTCTTCTTAGCACTTGTGCTTGGTTTGTAGAATCTATGGGGACTTTCTCTCTAGGATGTGTGCATTTGTATACCAATGCATATTCTAGATATGCACACATATAGGGGGAGCTTCGTCTACTCTTGCAAATCAAATACCTTATCATAATATCCTATGAGTTATTGCAAATTCGTGTGTTGTCATCAAACACCAAAAAGGGGGAGATTGTAAGAGCAAGATCTATATCCCTTGTTTTGTGTGTTTGATAACAACACTCGAATAATTCTAACTGTGCACAAAGATTGTCCTTGATAGGTTTGCAAGGTGTACGGTGCCCTCGCCGGACACATTATGATCAGAAGACTGAAGCGTAGTTCTTAGGCTTTCTTGTTTTGTGTGTGTGTTGCGAGGTAACATGGTAGGAGAGGAAAATAGGAAAAAGCTGTTTTAGCCATAGCGGTACTATCGGTACCAGGAGCGGTAGTACCGCTACCCCTACTGGTACCGCTCTGAGATACCGCTCTGAGGATTGCACACGATTGTCTCACAGTACTAGTTGCGGTACCTTTGCGGTACCATGAGCGGTAGTACCGCTTGCTAGCGGTAGTACCGCCCACGGTACCGCTCACGTACCGTAACTCGTTACGGCAGTACCGCTTCGGTACCGCTCCGGTACCGCTTTGAGTCCAGTAAGGTCTGGACCCTACTACGGTACCTCGAGCGGTACCGCGAGCGATAGTACCGCTCTGTGTCCACGTGGACAAGTACTGTGTGGATTTCAAACTCACAGCGGTAGTACCGCTTGCACAAAGCGGTAGTACCGCTTAGGCCAAAACAACACATAACGGTTGGATTTGAGGGGACCTATAAAAAGGCCCCTTCTTCCCCAGCTCGTTTGTAGCTCTTCTCTCTCTCTCTCCTCCATTGTTGCTGAACTCAAACTAAGGGAATCTCCCCAACCATCCAACCAATCTTGCTCATACTTTGAGGAGTGGTGGAGGAGACCCCGATCTATCGTTCTACCGAGAGAAATTCAACCAATTCGTGGTATTCCTTAGTGGATCTTGGTGGTAGAGTTCCTATTGTGGAATCTTGGAAGAAGTGGACCTATGGAGGCTAGCTTGGTGATGTACTAGCCCCATAGGTCGTTGGGAGCCTCCTTGTGTGTGGAGCTCGCCCCAACCTTGTGAAGGAATCACCGTCTCGACCGGTGCCTTAGTGGAGAAGGGGGAGCACCTTCGTGGAGCTCTCTCGAGGAAGAAGGTGAGGCCTTCCTTCGTGGTGTGGCCGTCTAGCCTCTTGTGTGATGCTAGCACCTCCTCAACGCAGACGTACTCCCTTTTGTGGGAGGAACTGCGGGAAACAAACCTCGCCTTGTCTCCGCGCCCTCCAGTTGTCTCGCTCCTTACTCTTACTATCTTGTTGATTCCTTTGCTTGTTGCACTTGTCCTAGGATCATTGTAGGAACACCGCTATCGCTAAAGCTATCACCTTTACCTTCCGTTGCACTAAAAATTGAAAAAGGCTAAAACTTGACGTAGCGCCCATTCACCCCCCTCTTGTTCGCTACGATCCATTCAAAGGCTATAAATATGTGGATGCACACAGGTGTCAGTAGAATGAACAGGATGGTAGCAACCGGATAATGCTTTTGTACTGTACAATATTTAAACGAACTTCATGCGAAGTAACACATCAAGAAAGTTAATGGCATATGAGATCTGCAAATAACTACACAAAACATGGCTAAAGAAACACCACGATCAAATGGGCCAGCGTACTAACCAAGCTGCGGTGGGGTGGACGGGGCCGGCAACTTGCATTCCAGCGGCGGCGAACGCTGGAGACGATGAGTCGACCCTGTTTGAGTAGAAGCGGGCGTTAGTGAAGCAGATCTGGTTGGCTGGCAAGGGATTCGGTGAACTTGATACAGCCGTTGCGCCGAGGTAGTCGGTGGAATAGATCGGCTTCTGTGGAGGGGGGGCCGCGGTGAAGTAGTTGATTGCTACGCTGTGGATGAGGTCGGCGGTGAAGTGGATCCATCGGTGGCGAGGTCTGCGGTGAAGAAGATCCGTCGGTGGCGAGGGCGGCGGGGGAGCGGATCAGGTGGGTGGACAGCCAACACGATCAAGGCTACGCTGTGGAGGAGTATGCCGGCGGCGAAGCAGATCTAGTACTGTAGAGAGTCAGAGCTTTTGCGCGTGAGAGTATTTTTCAGCTAATGGGGCGAATGGTTGGTGGGTGGGTGTGGGCCTGTGGGGAGGGTTCGGGATCTAGGCAAGATATTTCATTGTTACCGAATGAGCCCTCCATGGTCGGTGGGTTGTAGCTTCCGGACCAGGGTTAAAAGGGTAAAACTGGTCACGAGATTTTCGAATGGATGCGGCGGGATGATTTGGCGCGCGGCCAAAATTTTCAGTTTCAAGCTACGAGCAGAACGACAAAAATAATGTTCTTCCGCAGGGAGCTCTCATTTCTTCCTCTTCTCTTTCTCTCTCGAGTCTCTCCCACTCCCCCGGCTCCTCTCCCCCTTCTCTCCGGCGGCCTCGCCGGCTGGAGACAAGGCCGACTTCTCTCTGTATATTGTACACCCTCCGAACTAAATTAATTGATTCAACTTTCCTTAGACATGTATGTATCTAGAGTAAAAACATGTGTGGATACATCCATATTTAGATAAGCAAAGTTGAGTCAGCTAATTTGGATCCGAGGGAGTTAGAGTTGTTGTAAGCTTAGATCCAGTGTTTCCCATGAGAAGAATGGCGCAATGGAGTCGGGGATCTCATCATCGACTTCAGATCTGGCCTTTGGTGAATCTGGCGGATCAGATCTGGCGGATCTTGCCGGCCAAACCCCGATCTGGTGCCATCAAGGTGATGGCGCTAACGGAGAGGCTTGCTTTGGTCAGTGCTTCAGATCTAGCCAATGGGGAAGTCAAGCTGCTAATGTTCACAAGCTCGGGCATACGACGGCGTCATCCGTCTTGCCCGTGAACATCTTGGCCTTTCAGCGTCCCTTCTCAGAGCCAATATGCCATTGCTGAGGCCCTTCTTCTCCTTCGTCCTGGAGACTACCGGCGACACCGTCCCAAGTGGTGCGTCACCGACGACGGAGTTGCTGGAAAGGATGCGGAGCAGAGATCTGATGTGCGGTCCAGAAGGACTCGATTGATTTTCTTCTATATGTTTTGGGGTCCTTTTTGTAAAGTTGCAGGTCCTATTAGTTATTGTCTAGTTCTTTTGGACCTCTATGTAATTTTTTGGACTAGTTTCCATTTGCACCGATAAACTTGAATTTTGACAAGTTCACGGGAAAAAATTCCTCTGGACATATGGCCTATCATGTATGAACATTCTTGAGATTTAAACTATATGTAATGGCCATCACTTGCGCAAGGGGCTCGTCTAGTGCGCACTAGTTTCCATTAGCACCGATAAATTTGAATCTTGACAAGTTCTTGGAAGAAAAAATTGATTCACATATAGCCTATCATGTATGAACATTATTGGGATTCAAACTATACATAGATGGCCAACACGTGTGCAAGGGGGTCCTCTAATGTGCACTAGTTTCCATTAGCACTGATAAATTTGAATCTTTACAAGTTCTCGGAAAAAATTTGCTTCACACATATGCCCTATAATGTATGAACATTATTGGGATTCATATTATATATAGATGGCCAACACTTGTGCAAGGGGTTCCTCTAATTCTTGGGGATTTCAATCTCTCTCTCTCTCTCTCTCTCTCTCTCTCTCTCGATCTATCGTTGGTGGCCAGAACAACAGACATATGCATGCACTTTATGCGCAAAGGCGCGGGTGCCTCTAATAATTCATGTGTGTGCGTATATTTGAACATATTCTTGGGGATTTCAATCTCTATCTCTCGATCTATATATCGTTGGTGGCCAAAAAACACACATATATATGCATGCACTTTATGCGCAAAGGCGCGGGTGCCTCTAATAATGTGTATGTGCACTGATCGATGATCCCTAAACCTTAAACCCTAAAACCCTAATCCTTAATCCCTAATCCCTAATTATACTCTAAACGTACACCCTAAACACCCTAAACACTAAACCCTAGACCCTAAACCCTAAACACTAAACCCTAAACCCTAAACCCTAACCCTAGACCCTAGACCCTAGACCCTAAACACTAAACCCCAAACCCTAAACCCTAAACCCTAGACCCTAAACCCTAATTAACCCTAACCCTAACCCTAAAACCCTAGCTAGCTAACCCTAAACCCTAAACCCTAATTAAACCCTACATATATATATATAGGCCAACGACACTTAATTGCGCATCAAGCAGGAGACCAACTAATTAGCGCTGATAAATTAATTAACTTGAATCTTGACAGGTTCTCTCGAATGAAAACACATTTGATTAAGTTGCCTCATAATATATATACAATTAGTGTGCATGCGCGCATGGCATACCTTGCACATATCATTCGTGCATATATTTCAATATATATTTGAACATATTCTTGGGGATATATATATATTTCAATCTCTCTCTCGATCTATATATCATTGGTGGCCAAAAAACACACTTATATACGAATGCACTTTATGCGCAAAGGCGCGGGTGCCTCTAATAATGTGTGTGCACTCGATCGATGATCCCTAAACCTTAAACCCTAAAACCCTAATCCCTAATCCCTAATTAAACCGTAAACATACACCCTAAACACCCTATACACTAAACCCTACACCCTAGACCCTAAACCCTAAACACTAAACCCTAAACCCTAAACACTAAACCCTAAACCCTAACACTAACCCTAACCCCTAGCTAACCCTAAACCCTAAACCCTAATTAAACCCTACATATATAGGCCAACGACACTTAATTGCGCGGGTGCCTCTAATAATGTGTGTGCGCACTCGATCGATGATCCCTAAACCTTAAACCATAAAACCATAAAACCCTAAAACCCTAATGTCCCTAATCCCTAATCCCTAAACACCCTAAACACTAAACCCTAAACCCTAAACCATGAACCCTAAACCCTAGCTAAACCCTAAACCCTAAACACTAAACCCTAAACACTAAACCCTAGACCCTAAATCCTGATTAACCCTAACCCTAACCCTAACCCCTAGGTAGCTAACCATAAACCCTAAACCCTAATTAAACCCTACATATATAGGCCAATGACACTTAATTGCGCATCAAGCAGGCGACCAACTAATTAGCGCTGATAAATTAATTAACTTGATTTTTGACAAGTCTCTCGAATGAAAACACATTTGATTAAGTTGCCTCATAATATATATATATAATTAGTGTGCATGCGCGCATGGCATATCTTGCATACCATTCGTGCATATATTTCAATATATATATTTGAACATATTCTTGGGGATATATATATATTTCAATCTCTCTCTCTCGATCTATATATCGTTGGTGGCCAAGAAACACACTTATATATACGCATGCACTTTATGCGCAAAGGCGCGGGTGCCTCTAATAATGTGTGTGTGCACTCGATCGATGATCCCTTAACCTTAAACCCTAAAACCCTAATCCCTACTCCCTAATTATACCCTAAACGTACACCCTAAACACCCTAAACACTAAAACCTAAACCCTAGACCCTAAACCCTAAACCCTAAACCCTAAACCCTAAACACTAAACCCTAAACCCTAAACCCTAAACCCTAAACCCTAACCCTAAACCCTAAACCCTAAACCCAAGACCCTCAACCGTGATTAACCCTAACCCTAACCCCTAGGTACGTAGCTAACCCTAAACCCTAATTAAACCCTACATATATAGGCCAACAAAACTTAATTGCGCATCAAGCAGGCGACCAACTAATTAGCGCTAAATTAATTAACTTGATTTTTGACAAGTTCTCTCGAATGAAAACACATTTGATTAAGTTGCCTCCTAATATATATATATATATATATATCGACGCGGATTTGCTACCAAGGGTGGTAGCTATGCATAGCCTGGAAACCGTTGGATAGTGTGGTTCCCAGTTCCACCAGGTGCAGATCAAACAAAAAGCAATTCACCCCGTGTGACGGCGTCATGTTCTTTGAATCTTTCTCGCGCAACACGAACGGTTGAATTATAGCGAAACAGCAATAAAAACAGCGCTGCAAAAAAAATGTAGTTTTCATCACTGAAAAAAGGACACCCCTGTCTTGGTGTGTATGCACCATTTTTTTCCCGTATTGCAGCGGTTGGCAATTTGTTACTCAGTGTGGTCTGATTCCAAAACTCTCATGCGGTATGGTTGGCATCTGTTTGCGTCCGACTAAAAATACACGAAATGCATGGCGTTTTTTATCCGTGGTTCACTTTCCGTATGTGTTATCATCTGGCCGTTGTTTTCTGGTTTTTTTTGTGCATTTGCGATGCCAACGAGGGAGTGAGGTCACTCGAAACTAACTTTGTAACGGTTGTTTAAAATGTATTGACAAAAAACTTCGGTTGTGTCTTTCCTTTTCTTTGTTATCAGCTGCATGCTGGATCAAAAAGGTTAAACTAGAAACCCACCCCATATCCACACAAGTTCTTCTTTTGCCAACAATAGGAAAAATTGACTGTTCATGTCCTACATAGTGATTATCCTCAGATGATTTATGCGAAGGAAAGATCATCGAAACCTAGAGAAATGCGATCATATATTAGCCGACGTCGAAGTGTTTTTTTCTAAAACTTGACACCTTTTTAAAAGCTGATGAAATATTCATATGTTGACGCCGCCACCATGCCGTATGATGGTTGTCGTTCAAGAAAATCAACATTAAGCCGATGAAAAAGACTATATAATCGTTCTAGTATTTTAATTCTACCGTGGTCATGGCATGATTGTCATTTTGGAAAAGCAGAACCGTGAGCCCTTTGTACGAATAAAAAGCGTGCTATATATTGGGGGCATTGATAGATCAAGGCGGTGGAAACGTCGTCGGTGTAGTTTTGCTCCATAGTGCGAAAAGCTCAAAATCAAAACGTCTCGTCTGGCGGCATCATGGCAATTTGTGAAATCTCTCATAAAATCACAAAATTTTGAACAGTAGAATCTTTTTTTGCTTCTGCTGGCAACCATAAAATCCTGGCTCACTGCCTTGTATACAGTATGGCAAAAAATGTTTGCTATGCAATTAATTTAGGGGATTAGGAAGCTAGTTTTTGGAAATAGTAGACGTACATCTCAAAGAAAACACGTGTGAAACATTACACAAACCGAAACATAAATCGTCTTCCATGGAAGCTAAATGTGCCAAAGGCATACAATTCATTCTTGCTAACTTAGCTGAAGATTCAATCTAAATATCGCTAAAAACGCGTGCAAAAAAATTGATACATTATTGAAGCTTTGCAACAGCTGCCATCAGTAAAAACACAAAACGCCACGTCTTGACTTCATGGCGCTGGTCGGGAATCGAGCGTTCCACGCCGTATCCATCATGCACGCAGTGCCCAAGCTCGCGTAGCGCATCACCTGGCCAAGTGAGGCCGTGCGCACGCACAGCGCGGCGCCGGCAAGGATGACGCGGCTCTCCCTGATGTCGACACTGCTGTTGAACACGATGATGGCCATCGAGTAGATCGCCTCCTTGTGACAACCGACAACGGCCGCAAGTATAACAAGATCTAAAAGCGTAAAAAAGAATAAAAAGGACTGATCAGGCATTATGCAAATCAAAGTTACTAGCATACCATGCCAAGTGTATAGGAGGCGTCAAGGTTGCCGGAGTCCGCTCTCTTGCATGGACGGTGGCGGTTCTCCCCGTCCAGGTACAAGATCTGCGAAAAACAAATGGTGCCCTCAATGAATCAAACCTCGCGTCCACATATCCACCGAAAAAATAAAAATCCTGTCAAAGTTAAAGGAAACTTCTAGCTTACCATCCCAAGTATGAATGATGCATCGAGGTTCCGGCGTCATTGCAAATGTTGCAAGAATTGCTTGGCGCCAAGACACCATGATTTCACATGGATCGCGATGAGGGGGGATGCATTATTGATGACTGATGCACCCCAGCCCAACGAAAAAACATTCTTGCACCTATATTTAAAAGAGCATTGTGAGAGGGGAAATGTGTGGGCTCCGAGGCCGCAAAAAATGTAAAACCATGAGGGACATCAAATGAAAACAGGGAGTATCTTACGTCATGATAGCGGAGAGAAGGTCTGCCGGTGAGTCGGCGGAGGCAGCTGCAGCGGCCAAGACAGCTGAAATCATCTCATCTGGCAGGTCGCCTAGGCTGGCGACTAGAGCTCGAGCGGATTTGGTGGGACTTGGATGATGCTCTTCGTCCTCAACGGCCGGCGGCATCGTTGATGAAAAATAACGTGCGAGGCTACTTGCACTTTTATCAGGATCTAGTGCTTAGAAAAGACGATTTTTGAAGCTTTATATGTCTAGCAAACAAACCAACTGGGAACGAGTACGACGCTGGGTATGTGGACATATAATCGCATGTTGTCATTGGAGAACAAATACCAAAATGACAGTAAGAACACGGCTACCATTTCTGCCCGTGCTATGGTTGTCATTTTGGCTGATGAGGACAGTTTGAAAAATACACAACCTTGACCGAGCTTGGTTGTTATTTTGTTATAGATTGGCCGTGGAATAGTAGGCTATTTTGGTGAACGGGATTTGCCTGCTCCGACAGTTTCAAAAATAAACAACCGTGACCGACACTTGGTTGTTGTTTTGGTATAATTTTTGGACCGTGGTATGGTTTTCATTTTTGTTTGTGGTCTGCTTCCAAAGTTTATAAAACAACAAATGTTGGCGGTGCAAAAAACAGTGGTTGATACATCATTTTCGTCGGCGTGTGGAACACGAAAATGCCACCCAACAAAGTTGTGTACCGCAAAAAAAATGGTGTGGATTCTTGTTGTGTTATTAACAGGAGGGCTGACGCCGTGTGCTCCCTTAAGGTTGGTATTGTGCTCCCTATAGAAGATCCAATGGTGAGATGAGTATGCATAGCTATCACCCATGTTAGCAGACTATTTCCCATATATATATATATATATATATATATATATATATATATATATATATATATATATATATATATATATATATATATATATATATATATATATATATATATATATATATATATATATATATATAGGTCTGCTATTCTTGAACCGGTTCGAGAATAGTATTCTCGAACCACTTCCGAACTTCTCAATGCACACTGAGTGAACTACCTGACGGACAGCATGCATATCCTTTTTTTGTGTACACTGTTCTTATCGCAATTTTCAAATCACAAAACATAAAGAAGCAAGTGATGTACCGTTGAAAAGCTACTGAAATTTCGCAAAACTTTTGTTCAGATTTTGTTCCCAAATTAATAAAGGTTTAAAAATAATTTTGAAAATACTAAACTTCATTTCCGTGGATTTCACCATTTTCGTATAGGTTATTGGCTCGTGTTTTCAAACAGCTCGTCGTATTAATGCACGCAATATATCACTGAAAAGCTATGAAAATTGCGCAACTTTTTCGTGTTGAAAGTTTTTCCAAATAATATACGGTTTAAGAGCAGTTTATAAAATACTAAAATATGTTTTCCCGAACTACTCCGTTTTCACACTGTTTTTTGCGTGCTATTTTCGAATGGCTCTTCAAATTGATGCATATGATATACCGTTGGAAAGCTATGAAAAATGCGCATCTTTCTCATGTAGGGGGTTTTCCCAAATTCGTTACGGTTTTAAAGTAATTTAAAAAATACTAAAAACAGAGATGGTCACCCGCAAGCAAACGGTTTCAAATTGATGCGCATCCCGTGCTCGTGTGGGGTGGGTTGGCATCTTAGAACGAAATTAGAGTTGTATTCGTGTAAATTGCTCGATATGGGGCTCAATTTGGACAATCAAAGCTCGTAGGTACGACTTTAGAATGTAGGAGTTCCGCCCGTGGAAAACAGAGTAACTGAACTTCTTACAACATGCATGTAAACTTCCTGTTACGTTGTAGTGAACTTCCGGTCGCGATTTATATGCTTGTACTGCGTCCGGTATGTTCATTGTACTTTTCAAACTGTTTATCTAGATGATGAAAATGGTATACCGTTGAAAAGATATGAAAATTCTTTATATTTTCATATAAATCATTTTTCAAATTTCTTAAAAATTAAGGAGCAGAATTAAATATACAATACTCAGTTTCATAACTTCCTTAAAATAATATTGAACTTCCCCAAAAATGATGATCTAACTTCTTTAAAATCATATTGAATTTCACCACCACATTACACATATATAAAAAGGTGAACTTGGTGGATAGTTTGAAGTGAGCTTCCATAAGAATTTTGGTGGACTTCGTGCTTAAAAAAATTTAAACTTCCTTCAAAAGAGAATTAATTGAGTCCTTTTACAAACTTAAAAAGTAAACTCCCACATCATATGAGCTGAGCTTCTCCGAATAATAAATAGTGAAGAATGAACTGTTAAGTTTGGAGAGTGAAATCAAGGGAAAATAAATAGTGAACTTTCTGATAAAAAGTAAACTTCTGCACGTAGGAAGTGAACTCCAGGCACAGAAAATATGAGCTTCCCATATTGAAGAGAACTTTCTACAAAAAAAAAAGCAAACTCCCACACTCAAACTGTTGTGCTGAATAATTAGAATTACCATTAGGGTGCAAAGCAATATAATCTTTCTTTTATAGATACTTGCGTGCCCAAGGCTGTGGTGCATGTGCCATGGCTGGAGATCACACCATAATGTCAAAATAAAATCAGAAGAGATGTCAAATTGGAACATGGAGAGCACACTCACACACACAGCTCAAACGGTTGGTATTGCCTTTGTCATTTGCTTGATAATGCATCGTGAAAGAGTGTCACCACATGATATCCCACCAATTAAACTAGTTGCAAACCACCTATTTTCCATTAAGTATGCAAAGCAAACCCACATCATTCTCAGTTAATTCGACATCTAACATAATGCTATCTACCTATCAGAGGTGATATTATACTTCAGGACAACGGGACCACATCGAACGCAGAGAACAGGATTCCGATCAGCGTGTGTCCTATGGTGTGATACTGTGATCTCTCGGCGGAGAACTCAGGGAGCATGCCACGGTCATGCATCTGCAGAAACTGGTAAGGCGAACGTCTTGAAGCTGGTTCTCAGTGCCGTGCAGTCCGGTTTAGGCCACACCAACTACAAGCAGCTTGCGGATGCCGGACGCAACGAGGGCAGCGGCCGCTCGCTAGAACCTGAGAAGAAGATCAAATAAAACATGAGTGGGCCATCTTATGTGATGCGAACTACTACACCAATAAGGAGCTAACTACTGCACCACAATCATGATGGTAGAAATTAGAGCAGATAATATTGTCGCTCGGTCAGCCCCAAGAAGACCTACACTGATCTGCTACGGAATGAAGTGTGAACTTCCAGAAATGAAGATAAATTATCACGAATATTGAACAGAAATATCAAATTTATCCATCTGCACTTCCCGAATGCAAATAATGCACTTCCAAGAAAGAAAATAAAAATATGGAGGCGAGCTATACTTTTTATTTAATTCCTGTTTGTGGTTTTAACTAAAAAGGTAGACAGAATAAACTTCCTGATAAAGATGAACTTCCCTTTCTGAATAAAGATGAACTATACTAGTCCATACTTAGGTTCGACAAGCGAATTTGCATTTTAAATAAAAGCGAACTTCACAGTCTATGAAACAATAAATTTCCAAACAAAAATGAGTAAACTTGATAGGTGACCTAGGTTAAAATGTTTTATGTGCTGCAATCGTCTAACATTTGCTCAAATACAAAGCTATCAAACAATCTTTATGTGAAAATTCACACAAGGCAGCAGTTAAGAAATATAGTGCAACACTAGCAGCAGTTTCAGTATCTGAATTTCTTGCACTAACTCTCTGAACTGACACGCATGCTTTCTAAATAGGCAGAACAGTCATTATCTAAATTTGCAATAAGTGAACTGCTCGGATGTATCGAGTGCACTTCCCTGGTATATATGATGCTGACACGTTCACACCAAGGGATCCGCGGGATGCAAGTATTGCCAGATTTACTCCAGACGCCATCTGAAGAGAGCTCCAAGTATTGTCAGATTTACTTCCTGGAAAGTGCAATGGTTATACTTGGATCAGTATGTAGAGACTATGGTTAGGACCAGAAGAGACAAGAAACTGAATATTAAGATTGAAGAAACAAAGGTAGCTTCTAAATATCCCACATAAATAAAACTACAGGGCACAGTAGTGCTAACTCTGTAGTTCAGTTTAGTCATTAAGTCAGTTATAAACTTATTTTATGATGAAGAATATATGCCAATATGTCTAAATTGAAAAGGTTAACAATAATAATATGTGCCAACAAAATAATAATTGGCTGTAAAAAACATCACAGAGAACATAGAAACATACCGTTTCTTATCTTACTCATGAACTCCCGCCGCGGCAACCAATGGGCTCCCATAGCTGAACACCTTTAAGGGCAACAGAACCAGAAACAAATCATGCCATTATGATAATTGTTCACACGATATATTTGATTTTTAGCACACCATAGAAATCTGCACATGATCTGAAAAGGTTAGTACATACAGAGAGCAGCTTGCGGAACAACATCGTTGCCTCAAGATGGATCTTGTTATCCTCTGAATAAATCTCAGAAGTGAACTACGTGAATTAAGAGAAGTGAGCTTCCCAGATTAGGAGAAGTGAGCTTCACGGATTAGAAGAAGTGAACTTATTAAACACCCTAGCTGTACGAAATAAAAACAGGGGAAAACAGAAGCGAACTCCCCCATGTTGCCCCTTGTACTACCTGTGTTGGTGTGGCTGCGGCTGCCAGCGGAGCTCGGGAGGGCCAGGCGCCCAGGCTACCAAGTCCCCTGGTAGCGGCGAGGAGCATCACTGCGGCGAGGAGGCCTGGCGCAGGCTCCGCTGGACTCCAGTAGCGGGCATTTGAACCAAGTGAGCTTCTGAAAGAAGTTGAGGTGAACTTCCAAAGTATTTTTTCCATAAAAAATGGAGCTCACATATGTACAAATTGAACGACCCTGAAATAAAAGTTTTAGAATTCACAGAAATACACAAAGTGTACTGCCCGAATTCATCTAATAAAGTGAACTCACATGTAAAAGGAAATGGAATATCAGTGACTAATAAAGTTCACACCCCAAGATCAACATATTTTTTGAAACACAAATTAACTTGTGTTTTGGAGCAGAAGGTGCATCTGTTAATTTTTTCCGTGAAATTTCACTTTTCTGCACACTGACCACAGTAGCAATGAACTTATGTTATTTTTGGCAAAACGAATATGAACCTAGCTGTAATAAACTGAAACTTTTGTAGGAAAATAAAAAGGTAAACTCCCATTGTTGATTGAACTGAACTTCCTATCTAATAAAATTAAAATTGCATCCAGACCACACTTTCTATATAAAAAAATGAACTTATGGCAAATACGAAGTAAGCTTCAGGCAAAGTTTCAATGAACTTCCAAAAAATTAAACAATTTCCTCTAGATGATATTTTCTGGATATTCCAAGCGAACTTCTCTTGCTGACAAAAGAGAAAATAGAAACTCAAACTTCTCTTGCTGACAAAATATCACAGGTAAATATGGAATTGCAGAAAGCTAGATACGCAGAGCACGATTGCTATGATAGTTAATTCACAAGATATTTGAGTTTCAGCACATGATAAAAAACAAGCGAACTTCCACTCATCAACAATCTGAACTTTTACCAATTAAAATAATGAACCTTGGAACAACACAGTTTTTTATTTAATTGCAATTGCCATGTTCTTCAATATTTGTGTGTTGTGAACAAAGATAACTTCCGTGCAGACAAAAACGAACTTTACTCATTGATATAAAATGAACTTCTCTGCAATTCTTTAAAATAAAGTTTGCGAGAGTGCAAAGCTAGAACATAGCAGCTTCTTTTTACGCAATAAGGGGCACCCTCTATCAGCAGTAGCAGTTCACAACAACTACAAGAAATAGCCTCGCATGCCAATATCTAAAATATAATAACTTCCTGCCATCATTCAATTGGCTTTCCAAATAAAAACGAAATGAACTTTCATGCGTTACACAATTGAACTATCTGCTAGAATGAAACAAAAATTTACTCAGATATGAACTTCTCCATGTACATGTAGTGAACTTTTTATAAAACAGAGTGTACTACCATAATAGCCTACATCATATAAAGTGGACTTCGGCTTTTCAGTTTAACAAACCGATATAGCTTTATTCACAGTAAACCGAACCTCTTTTGCAAGTCAAATCAAATACGCCATCATCGTCGTTCTTCCTGAGCTGGAGGACATCGACAAGGAAGAAGCACTGGCAGAGGTTTGCACTATTCTGAATAGGGACCATAACGCCCCAGTTACGGGTAGAGTATACAGTATTGGGGTTGGTTTGGTTAGATTTGGATCTGCTGCCATCAGAGATCATTTGATTGAGACCGGGCCACACACTATGGATAGGGATGATTTGCATGTGTTTTCTGTTATTCGGCACGATGAGGGGTTGAATATGAGGGCACCAGTATTTGAAAGGGAAGCTTGGGTGTTGATGTTGAACTTTCCTTTGGATTATCAAACCAATTATTATATTAACAAGGCCATCTCGCTGTTTGGGAAGCTGGAACTGTGGTATAATCCTAGGCTGGACATGACCAAAGTGCTTGTGAAAGTCTTAATTAAATCTGTTCGATTGGTCCCATATAGCCTGGTAGTCACTCGTGCTCCTAATCAGTTTGGTGTGCTTGGAAGATCTTGGTCAGTTCCTGTGTATGTGTTGCATGGTAGATCGGTTAGCCCACAGCTGGTTGGTAATGAAGATGCAGTGCCTCCTATGAATGCTTCCCCACACCCGTATACTCTGCCTTTTCTGAATTTAGCTCAGCAACATGCACATGATCTGCAGCTCTGGCAGCAGCAAAATGCAGATGCAGCTTGGGAAGCACCACAGGGCTTGCAGGTTGATAATGGCGATTGGGGTGAATGGCCATATGAGGGAGAAAACTGGCGTCATATCACTGGTTATACTGGTGCCTCTATGATGGATGGTGTGATACCTGAAGGGAACGTGTCGGATGATCCCAATACTTGGTCCCCTTCTCTTTCTGACATGGAAGACGCTGCTGAAGACTTGGTGAATGGTCGCCAACACTCTGATCTGCAGTTCATAAGGGCTGGAGGGGAAAATGGACTGATAGAAGTGGAAGAGCTACCAGGGGCTGTGAATTCCTCTTATGAAGTGGGTGAAAGCTCAACCCGTCTGAATTCTCTGTTAGTTGTCCCTGCTGGAGTTACTGAAGTGCATGGCTCCATATTCTCCCATCACTCTCATGAACTTGTTGTGTATGGTTTGGAGGGCTTTAAGCAACTCATTTTATTCTTCAGCTACTACATATACAACACAACTCAGTTCTTGGCTGCAGGACCTGTGGAAGCTGAGCCATCTTTTGTCTTGATTGAGGAGCAGTTGGTTGACAGCACTGTATTCTCTTTTGAAGTCAGAGACTTTCTCTTTGAGGCTACTGTATTCAAGCTTGAATTTGGTGTTTCTTGCCTGGACCAAGCGGCTACTTCTGCTCTGAAGAATCTGCTCAAGCCAGCTACAGGATCTTGGTCTGATGCTTTCAAGTCTATGTATCTGGGTGATGAGGGTCAGCTGTGTTTGGCGCCAATCGAACTGGACGGAGATATCTCAAATTCTCGCTGGGCTGAGAGTCAGCCATCTGAAGCGCTTGCTGGGCCTGTTGGTGGGCCGAGAAGGCCTGGGAGGCCTAGGAAGACTCAAGAAGCACCCAAGGTGAAATCTTCTGTCAGATATTGCACTCGCAATAACAAGGAGGGTTACTGTCATCAGGTTCTTGCAGACACTCGCCGCCCACGTAAAACTGACAAAGCTATTGCTCCAGAAGTCTTGCAAATTGAAGAGATGCAACGCATCGGCATTGAGGACTGTCAGATCGACCCCAACGAGCTCACAGTTGAGCGCCTCATGCAGGAAAAGAAGTGATCTTGCTGATGGCTCCTTACATGATCCTTTTATGCTTTCATTATCGTTTTGTGTTTATGAACCATGGTTTGGTTGTGCCTATGGCGTGTGCTGTCCCAGCTGGGGCTTATGTTTTATCTGAACTTTAGTATGAATCGTGGAACCTTTAATAGTAATCGTCTGTGGTTTGTCTTAAGCTGGAATGTTCGTGGTATTAATGATGCTTCTAAATGGCCTTTGTTGCGTAACAAATTGGAAGAAAGTAATGCTACTATAGTCTGTCTACAAGAAACTAAAAAGGAAGCTTTTGACCCTAGCTTCATTAGGAATTTTGCACCCAAACGCTTTGATCAATTTGTGTTTATACCCTCGGAGGGAGCCTCGGGAGGCCTCCTAGGTCTTTGGGTGGGTAGCATGTTTGTGGGTCAGGTTCTTATGGAGGAAAGTTTTGGCATTGTGGTAAATTTCACCTCACAACTATCTGCTGATGTGTTCAACTTAGTTAACGTATATGGGCCTTGTGAAGGGATTGCTAGAGCAAATTTTGTTGCCTGGCTGTTTTCCCTTGATATTTCTGATGATTCCCTTTGGCTCATTCTTGGCGACTTCAATTTTTATCGTTTTGTGGAGAATCGGAATCGTGAGGGGGCAAATTTGACCGATATTGCTACTTTTAATGAGATTATTAGTTACTTGGGACTCATAGAGCTTCCCATCAAGGGAAGATCTTTTACATGGAGCAACATGCAAGCTGACCCCCTGCTGGTTCAATTGGATTGGTTTTTCACCTCTAATGCTTGGACCCACAAATTTCCTAACACTATGGTTAAACCTCTCTCCAGACCGACTTCTGATCATACACCTTGTGTGATATCCATTGGGTCTTCCATCCCCAAAGCCAGGGTGTTCCGTTTTGAAACATACTGGACCAGGTTGCCTGGTTTTATTGATACGGTCAGAAATATCTGGGACATTAACTATCCAGGAGACAGCGCAAAATGTTTATCTGCTAAATTTAAACTTTTGAGAAAAGGGCTGAGAAAATGGAGTTCTAGTTTCCAAGTTCTAGACTCTCTGATTAAAAACTGCAACTCTGTTATCTTACAGTTGGATTCCTATGAGGAACAGAGGTTGTTACATATTACAGAATGGAATTTTCGTAATATTGTCAAACAGAAATTGCAACATCTCCTCTCTTGTAAACAGGATTATTGGAAGAAAAGGTGCACTGCACGTTGGGCTAAGCTTGGGGATGAAAATACCTCATTTTTTCACTCTATGGCTACCATCAGATATCGAAAAAATTCTATTGCCTCTCTCACTCGAGCAGATGGCTCTGTGGCGGTTGATCATCAAGAAAAGGCAGGACTCCTATGGCATGTATACAAGGAAAGATTGGGTGTATCTGTCCCTATCTTGGAGGATTTTGATTTCTCCCAATTTTTCTCTCCTTTGGAGGGTCTTGAGGATCTTTCTAAGCCATTCACTATTGATGAGATTGATAAGGTGGTTGCCTATATGCCCTCGGACAAATCACCTGGCCCTGATGGGTTTTCTGGTCATTTTCTAAAGGTGTGTTGGCCAATCATTAAATATGATTTTTATCGGTTGTGCGATGAATTTTGGGCAGGTACTGTTAATCTACAAAGTATTAATGATTCTTTCATCACTTTGATCCCCAAATTGCTATCACCTGAGGGGCCTAATGACTTTAGGCCAATATCCCTTCTTAACATTTGTCTCAAATTGATCACCAAAATCTTGGCCAATCGACTTCAAGAAAAAATCCTTCAGTTGGTTCATGTTAATCAATATGGTTTTTTACACTCGAGAAATATCCAAGATTGTGTCGGATGGGCATATGAATACATACATCAATGTAAACAGGGGAGGGAGGAAACAGTGATTCTAAAATTAGATTTTGCAAAAGCTTTCGATACTGTGGAGCATGAAGCTATTATAAAGATCTTTTCTGCTTTTGGATGTGATCAGAGGTGGATTATGTGGTTAAGAATGCTCATGTCAAGTGGAACCTCGGAAATACTGCTCAATGGGGTTCCAAATTGTCGAAGAGGGGTTCGACAAGGAGATCCACTTTCCCCTCTCTTATTTGTTGGGGTCTCTGAGCTCCTGCAGGCTATGGTTAATGGTCTCTTTCAAGAAGGACAGCTAATGGCGCCTCTGAACATTCCCAACACAGACTTCCCTATTGTGCAATACGCAGACGACACACTCTTAATTCTCCAGGCTTGTCCAATTCAGCTATCTGCTCTGAAAGAGGTCTTGGAGATTTTTGCACAGGCAACAGGTTTGAGGGTCAACTACTCGAAGTCTTGCCTAATTCCTGTCAATGTCTCAGAAGAAAAACTCAAAATCTTGGCTGATACTTTTGGTTGCTCCATGGGACACTTGCCATTTACTTATCTAGGTCTGCCTTTGGGGGTGACCAAACCAACAATTCAAGATCTCTCTCCACTGGTGGGTTTAGTGGAAAGAAGAATGAATGCTAGCGCTCGTTTTCTTGGATATGGAGGTAGACTTGAGTTTGTGAGATCTGTGCTCTCTACTTTGCCAACCTTCTACATGTGTTCTCTTAAGATACAGAAGACGATTCTGAACATGTGCAACAGGGCACAGAGACACTGCCTTTGGGCAAAGGAAGAAGATTCCTCCTCATCAAACGCCTTAGCGGCATGGGATAAGGTGTGTCGACCTAGACACTGTGGAGGTTTAGGGGTGAAAAATCTTGAACTCCAAAATAAGGCGCTCTTAATAAAACAGTTACACAAATTTTATAGCCATGCTGATACACCTTGGGTGAAACTAGTGTGGTCTCTATATGGAGAAAATGTACCACATACAAAATCTGGTAGAGGTTCTTTCTGGTGGAGAGACATCTTCAGTCTGGTTGGGGATTATCGCTGCATCTCGAAGAGCAAAATTGGGAATGGTAAGTCAGTCTTATTCTGGAAAGACTTCTGGCAAGATGGAACTTTACTCTGTGATCAGTACCCACGTCTGTTCTCCTTTGCTCTGGATGAGGACATTTCAGTGGCTGCTCTTTTTTCTGCTGAGGACATGACCTCCAAGTTTCATCTGCCCTTGTCAACTGAAGCGTTCCAAGAACTACAAATTATTCAACAGCTCTCAGATAACACCCCCATCGTTGCTGATGCTCATGATACAAGGAGTTTTGTCTGGGGAGAGAAATACACCTCGGCAAGGTATTATCGTTTTTTGTTTGAAAGAGTGCCTAGAAATGAAATTATGATCTCTATCTGGTCCTCTAAAACTATGCCCAAAATCAAGGTTTTTCTGTGGCTAATGCTGATTGATAGATTAAATACCAGAGATATTATGCAACGAAAAAATTGGAGAGTAGACACGGGGACAGACTGCTCTCTCTGTCAGACAGCTAACCTGGAGACGAGGAATCACCTCTTCTTTGATTGTGACTTTGCGAAAAGTTGTTGGAATGCAATCAATATACAATGGCCAGCAGATAGATCCATAGCAGATGGGTTTTGGTATATTAAAAACAATTTCCAGGGGCCTTGTTTCATTGAGATTTTCGCATGTGCTACTTGGAATATTTGGAAGTCCAGGAATGATTTCATCTTTCAGGCTATTCCCTTCTCTCTGGCGAGATGGAAAGTTGGTTTCCAAAACGATATCTGGCTACATCACTACAGGGTTAAACATTCCTTAGTCCAACCGCTTCTTGGTTGGATTCTAGATACTCTTAGTTAAGTTTCTTTGTCTTTTTTGGTTTGTTTCAGCCTCTGTGATGTAATCTTCTTCTTCTCTTTGGGCAACCCTCTTGCCCTTGTACAGTGTTTGTTTGTCTTTATATATATAAAAAAATGACACCGTAGGGGATTCCCCTACGGTACAGGTGTCAAAAAAAAAGTCAAATCAAATAAAAGGGGGGCTTCCTGGTGGTAACATAAATATGAACTTTCGCATCGAAAAATTGCACTTCAAAACAATTAAAATGTGAACTTTCTGAGAAAATGGACAAGGCTAACTCCCAGGAAAAAAGGAGGTGAACTTCAAGCATGATTATAAAAAAATCATCAACATATTCCTTTACTCTTTTACCTCCACACATGAAAGTTCACAGCATATGTAACAAAAAAAATTAAGACGGTAGCCGTAATACACACATAGCAGTTCACTATTTTTGGGTGAGGATGAACTGAAACTTTTGCCCATATAAAACGTGAACTACCTTTTTCAAACGAACTGAACTTGGTCAAACAGTGAAAGTGAACTTCGCAGCAGCGCACTTCTGTATTTTTCCCGATTTGAAATGGTTCGTGTGTTGTTTTCTTTTGAACTGGAACAATTGGGTAGAGGAAAAAATCTCTCACGAAATATAAATAGAAATTGCCACTGGGAATAATGTAAGCTACTCTATTTTCCTACCAGCCCAAAAAAATAAACCTCCATTTCTCTCTATTTAATACATCAGAGCAAAGCAGTGTTAGAGCTTATAAGTTAATAAAATGAAGTATGATAAACGAACTGCAGAGGAATCATTTTTAAAAATTGCATTGCATCGTTCAGACTTTCGACTAAACAACAAAATATTTAAAAGGAAGTGCAAGAGAGAGCAAAGCTAGATTATAGCAGCTTCTTTTACGCAAAAAAAAGAGGGCACCGTCTGTCAGCAGTAGTAGTTCACAACAGCTAAAAGAAATAGCTAACAGTACAGTCTCTAAAAACAATATCTTCCTACCATCATTCAATTTGTTTTCCAAACTGAAATGAACAACTAAGATACACATGTGAACTCCCTATTTGGCCTAATCGAAGTACTCACAATTAACAAAGTGAATTGCTCGGTGCTGCGAAAAACACAAGCAAGCAGGCCACACAATTAGTGTTCACAATTGACTTTCTACATACAGATGAATCGAAATGCCCACAAAATAGAAGTGAACTTCTCACTATGCTTATTTCTTTTACTAATCTAAAGTTGATTTTTAAGTGGAGGAGCAACAATCACTATCCCATGCCTCGGTCAAATGATTCAAGATACAAAGGTAGCTTCTAAAGTAAATTCATCAAGAAATTTGATGCACCAGATTTGAAGGTAAGCGAATTTGATGCACCAGATTTGAAGGCTGTCGGGTAGGGGGAGTCCAGGCGGGATTGGGAGATCTTACCGTTGCACATGAGATTAGAGGACGGCGGCCGGCGCTGAGGACGTCGGGAAGCAGCACGGTGGCCGGGGCCTGCAGATCGCGGCGGAGGTGGGCGTCCTCCTGGCGGCCCGCTATGGAGCCGGGAACCTGCAGCGCCCGGTGGATGTGGGAGTCCTCCCGCCGACCCGCCATGGAGAGGTGGGGGAGGGGGGCTGCAGCGCACGGTGGAGTTGGTCGTCCACTTGGCGGCGCTCGATGGTGTGATGCCGCGAGAAATGGAGGTGGGGCAGGTGGCTGTGCTCGGTGGAGGCAGGGGCGGGAGGCAGTGCGCGGGTGTAGTGGAGGGGGGCGGCGCGCGGCAGTAGTGGAGGGGGGCGGCGCCGATAGGAGGGGAGGAGCGGAGCAGCACCGATAGGGGAGGAGCGGGGGCGGTGCGCGTGGATTGGGGATGACGAGCGAGGTAGGTCCGTAGGTATGCGGTGACGAGTGGCTTTTTCTCGGGTTGGTGCTGTTTCGGTATTAGAAGGTGAAGCGGGAATAGGGTTCGAGAATAACTATTCTAGAACCCCTCTTAAGGGGGGGTTCGAGAATAGTCCAGCTCTCTCTCTCTCTCTCTCTATATATATATATATATATATATATATATATATATATATAATTAGTGTGCATGCGCGCATGGCATACCTAGCTTGCATATCATTCGTGCATATATTTCAATATATATATTTGAATATATTCTTAGGGATATATATATATATTTCAATCTCTCTCTCTCGATCTATATATCGTTGGTGGCCAAAAAACACACTTATATACGCATGCACTTTATGCGCAAAGGCGCGGTTGCCTCTAATAATAATGTGTGTGTGCACTCGATCGATGATCCCTAAACCTTAAACCATAAAACCCTAAATCCCTAATCCCTAATACCTAAACACCCTAAACACCCTAAACCCTAAACCCTAAACACTAAACCCTAAACCCTAAACACTAAACCCTAAACCCTAAACCCTAAAACCTAAACACTAAACCCTAAACCCTAAACCCTAATTAAACCCTACATATATATATAGGCCAACGACACTTAATTGTGCATCAAGCAGGCCACCAACTAATTAGCGCTGATAAATTAATTAACTTGAATTTTGACAAGTTCTCGAATGAAAAACACGTACATTTGATTAAGTTGCCTCACAATATATATATATAATTAGTGTGCATGCATGGCCTACCATGCATGCATTCATGCATATATATTTTTTAATATATATTTGAACATATTCTTGGGGATTTCAATCTCTCTCTCTCTCTCGATCTATGTATCGTTTGTGGTCAAAAACACACACATACGCATGCACATTATGCGCAAAAGGCGCGGGTGCCTCTAATATATAATGTGTGTGCGCACTCGATCGATATATGATCCCTAAACCTTAAACCCTAAAACCCTAATCCCTAAACCCTAAACACCCTAATTAAACACCCTAGACCCTAAACCCTAACCCTAACCCATACTTAAAACACATAACCCCAAGACCCTAAACACTAAACACTAATCCCTAAACCATAACCCCTAGCTAACCCTAATTAATCCCTAACAACCCTAATCCTAATGACCCTAGACCCTAGACCCTAATCCCTAAACCCGAACCCTAATCCCTAAACCCTAAACCCTATAAACCCTAAACCCTAGCTCTAGCTATATATATAGGCCCCAAACGACACTTAATTGCACATCACGCAGGTCAGGGGGCCTCGCGGTCCTCTAAATTAAGTGTGACATTAACCCTAACTAAACCATATATATATAACTAACCTGTCCTAGCTAATCAAACCTAGCGACGTAATTAAAACACATAACCCCAAACTATACTAGCTATAATCCGATCTAATAAAAACCTGCTCTATATATATATATATATATAGCTAGCTAGCAAACCCTAGATTAACCCCAACTAATATATATGGCCTATATCGATCATGTATGATCGAACATCCATGAGATTCATTAATTAATTAATTATATAATTAGCACTGATAAATTAATTAACTTGAATATATTGACAAGTTCTCGAATGAAAACACACACTTTGATTAAGTTGCCTCACAATATATATATATATATATATATATATATATATATAAAATTAGTGTGCATGCATGCATGGCCTACCATGCATGCATATATATATATATATATTTGAACATTCTTGGCGATTTCAATAATCTCTCATCTCTATCTCTCTCTTCATCGATTGCACTTTACGCGCAAAGGCGGGTGCCTCTAATAGTGCATGTCTGTGCACACTCGATTGATCTATCTAGAGTTTTGATTAATTGTGTAGCACACTGATACGTCTCCAACTTATCTATAATTTCTGATGTTCCATGCTAGTTTTATGACAATACCTACATATTTTGCTCACACTTTATAATGATTTTATGCATTTTTCGGAACTAACCTATTAACAAGATGCCGAAGCGTCAGTTCCTGTTTTCTGCTATTTTTGGTTTCAGAAATCTTACACAGGAAATATTCTCGTAATTGGACGAAACAAAAGCCCACGATCTTATATTTCACGGAAGGTCCAGAAGTCCGAAGGGGAGACAAAGATGGGCGAGGGGGCCCCCACACCATACCTAGGCGCGGGCCACCCCTTGGCCGCGCCACCAGGTGGTGAGGGCACCCTGGTGCCCCTCCGACTCCGCCCTTTCGCCTATATAAAGCTCCGTCTCCGAAAAATCTACCACGATCGACGATATTTCACGAAGAGTTCCGTAGCCGCCTGATGTCTACGCACACTCCTTTTCCTGTAGACAGTGTTGGGCCTCCAAGAGCAGAGGTTTGTAGAACAACATCAAGTTTTCCCTTAAGTGGATCACCCAAGGTTTATCGAACTCAGGGAGGAAGAGGTCAAAGATATCCCTCTCAAGCAACCCTGCAACCACAAAGCAAGAAGTCTCTTGTGTCCCCAACACACCCAATACACTTGTCAGATGTATAGGTGCACTAGTTCGGCGAAGAGATAGTGAAATACAAGTGGTATGGATGAATATGAGTGGTAATAGCAATCTGAATAAAATATGGCAGCGAGTAAACATGCAACAAAACAGTAAACAAATGGAGATTCGATGCTTGGAAGCAAGGCCTAGGGATCCTGCTTTCACTAGTGGACACTCTCAACAATGATCACATAATAGAACCACTCTACACTCTCTTGTTGGATGATGAACACCACTAATTGTGTAGGATTACACGAACCCTCAATGCCGGAGTTAACAAGCTCCACAATATTCGATATTCATGTTTAAATAACCTTAGAGTGCATGATAGATCATTGCAATTACACCAAGTACTAACATAGCATGCACACAGTCACCATCACACTATGAAGGAGGCATAGATCACATCAATACTATCATAGCAATAATTAACTTCATAATCTACAAGAGATTACAATCATAACCTATGCCAAGTACTACACGATGCACACACTGTCACCATTACACCGTGCAGGAGGAATAGACTACTTTAATAACATCACTAGAGTAGCACATAGATGATATTCAACTAGATCACAAAGAGAGAGAGATGAACCACATAGCTACAGCGGAGCCCTCAGCCCCGGGGGTGAATTACTCCCTCCTCATCATGGAGACAGCGATGGCGGTGAAGATGGCGGTGGAGACGGCGGTGGAGATGATTCCGGGAGCAATTCCCCGTCCCGGCGGCGTGCCGGAACAGAGACTTCTGTCCCCCGAATTGGAGTTTCGCGATGGCGGTGGCTCTGGAAGGTTTTCTCGGGTTTCGTCAATCGGTGTCGAGGATTTAGGTCAGGGAGGCCTAAATATGCGAAGAGGCGGAGTCGGAGGGGCCACGGGGGACCCACACACTAGGGGGGTGCCCCCCCCCCTTGGCCGCGCCGCCCTGTGGGGTGGGGCCCCCTGGCTCCCCTCTGGCCCCTCTTCGGTGCTCTGGAAGCTTCCGGGCAAAATAAGATATTGGGCGTTGATTTCGTCCGATTCCGAGAATATTTCCTTTGTAGGCTTTCTGAAACCAAAAACAGCAGAAAACAGCAACTGGCCCTTCGGCATCTCGTCAATAGGTTAGTTCCGGAAAACGCATAAAAATGATATAAAGTGTGAACAAAACATGTAGGTATTGTCATAAAACAAGCATGGAACATCAGAAATTATAGATACTTTGGAGACGTATCAGCATCCCCAAGCTTAGTTCCTACTCGTCCCCGAGTAGGTAAACGATAAAAGATAATTTCTAAAGTGACATGCTACTAACATAATCTTGATCATACTATTGTAAAGCACATGAGATGAATGAAGTGATTCAAAGCAATGGTAAATACAATGGTTAAACAATTGAATCATATAGCAAAGACTTTTCATGAATAGTACTTTCGAGACAAGCATCAAATAGTCTTGCATAAGAGTTAACTCATAAAGCAATAGATTCTAAATAAAGGCATTGAAGCAACACAAAGGAAGATTAAGTTTCAGCGGTTGCTTTCAACTTGTAACATGTATATCTCATGGATAGTTGTCAATGCAAAGTAATATAATAAGTGCAATATGCAAGTATGTAGGAATCAATGCATAGTTCACACAAGTGTTTGCTTCTTGAGATGGAGAGAAATAGGTGAACTGACTCAACATAAAAATAGAAGAATGGCCATTCGCAGAGCGAAGCATTGATTGCTATATTTGTGCCAGAGCTTTGGTTTTGAAAACAAGAAACAATTTTGTCAACGGTAGTAATAAAGCATATGTATCATGTAAATTATATCCTACAAGTTGCAAGCCTCATGCATAGTATACCAATAGTTCCCGCACCTTGTCCTAATTAGCTTGGATTACCTGGATTATCATCGCAATACATATGTTTTAACCAAGTGTCACAAAGGGGTACCTCTATGCCGCCTGTACAAAGGTCTAAGGAGAAAGCTCGCATTGGATTTCTCGCTTTTGATTATTCTCAACTTAGACATCCATACCGGGACAACATAGACAATAGATAATGGACTCCTCTTTAATGCATAAGCATTTAGCAACAATTAATGTTCTCATATGAGATTGAGGATATTTGTCCAAAACTGAAACTTCCACCATGAATCATGGCTTTAGTTAGCGGCCCAATGTTCTTCTCTAAAAGTATGCATGCTCTAACCATTCAACTCATGGTAAATCGCCCTTACTTCATACAAGACGGACATGCATAGCAACTCACATGATATTCAACAAAGTGTTGATGGCGTTCCCAGGAACATGGTTATCGCTCAACAAGCAACTTAATAAGAGATAAAGTGCATAAGTACATATTCAAGACCACAATAGTTTTTAGGCTATTTGTCCCATGAGCTATATATTGCAAAGACAAAGAATGGAAATTTAAAGGTAGCACTCAAGCAATTTACTTTGGAATGGCGGAGAAATACCATGTAGTAGGTAGGTATGGTGGACACAAATGGCATAGTGTTTGGCTCAAGGATTTTGGATGCATGAGAAGTATTCTCTCTCAATACAAGGTTTAGGCTAGCAAGGCTATTTGAAACAAACACAAGTATGAACCGGTACAGCAAAACTCACATAAAATACATATTGCAAGCATTATAAGACTCTACACCGTCTTCCTTGTTGTTCGACCCTTACTAGAAAATATCTAGACCTTAGAGAGACCAATCATGCAAACCAAATTTAAGCAAGCTCTATGTATTTCTTCACTAATAGGTGCAAAGTATATGATGCAAGAGCTTAAACATGAGCACAACAATTGCCAAGTATCACATTATTCAAGACATCATACCAATTACTACATGTAGCATTTCCCGTTTCCAACCATACAACAATTAACGAAGCAGTTTCAACCTTCGCCATGAAAATTAAAAGCTAAGAACACATGTGTTCATATGAACCAGCGGAGCGTGTATCTTTCCCACACAAGCATTTATTCAAACAAAAACAAAAACAAAAACATACAGACGCTCCAAGTAAAGTACATAAGATGTGACCGAATAAAAATATAGTTTCAAGGGAGGAACCTGATAATTTGTCGATGAAGAAGGGGGGCATCCCCAAGCTTAGATGCTTGAGTCTTCTTGAAATATGCAGGGATGAACCACCGGGGCATCCCCAAGCTTAGAGCTTTCACTCTTCTTGATCACATTGTATCATCCTCCTCTCTTGACCCTTGAAAACTTCCTCCACACCAAACTCAAAACAAACTCATTAGAGGGTTAGTGAATAGTCGAAAATTAACATGTTCAGAGGTGACACAATCATTCTTAACACTTCTGGACATTTCCCAAAGCTACTGGAAGTTAATGGAACAAAGAAATCCGTCCAACATAGTAAAAGAGGCAATGCGAAATAAAAGGCAGAATCTGTCAAAACAGAACAGTCCGTAAAGACGAATTTTAAAGAGGCACCAGACTTGCTCAAATGAAAATGCTCAAATTGAATGAAAGTTGCGTACATATCTGAGGATCACTCACGTACATTTGCAGATTTTTCTGAGTTACCTACAGAGAACTCTGCCCAAATTCGTGACAGACAGAAATCTGTTTCTGCGCAGTAATCCAAATCTAGTATGAACCTTACTATCAAAGACTTTACTTGGCACAACAATGCAATAAAATAAAGATAAGGAGAGGTTGCTACAGTAGTAACAACTTCCAAGACTCAAATATAAAACAAAAGTTGCTGTAGCAAAATAAACACATTGGTTATCTCCCAAGAAGTTCTTTCTTTATAGCCATTAAGATGGGCTCAGCAGTTTTAATGATGCACTCGCAAGAAATAGTGGTTGAAGCAAAAGAGAGCATCAAGAAGCAAATTCAAAACACATTTAAGCCTAACATGCTTCCTATGCAAAGGAATCTTGTACACAAATGAATTCATGAAGGACAAAGTGACAAGCATAAGAGCACTACTGCAGAAATCCTTATTAGTGACATGCACTTTTTGCTCATCAGTGACAGGCAAGGTGCCTACCACTAGTATGTAGTCACTGGTACCGCCTGTCACTAGTGATGGACAAGTTGCATGTCACTGGTAAGTCTAACTAGTGACAGGCAAAAAATATGCATGTCACTGGCAGATCAAAGACCGCATCCACATTGGATTCTCTAGTGACAAGCCCATTATGGTGCCCGTCGCTAGTATGAATTTCGGTATTAAATAAATAATTGTGTTTTCGGCACATATGATCAGTAAAAAGTAGGTGCGGTATATCATTCAGTAGGCATAATCTAATATTAAATTTAATGAAGGCACCGTATAAATCATGTGTATTATAGGGAACATATCACTCCAAAGCCAAAGTTGAAGATCACTTACAGAAAGTTTAAATACTTCTAAGATATTTAACTTACACTAGAATATTGACAAGCTCTAATGATCAATGCAGATTTTTAAGAACACACACTCATTCTATTGGTACCATCTTTACCAATAAAGCACATCTTATATAATTGACGTCTAAAACAGATCATATATGAGACTACGTGATAACTTGGCCAGTTCATAATATTGCAGAAACATCCTTCATTGGAACACAATTGTGCAAGTCTCACAACTTCAGAGTGTCATCGCTAATACCCTGTCACAGAAGAATCACTTAATATCAAACCTTAAGTGTAGAATGAAACATTACTTACTAACGTTGGAAATAATATAGTGGAAAATAATGCCTAAACTCATGCGCCAAAATTTTTAAAGCATGAACCCACGAAATTATAAATCTTAAATCTGTGTAACTATCTTTTGAAGTTCTATAGCCACCACTTGCATCACAGATTAGCCAATGGCCATTCATAACTCATAGAAAGTCAAAACCTGTGTAATTCAATTGTCTGTTGCATTTAGAATGCGCTGTGATGAAACTCCAGAGAGCTATTTAACAAAGGGTATAAGTTTCTAGAAATATACGTTGGATATTCATGACTTTTAACAAAAAGAACCAATAGCTAGAAAATCGTGTACATATATCAAGTTAAATAAGTTCATTAATCATTACACACCATATAAACTAAATAAGTTCATTAATCCTTGGAGTATGAGATTAGCAGGGCCATGCAAAATATTTTATGTACCTTGTGCGAATTAATACAATACAAATCAGAGCATCAAACACGAGTAATGATATCATCATTTGCTGGTGCAGCAACTACTTGAAGATTCATACACAATACCTACTGGAATTAACCTGAGAGGGAGAGAGAGTGTACCTGCTAGCTTTGTTGTTCACTTGAGTTCCTCTAGGCCGTGTGCGTGCCTTATATATCTATGAAATACTGACTGTTAGTAAACTGCGAATGACACAAGAGTCAAGTTATAAGCATCTAATGGACTAGACCACAGTTATGTTCAATTCAGTTACGAACATACCATAAGAACCACTCATATTCCCCTTTTCTGCGAAAATAGCACAAGTGTAAATGATATAGACCATCCAAAGAATGTGTTCCCGGCAAGTAGTGTTATATAAGGAAATAATATAGCAGTTCAGTCAACGTAAAGTCCAAGGATTTATCTAACAGTACCATCTTTTCTAAGCTAAGCTTAACATGACTGATTAGCATCAGACCCCGGTACACAAAATCATAAGATACAAGGCCCAAACATGCCTATGACTCACAGATGCTCCAGATAAACAGCTAGAAAGAATTAAGCTATTTCCTAATGTCCCTGTAGTTTTCAGCTCTTTCTCGGAAACCTAAAGGTCACAGATATAGCCAAACAAAAAGATACATAGTAGCAATAGATGGATACCAAAAAGCCCAAGAATTAAAAAGTAACGAATCTCCACTTCTGCGGTACTAGATATAAACTATGAGATTAGAACACGTACATTACAGCTAGCCTGACAATTTTCTGAAAAGAAAACCTCCTGGCCCTCAATCCCACATACGTACGTGAGGCCTACTCTCTGATCCAAAATTCCAAACTGCAAAGGTATGAAAATCTGCTCCTTTTCGAGTCTAGCCACGGACACTGCTCTAGATTTTGCTATGGAGGAAACGTTGCAAAACAAACTGAGGACTAACAAATCGGGAGGAAGAGACGGGCGAGCGTTGGGGATGCAGGGCCATCGTAGCCGGAAAAAGGATCGATGGCGCCTCGACGACCCAGGGTCGATCGTTCCAGATCGAGGGTCGGGAACAACGGCGCGTCGACGTGGGTCGTGGCCGGATCACAACCCCGTTTGATCGCTGCTGCAGTCCGTTCTTCCGTCGCCGCGAGGGTAGTTGCTAGGGGAGGTCGAGGCGCCGCTTGACTGGAATAGACAAGGATTGGATTGCCTTTTTTACCGGAGTGATTGGGGTGGGGTGCATCGCGGGGAAGAAGCGGATACGATGGGTCGAGTGCGAGTCATAACTGACGTGGTAGTGGACTAGCTACTGAGCTGACACGGACCTGCAGACCCGTAATTTTCAATTATTTTTATTTGCTCAACTTATGTTTTGCGAAAAAACAATTTGCTGAGAGGCAGATGAGTGCCACGACCTATTTTATCAGACTGGGTCATTGACCCCAAATTAAGTGGATCACTACCCAGATACCAAACTAGCGTACTGAGATATATACCCTTTGTCGATCCCATCTTCGTATATCATGTTGGAGCGCACCGACCCACTTACGGGACTCGACCAGCTTCTACGATCGGGGGGCGCATTGGTGGCCTGCCTAATAGCAGGCGGACATGAAAGGCCGATCAGAAAGGAGGAGGTGCGGGTGGGATCTCCATAAAATGGCTAGTGACAGGCTATTTTACGAGCCCGTCACTAGCATCTTTCTCCTCAGGCCTAGCCTCCAGAAAAAGATCTAGTGACATCTCTTTTTATGCGCCTGTCACTAGTGTTTTGTACTAGTGACAGGCTTATATATGCCTGTCACTGGTTTACTTAGTAGTGACAGGCATAATTTTGACTGTCACTAATCACTTGGCGGCTATAAGCATTTCTGCAGTAGTGGAGGATAAAACACGAGTAACTTCAAGATTCTCAACATAAAGAGGGGAAACTTAATATTATTAAGATGCAACCATGTTTCCCTCTCTCATAATAACTTTCAGTAGCATCATTGATGAAATCCACAATATACCCATCACTTAAAACATTCTTATCATGGTTCATATGTATAGAAGTATCATTAATTTTGGCATAAGAAGAGTTCTTCTCATTAATAGTAATTGGAGAAAGATTATTATCAAGAATTTGAACATGGTAAACAAGTTGCATATTAAGGGAATTGTTTTTGGTAATTCAATCATGACTATGCCAAGTTTCATAAGGATAGTTATAACCTATATCATAGCATTCTTTATAATAATCATTAAAGGTCGGAGGCACAGTGTCATCATAAGAAATATAATAGTTATCTTTCACAATCGGTTTATCTGTGACCATACCATCATTGTTATTAGAAGGAGATGTATCAAACACATAATGATCAGTAGCAAAAGGATTTTCGAACACCTCTTTCCCAAGCTTAGTGCTTTCTATATCATTATGGGAGGAAGCATGGATAGTACTGATACTATGCAATTATTAACATCATCATTTTCAGAATTAGTTTCCCAGAGATTTGCAATATCAAAAGTAGTGTGCTCTTTCAAATCATAATCACTAATGTATGTAAAGGGCATAGGAAGATCATCGTATTCAGATTCATTATCATAATAGTCATTAGGAGCAACATACTTACGGTTACCTATCGTTATATCTTTCTCTTCATTCCCCTTCTTCTTCTTCTTCTTCTTCGTTCCCTTCTTCTTCTTTTTTTCTTCCTTCTCCTCGTTCCCTTCGTCAGGAGGAAGATGCTTGAACGGAGGCTTCTCCACATAACCTGATTTATTTCCATAAATAATAGAAGAAACTTGGGAGGATTCCTCCTTTTCATTAATAAGTTCAAAACACACAGCAGTCCTATCATATTTTGGCAAGGTGTCATCTTCTAAAATATTTTGTATGTAAGTATTTGTATGGCAATTATCAATGCAATAAGAAAAACACCCATGCATGACGTCATCAATATCAAGATCACTCATATGTAACAAAGAGATTTTTCTTGAGAGCTCTTCACACCACAAAAATAAAGTAAGTTCATCATGCTGATTAGGAGTAATTTCATCATCACAATACAAATTTGCAGCACTCATGGGGTTCAAATTATCATTGGAGGAGCATTGAAAATTAAAATGACCCACTCTATGGCAAACTTCACAAATAAAAGGATAGTCGGCACAAACCTTTTTACCAAGATCATCTAGAGCCCTAGCCCACTTTCTAGTTTTTCCATTAATATGATGGATACAATATTCATCTTCGACTTGATTAATTCCACAAGGTCTATGCATTCCACAAAAATTAACATGCTTATAGGAAGTCTTAGGAGTTTGAGCATGTTTATTGCAATCATTAACAACAATTTCACCCTTCATGCAAGCATCTTTAAAAGGTTCATGATACTTATCAAAATTCTTCTTAGGCAATTCAAAATGAGAGGCAAAATCTTTATAAAGATTTGAAGCAACTTGAGAGTCAAGACCATAGGTAGCACTAATATTTCTAAATTTACCAGTATCCATAAAAGTTTCAATGCATTCATAATCATAATTTATACCTGACTCTTTACCTTTGTCGTTCTCCCAATCTTCAGCATTCTCCTCAATCCGGTCAAGAAGATCCCACCTAGCTTCAACCTCCTTGCTTGTGAAAGATCCCTCCGAACAGGCATCTAGATAGTCCTTGTGATGTCCTAAAAGCCTTGTATAAAAATTGTTAATAATAACATTATGGGGGAGCTCATGAATGGAACATTTGAGCATTAGTGACTTCAATCTCCCCCACGCTTGAGAAATACTCTCTCCATCATGAGGATAAAAGTTATAAATATAATTCCTATCAATATGCACTTCACGAGGAGGATAAAATTTAGAATAAAAGAGAGATACAATTTCCTCCCAACCAAGAGAATGACTATTCTTCAACAATTTATACCAATGCGCCGCTTTACCAGACAGCGAAACAGAGAATAGCTTCTTCCTCACTTCATCCATAGAGATACATGCACACTTGAATAACCCGCATAATTCATGCAAAAACAGTAAATGATCTCCAGGATGGACAGTTCCATCCCCTTCATAGCGGTTATCCATAACACGTTCAATAATTTTCATGGGTATCTTGAAAGCAGTACTTGGAGTAGGTGGATTTAAAATATCACAAGCATCATTAGAGTTATCGCATATGGGAGATAAAGTATTATCAAAGCAAATTTTCTCCCCTAAAGATGGGAAGCTAAAAAATCATAAAAACTAGCTTCCCCAAGCTTAGACTTCTCCATAGCATTAGTAGTGATTGCGTTCATACTAATAACATTGCTACTAGCATGCAAATGAGGTTCCATAGGTTCTTTAATTTTCGCATCACACAATTCATGTCTTAACTTAGGAAATAAATTAAAAAGCTCATAGTTGTTTTCCATTATGCCTTACTAGTGTAAAACAAGAAACAAAAAGATGCAATTGCAGGATCTAAAGGAAATAGCTTCGAGCACTTACAACGGCGCCGGAAAATAGCTTAGTAGTCGAGATCCGGAGTGTGAGTGCCTTTTACCTTTCCTCCCCGGCAACGGCGCCAGAAAATAGCTTGATGTCTACGCACACTCCTTTTCCTGTGGACAGTGTTGGGCCTCCAAGAGCAGAGGTTTGTAGAACAGCAGCTAGTTTTCCCTTAAGTGGATCACCCAAGGGTTATCGAACTCAGGGAGGAATAGGTCAAATATATCCCTCTCAAGCAACCCTGCAACCACAAAGCAAGAAGTCTCTTGTGTCCCCAACACACCCAATACACTTGTCAGATGTATAGGTGCACTAGTTCGGCGAAGAGATAGTGAAATACAAGTGGTATGAATGAATATGAGTGGTAATAGCAATCTGAATAAAATATGGCAGCGAGTAAACATGCAACAAAACAGTAAACAAACGGAGATTCGATGCTTGGAAGCAAGGCCTAGGGATCCTGCTTTCACTAGTGGACACTCTCAACAATGATCACATAATAGAACCACTCTACACTCTCTTGTTGGATGATGAACACCACTAATTGTGTAGGATTACACGAACCCTCAATGCCGGAGTTAACAAGCTCCACAATATTCGATATTCATGTTTAAATAACCTTAGAGTGCATGATAGATCATTGCAATTACACCAAGTACTAACATATCATGCACACTGTCACCATCACACTATGAAGGAGGCATAGATCACATCAATACTATCATAGCAATAATTAACTTCATAATCTACAAGAGATTACAATCATAACCTACGCCAAGTACTACACGATGCACACACTGTCACCATTACACCGTGCAGGAGGAATAGACTACTTTAATAACATCACTAGAGTAGCACATAGATGATATTCAACTATATCACAAAGAGAGAGAGAGATGAACCACATAGCTACAGTGGAGCTCTCAGCCCCGGGGGTGAATTACTCCCTCCTCATCATGGAGACAGCGATGGCGGTGAAGATGGCGGTGGAGACGGCGGTGGAGATGATTCCGGGGGCAATTCCCCGTCCCGGCGGCGTGCCGGAACAGAGACTTCTGTCCCCCGAATTGGAGTTTCGCGATGGCGGCGGCTCTGGAAGGTTTTCTCGGGTTTCGTCAATCGGTGTCGAGGATTTAGGTCAGGGAGGCCTAAATAGGCGAAGAGGCGGAGTCGGAGGGGCCACGGGGGACCCACACACTAGGGGGGCGCCCCCCCTTGGCCGCGCCGCCCTGTGGGGCGGGGCCCCCCTGGCTCCCCTCTGGCCCCTCTTCGGTGCTCTGGAAGCTTCCGGGCAAAATAAGATATTGGGCGTTGATTTCGTCCGATTCCGAGAATATTTCCTTTGTAGGATTTCTGAAACAAAAAACAGCAGAAAACAGCAACTGGCCCTTCGGCATCTCGTCAATAGGTTAGTTCCGGAAAACGCATAAAAATGATATAAAGTGTGAACAAAACATGTAGGTATTGTCATAAAACAAGCATGGAACATCAGAAATTATAGATACGTTGGAGACGTATCACCGCCGCCATCGCGAAGACAAGTTTCGGGGGACAGAAGTCTCTGTTCCGGCACGCCGCCGGGACGGGGAATTGCCCCCGGAGTCATCTCCATCGACACCACCGCCATCTTCATCGCCATTGCTGTCTCCTATGATGAGGAGGGAGTAGTTCTCCCCTGAGGCTGAGGGCTCTACCGGTAGCTATGTGGTTCATCTCTCTCTCCCATGGTGTGATCTTTATGTGATCATGAGCTTTGTATCACTATTAATCTATGTGCTACTCTAGTGATGTTATTAAAGTAGTCTATTCCTCCTCCATGATGTAATGTTGACAGTGTGTGCATCATGTAGTACTTGGCGTAGGTTATAATTGTAATCTCTTGTAGATTATGAAGTTAACTATTACTATGATAGTATTGATGCGATCTATTCCCCCTTTCATAGCTATTGTTGACAGTGTGTATGCTATGTTAGTACTCGGTCTAAATTGCAACGGTCTATTATGCACTTTAGAGGTTACTTTAATATGAACTACGAACGTTGTGGAGCTTGTTTACTCCGGCTCGAGGTGTGCTTTTGTAGCCCTACACAATGAATGGTGTTTGTTATCCAACAAGAGAGTGTTTGAGAGTAGTATTTATTTATTAAGTTATGTGATCATTGTTGAGAGTGTCCACTAGTGAAAGTATGATTCCTAGGTCTTGTTTCTAAGCATTGAAACACCGTTTCCAACAAGTTCTGCTACATGTTTGCTTGCTGCCTTTTATATTTCAGATTGCAATTACTACTTACAATCATCCATATTACTTGTATTTCACTATCTCTTCGCCGAACTAGTGCACCTATACATCTGACAAGTGTATTAGGTGTGTTGGGGACACAAGAGACTTCTTGTATCTTAATTGCAGGGTTGCTTGAGAGGGATATCTTTGACCTCTACCTCCCTGAGTTCGATAAACCTTGGGTGATTCACTTAAGGGAAACTTGCTGCTGTTCTACAAACCTCTGCTCTTGGAGGCCCAACATTGTCTACAAAAATAGAAGAGTGCGTAGACATCAAGCCATTTTCTGGCGCCATTGCCGGGGAGGTAGGTAAAAGGTATTCACATCCTCCGACTACTAAGCTATTTCCTAGCAATGTTGCCGGTGTGTGAGTGCTCGAAGCTATTTCCTTTAGATCCTGCAATTGCATCTTTTTGTTTCTTGTTTTTATTTTTCACTAGTTAGGCATAATGGAAAATAACAGTGAGCTTTTTAATCTATTTCCTGAGTTAAGACATGAATTGTTTGATGCGAAAATTTAAAAACTATGGAACCTTATTTGCATGCTAGTAGCAATGTTATTAGTATGAACGCAATTACTGCTAATGTTATGGAAAAGTCTAAGCTTGGGGAAGCTAGTTTTTATGATCTTTTTAGCTTCCCATCTTTAGGGGAGAAAATTTGCTCTGATAATACTTTATCTCCCATATGCGATAACTCTAATGATGCTTATGATATTTTAAATCCACCTGTTGAAAGTATTCCATATAAAATACCTATGAAAATTATTGAACGTGTTATGGATAACCGCTATGAAGGGGATGGAACTGTCCATCCTGGAGATCATTTACTGTTTTTTGCATGAATTATGTGGGTTATTCAAGTGCGCAGGTATCTCTATGGATGAAGTGAGGAAGAAACTATTCTCTATGTCACTGTCTGGTAAAGCGGCGCATTGGTATAATTTGCTGAAAATAGGCATTCTCTCTATTGGGAGGATATTATGCCTCTATTTTATTCTAAATTCTATCCTCCAAGTGAAATTCACAAAGACTGAAACCGCATATATAATTTCTGGTCTCATGATGGAGAGAGTATTGCCCAAGCATGGGGGAGATTGAAGTCTTTAATGCTCAAATGCCCCATTCATGAGCTTCCTGGTAATATCATCATTGATAATTTCTATGCAAGACTTTCTTTTCAAGACAAAACCTTGCTGGATACTACTTGTTCTGGATCATTCACGCGCAATAAAGAAGAGTTTAAATGGGACCTTCTTGATCGGATTCAGGAGAACGCTGAAGATTGGGAGAACGACAAAGGTAAAGAATCAGGTATAAACTATGAATATGAATGCATTAAGTCTTTCATTGAAACTGTTGATTTTCAAGAGCTTAGTGCTAAATATGGTCTTGATCCTCAAATTATGGTCGATTGCTATAGAGCCTTTGCTTCTCAGATTAATGTTCCTAAAGAAAATTGGTACATGTATCATGAACCTTTCAAAGACACTTGCATGGAAAATGAAATTGTTGTTAATGATTGCAATAAACATGCCCAAACTTCTGAAAATACTATTTCTTATAAGCATGTTAATTTTTGTGGAATGCATAGACCTTGTGGAATTAATCAAATCGAAGATGAATATTGTATCCATCATAGGAATGAAAAAACTAGAAAGTGGTTTAGGGCTCTAGATGATCTTGGTGAAAAAGTTTGTGCCCTCTATCCTTTTATTTGTGAACTTTGCCATAGAGTGGGTCATTTTAATTTTCAATGCTCCTCCAATGATAATTCGAACCCCATGAGTGCTGCAAATTTGTATTCTGATGATGAAATCCTTCCTAATCAGCATGATGAACTTACTTTAATTTTGGGGTGTGAAGAGTTGTCAAGAAAAATTTCTTTGTTACATATGAGTGATCTTGATATTAATAGTGTCCTGCATGGGTGTCTTTCTTATTGCATTAATAATTTCCATACAAATACTTACACACAATTTTTTTTAGAATATGACACTTTGCCAAAATATGATAGGACCGCTGTGTGTTTTGAACTTATTAATGAAAAGGAGAAACCCTCCCAAGTTTCTTCTATTGTTTCTGGAAATAAATCAGGTTATGTGGGGAAGCCTCCCTTCAAGCATCTTCCTCCTAAAGAAGGAAACAAGAAGAAGGGAACGAAGAAGAAGAAGAAGAAGAAGAAGAAGAAGAAGAGGGGGAATAAAAAGAAAGAGGTAATGGCATATCCCCGCGTGTATGAGATAACGATAGGTAACCGTAAGTATGTTGCTCCTAATTATTATTATGATAATGAATCTGAGTACAATGATCTTCCTATGCCCTTTACCTACATTAGTGATCATGATTTAGAAGAGCACACTACTTTTGATATTGAAAATCTCTGGGAAACTAATTCTGAATATTATGATGTTAATAATTGCCATAATATCAGTACTATCCATGCTTCCTCCCATAATGATATAGAAAGCTCTAAGCTTGGGGATGAGGTGTTTGAAAATCCTTTTGCTACTGATGATTATATGTTTGATATATCTCCTTCTAGTAACAATGATGGTATGGTTACAGATGAACATACTATGGAAGATAAATATTCTATTTCTTATGATGACACTATGCCTCCAATCTTTGAGAATAATTATTATAAAGAATGCTATGACACAGGTTATAATTATCCTTATGAAACTTGTAATAGTTATGATGGGATTGCCAAAAACCATTCCCTTAGTATGCAACTTGTTTACCATGTTCAAATTCTTGATAATGATCTTGTTCCAATTACTATTAATGAGAAGAGTTTTTCTTATGCCAAAATTAATGATACTTTTATGCATATGAACCATGATAAGAATATTTTAAGTGATGTGTGTATTGTGGATTTCATCAATGATGCTACTGAAAGTTATTATGAGAGAGGGAAACATGGTTATATGCATCTTAATAATATTAAGTTTCCCTCTTTATGTTGAGAATCTTGAAGTTACTCGTGTTTTATCTTCCTATGCTTGCCACTTTGCTCCTCATGAATTATTTGTGTACAAGATTCCTATGCATAGGAAGCGGGTTAGGCTTAAATTTGTTTCATACTTGCTTTTTGATGCTCTCTTTGCTTCAATGCTCATCCTTATGTGAGCATCATTAAAATTACTGAACCCATCTTAATGGCTTTAAAGAAAGCACTTCTTGGGAGATAACCCATGTTTTTATTTTGCTACTGTTTTGTTGTGTCTTGGAAGTTTTTACTACTGTAGCAACCTCTCCTTATCTTTACTTTATTGCATTGTTGTGCCAAGTAAAGTCTTTGATAGTAAGGTTGATACTAGATTTGGATTTCTACGCAGAAACAGATTTCTTGCTGTCACGAATTTGAGTAGATCTCTCTGTAGGAAACTCAGAAAAATCTGCGACAAATCATGAGTAATCCTCAGATATGTACGCAACTTCCATTCAATTTGAGCTTCTTCATCTGAGCATGTTAAGTGCCTCTAAAAAATTCGTCTTTACGGACTGTTCTGTTTTGAAAGATTCTGCCTTTTATTTCACATTGCCTCCTTTACTGTGTTTGAATGGATTTCTTTGCTCCATTAACTTTCAGTAGCTTTGGGCAATGTCCAGAAGTGTTAGGATTGATTGTGTCCCCTCTGAACATATGAATTTTTGATTATGCACTAACCCTCTAATAAGTTTGTTTTGAGTTTGGTGTGGAGGAAGTTTTCAAGGGTCAAGAGAGGAGGATGATATAATATGATCAAGAAGAGTGAAAAGTCTAAGCTTGGGGATGCCCCCGTGGTTCATCCCATCATATTTCAAGAAGACTCAAGCATCTAAGCTTGGGGATGCCCAAGGCATCCCCTTCTTCATCGACAACTTATCAGGTCACCTCTAGTGAAACTATATTTTTATTCCGTCACATCTTATGTGCTTTACTTGGAGTGCCTGTGTGTTTTTATTTTCGTTTTTTATCTTAGTTCTCTGAATAAATCGGATCCTAGCAATCCTTGTGTGGGAGAGAGACACGCTCCGCTTTTTCATATTGAACACTGGTGTTCTTAGTTTTACTTTTCATATTCATGGCGAAAGATAAAAGCTGCTGCATTTATTGCTATTTGGTTGGAAACAGAAAATGCTTCATGTGGTAATTGGTATATGGTCTTGAATAATTTGATACTTGGCAATTGGTTTGAGCTCTCAAATATATCATGTTTAAGCTCTTGCATCATGTAGTTTGCACCTATTAGTGGAGAACTACTGTAGAGCTTGTTGAAATTTGGGGTGCATGATTGGTCTCTCTGAAAGTGTAGATATTTTCTGGTAAAAGTGTTTGAACAACAAGGAAGACAGTGTAGAGTCTTATAATGCTTGCAATATGTTCTTATGTAAGTTTTGATGTATCGGTTCATACTTGTGTTTGCTTCAAACAACCTTGCTAGCCAAAGCCTTGAACTAAGAGGGAATGCTTCTAGTGCATCCAAATCCTTGAGCCAAAACCTATGCCATTTGTGTCCACCATACCTACCTACTATGTGGTATTTCTCTGCCATTCCAAAGTAAATTGCTTGCGTGCTACCTTTAAATTTCATTCCTTGTCTTTGCAATCTATAGCTAATGGGAAAATAACTTAAAAACTATTGTGGTAAAAAGAATATGTAGCTTATGTATCTTATTTCTTATAAGTTGCTTGTTGAGAGGTAACCATGTTTCTGGGGACGCCATCAACTATCACACCTTTGTTAAATATCATGTGAGTTGCTATGCATGTTCGTCTTGTCTGAAGTAAGGGTGATTTGTCATGATTAAATGGTTTGAGTATGCCTATTGTTAGAGAAGAACATTGGGCCGCCAACCAAAGCCATGTATCATGGTGGAAGTTTCAGTTTGGACATCAATCCTCAATCTCTTATGAGAATATTATCTGTTGTTGAATGCTTATGCACTAAAGAGGAGTCCATTATCTGTTTTCTATGTTGTCCCGGTATGGATGTCCTCGAGTTGAGATCTATCAAAAACGAGAAATCAAATGCGATCTATCTCCTTGGACCTTTGTACAGGCGGCATGGAGGTACCCCTTTGTGACACTTGGTTGAAACATATGTAATGCAATGATAATCCATGGAAATCGAAGCTAATTAGGACAAGGTGCGAGCAATATTGGTATTCGATGCATGAGGCTTGCAACTTATAGGATGTCTTATGCATAACACATATGAATTATTACTACCATTGACAAAATTGTTTTTATGATTTCAAAATAAAAGCTCTAGCACAAAAATAGTAATCCCTGCTTCCCTCTGCGAAGGGCCTTTCTTTTACTTTATGTTGATTCAGTTTACCTACTTCTTTCTATCTTAGCAGCAAACACTTGTGTCAACTATGTGCATTGATTCCTACATACTTGCTTATTTGCATTCATCATATTACTTTGTGTTGACAATTATCCATGAGATATACATGTTGAAGTTGAAAGCAACTGCTGAAACTTATATCTTCCCTTGTATTGCTTCAAAACCTTCTATTAAGAATTTATTGCTTTATGAGTTAACTCATATGCAAGTCTTATTGATGCTTGACTTGAAAGTACTATTCATGAAAAGGCTTTGCTATATGATTCAGTTGTTTAGTCATTGTATTTACCATTGCTTCGAATCACTTCATTCATTTCATATGCTTTACAATAGTATGATCAAGATTATGTAAGTAGCATGTCACTTCAGAAATTATCCTTGTTATCGTTTACCTACTCGAGGGCGAGTAGGAACTAAGCTTGGGGATGCTTGATACGTCTCCAACGTATCTATAATTTCTGATGTTCCATGCTAGTTTTATGACAATACCTACATATTTTGCTCACACTTTATAATGATTTTATGCATTTTCCGGAACTAACCTATTAACAAGATGCTGAAGCGCCAGTTCCTGTTTTCTGCTGTTTTTGGTTTCAGAAATCTTACACAGGAAATATTCTCGAAATTGGACGAAACAAAAGCCCACGATCTTATATTTTACGGAAAGTTCCAGAAGTCCGAAGGGGAGACGAAGATGGGCCAGGGGGCCCCCACACCATACCTGGGCGTGGGCCACCCCTTGGCCGCGCCATCAGGTGGTGAGGGCACCCTGGTGCCCCTCCGACTCCACCCTTTCGCCTATATAAAGCTCCGTCTCCGAAAACCCTACCATGATCGACGATATTCCACGAAGAGTTCCGTAGCCGCCGCCATCGCGAAGACAAGTTTCGGGGGACAGAAGTCTCTGTTCTGGCACACCGCCGGGACGGGGAATTGCCCCCGGAGTCATCTCCATCGACACCACCGCCATCTTCATCGCCATTGCTGTCTCCTATGATGAGGAGGGAGTAGTTCTCCCCTGAGGCTGAGGGCTCTACCGGTAGCTATGTGGTTCATCTCTCTCTTCCATGGTGTGATCTTTATGTGATCATGAGCTTTGTATCACTATTAATCTATGTGCTACTCTAGTGATGTTATTAAAATAGTCTATTCCTCCTCCATGATGTAATGTTGATAGTGTGTCCATCATGTAGTACTTGGCGTAGGTTATGATTGTAATATCTTGTAGATTATGAAGTTAACTATTACTATGATAGTATTGATGCGATCTATTCCCCCTTTCATAGCTATTGTTGATAGTGTGTATGCTATGTTAGTACTCGGTCTAAATTTCAATGGTCTATTATGCACTCTAGGGGTTACTTTAATATGAACTCCGGACGTTGTGGAGCTTGTTTACTCCGGCTTGAGGTGTGCTTTTGTAGCCCTACACAATGAATGGTGTTTGTTATCCAACAAGAGAGTGTTTGAGAGTAGCATTTATTTATTCAGTTATGTGATCATTGTTGAGAGTGTCCACTAGTGAAAGTATGATCCCTAGGCCTTGTTTCTAAGCATTGAAACACCGTTTCCAACAAGTTCTGCTACATGTTTGCTTGCTGCCATTTATATTTCAGATTGCAATTACTACTTACAATCATCCATATTACTTGTATTTCACTATCTCTTCGCCGAACTAGTGCACCTATACATCTGACAAGTGTATTAGGTGCGTTGGGGACACAAGAGACTTCTTGTATCTTAATTGCATGGTTGCTTGAGAGGGATATCTTTGACCTCTACCTCCCTGACTTCGATAAACCTTGGGTGATTCACTTAAGGGAAACTTGCTGCTGTTCTACAAACCTCTGCTCTTGGAGGCCCAACACTGTCTACAAGAATACAAGCGTCAGTAGACATCACACACTAATAAAAAAGTTGTAATTTAATTCACAACAAGTTATAATTAACCCTAACACATAAACCCTCTAAATAAACCATAAAACCCTATATAGCTAGCTATAGGCCAACGACGACCCTTAATTGCGCATCAAGCAGGCCAGGGGTCCTTGCGGTCCTCTAATTAAATATATGTGCCATTAACCCTAAACCCTAAACCGTATATATATAGAAAACTAACCTTAGCTAATCAAACCCTCGTTAAAACACATAACCCCAAGCTAATTAATAACCCAATCTAATAAAACATTGCTATATATATAGCTAGTAAACCCTAGATTATATAACCCCAATTAATATATGTCCTATTTCGATCATATATATATAGACATTATTGGGATTCATTAATTATATAATAAGTACTGATAATTCAATTAATTAACTTGAATTTTGACAAGGTCTGAAATGAAAACACACTTTAATTAATTTGCCTCACAATATATATAATTAATATGCATGCATGGCCTAACCATGCATGCTTATATATGTGTTTAATTTGGGGATTTCAATTGCTCTCTCGCCGCTCTCTCGTTGGTGGCCAACAACACACACATGCACTTTGTGCGCAAAGGCATGTGCCTCTAATAATGTGTGCGCAGTCGATCGGTCTAGTTTTGATTAATCATAGCACACAAATAAAGAAGTTGTATTTGAATCCAAACAACCCTAATCTAAAACACATAGCCCCTAACATGGCCTAATTAATTGACCCCTTCTCTCTAGCTAATTAGTAGAAATTGCACAAAATCAAAAGGGGTTCTTCACTAATTATACATATATATCTAGATTGTGATAAACTTTTGCCCCATATTTGGTGGATGGGTGCATCTTGGCATGTAAAACAATTAATGTTTGCAAATGGCGTTGTCATAATTTATGTACAAATGATTTCTTTCCATCCAAAGTGCATAAAATGGGAGTTTGAATGAAGAAAGTACAAATAAAACAGCTCAACATGCCTCCACACCCCGATTTTCACACGAAGTAGAGCATATTTAAAGGATAATTCCAGAGTTTTACTATTTTTCAAGCAACTTTGCTAATTTCCACCCACTCACATGACTTTATGTCGATTTAACGAAAATAGGGCGAATTTAAACTACATGGGCGGGATAGTTTGAATTGTGCGCGCGGCAAAGGGAACCGCCTATTCCTCAACCTTGTGCACGGAAAATTACACATGCAACTCCATTAAACACCACCTACCGGGCGGCCCGGCCGCATGACCCCCCACCCACCGCTACACAACTTATCCCCGTCCGTGCGAAGAGCTTCCCCTCCCCACTCCGTCCGTGCGAAGAAGAAGCTTCCCCTCCCCGTCGTTCTTCTCGAGACGCACCGGCGGTCAACTTGATCTACGGTAGGGCTGCTATCTCTAGCTCAATCATGCATCGGGGAAGACGGCCTAACGATTTATATTTTCTTGATGCTGCTAAAAAAATCGTCAGTATGCTCGAACTAATTGGCACTTTATAGTTTTCTGCTCGATTTGTCCTCGATCAATTTGTTCATTTGTGTGGGCATATAGAGTCAGTTCTGCACTCGATCCGTTAATTTGCTTAAATGCCATGGCAGAGTTTTGTACACGATCTGTTTGCTAAAATGTCGATGGGAATTTTTTTGTTTTGTACTCGACATGATTGCTGAAATGCATAATCATGTACTAGTATAGATTTGTACTCGATGGATATACATTTCCTACTTCGCCTTAAATTAATCACCAACCACTGTATCTCATAATTAAACAAATGGACAGAACTTGGATACTGCATGGACACTTATGTTCCCCTTCATATATAAATGGTGTTCAACCCTTTATGGGGTTTATTAGAGCTCATGAAGGTCACAACCTGGACGTGTATTGCCCGCGCTGCACATGTATGAATAGTGAGAAGAGGCCTCACCATGTAGTGGAAGATCATTTACATATTTTTGGGATGGACCGCACATATGTTAGGTGGGTTTATCATGGTGAACCATATAATGATCCTTCAGCGGGAGAAGCAGATCTTGCTCACACTGTATGTGTGTTGGCATATGTAGTTAATTATTTATATTGATGCTGCCGCTGTTTCGATCAATAGTTTGCATTGCTGTGCAAGGTTCTGTACTCAAATTTAACTTGTTGCATATGGATGGACGGGAAGGAGAGAAAAAGCGCTTGCTTTAGGAAACGGGTTTCAGCTTTGGGACATGTGCTGTGCCAGATGAGAAGTTAAATATGTAAAACGGCATTTGTTCAGGTTGCATCCCTTAGATGTTTGTCTAATCTGTTGATGTACTAATTGCAGAAGCATAGAGTTGAAGAGGTCTCTTAGTTTGATTGGAGATTTGAAGATGAATCTCAGTTTGATGCACTTGTGGATGGTACTGATGACGAGCCTTTCATAGACGAAGGTCCTGCACCTGAGATTATCCAACCTACAGAAGAAGGCCGTGGACCGAGTACACATCTTTGCGTTGAAGTGGATGCACGCCCAGAGATCATCAGGGGAGTCTGGGTAGTCTCAAGACCACCCAGCCGTGATGCACCTGTGGATGGTACTGATACGCGTACAGCACGCGTCCGTTGGGAACCCCAAGAGGAAGGTGTGATGCGTACAGCGGCAAGTTTTCCCTCAGTATGAAACCAAGGTTTATCGAACCAGTAGGAGCCAAGAAGCACGTTGAAGGTTGATGGCGGCGGGATGTAGTGCGGCGCAACACCAGGGATTCCGGCGCCAACGTGGAACTTGCACAACACAACCAAAGTACTTTGCCCCAACGAAACAGCGAGGTTGTCAATCTCACCGGCTTGCTGTAACAAAGGATTAGATGTATAGTGTGGATGATGATTGTTTGCAGAAAAATAGTAGAACAGTATTGCAGTAGATTGTATTTCAGTATAGAGAATTGGACCGGGGTCCACAGTTCACTAGAGGTGTCTCTCCCATAAGATAAACAGCATGTTGGGTGAACAAATTACAGTTGGGCAATTGACAAATAAAGAGGGCATGACCATGCACATACATATTATGATGAGTATAGTGAGATTTAATTGGGCATTACGACAAAGTACATAGAACGCTATCCAGCATGCATCTATGCCTAAAAAGTCCACCTTCAGGTTATCATCCGAACCCCCTCCAGTATTAAGTTGCTAACAACAGACAATTGCATTAAGTATTGCGCGTAATGTAATCAGTAACTACATCCTTGAACATAGTACCAATGTTTTATCCCTAGTGGCAACAGCACATCCATAATCTTAGAGATTTCTGTAACTTACCAATATTAACGGAGACATGAACCCACTATCGAGCATAAATACTCCCTCTTGGAGTTACAAGCATCTACTTGGCCAGAGCATCTACTAGTAACGGAGAGCATGCAAGATCATAAACAACACATAGACATAACTTTGATAATCAACATAACAAGTATTCTCTATTCATCGGATCCCAACAAACGCAACATATAGAATTACAGATAGATGATCTTGATCATGTTAGGCAGCTCACAAGATCCGACAATGAAGCACAATGGGGAGAAGACAACCATCTAGCTACTGCTATGGACCCATAGTCCAGGGGTAGACTACTCACACATCACTCCGGAGGCGACCATGGCGGCGTAGAGTCCTCCGGGAGATGATTCCCCTCTCCGGCAGGGTGCCGGAGGCGATCTCCTGAATCCCCCGAGATGGGATTGGCGGCGGCGGCGTCTCTGGAAGGTTTTCCGTATCGTGGCTCTCGGTACTGGGGGTTTCGCGACGGAGGCTTTAAGTAGGCGGAAGGGCAGGTCAGGGGGCCACACGAGGGCCCCACACCATAGGTCGGCGCGGCCAAGGGGCAGGCCGCGCCGCCCTGTGGTTTGGGCGCCTCGTGGCCCCACTTCGTCTCCTCTTCGGTCTTCTGGAAGCTTCGTGGCAAAATAGGACCCTGGGCGTTGATTTCGTCCAATTCCGAGAATATTTCGTTACTAGGATTTCTGAAACCAAAAACAGCAGAAAACAGCAACTGGCACTTCGGCATCTTGTTAATAGGTTAGTTCCAGAAAATGCACGAATATGACATAAAGTGTGCATAAAACATGTAGATATCATCAATAATGTGGCATGGAACATAAGAAATTATCGATACGTCGGAGACGTATCAGGTACAGATGACGAGCCTTTCATAGACGAAGGTCCTACACCTGAGATTATCCAGCCTACAGAAGGAGGCCGTGGACCGAGTACACAGCTTTGCCTTTAAGTGGATGCACGCTGATGTCTACTCACGCTTCTTTTCCTGTAGACAGTGTTGGGCCTCCAAGAGCAGAGGTTTGTAGAACAGCAGTAAGTTTTCCCTTAAGTGGATCACCCAAGGTTTATCGAACTCAGGGAGGAAGAGGTCAAAGATATCCCTCTGAAGCAACCCTGCAACCACAAAGCAAGAAGTCTCTTGTGTCCCCAACACACCTAATACACTTGTCAGATGTATAGGTGCACTAGTTCGGCGAAGAGATAGTGAAATACAAGTTGTATGAATATATATGAGCAGTAGTAACGGCGCCAGAAAATACTTGATGCTACAACTGGCGTGTGGTTGATGGTGGTAATATTGCAGGCAGCACAGATGTAGTAGAACAGTGAACAAGCGATGATTGCAGTATTTGGAAACAAGGCCTAGGGATAATACTTTCACTAGTGGACACTCTCAACATTGATCACATAACAGAATAAATAGATATATGCTCTACTCTACACTCTCTTGTTGGATGATGAACACCACTAATTGTGTAGGTCTACAAGAACCCTCAATGCCGGAGTTAACAAGCTCCACAATATTCGATATTCATGTTTAAATAACCTTAGAGTGCATGATAGATCAACACAACTATACCAAGTACTAACATAGCATGCACGATGTCACCTTCATACCATGAAAGGAGGAATAGAACACATTAATACCATCATAGTAATAGTTAACTTCATAATCTACAAGAGATCATAATCATAAACTACGCCAAGTACTACATGATGCACACACTGTCACCATTACATCATGAAGGAGGAATAGAGTACTTTAATAACATCACTAGAGTAGCACATAGATTAATAGTGATACAAAGCACATTGCAATCATAAAGGGATATAAATAAGCACTTAACTATGCTATTCATAACAGTGAATAAGTATTCTGTGAAATATAGCCTAAGAGACCCACACGGTGCACACACTGTCACCTTTACACACGTGGGACAAGGAGTCTCCGGAGATCACATAAGTAAAATCCACTTGAATAGCATAACGACATCTAGATTACAAGCTCATCATATGAATCTCAATCATGTAAGGCAGCTCATGAGATTATTGTATTGAAGTACATAGGGAGAGAGATTAACCACATAGCTACCGGTACAGCCCTTAGCCTCGATGGAGAACTACTCCCTCCTCATGGGAGACAGCAGCGGTGATGAAGATGGCGGTGGAGATGGCAGCGGTGTCGATGGAGAAGCCTTCCGGGGGTACTTCCCCGTCCCGGCGGCATGCCGGAACAGAGACTCCTGTCCCCCAGATCTTGGCTTCGCGATGGCGGCGGCTCTGGAAGGTTTCTCGTACCGTGGCTTTTTCGTATCGAAGATTTAGGTCAGGGACCTTTAAATAGGTGAAGAGGTGGAGTCGGAGGGCTGACGAGGCGGTGACACCATAGGGGGGCGCGCCCCCCTGGGTCGCGCCGCCCTGGCATCTGGTGGCCCTGTGGCCCCCCTCTGGTTCCTCTCGGGTGTTCTGGAAGCTTCGTGGAATTTTAAGACTCTGGGCATTGATTTCGTCCAATTCCGAGAATATTTCCTTACTAGGATTTCTGAAACCAAAAATAGCAGAAAACAGGAACTGGCACTTCGGCATCTCGTCAATAGGTTAGTTCCGGAAAATGCATAAAAACGATATAAAGTGTGAACAAAACATGTAGGTATTGTCATAAAACAAGCATGGAACATCAGAAATTATAGATACGTTGGAGACGTATCAGCATCCCAAAGCTTAGTTCCTACTCGTCCTCGAGTAGGTAAACGATAACAAAGATAATTTCTGAAGTGACATGCTGCCAACATGATCTTAATCATACTATTGTAAAGCATATGAGATGAATGCAGCAATTCAAAGCAATGATAAAGATAATGATTAAACAACTGAATCATATAGCAAAGACTTTTCATGAATAGTACTTTCAAGACAAGCATCAATAAGTCTTGCATAAGAGTTAAATCATAAAGCAATATTTTCAAAGTAAAGGCATTGAAGCAACACAAAGAAAGATTAAGTTTCAGCGGTTGCTTTCAACTTATAACATGTATATCTCATGGATAGTTGTCAATACAAAGTAATATGATGAATGCAAATATGTAGGCATGTAAGAATCAATGCACAGTTGACACAAGTGTTTGCTTCTAAGACAGAAAGAAGTAGGTAAACTGACTCAACATTAAAGTAAGAGAATGGCCCTTCGAAGAGGGAAGCATGGATTGCTATATTTGTGCTAGAGCTTTTATTTTGAAAACATAGAGAGCATAAAAGTAAAGTTTTGAGAGGTGTTTGTTGTTGTCAACAAATGGTAAAGGGCACTCTAGCCCCCTTGCCAGACAAACCTTCAAAGAGCGGCTCCCATGAAACATTTTTAATTTTGGGTGGCACTCCTTCCAACCTTTACTTTCACAAACCATGGCTAACCGAATCCTCGGGTGCCTGCCAACAATCTCATACCATGAAGGAGTGCCTTTTTATTTTAGTTTTATTTAGATGACACTCCTCCCCACCTTTGCTTTCTCAAGCCATGGCTAACCGAATCATCGGGTGCCGTCTAACAATCACATACCATGGAGGAGTGTCTATTTTTTTGTAAAATCACGAAAGTTAATTAATTTGGGACTGGGAATCCCATTGCAAGCTCTTTTTGCAAAATTATTGGATAAGCGGATGAAGCCACTAGTCCATTGGTGAAAGTTGCCCAACAAGATTGAAAGATAAACACAACATACTTCCTCATGAGCTATAAAACATTGACACAAATAAGAGGTAATAAATTTTGAAGTGTTTAAAGATAGCACTCAAACAATTTACTTTGGAATGGTGGAGAAATACCATGTAGTAGGTAGGTATGGTGGACACAAATGGCATAGTTTTTGGCTCAAGGATTTGGATGCATGAGAAGTAATCCCTCTCAATACAAGGCTTAGGCTAGCAAGGTTGTTTGAAGCAAACACAAGTATGAACTAGTACAACAAAAATTACATAAGAACATATTGCAAGCATTATAAGACTATACATTGTCTTCCTTGTTGTTCAAACACTTTACTAGAAAATATCTAGACCTTAGAGAGACCAATCATGCAAACCAAATTTTAGCAAGCTCTATGTATTTATTCACTAATAGGTGCAAAGCATATGATGCAAGAGCTTAAACATGAGCACAACCATTGCCAAGTATCAATTTATTCAAGACATCATACTGATTACCACATGTAGCATTTCCCGTTTCCAACCATATAACAATTAACGAAGCAGTTTCAACCTTCGCCATGAAAATTAAAAGCTAAGAACACATGTGTTCATATGAACCAGCGGAGCGTGTCTCTCTCCCACACAAGCATTTATTCAAACAAAACAAAAACAAGAAACATACATACGCTCCAAGTAAAGTACATAGGATATGACCGAATAAAAATATAGTTTCAAGAGAAGTGACATGATAATTTTGTCGATGAAGAAGGGGATGCCTTGGGCATCCCCAAGCTTAGATTCTTGAGTCTTCTTGAAATATGCAAGGATGAACCACCGGGGCATCCCCAAGCTTAGACTTTTCACTCTTCTTGATCGTAGTATATCATCCTCCTCTCTTGACCCTTGAAAACTTCTTCCACGCCAAACTCAAAACAACTCATTAGAGGGTTAGTGCATAATCAAAAATTCACATGTTCAGAGGTGGCACAATCATTCTTAACACTTCTGGACATTGTTCAAAGCTACTGGAGGTTAATGGAACAAATAAATTCATCCAACATAGCAAAAGAAGCAATGCGAAATAAAAGGCGGAATCTATCAAAACAGAACAGTCCGCAAAGACGAATTTTATAGAGGCACCAGACTTACTCAGATGAAAATGATCAAATTGAATGAAAGTTGCGTACATATCTGAGGATCACACACAAAAATTGGCAGATTTTTCTGAGTTACCTACAGAGAACCCTGCCCAAATTCGTGACAGACAGAAATCTGTTTCTGTGCAGTAATCCAAATCTAGTATCAACCTTTCTATCAAAGACTTTACTTGGCACAACAATGCAATAAAATAAAGATAAGGAGAGGTTGCTACAGTAGTAACAACTTCCAAGACACAAATATAAAACAAAGTTACTGTAGTAAAATAAACACATGGGTTATCTCCCAAGAAGTGCTTTCTTTATAGCCATTAAGATGGGCTCAGTAATTTTAATGATGCACTCCCAAGAAATAGTAGTTGAAGCAAAAGAGAGCATCAAGAAGCAAATTCAAAAAACATTTAAGTCTAACATGATTCCTATAAAAAGGAATCTTGTAAATAAACAATTTCATGAAGAGCAAAGTAACAAGCATAGGAAGATAGAACAAGTGTAGCTTCAAAAATTTCAGCACATAGAGAGGTGTTTTAGTAACATGAAAATTTCTACAACCATATTTTCCTCTCTCATAATAACTTTCAGTAACATCATGAGCAAACTCAACAATATAACTATCACATAAAGCATTCTTATCATGAGTCTCATGCATAAAATTAGTACTACTCCCAACATAAGCATAGTTATTCTTATTAATTTTAGTAGGAGCAAATTCAACAAAGTAGCTATCATTATTATTCTCATCATCAAATATAGGAGGCATATTGTAATCATGATCAAATTTATCCTCCATAACAGGCGGCACCAAAAGACCACTATCATTATAATCATCATAAATAGGAGGCAAAGTATCATCAAATAAAATTTTGTCCTGAATGCTTGGGGGACTAAAAATATCACGCTCATCAAAACAAGCTTCCCCAAGCTTAGAATTTTCCATATCATTAGCAACAATGATGTTCAAAGTGTTCATACTAATAACATTTCCATTAGCATGCAAATAAGGTTCCATAGGTTTTTCATTTTTGCAACACACCATTTATGTTTTAACTCAGGAAATAGATTAAAAAGCTCCATGTTGCTTTCCATTATGCCTTACTAGTGTTTAACAAGAAACAAAAAGATGCAACTGCAGGATCTAAAGGAAATAGCTTCGAGTACTTACAACGGCGCCGAAAAATAGCTTAGTAGCCGAGATCCGGAGTGTGAGTACCTTTTACCTTTCCTCCCCGGCAACGGCGCCAGAAAATGTCTACTCACGCTTCTTTTCCTGTAGACAGTGTTGGGCCTCCAAGAGCAGAGGTTTGTAGAACAGCAGCAAGTTTTCCCTTAAGTGGATCACCCAAGGTTTATCGAACTCAGGGAGGAAGAGGTCAAAGATATCCCTCTCAAGCAACCCTGCAACCACAAAGCAAGAAGTCTCTTGTGTCCCCAACACACCTAATACACTTGTCAGATGTATAGGTGCACTAGTTCGGCGAAGAGATAGTGAAATACAGGTGGTATGAATATATATGAGCAGTAGTAACGGCGCCAGAAAATACTTGATGCTACAACTGGCGTGTGGTTGATGGTGGTAATATTGCAGGCAGTACAGATGTAGTAGAACAGTAAACAAGCGATGATTGCAGTATTTGGAAACAAGGCCTAGGGATAATACTTTCACTAGTGGACACTCTCAATATTGATCACATAACAGAATAAATAGATATATGCTCTACTCTACACTCTCTTGTTGGATGATGAACACCACTAATTGTGTAGGGCTACAAGAACCCTCAATGCCAGAGTTAACAAGCTCCACAATATTCGATATTCATGTTTAAATAACCTTAGAGTGCATGATAGATCAACACAACTATACCAAGTACTAACATAGCATGCACACTGTCACCTTCATACTATGAAAGGAGGAATAGATCACATTAATACCATCATAGTAATAGTTAACTTCATAATCTACCAGAGATCATAATCATAAACTACGCCAAGTACTACATGATGCACACACTGTCACCATTACATCATGAAGGAGGAATATAGTACTTTAATAACATCACTAGAGTAGCACATAGATTAATAGTGATACAAAGCACATTGCAATCATAAAGGGATACAAATAAGCACTTCACTATGCTATTCATAACAGTGAATAAGTATTCTGTGAAATATAGCCTAAGAGACCCACACGGTGCACACACTGTCACCTTTAAACACGTGGGACAAGGAGTCTCCAGAGATCACATAAGTAAAATCCACTTGAATAGCATAACGACATCTAGATTACAAGCTCATCATATGAATCTCAATCATGTAAGGCAGCTCATGAGATTATTGTATTGAAGAACATAGGGAGAGATATTAACCACATAGTTACCGGTACAGCCCTTAGCCTCGATGGAGAACTACTCCCTCCTCATGGGAGACAGCAGCGGTGATGAAGATGGCGGTGGAGATGGCAGCGGTGTCGATGGAGAAGCCTTCCGGGGGCACTTCCCCGTCCCAGCGGTGTGCCGGAACAGAGACTCCTGTCCCCCAGATCTTGGCTTCGCGATGGCGGCGGCTCTGGAAGGTTTCTCGTACCGTGGCTTTTTCGTATCGAAGATTTAGGTCAGGGACCTTTAAATAGGCGAAGAGGCGGAGTCAGAGGGTTGACAAGGCGGTGACACCATAGGGGGGCGCGCCCCCCCTGGGCCGCGCCGCCCTGGCATCTGGTGGCCCTGTGGCCCCCCTCTGGTTCCTCTCGGGTGTTCTGGAAGCTTCGTGGAATTTTAAGACTCTGGGCGTTGATTTCGTCCAATTCCGAGAATATTTCCTTACTAGGATTTCTGAAACCAAAAATAGCAGAAAACAGGAACTGGCACTTCGGCATCTCGTCAATAGGTTAGTTCCGGAAAACGCATAAAAACGATATAAAGTGTGAACAAAACATGTAGGTATTGTCATAAAACAAGCATAGAACATCAGAAATTATAGATACGTTGGAGACGTATCACACGCTCGGAGATCATCAGGGGCGTCCCGGTAGTCTCAGGACCACCCAGCCCTGATGCAAAATGTTGAGCTACTTTATGATTCGTACTCTTATGTTCTGGTGCTGTAGTATGTACTATCTTTGTTATGATTTGTACGCATTTGGCGCTATAACTATAATTAAGAATTCAGTGGATGATCGCGTTGCAAAATTTGACACCCACACAATCAGTTCATCGTATGAGTAGTAGCACAATTACTTCTACAGCCAGTCCTGCCAGCGCATTAATTGGTAGCATGAAATACTTTCAGGCACTCCCCTCTGATTCATATTAATTGACTCAATTTTGTCTAGATATGGATGTATCTAGATGCATTTGTTAACTAGACTAACAAACTTGAGTCAGTTAATATGAATCGGTGTAAACCGCCCAAGTCCTCGAGCAGCTAGTTTATTGACTCTAGACTCCAAGCCTCTCGCGGCAAGCCATAGACGAAGCTTTGACCAGATCTTGGCCCACTTTTTGTTGCGAATAGCAAAGCTTTGACCAGTTCCTCTCGGGATGCAGCACGCCGGTGAGCTTGCACGGTTGCCATGAGCACTTTCCGGCGGAAATTCCTCTGCAAAGCCCTCAAGCCTCCGCTGTGAGACAGCACGCAGTGCCTCGAGGTGAACGGAACGGACAAACTCGGGATCTCAGGGCGGGGGTTTGCCTCGTCCGGGAACGATCTCCAGCGGGTTAACAAGGACATGCATGGCGGCCAGGGGATTTGGGGTTTTTGGTTGTTGTTTGAGCTTGGGATTTGGGGTTTTTTCAGATAGGGGAGGAGGAACCGAGGAAGAGGAAGGAACAACCCGCGTGCTTGGCGCGTGCAGTGTGCTTGAATTTCGAATTTTTGTGAAATGTTTCATTTCCCCGCTACAATTTGGGGGTTTTCTTGACGCGCCAATGCGTCCCGCCGGGCAGGTTCAAGTGAATTTGGGGTGCCACACTATGGGCCCCAGTTTCAGTGAGATATGTAATGACTAGTCACATCACTAAGTTCATTGTGTAATAAAATATGTTACCCCTCCCCTTTATGTAGCCCCCCTTATCTCTCCCGATCGAGTGCCGACAGCCGACAGATGCAAGCCGCTAGCTCGATCCCCTCCTTTCGCCTCCACCGTCCAGGCATCCAGCTTGGAGGGGCAAGCTGCATCTAGACCAAGCGGATTAGGTAGTACTAGTAATGTTCTTTCCTTTCTCGAGATCGGTTCTTTTTTCCTCACCTCGATATCTTGCGCATCGATTTCCTATTCTGGGCGAAGGGGTGTCTTTCTGGTCACCCTCGCGCTGGGAGTGATTGATGGGGGTGGGGGGCGGGGGCTACCTTTGCTTGAATTGGGGTGTTCTTCCTTTATGTGTCGACATTTGCAACCTTTGTAGTTTCTGTTGATCCTCACTGTATCTTTTGTCAGCTTGTACAACAAAGGAAAGACCTCGTTGGTGGTGGGGGGGGGGCAATGGAGCGTAAGGCCACCACGCATGTGGGCAGTTGGCTGAGCCTGAGCTGTGTCCCCAGCCCCGCAAAGCAGGTACTCCGTTTTCTTATCCACTCTGTCTGTCTGCATCCTCAATCTGTTCCTGTTCTAGAAAATGCTTAAAGTAGCACATGTCTTCAGCTGTTTGTTCGTGAAGCCTCTGTGACACCATGCCCTATATTCTCTGTATCAGGTTGGTACCTCCAGGTTCCGTGCTGAGGCTATGGGGAACGATAGCACCCCACCTGCTGCAGGAGCATGGCTAGATCTGCAGCACAAGAAGCGAAATGCCACTGCCGAGCTGGGCAGGGACCGCCCAGGGGTAATTTTTTTAACCAACTTACCATGATGTAGTCTGAATCTGATACTCCCTCAGATCCAAATTAATTGACTCAACTATCTGTAGATACGGATGTATCTAGATGTGTTTTAGCTCTAGATACTACTACCTCCATCCCAAAGCTTAGGGCTTATATTATTTTTAGAAAGTCAAACTATACCATGTTTGACTAAGCTTTCACCAAAAATCATTAACATGCAAAATACAAAATTAATATCATTAAATAGGTTGTGAAATATATTTTCCTACGGTATCTACACAATATTATATTTGTTGATAGAATGTTCTAAAATTTTGGTCAAACTTTACTTGTTTTGATTTCTCAAAAATAAATAAGCCTTAAGCTTTGGGATGGAGGTATCTAGACAAAGCTGAGTCAACTAGTTTTTTTGTCTGTCCATAGCTAGTGTTCATGGTGCAAAAGGCTAAGAGCATCCACTATATGCATCAGTCTATCTCATAAAGTAATTCAATATCACTGCCGAGGTCTGCCTTTTGTTTTGCTATTCATATGCAGACTGAAACTTTAGGGCAACAGGAAGATCAAAACTGCGGCTGATCAGGCTGCCAGTATGTTGATGCCGCCCCCATCTTCTAAATGCCTCTACAAGCACAAGGCCACGCGCCCGCTGGGTGGTGATCTTTTAATGAATATGGTATATTTTCTTAATCCACAAAACATGCCTTGATTTTTGTCTGTTTATTATCGGTTTTTTCTAATGCTTGCCAAAAGTTTACAACAACAACAACAACAACCAAGCCTTTCAGTCCCAAACAAGTTTAGAAACACCAAATTCGTTTGCTTACAATCATCATACAGTAATGTTCATCTACTCTCCAGTTCCCCTAACCCAACAAAAAATGATGTTAATTACGATTTTTAGATTAAAAGAGCACCATTAGGCGCTGTTAATTATGACTTTGAGATTAAAATGTCATTTGCAATTGCTAATTACAAATTTGAGACAAATGATTAGTTTAACCTCGATCTGTTCTGCTCTCTATTTTTCCCAACCGAAAAAATGTAACCATTCCATTCCTCTGAAATGGAACCATTCCATTCCATTCCACGCTGTTTCAGAACCGAACACACCCTTGCATTGTTGTGAACTGTTGTCCATACACAGCCATACCCTTCCACTTACATCCAGCACTATATGCATCAGTCTGTCTCAGATTCATTCAATATCACTGTTGAGATCTATTCCCATTCTTATGCAGGCTGAAACTTCTACGCCTTTACTCAAGTGGATGCAAAATGAGGCTGATGAGGCTGCTGTGAGGACGATGGTGCCAGCACCATCATCCGAAAACCTCTACAAGCACGAGGCCATGGGCCAGCTGGGTGGTGACCTTTTAATGAATCTGGTATATTTTCTTAATCCACATACATGATTTATTATTATCTATTTAATTACTGTTGGCTTTGCCTAATGCTTACCAAAAGTTCAGAAACACTGCGTTTGCTTACAATCATCATACACTAATTTTTCACTTTTCAGTCTGTCTCATCCAGTATATAAACTGTTGAGTTCTGTTGGCTTCTTTTGTAATCATTTGCATTGTTGCCAACTGTTGTCTATGCACAACCCTATTCTTCCACTTACATCCCGCACTATTTGCATCAGTCTATCTCATAGATTTATTAAATATCAATGATGAGTTCTGTTGCTATTCATATGCAGGATGAAACTTCTGAGCCTCTACTCAAATGGATAAATAATGATCCTGATGAGGCTGCTGTGAAGACGATGGTGCCGCCAACATCTTCTGAAAACCTCCTCAAGCACAAGGCCACGGGCCAGCTGGGTGGTATCCTTTTCAGTAAGCAGGTATATTTTCTTAATCCTCATACATGATTTGATTTGTCTGTTTATTGCCGGCTTTGTCTAATGCTTACCAATAGTTCAGAAACACACACAACCCTATTCTTCCAATTACATCAAGCACTATATGCATCAGTGTCTCATAGATTCATTTTATATATCACTGTTGATGTCTGTTGCTCTTCAATTTTCATATGCAGACTGAAACTGCTAAGCCTTCATTGGTCAAAAGGATTGCAACTGCTGCTGATGAGGCATCTGCAGAGGCTGCCACCAAGTTACTGTCAGCCCCATCTTCTGGATACTTATATAAGCTCAAGTCCAAGGACCAGCCGGGCCGTAACCATCCAAGGGTTCATGTCTATTTTCTTAAGCCACATATATATGCCATGATTTATGTCTGATATTATCACCGGCTCTGTCTAATGCTTTTTGGAATTCGGAAACGCCAAATTAGCATGCTTATATTCATCATACACTAAATTTTGACTGTTCAGTTTGTAACATAGTGTTATGCACTCGCTTGTCATGAACATTTGCATTGCTCTGAACTATGCACTTTACACAACCTAATTCTTCCACTTACATTCAGCGCTACGCACCAGTAGTACCTCCCATGTTTCCTTCACCATCCGATGCCGAGCTTGCGGGAATATGGCGGGCCCATGTACATACCCCGCATATAACACCTCCTATGGCTCTATCTACCTTTCTAATAACTCCTTCATAGAGTTACAGGTATGTATTCACAGTGGTTTAGCATGAATTGGCATATAGTAAAGTCTTTTTTTAGTCTTCCTGCTTCTTACATTAGTATCAATTTTCACCTGCAGACTGTACCTTGTGAACTTCGTCCAATGATTAACCATATGTGTCCGCATGAAGGGTCTTTCACTATGCATGATGGCAAATTGATGAACACCTACACGGTCTATGAGGTGTATGTCTACAAGATGCAGGCCATCACATATTTGTATGGACATGATTGGAGAAAGTTTGCTTTTGACTACGGTCTGAAGAAGGGCGACGAGCTGAGGATCAGAAACTCAAACGGGCAGATATACGTAACTGCTTACAGAGTTGGAGACACTTCCAAATATATAATATGTAACTTTTTTGTACTCATGTCCTTTGATTACTGCATTCTGAGCAGTTGTTCTAAACCATTCCCTCTGTTTTAGCTTGCTGGGTTTAACATGATCAAAGCTGCAGATCCCCTGATGGAACAGGAGCGGATGTCACAAAGGGCACCCACACCAGCACCAGCACCGGCACCGGCTTCCCACTCTCCTGCATCAGCGCCGGTTCCTGTACCAGCTCCGTTTGCTGCATCTACCCAGCAGGCCCCTACATCAGCATTGGTTCCTGTAGAGGCCCCATATACTACACCTGCCCAGCAGGCTCCTGCATCAGCACTGGTTCCTCTAGCTGCACCGTTTACTGCACCTGCCCAACAGTCTCCTCATACAAGACCGGTTCCTCTAGAGGCACCGTTTATTGCACACCGCCCAGCAGTCTCCTGCATCAGCACCAGCTCGTGTACCAGCCCAGGCTCCTGCACCTGCCCCAGCCAGATCACCGAGGTCTCAGCTCATTGCTGTGGCCACCCGTGTGGTGACCAGGACGCATCTGAAGGCTATGTTCGTGAGTATATGACAGCATAACTGCTCTTATCTTGATGTCTTCTCTGTTCAAAGTCTCACATGGTTCAGTCTTCGGTGCATTGGTGCCATTGACTAATTTTTGGTGGTATCTCTTGCTTTGAATAAGAAATTGCCTAAAACTATCTCCAAGGATCTCAATGCTAGCCGAAGGGGCAAGATTTCCCCCGTCATGGAGAGTGAAGGTCTCACCGTGGAGGGACGGTACTCCGTCAGTCCCTCAGATGGTCGCTTGGTTGTTACTTCCAGGTGGAAAAAGTTCATTGACGGTGCCAAACTTCGCATTGGATCAAAGTTGAAGGTCAAGATCTTTCGATGCCGCTGTGACATGCTGGTCATAAAGTTTGCGGTTGTCTAGTTCTGTTGTCCCATGAGCCCTTAGCAAATGCATTTGTAGTTATACTTATATAAGGTTATATTATCTGAACTGATAATTAATTGTATGGGTGGTAAAACTCTGGCAAGCTTTTGCTCTTACAAGTATGTATGTATGATCAACTATTATGATAACTAATGTTTGTGTTCATCTTAATTTGCATTTTTGTTTTAGAAAAAAACTTAATTTCTATTTTTGCTGACCTGTTAGAGAACTATCAGATTGAATCCACAACATGATTCAAATAGATTCATTACACCGACCCACATGTCTTGACCTTGCTATACACTAGTTCCATTAATCAGTGCAAGAAGGTTTACCTGAGCTGCCTGAACCACGGCAGATTCTAATCCACCTTAGCTATCTAGCTAGAAATACAACCTTTGCAGAAAGAGGATTTGCAGTACGGGGAGGCTGACATTGGGGACCCATGAGCCAGCAGCGTCGTCAACGTTTTAAAGGCGGCAGGAGATCGAAACAAAAAAAATAAGCCAAAAATCAGTTGGTAAACAAAATCCAAGAAATGAAACATTTACCTTTCTGAGAGGATGACATGCGGGACCCATGAGGCAGCAGCATCCTCAACTATTCCAAGGCGGCAGGGGATCAAAATTAAAAAAAAGAAATAGCCAGAAATTAATTAGGGTAAAAAATAAATCTATCAAAGGAAACCTTTATTGTTCATAGAGGATGACATGCGGGACCCATGAGCCAACATCTTCCTCAACGTTTCAAAGTCGGCATGAGATTGAAAGAAAAAGGCAAGTGACCAAATATCAGGAGCCAAAAATAATCCAAGAAAATAAATTTAATTGTACATAGAGGATGACATGTGGGTCCCATTTTGCAGCAGCGGTCTCAACGTTTCCAAGGCGGCACAGGACCAAAAGAAAAATGAAGTAGCCAGAAATCAGGGGGTGAAAAAAATCCAAGAAAAGAAAGATTTCAATTGGGCTGCATCTGGACATCTGGGCTTTCGAACTATCCAGCTGGGCCTTTTGACTCGTACAATTTCGGCCCACTCCAAAACAGGAAAGTTCGGATTTTTCTTAAAAAAACAGGAAAGTACTATGCTTCGCAAAAACACAAAGCAAGGAGATTCAACATATAAGTTTGTTTATGTAAAAATAAATATTTAATTTTTTCAGTTTGCAATAGCTCAGAGCGAAATACAATGTTTATTGTCTGCAAAATAATCAAGATATCACATGTTTCTTGTATGGGGAGGCTGACATCGGGGACCCATGAGCCAGCAGCGTCGTCAACATTTTAAAGGCGGCAGGGGATGGAAAGAAAAAATAAACCAAAAATATGTTGGTAAAAAATCCAAGAAAAGAAACATTTTCGTTCTGAGAGGATGACATGCAGGACCCATGAGGCAGCAGCATCCTCAGTGTTTATTGTTCATAGAGGTTGACATGTGGGACCCGTGAGCCAGCAGCGTCCTCAATGTTTTAAAGGCTGCAAGTGACCAAATATCAGGATCCAAAAATAATTCAAGAAAAGAAACTTGATTGTACATAGAGGATGACATGCGGGTCCCATTTAGCAGCTGCGGTATCAGCGTTTGAGAGGCTGCACGGGATCGAAAGAAAAAGGCAAGTGACCAAATATCAGGAGCGAAAAATAATTCAAGAAAAGAAAGTTTTATAGTACATAGAGGATGACATGCGGGTCCCATTTAGCAGCAGCGGTATCACCGTTTGAGAGGCGGCACGAGATCGAAAGAAAAAGGCAAGTGACCAAATATGAGGTTCCAAAAAAAATCCTGGAAAAGAAAGTTTTATAGTACATAGAGGATGACATGCGGGTCCCATTTAGCAGCAGCGGTCTCACCGTTTGAGAGGGGGCAGGGGATCGAAAGAAAAAGGTAAGTGACCAAATATGAGGTGCCAAAAAAATCCAAGAAAAGAAAGTTTTATAGTACATAGAGGATGACATGCGGGTCCCATTTAGCAGCAGCGGTAACACCGTTTGAGAGGCGGCAGGGGATCGAAAGAAAAAGGCAAGTAACGAAATTTGAGGTTCCAAAAAAAACTCCAAGAAAAGAAAGTTGATTTCTCATAGAGGATGACATGCGGGTCCCAATTAGCAGCAGCGGTCTCAACGTTTCCAAGGAGGCAAGGGATCAAAAGAAAAAGGAAGTAGCCAGAAATCAGGGGGTCAAAAAATCCAAGAATAGAAAGAATTTTGGTTCATAGCGGATGACATGCGGGACCCATGATCCTGCATCGTAAACGGCTCGATCGGAGAGCGTTGAACGAGATGGCGCGATCGAGAAAAAAATAATGCCAGCGAGGCTGCCATTTGGGCCCAACATCCCTGGGCGGTGCGGATTTGCATTGACTCGGCCGGCGAACCCGAGAATTCGAGATGCACCACGTCCCGGGACACCATACGCGACGTTTTGGCCATTTTCGTCGGGCTAGGTGGCCTCAAAAATGAGAAAAAAACATTTTGACATGCACAATGGAGAGACCAAAAATCGTCGGCCATGGTGCACCAGCAACCACGGCGCGACTTCAACTTCGTCGGCCATGGCAACTTTTCTTGTAGTGAAATAATGTAAAAGCAAAATAAGAGAAAAAACTTGGGCTTGGATGAATAAGACTTGAAATGCCAATACTAGTGCCATGGTATCTTGCACTAGTAACTTGGCAAGGTAGAGCTTGTATTAGGGTAGCTTGCCTTGGTTGGAGTACTTGTCAAAGTGTTCTTCTTCCTCCTCGTAGAAGACCTCCTCCTCCTCGTAGCCTTCGGTACTAGCTTCTATAAACGGATACGAGGTAACAAACACCAATCAATACTTAAGGAGGCTACTTAGCCCTAATGGCTCAATCAAGATGACCTAGCATCATCACAATCATCATTCTACTAATCACTAGGGTTTTTACTTCATTAGGGTGAGAAAAATAATTTCCTCTCATTTATAAATACTAAGATTTAAATCCTCAAATAAGCAAGTGTGAGACAATGTAGCTAATGTCATCAACTCACCTCACCTTACTTGGGAATATGATTTAAATGAGGTGCTACATCTCATAGATTTAAAATCCTAAACTTGAAAATAATTTAAATGGGCTAGTAATGACTACATAGCCATTATTTGATTCTAGCCCATTATCATCCAAAACAACTATAACATATTTTTGCGTAAACAATTATAGTTTTTGAAATGTGAATTATGAGAGTTGGAGTCACCTCAAAATACATTATGGTTGATTTTTAATAATTATTTGAATTTGGAAAAGTTACTGAATTGTCATTTTTGTTGCAATTGATCTACAATGAACTAGGGTTTGAGACCAGTGGGGTTTGTTAGATCATTTCATCTACTATCATACAAAATTGGAATCATTCAATTTGGGTTCGTAGATTTAAAGTTATTCAATTTTTAGTAAGGCACCAGTGTTGGAATTTGAATTAAACCGCAAAATCGGATTCAAACTGACGGGCCTGCGAGAGAAAAGAACTTGGGCCAGGGGAGAAAATGAATTGGGTCAGCCCATCTGTGCGTCTCGCACGCGTGGGCTGCCTGACAGTGGGACCTGCTTGTGACGGGAAAGCACACGTCCGTTGGGAACCCCAAGAGGAAGGTGTGATGCGTACAGCGGCAAGTTTTCCCTCAGTAAGAAACCAAGGTCATCGAACCAGTAGGAGCCAAGAAGCACGTTGAAGGTTGATGGCGGCGGAGTATAGTGCGGCGCAACACCAGGGATTCCGGTGCCAACGTGGAACCTACACAACACAACCAAATTACTTTGCCCCAACGTGACAGTGAGGTTGTCAATCTCACCGGCTTGCTGTAACAAAGGATTAGATGTATAGTGTGGATGATGATATTTGCAGAGAACAGTAGGAATGAGTATTGCAGTAGATTGTATTCGATGTAAAGAATGGACCGGGGTCCACAGTTCACTAGTGGTGTCTCTGCCATAAGAAATAGCATGTTGGGTGAACAAATTACAATCGGGCAATTGACAAATAAAGATGGCATGACAATGCACATACATGTCATGATGAGTAGTGTGAAATTCAATTGGGCATTACGACAAAGTACATAGACCGCTATCCAGCATGCATCTATGCCTAAAAAGTCCACCTTCAGGTTATCATCCGAACCCCTTCCAAAGATTAAGTTGCAAACAACGAGACAATTGCAGTATGTATGGTGCGTAATGGAATCCACATTTCCATCCTTAGACATAGCATTGATGTTTTATCCCTAGTGGCAACAGCACATCCACAACCTTAGAACTTTCTGTCAATGTCCCAGATTTAATGGAGGCATGAACCCACTATCGAGCATAAATACTCCCTCTTGGAGTTACAAGTAACGACTTGGCCAGAGCCTCTATTAATAACGGAGAGCATGCAAGATCATAAACAACACATAGATGATAGATTGATAATCAACATAACATAGCATTCAATATTCATCAGATCCCAACAAATGCAACATGTAGCATTACAAATAGATGATCTTGATCATGTTAGGCAGCTCACAAGATCTAACAATGATAGCACAATGAGGAGAAGACAACCATCTAGCTACTGCTATGGACCCATAGTCCAGGGGTGAACTACTCACACATCACTCCGGAGGCGACCATGGCGGTGAAGAGTCCTCCGGGAGATGATTCCCTTCTCCGGCAGGGTGCCGGAGGCGATCTCCTGAATCCCCCGAGATGGGATTGGCGGCGGCGGCGTCTCTGGAAGGTTTTCCGTATCGTGGCTCTCGCTACTGGAGTTATTATGGATGAAGGCTTATGTAGGCGGAAGGGTAGGTCAGGGGGCGCCACGAGGGGCCCACACGCTAGGGCCGCGCGGCCCAAGCCCTGGCCGCGCCGCCCTGCTATGTGGCCGCCTCGTCGCCCCACTTCATTTCCCTTTCGGACTTCTGGAAGCTTCGTGGAAAAATAAGATCCTGGGCGTTGATTTCGTCCAATTCCGAGAATATTTCCTTACTAGGATTTCTAAAACCAAAAACAGCAACTGGCTCTTCGGCATCTTGTTAATAGGTTAGTGCTGGAAAATGCATAAATATGACATAAAGTATGTATAAAACATGTAGGTATTGTCATAAAACAAGCATGGAACATAAGAAATTATCGATACGTTGGAGACGTATCAGCATCCCCAAGCTTAGTTCCTACTCGTCCCGAGTAGGTAAACGATAACAAAGATAATTTCTGAAGTGACATGCTATCATAATCTTGATCAATACTATTGTAAGCACATGTAATGAATGCAACGATTTGAAGCAATGGTAAAGACAATGAGTACACAATTGAATCATATAGCAAAGACTTTTCATGAATAGTACTTTCAAGATAAGCATCAATAAGTCTTGCATAAGAGTTAACGCATAAAGCAATAAATTCAAAGTAAAGGCATTGAAGCAACACAAAGGAAGATCAAGTTTCAGCGGTTGCTTTCAACTTGTAACATGTATATCTCATGGATATTGTCAACATAAAGTAATATAATAAGTGCAATACGCAAGTATGTAAGAATCAATGCACAGTTAACACAAGTGTTTGCTTCTAGGATGGAGAGAAGTAGGTAAACCGACTCAACATAAAAGTAGAAGAATGGCCCTTCGAAGAGGGAAGCATTGATTGCTATATTTGTGCTAGAGCTTTTATTTTGAAAACAAGAAACAATTTTGTCAACGGTAGTAATAAAGCATATGCATTATGTAAATTATATCCTACAAGTTGCAAGCCTCATGCATAGATTACCAATAGTGCCCGCACCTTGTCCTAATTAGCTCGGATTTACATGGATTATCATCGCAATACATATGTTTTAACCAAGTATCACAAAGGAGTACCTCTATGCCGCCTGTACAAAGGTCTAAGGAGAAAGCTCGCATTGGATTTCTCGCTTTTGATTATTCTCACTTAGACATCCATACCGGGACAACATAGACAACAGATAATGGACTCCTCTTTAATGCATAAGCATTCAACAACAAATAATATTCTCATAAGAGATTAAGGATTGTTGTCCAAAACTGAAACTTCCACCATGGATCATGGATTTAGTTAGCGGCCCAATGCTCTTCTCTAACAATATGCATACTCAAACCATTCAACTCATGATAAATCACCCTTACTTCAGACAAGACGAACATGCATAGCAACTCACATGATATTCAACAAAGGGTAGTTGATGGCGTCCCTAGGAACATGGTTATCGCTCAACAAGCAACTTAATAAGAAATAAGATACATAAGTACATATTCAATACCACAATAGTTTTTAGGCTATTTGTCCCATGAGCTATATATTGCAAAGACAAAGGATAGAATTTTAAAGGTAGCACTCAAGCAATTTACTTTGGAATGGCAGAGAAATACCATGTAGTAGGTAGGTATGGTGGACACAAGTGGCATAGTTTTTGGCTCAAGGATTTTGGATGCATGAGAAGTAATCCCTCTCAATACAAGGCTTAGGCTAGCAAGGTTGTTTGAAGCAAACACAAGTATGAACTGGTACAGCAAAACTCACATAAAAACATATTGCAAGCATTATAACACTCTACACCGTCTTCCTTGTTGTTCAAACCCTTACTAGAAAATATCTAGACCTTACAGAGACCAATCATGCAAACCAAATTTTAGCAAGCTCTATGTATTTCTTCACTAATAGGTTCAAAGTATATGATGCAAGAGCTTAAACATGATCCATATGAGCACAACAATTTCCAAGTATCAAATTATTCAAGACATTATACCAATTACCACATGTAGCATTTCCCGTTTCCAACCATATAACAATTAACGAAGCAGTTTCAACCTTCGCCATGAACATTAAGAATAAAGCTAAGGACACATTTGTCCATATGCAACAGCGGAGCGTGTCTCTCTCCCACACAATGAATGCTAGGATCCAATTTATTCAAACAAAACAAAAACAAAAACATACAGACGCTCCAAGTAAAGCACATAAGATGTGATGGAATAAAAATATAGTTTCACTAGAGGAACCTGATAATATTGTCGATGAAGAAGGGGATGCCTTGGGCATCCCCAAGCTTAGATGCTTGAGTCTTCTTGAAATATGCAGGGATGAACCACCGGGGCATCCCCAAGCTTAGAGCTTTCACTCTCCTTGATCATATTGTATCATCCTCCTCTCTTGATCCTTGAAAACTTCCTCCACACCAAACTCAAAACAACTCATTAGAGGGTTAGTGCATAATCAAAATTCACATGTTCAGAGGTGACATAAACATTATTAACACTTCTGGACATTGCACAAAGCTACTGAAAGTTAATGGAATAAAGAAATCCATCAAACATAGCAAAACCGGCAATGCGAAATAAAAGGCAGAATCTGTCAAAACAGAACAGTCCGTAAATACGAATTTTTTAGGTGCACTAGACTTGCTCAAATGAAAATGCTCAAATTGAATGAAAGTTGCGTACATATCTGAGGATTACTCTCGTAAATTGGTAGATTTTTCTGAGTTACCTACAGAGACTACTGCTCAAATTCGTGACAGCAAGAAATCTGTTTCTGCGCAGTAATCCAAATCTAGTATGAACCTTACTATCAAAGACTTTACTTGGCACAACAATGCAATAAAATAAAGATAAGAAGAGGTTGCTACAGTAGTAACAACTTCGAAGACTCAAATATGAAACAAAAGTGCAGTAGTAAAATCATGGGTTGTCTCCCATAAGCGCTTTTCTTTAACGCCTTTCAGCTAGGCGCAGAAAGTGTGCATCAAGTATTATCAAGAGATGAAGCATCAACATCGGGGTTTGGAGTTTTCTCAACTATGCATTGTATCTTATCTATGCAAGTTTCAGAGGCTCCCTTTTCATTAGTCTTAGGCTTGCTATTCTCATCAAACAAATTTTCAGGGACAAGCCAAGCATAGTTATTTTCTATTGCCTCGCACATTCCTAAGAGCTTGCAAGGTATTGATGTTTTAATATCCCCCTCATAATTAACTTGATTAGTGTACTTTTGTCTATCTTATTCCATCTTTTCAAGGGTACTAGCAAAATTGGTATAAGAGCCAAGCATATTGTATCTAGCAAAGACTTTTCTAGCTTCTCTTGCTACACCACCAAATTCTTTAAGAAGGGTTTCTAATACAAAATCTTTCTTTTCTCCTTCTTCCATATCACTGAGTGTAAGAAACATATGTTGAATCACGGGATTGAGATTAACAAATCTAGCTTCTAACGCGTGTACTAAAGAAGCAACAACAATTTCATAAGTAGGAGCAAGTTCTACCAGGTGTCTATCTTCAAAATCTTCAACCGTACTAATATGAGTGAAAAAATCTTCTATATTATCTTTCCCAAGGATAGACCCTCGGCCTACCGGTACATATTTAAGAATAAACTTAGGAGGAAACATGATGAAATAAACAAAAAGCAAATAAAATAAATGCAAGTAACTATTTTTTTGGGTTTTTAATATGGCAAACAAGACAGTAAATAAAGTAAAGCTAACAACTATTTTTTTGTATTTTGATATAATGCAGCAAACAAAGAAGTAAATAAAAGTAAAGCAAGACAAAAACAAAATAAAGAGATTGGAAGTGGAGACTCCCCTTGCAGCGTGTCTTGATCTCCCCGGCAACGACGCCAGAAAAAGTGCTGCTTGTGACGGTAAAGCACACGTCCGTTGGGAACCCCAAGAGGAAGTTGTGATGCGTACAGCGGCAAGTTTTTCCTCAGTAAGAAACCAAGGTTATCGAAGCAGTAGGAGCCAAGAAGCACGTTGAAGGTTGATGGAGGCGGAGTGTAGTGCGGCGCAACACCAGGGATTCCGGCGCCAACGTGGAACCTGCACAACACAACCAAATTACTTTGCCCCAACGTGACAATGAGGTTGTCAATCTCACCGGCTTGCTGTAACAAAGGATTAGATGTATAGTGTGGATGATGATGTTTGTAGAGAACAGTAGGAACGAGTATTGCAATAGATTGTATTCAATGTAAAGAATGGACCGGGGTCCACAGTTCACTAGTGGTGTCTCTCCCATAAGAAATAGCATGTTGGGGAACAAATTACAGTTGGGCAATTGACAAATAAAGATGGCATGACAATGCACATACATGTTATGATGAGTAGTGTGAAATTCAATTGGGCATTATGACAAAGTACATAGACCGCTATCCAGCATGCATCTATACCTAAAATGTGCACCTTCAGGTTATCATCCGAACCCCTTCCAGTATTAAGTTGCAAACAACAGACAATTGCATTAAATATGGTGCGTAATGTAATCAACAAATACATCCTTAGACATAGCATTGATGTTTTATCCCTAGTGGCAACAGCACATCCACAACCTTAGAACTTTCTGTCACTGTCCAAGATTTAATGGAGGCATGAATACACTATCGAGCATAAATACTCCCTATTGGAGTTACAAGTAACGACTTGGCCAGAGCCTCTACTAATAACGGAGATCATGCAAGATCATGAACAACACATAGATGATAGATTGATAATCAACATAACATAGCATTCAATATTCATCAGATCCCAACAAACGCAACATGTAGCATTACAAATAGATGATCTTGATCATGTTAGGCAGCTCACAAGATCTAACAATGATAGCACAATGAGGAGAAAACAACCATCTAGCTACTGCTATGGACCCATAGTCCAGGGGTGAACTACTCACACATCACTCCGGAGGCGACCATGGCGGTGAAGAGTCCTCCGGGAGATGATTCCCCTCTCCGGCAGGGTACCGGAGGTGATCTCCTGAATCCCCCGAGATGGGATTGGCGGCGGCGGCGTCTCTGGAAGGTTTTCCGTATCGTGGCTCTCGCTACTGGAGTTATTATCGACGAAGGCTTATGTAGGCGGAAGGGTAGGTCAGGGGGCGCCACGAGGGGCCCACACGCTAGGGCCGCGCGGCCCAAGCCCTGGCCGCGCCGCCCTGCTGTGTGGCCGCCTCGTCGCCCCACTTCATTTCCCTTTCGGACTTCTGGAAGCTTCGTGGAAAAATAAGATCCTAGGCGTTGATTTCGTCCAATTCCGAGAATATTTCCTTACTAGGATTTCTGAAACCAAAAACAGCAGAAAACAGCAACTGGCTCTTCGGCATCTTGTTAATAGGTTAGTGCCGGAAAATGCATAAATATGACATAAAGTATGTATAAAACATGTAGGTATTGTCATAAAACAAGCATGGAACATAAGAAATTATCGATACGTTGGAGACGTATCAGGACCCGCTGTCAGTGGTTCATAATGAGCGAAACGGTAAGTTTTAACGGGGGGCGTTGGATTAGAAAGGGATCTGACGGCGATGGATCGTCGTCGTCTCCGACGAGATCCCGCGTCTCTGGCGGCGAGGCTCGGGGGTTTGCGGCTTACCGGAGGTCCGGCGGTCGTCGACGTGGATGCAGGGTGGCGTTGTCGAGGGTGGCGGAGCTCCTGGTACTGGCGGCGTCGCTTGAGGTGGCTCCAATCCATGGCTCCCTTGCTACGGTACTGGCGGTGCTCCGGCGAGCAATTGAGGGGGCTCCGGCGGCAATGTGGAGAGGGAGGTGGTCGAGGAGGATCAGGGATGAGAGAGGAAGCGGCTGGTGTGGAGAGAATGAGCGGGGAAGTGCTCTACTTATAGCGGCGAGGGGTGCTGCGGGGGCGCGCTCGGGTCGTCCATGGCGATGGCTATCCAGGACCATAGTTTTAAAAACCGGACCGGACCGGCGGTCCGACCAGAAAAAACAGGAACCGGTGCCTCCACCGGCCTATTTGGCGCACTGGACCGAACAAGGAAGCGAACCGGGAATTTGGTGGTTCGACCGCCGGTTTTGACCTGAACCGAATGAAACCAGAGGCTGGTTGAACCGGTTAGAGGAAATAATTATGCTCGCGAGAAGTAAAAGAAATGAGCGTCGATGGGATTCGAACCCTGGCCTTGGAGGTTGAGAGCATTTGTTCAGCATATACTCCCTCCGTTCTGAAATAGTCTACATTTTATCCCCAAAATTTGTTATGAAATACTCTACATTCTAGCTTTTAGTCAACAACAACACTGAAAACAAAGTAGTTTTGCTCTCTTTATTGGATGTTGTTATTTTCCATGTAGCTTGGATTGGTTGTTTACATATCTAAGTAGTACTAATAAATGCAATAATATGAAGTCACCCTATTTGACACAGTATTTTGCTACTAGAAAGCTAAAAATGATAATTTGTTTTTAATTACCGGTCCAGCTATTGAACCAAGTGAACCACCGGTTGGACCAGTGAACCATGAACCGAGAGCCTCACCGGTTCGATCACCGGTCCGGTTTTTAAAACTATGTCCAGGACGCGAAGGGGCAAGACGAGGACGGCGTGAGCTTGCAGGCATCATGGCGATGCTCGAGGGCGTGCTGGCGCAGAGAAAAGGAGATGGGCTGGCTCGGGAGGTTGCAGTGTCTGCCACGGGTCCGCGGAGACTTTTGACGCGGGCGGCGGCGATAGAGCACGCGCAGGGGATTGAGCACGCACTACAAGGAAAAGCCTTATTGTCGGCGCACCAAAAACGGCTATTGCCGGCGCACCAGAGCCCGCCGGTGGGAACATGCCGGTGGTAATGAGTTACCGCCGGCGCACCAGCAGGTGCGCCAGCAGTAACATGAATTATCCCCGGCGAACCAGGCCAGGTGCGCCGGCGGTATGATTTTTCAATTTTTTTAAAAAAGGCCGATCTAGATCTCGATCTAGATCTAGATCTAGCTCGGGTTTGTCCTCGAAAACCATGAAAGTGGCATGTCGTTGTTGCACCGAGGTAGGAGTAGGTGTAGGAGGCTGGAGTTGGAGGTGGAGGAGGAGGTGACCGGAGGTGGAGGAGGAGGTGACCGGAGGTGGAGGAGGAGGTGACCGGAGATGGAGGAGGAGGAGGAGGATGTCACCGGAGTAGGAGGAGGAGGCCCGAGGTTTAGTATGAGGAGGAGGAGGAGGAGTATGTCACCGAAGGGAGGATGTCGACGGAGTAGGAGGAGGAGTATGTCACCGGAGGGAGGATGTCACCGGAGTAGGAGGAGGAGGATGTCACCGGCGGAGGAGGCCCGAGGTTGAGGAGGAGGAGGAGGCCCGAGGTTGAAGTAGCCGGAGGAGGCCCGAGGTTGAGGTCGCCGGAGGAGGTCGTCGTCGTTATCGTCGGAGGAGAAGGAGTAGGAGGAGCCCGTGAGGGAGGAGAAGAGGAGGAGGAGGAGGAGGAGAGGAGGAGGAGAAGTGGAAGAGGAGGAGGAGGCTAGTCTGCGCCTATATAGTAGAGGTTACTGCCGGCGCACCTAGTATGGTGGTGCGCCGGGGGTACTTTTTAATTTTTTTCATCCAAATCTAAAATCTCAAAAAACTCTGTTTTCCTTTTCAAATTTTGGGAATCAAAAAAATCGGTAAACGGCCGTAGGCGGTTGAATTCGAATAGAAAATTTTGCGTAGATAGATTTTGATATAAAAAAGTTTTTCATCGGAGGTCGTATGTAACCAGAAAACCCGTTTTACCGCAAGATGACGCCATTTTGCATAATATATCGAAATTCATTTTTTCAAATTTTGATGAAAGCTAGATTACATAATACATGGGCAGTTCAAAGGATTTTATTTTTTGAATTTTCTATCATTTTCTTTTATTTTTTTGAAAACTAAAAAGGCGATTCCCGGGGGGGGGGGGGGGGGGTGGAGAGAAAATTCTAGGCAACTTACCCCCGGCGCACCTCTATGGTGGTGCACTGGTGGTAAATTGTCTACCACCGGCGCACCACCATAGAGTTGCGCCGGGGGTAAGGTGCCCTGAATTTTTTCTTCCGGCCAGATGTCTTCGAATTTTATCCCCGGCGCACTAATTTTTTTTGTGCGCCGGCAGTATAGGCTCTTCACTGGCGCGGCCTAATTTGGCTCGCCGGCGGTATTTGCCACCGGTGTGCGTAAATGATGGTGCGCCGGCACTTTTCCGTGCAGCTATAGCCCTTTTCCTAGTAGTGACGTTTAGGAGGTAGCCGGTGGCGTGGTGATGCTGTGTGCAAAGGCAGAGGTGTAGGGCAGGACTGAGGCAACGGGGTATGCTCGCGTTCTGGCGCATCCAGGGCGTGCACGCTCTGGCATGCCTGGGCGTGCTGGGCGCGTACGGGGCTGGCCAATGCTGGCCTCTCCCGTGCCAAGGGCTAGCATGGTCCTGCTCGGGGATGCCAGGGGATGCTGCTAGACATGCTTAAACGGAAAGGAGAGGTTAGAGAGGAGAGATGGCATGGAGGATGGCATGGTGCACGACATGGACACGGCCTGGTCACTTACTCCCTTTAATCATCAAAGGTAATGCCATGGTTTGGTCCAGCCGGCATAGAAGTACAGTAATGATCACAAAGCATCACTGGTTTAGTCAAGAAACCGCTGGATAATAGAGTGTGTGATCAAAGTTGATTCCTGCCTGCCAAGTGTTCGATGAAATGGCCGCATGAGATTTAAATTCAAATTTTGCCAAACTTTTTCTTGGGAGTGGTTCAAATAATATTTGGCACACAGTGGTGGTGTTGGTTTGCAAAATGGACAAGGTTTTGAAAAAATCCAAAAAGGGTATGATCTAGTTTCTGTTTCAATGTTGCCACTTGACATGCTTATATTAAGCAATTGAGACAGAGTCAACTATGTTGGTAAACACAAACAGTGTTCACCTTGATGAGGTCTTGGATGGGGTGCAAAGAGTTGGGAGGGTTTGGTTTAATAATTGCTTAATACAAAGGCTCAAAGTGGGTAACATGTTAATAGTGGCAGATTTGACCATTATCACATGCAACTTGAATTTGAATTTTTCTTTGATTTGATTTGGGTTTCTTTGGTTCAAAAGTGATTGTTAATGTTTTATTGATGTTTCCCAACCATCTCCACAAAGTAGAAATGGCTTAGGCCAAGTTTTGAAAAATGACCATTTGCTCTCATATGTCTTTTTGTTTTATTTTCCTTTTCTTTTAGTTTATTTCTTTTTGACCTCAACTAGCAAGGTTTAGGGTTTTAGAGACATTAGTAACACTCAAGAAAATAATTCATGGAAAATATCAACACATTCATGCATGATCACTATGCACCTATACAACACTAATTCAAGTTTTTGTTGGCTCTAAAATTTGTGAAATTGAGATTGAGAATCTTCATTGATTTCAAAAGTTGGGATGTTACATGATCGAAAGAACCATTCACATAAAATAAAAATTCCCTTTGTCTTGCGATATTTTACTTATCTGAAGTTTGATCGTCGATATCTCCATACCTAGTTCAACTTCGTTATCGATAAGTACTCTTTACTCGTACCGTGATATGATATCCCTTGTGAACCAGTCACATGCTTGCAAGCTAATTGGATGCCATTCCACCGAGCGGGCCCAAAGTATATCTATCCATCATTAGGATGAACAAATCCCACTATTGATCCATATGCCTCAACTCATACTTTCCGAATACTTAATACCGTCTTTATAACCACCCATTTACGCAGTGGCGTTTGATGTAATCAAATTCCCGTCCGATATAAGTGATTTACATGATCTCATGGTCAAAGGATTAAGTTACTATGCAAATTAAAGCTTGAAGCATAAAGAACTAAATGACTTGATCATATGCTATGCTTACTATGGGTGTATGTCTATCACATCATTCACCTAATGCTATGACCTTGTTATTAATAACATCCAATGTTCATGATCAGGAAACCATGATCATCTATTAATCAACAAGCTAGTTAAACGAGAGGCTTACTAGGGACTCTAGTTGTTCACACAACACACATGTATTAATGTTTCTGGTTAATACAATTATAGCATGGGGTGTAAACATTTGTCATGAACACTAAGATATAACAATAACTACTTTATTATTGCCTCTCGGGCATATCTCCAACAATAGAAACAACTATCTGATAAATCAAGACGAAATTTTGAACAAGTACTCAATGATGATCATGCCATGGTAGGGTTTATGAATGTTTTTAAATAAAGGATCAAAGCTTTTGCAATATGTTCCAGAAAATAGTGGGGGCAAGAACATCTCCTAATTTTAATAGCCTTTCAAAGGTCTTCAAAATATATTTGTAAAAGTTTGCAAATGATACTTTTCAGGATAGGGTGATCATACCAACACTTGTAGATCCCTAGAGGTTATACAAATACTTAGTTTGAAAAAGCTTTGTGTCAAAATAAGTCTTGGCTTATGGTTTCAGAAAGGTTTTCAAATCACTTGAAATAAGACAAGTTGCCAAGATAATGTTTTGGTCAAATATATAGTAGTATTTTGATTGACATGATCACTAGGCCACATGGATTGTATTGGTTCACAACCTTGTTTAACAAACAACTCAAACACATGTTTAACACATGAAACAAGACAACCTCAAGATAACTTTGTTTTAAGAGGCTCACACAAAAAATTTGTTCGCCCTCATTTTTACGCGACTAAACTCTAGTCACACAAGGTTCCAAAAGTTGGGCTATTACACAAAGGACCATGGCGATATTGTCGTTGAATCAACAGTTGGGCCACACAAAGCACTTGATGACTCATGGACTCAACGTGTATGGCAAGGACAAAGCTTAGAAAGGAAAGGTCGAACCGTTGTAACCTAGTTGGACTCGGTAACCTAAGACCTGGCTTCGTTTATAAAAGTCGGGAGGGGCCGACAGGCAAGAGAAGAACAATAGAGACACACATCAAACCCTAGCTACGGTAGATCATCTCCACTTTCACCTCAGCGGCAATCCCCTGTAATCATCATCGTAATACAAGTAGACAAGCATCACGTAGGGTTTCTCCATCGGAGATCTGAAGTTGGGTACAACCTCACTTGTCCCTTGTGTGTTGTGCTTGTATGCTGTCGAAACCACCATTACGCTTCTTCCCCAAAACCCAAGCGTATCACATATGGGCAGTTCCGTGGTTACTCCACATCAATTGGCGCCATCTGTCGGAAGTACGCGTGATGGATCTATGGTTTTTAAGGCTTCGACTTTGACGATCTATGATTCATCGGTTCAGGAGGAACCCGTCTTCTTTGGATCTGTGGCCTTCTGGCCACACCAACTGACAACACGAACGGCCTCTGCCTCTTTCAGTGAAGGAGAGGTGATGAGTTTTGGGAGCTTTCGCTTCCTCTTCAACTAGGAGGATTCCGCCCTCCTCACATATCCAATCTGTTCCACTACAACGGAGTCTGAGAAACCATATACTACCACGACATCCGCGACAACATCCTCCGTCGGCTCCTGCAGCGGGTCGGAGGCAACATCAACCCCGTATTCAACATCGGCATCGACCACTGCACCGACAATGGTTTATTTGTTCGATTGCAAGACTTATCACACCACAAGCTAGCACAACTCCGTGGCAGACTAAGAGAGCACCCTCGTCACTTGCGATTACGGTGATAGCCGGGATGCACGTCTGGTGTACTTCCATTGTGTGGTAGTCATCACTGGGATAGAAAATCCAGTAGCAACTGCCGCCAATGCCACCGCCAAAGTTCCTATTGATGGAAACACCAACGTGGAGCCTCTGCGCGACCAACCAGGAAGTACCACGCCTCAGCCTCGAAAAGTCGCATGACATACCAAAGAATGGGTTCCTCTTCTTGTAATTATAGATGCCACGACCTGTCATTTTTTTCACCTTGCGATGGCTTCCAAGAGGCCAACACAACATGCCAATGAAAATACCAGTCGATTCCCAGCTTGTGATTAGAAATACTAGATTTAGATGTGCGCCTTGGCGCACGACCCCGTAAAATTTGTGTTAATATTTATTTTGTATACATTTGTAAACATTAATGATAAGCGAGCATCAAATTAAGAGTGAATAATAATCCGTTTCATTTCCTGGATGCTGGGAAGAATTACCGGTTGATGAAGAGGAGCAAGAAAACACAAATTTGTCTTTTCTTGAATCCTTATGGAGCATCCAGAAGATTTTTTGAGGAAATGGCAGGCCCTCGCAAGTTGCATCTCAATCCTACTTTTTCGTTTTCCTGGAATCTTGAGAAACACTGTGCGCAACATAGGCCAGATCGAGGATTCGAAAAAAGCATCGTTACCTTTTTTGTTTCTCAGTATATTATTCATAATTATAACATAATAAGATGAAAGCATAGTAACATGACAATTTCGTCATTATCATAACATTGTACCACTGCTTAATAAGTTTTTGCCTTATTACATCATTTACCCTAGCATTTGGACCACGAAAGTTGATAGCAACTATCTCATCCCCATGGCAACAAGCCATTCTACAGGCATCTGTACCCTCTGCATTCTCACAAAAGTGCAGAACTGAAAGGACAGAAGTTTTCATGACACTAGTGGAAAACAGGCCTTTTGATCCGGGTGGTTAGGGCCTTTTGTCGCGGGCGGCCAGCCGCGACAAGCAAGGCGCGATAAAAGGGTGGCCTTTTATCCCGGGTCACTTACGACCCGCGACATAAGGTCCACCACGTGGCAGCCGCGGGGCGCGCAGGGCACAGGCCCTTTTGTCGCGGGCGGTATTACCACCCGCGACAAAAGGCCTTCTACGTGGCGTGCGCACAACGCTTCTGCTTTAGGGTTTGAGGGGTGCAGCACCCCTCCCCCCCCGCCACCGACCGCCTGTTATTTCATTTTTTTCGTTCGAAAATGAAAGTTGCATATATTTGTACGCTACTAGAAGTTGTACACATTCATTCATTATATATATATATATAGATCGATCAAACAAATATTGGAAGCAGAAGTCGATTCCCCTTACACATATTCGTAGGTTCCCTACATATATACATGGAGCTCACGATCGACAAACGGTACTAACGACCGTCTATTTGGAGGTAGAACAACTATCTGGACTAAACAAGCCTTTGTTGTTTATTACTTCTCTAACCAAAAGTCCCGCCACTTCCTCCGCGATTCCTAGTGCGTGTTCCTTTGGTTGGAGTCTGTCCCGCATGAAGTCGACCTATATACGAAAATGAGATGAGTATGACTATATCAGTCTTGATAACGAAATATTGATGATAATAAATAAAGTTGTGAATGTTATTGCTTACGTCGAATTTATTTCTGTTCTGCTTCTCAGTGGTTAACATGCGAATGGACTCGCAAACGTAGTATCCACATAGATTCGTCCCTTGTGGCTGCTGGGGGCACGCTACAGGAGTAAATGTTAGCTTCTTTGCAAAGGTAATGTCCTTATGAACATTCTTCAAAGCTTGCCAAGCCCTGCCAGGCAAAAGAATGATTGAATGAGTGGATAATTAATTGATATCTCACGAAAGATAAAGCGCGGCGATGAAGGAAATTACACTTGGAGCAACTTCTGCAAGTCCTGGAACCCGTCCAGGCCTCTACTCAGTGGGTCTCTTACTTCAACTATTCCCTTATCAGGTTGAATGTCTAGTAGAATCCAGTGGAAGCTGCACATGTTATGCATATACGTCAGGAATTACACTTAACATCGAGTAAGAAAAATTGAATGTGCATAAAAGATCATTAAGACTCTCACTCGTAGTTGTAAGGAAACAATATTGAATCACAGAAATATTGCTGCCCCAAAAACCTTAGTAGGTTTCCCCCCGTTTCTTCGCGTTTATGCTTCACCGTTTCAACATGTATTTTATACGGGTCAACAAACCCACCAGTGATAATATTATTACGTTAGCACGCACGGATCTTCAGTCTGCAAAAGAGAACCCATAAGATATAATGAGTATATATATGCAATGAAAACGAACATGAACTGAATGAAAATGAACTTATATGTAGTTAACAACTTACAAGCAATAGCAACTCATGAGAGATTTGTCGAGGGCTTCTAGATTGAATAACTGCCAGAGTTCATTCATCTCAATATGGATCTCCTCGTTTCGGTAGTAATATTCCCATGGTATACTCGCCACGATGTACATTTTTTTCTCCTTGCATGCATCAAGGTACCACTGATGCAAATTCCGCATATGTGTTGGCAGTTTATGCAGCTGCTCTCTCTGCTGACCAAGTCGGCCCCGTAGACAAATTTAGGAGCTATATCAGCAGTGGGTAGTGCAGCATCTGCGGCACCAAACAATTCCTCCACGGTAACTCCACATTGAGCCGCTAGAGTTGCAGCTTCTTCCATATTGACATCACCACCATGTTCCTCGTACACCTTGGGAACATTAAACACTTTGAGTGCTGGGATCGATTGTTTGGGCTGAGCACCGAGGAGGGGAACTTCCTTTCTCTTTTTGCCTTTTGTCGTTTGCTTGGCCTTGAGGGGTGCACTTGTTGAACTTGACCTTTTCTCATCTGCACTTCTAGCTGATGATTTGCTCGTGCCAGCAATGTCCTTCTCCTTGGCCTTTTCATCCTTTTTTTGGTCAATTACCTTCGCAAGAGTGCGTGTATAGTCATCCTTCTTCTCGTGTAACTCATACTGCGATGGTGTGTTCAGAAAACTAGTAGCATATTCTATTTGCTTCTCTGTGTATGGCTCTGGCGCTGGAGGTTTTGGCTTATGGAAATGATCATAGTTGTGTTTCGCAACAGCGGCCGCATTTTCTTCGACAGTAAGATCCCAAGGATGGGGGGGAGGAACCTTTGGTACTTTTGGGAGGGGCGACCTCTTGGGGACAGGACTCTTGAAACGCTTCCGGCTGGGTGCATTCCGAGTCTTAGTGGGCGGAGGCGGCGGCGCTGGAGATGGAGATGGACTACCGATGTCGTGGTCGACGTCGTACCCACGGGGTGATGGTGGCGACATGTGATCAGTAGGAGGAGGTGATGGTGGCCTGCGATCACCTGGAGGAGGTGATGGTGACCTGCTGGGACGATCGGTACTAGGTGCTACCCAGCCTGGCAGCCTGATGTTCTTCTTTTCCCAGAGAATGATTTCTCCCAGCACCTCTCTGAGTGTAAGCCCCCCATCACCTCCAGGGATATGGAGCTCCAATGTCTCCCACTGCGGGACAACTGAATCCACCCCGACACGAGCATAGCCAGCTGGAATCGGATTGCCATGCCATGTTGCCGGCTCACCTTCAGGTCCAAATGCCGGTAAGACATAGCCGGCCGCCACCTTAACAGAAACCTTCCTGAACACCTCATGGAGATCACAAGGTGTTGTCTC